>NC_064639.1:86802655-87427655 GCF_023864345.2 Schistocerca serialis cubense
TGTCTGCGTTATGAAACAAGATAATAGTTTGTGTGATTGCAAAAATCCGGACCAATGCTTGATTCACTATTATATTTCCGCAAGCACGGCATCTGAGCTCAAAACAATACGATAGAAATCTATATCACGTTGTTAAAACGACCGTTTTGACCAACAGTGACGTGAGTATGAAAATCAGATGATGACGAAACTACGTGAGATCAGGAACAGAAGCCTTCTTGTTGACGGAGCGGGTGAATGACGCCGACGAGAAAGTTGCACCGACACAAGAGGCCGATGAGCATTTGCACGTTAATGCATATTGATTGTTTTATGTTAAGAGCAAAGCCATTTCATCTACGTGAAGTCTATATTCACAGGCCACTTCCAACTTCATTCGTCTACGAGAAGCACCACCATGTCCACATCATTATCTTAATTTCAGGGCAATAATTACACCTTATGCATGTTTTGTTTTCTCACTTTCCTCCTCTGTACGGTGAATGACCAGTCAAACTTACGAATAATCAATATTGCACAGTAGGGTAGTATGATTTACGCTAGGGCTCACTAACGCTTGTAGCATGGAAATGTACTTCGTCATGCTGTAGTGTATTGTTTACAAAATTAACAAATTGCAGAACTACAGTGAAACCACACTACACTACCACAAAAATCGTCCAATACATGAAATTTATTTTAGGCTAATTTACCATTTTACAAGACTAGTTTTTATTGTTATAATTATCTTCATTAAATACAAAAGTAATGTCATTTCCTCTCGAATACATTCTCGAAACGCGTTGTGCATGAAAAAATACACTGATCAGGCAAAACATTTTGACCACCTGCTTAATACAGGGTGTTTCAAAAATGACCGGTATATTTGAAACGGCAATAAAAACTAAACGAGCAGCGATAGAAATACACCGTTTGTTGCAATATGCTTGGGACAACAGTACATTTTCAGGCGGACAAACTTTCGAAATTACAGTAGTTACAATTTTCAACAACAGATGGCGCTGCAAGTGATGTGAAAGATATAGAAGACAACGCAGTCTGTGGGTGCGCCATTCTGTACGTCGTCTTTCTGCTGTAAGCGTGTGCTGTTCACAACGTGCAAGTGTGCTGTAGACAACATGGTTTATTCCTTAGAACAGAGGATTTTTCTGGTGTTGGAATTCCACCGCCTAGAACACAGTGTTGTTGCAACAAGACGAAGTTTTCAACGGAGGTTTAATGTAACCAAAGCGATACAATAAAGGATCTGTTTGAAAAATTTCAACGGACTGGTAACGTGACGGATGAACGTGCTGGAAAGGTAGGGCGACTGCATACGGCAACCACAGAGGGCAACGCGCAGCTAGTGCAGCAGGTGATCGAACAGCGGCCTCGGGTTTCCGTTCGCCGTGTTGCAGCTGCGGTCCAAATGACGCCAACGTCCACGTATCGTCTCATGCGCCACAGTTTACACCTCTATCCATACAAAATTCAAACGCGGCAACCCCTCAGCGCCGCTACCATTGCTGCACGAGAGACATTCGCTAACGATATAGTGCACAGGATTGATGACGGCGATATGCATGTGGGCAGCATTTGGTTTACTGACGAAGCTTATTTTTACCTGGACGGCTTCGTCAATAAACAGAACTGGCGCATATGGGGAACCGAAAAGCCCCCTGTTGCAGTCCCGTCGTCCCTGCATCCTCAAAAAGTTCTGGTCTGGGCCGCAATTTCTTCCAAAGGAATCATTGGCCCATTTTTCAGATCCGAAACGATTACTGCATCACGCTATCTGGACATTCTTCGTGAATTTGTGGCGGTACAAACTGCCTTAGACGACACTGCGAACACCTCGTGGTTTATGCAAGATGGTACCCGGCCACATCGCATGGCCGACGTCTTTAATTTCCTGAATGAATATTTCGATGATCGTGTGATTGCTTTGGGCTATCCGAAACATACAGGAGGCGGCGTGGATTGGCCTCCCTATTCGCCAGACATGAACCCCTATGACTTCTTTCTGTGGGGACACTTGAAAGACCAGGTGTACCGCCAGAATCCAGAAACAATTGAACAGCTGAAGCGGTACATCTCATCTGCATGTGAAGCCATTCCGCCAGACACGTTGTCAAAGCTTTCGGGTAATTTCATTCAGAGGCTACGCCATATTATTGCTACGCATGGTGGATATGTGGAAAATATCGTACTATAGAGTTTCCCAGACCGCAGCGCCATCTGTTGTTGAAAATTGTAACCACTGTAATTTCTAAAGTTTGTCTGCCTGAAAATGTACTGTTGTCCCAAGCATATTGCAACAAACGGCGTATTTCTATCGCTGCTCGTTTAGTTTTTATTGCCGTTTCAAATATACCGGTCATTTTTGAAACACTCTGTAGCTTATTTGTCCGTCTCTGGAATGAAATAAATCACTGCCTCTGCGTATCAGGGATCTGACAGTTTGTTGGTGGGTTTTTGGAGGTATTTGACAGTAGATGTGTCGGAAACGTCATGTATTTCTCGTAAATAGCGGGCCGCTGATTTGCGTAAGTGCTGATGGCGCCTGATAGCGACCTAGATTGGTTCCATAGGATCTACATCAGGCTAATTTAGTTTAAAATGGTTCAAATGGCTCTACGTACTATGGGATTTAACATATGAGGTCATCAGTCCCCTAGACTTAGAAGCTACTTAAATCTAAAAAACCTAAGAACATCACACAAATCCATGCCCGAGGCCGGATTCGAACATGTGACCGTAGCAGCAGCGCAGTTCCGGACTGAAGCGCCTAGAACCGCTCGGTCACAGCGGCCGGCGGCGAATTTGGTTACGAGACATCAGAATGAGGTCACTATAATGTTCCTCAAACTACAGTACCACGGTTCTGGCCCCAAAACACGGACAATTATACTACTGAAAGATGACATCGCCATCGGGGAAAACATCGAACATAAAGGGATGCTGGAGGTTCATAGCTGTCAGAGTGTCTTCAGTTACCACCACAGATACCATGCTACGTCAGGAGAATGTCTCCCATAGGATAACACTTGTCCCACAAGAGTGCGTCGGTGGCGCGCTGCACATTTCAAAGCGCCGTTCACCTCGATGATGGCGTTTCTGGAGGCGACCATCAGCGCAGTGTAGCAAATACGTGATTCTCCCGGAGAGCCGACACGTTTCCGTTGATCGACGGTCGAATCGCGATGGTCCTGTGCCCACTGCAGTCGTAATTGGCGACGTCGTTGGGTCGACATATGAACATATTGCAACAAACGGCGTATTTCTATCGCTGCTCGTTTAGTTTTTATTGCCGTTTCAAATATACCGGTCATTTTTGAAACACCCTGTAGCTTATTTGTCCGTCTCTGGAATGAAATAAATCACTGCCTCTGCGTATCAGGGATCTGACAGTTTGTTGGTGGGTTTTTGGAGGTATTTGACAGTAGATGTGTCGGAAACGTCATGTATTTCTCGTAAATAGCGGGCCGCTGATTTGCGTAAGTGCTGATGGCGCCTGATAGCGACCTAGATTGGTTCCATAGGATCTACATCAGGCTAATTTAGTTTAAAATGGTTCAAATGGCTCTAAGTACTATGGGATTTAACATATGAGGTCATCAGTCCCCTAGACTTAGAAGCTACTTAAATCTAAAAAACCTAAGAACATCACACAAATCCATGCCCGAGGCCGGATTCGAACATGTGACCGTAGCAGCAGCGCAGTTCCGGACTGAAGCGCCTAGAACCGCTCGGTCACAGCGGCCGGCGGCGAATTTGGTTACGAGACATCAGAATGAGGTCACTATAATGTTCCTCAAACTACAGTACCACGGTTCTGGCCCCAAAACACGGACAATTATACTACTGAAAGATGACATCGCCATCGGGGAAAACATCGAACATAAAGGGATGCTGGTGGTTCATAGCTGTCAGAGTGTCTTCAGTTACCACCACAGATACCATGCTACGTCAGGAGAATGTCTCCCATAGGATAACACTTGTCCCACAAGAGTGCGTCGGTGGCGCGCTGCACATTTCAAAGCGCCATTCACCTCGATGATGGTGTTTCTGGAGGCGACCATCAGCGCAGTGTAGCAAATACGTGATTCGCCCGGAGAGCCGACACGTTTCCGTTGATCGACGGTCGAATCGCGATGGTCCTGTGCCCACTGCAGTCGTAATTGGCGACGTCGTTGGGTCGACATATGAACACGTGGGGGAAGTCTGCTGCGGTGCTCCATGCTCTACAATTATGATGAACGGTGTGCTCTGAAACCTAGTGCGTGCACAAATCACCCTCTATCCTGCTTTAAAGAGCAGACATGCCTTCGAACCCCACGTTCTGTGAAGAGTCCTAGACGTCCAACCATTTAGCGCCAAATGGTAGTTTCACTGTCCTCCTATCTCTTTCCGTATATGCCCACGACATTTGCATGTAAACATTCGACCAGCGACGGCGAGTTTTCGCTATAGTCGTCCACAGGTTCTGCGTAATACGAGGGTTGTTTTTTAAGTAAAGGCCGTTCGCGCGTATAGTCCCGTAGTTCGTGCGGACGCCGCAACAAGCCACCGCGCCACTTGCCGGCATCCTTCCCGTTCACACTGATGCAAGTTGCAGCTGCGTAGCTGACATGTACGCATCGCTGTGCTACTGTATAATGTTTACGATTATTGAATCGCCACCGCGTGTGAGATACGGTCAGTGATACGTTTTTTGACCGCGAGAAGCCTATCAGCTGCAGAAATTCATCGTCAGTTAACAGAAGTTTATGGCTTGAATGCAATGAGTGAAGGTAAAATGCGTCAATGGGTTAGAGAGTTTAAAAATGGCCGTCAAAGCGTCCATGACGAAGAACGCTCAAGCCGGCCCTCTGTGATCACTGATGATTTGGTGGTTGCAGTCGAAACAAAGATTCGTGAGGACAGAAGATTCACAATTTCCACTCTTTCTTTGGAATTTCCACAAGTTTCAAGATCGTTTTTGTACAAAATTGTATTTTAAAACCTAAACTTTAAGAAACTGTGTTCTCGGTGGGTACCAAGACTCCTCACAGAGGACCACAAAGGGAAGAGATTTGCCACTTCATTGGACTTTTTGATTCGTTACGAGGAAGAAGGGATGACATGTTGAGTCAAATTGTCACTGGAGATGAAACATGGGTATCCCATATCACTCCCTAAAGCAAGCGACAATCGATGGAATGGCGACACACACCTCACCCGTCAAAGTCAAAGCCAGACAGACGCTGTCAAAGCGGAAGATTATGGCAACTGTGTTCTGGGACCGGCGCGGTGTTTTGCTAGTGGACTTCATGCCACGAGGAACGATAATCAACTCAGATGCCTACTGTTCAACTCTAAAGAAGCTCCGCAGAGCAATTCAAAACAAAAGGCGCGGCATGCTGACAAAAGGAGTATTGCTCCTGGACGATAACACTAGGCCTCACACCTCTCAAAATGGCTCTGAGCACTATGGGACTCAACTGCTGTGGTCATCAGTCCCCTAGAACTTAGAACTACTTAAACCTAACTAACCTAAGGACATCACACACATCAATGCCCGAGGCAGGATTCGAACCTGCGACCGCAGCAGTCGCACGGTTCCGGACTGCGCGCCTAGAACCGCGAGACCACCGCGGCCGGCAACACCTCTCAAAAGACTCGGGATTTGATTGATTCTTTTGGCTGGGAAGTTTTGGACCATGCACCATACAGCCCCGACCTTGCTCCTAGCGATTTTCACCTTTTCCGGTACCTGAAACACCATCTTGGCGGGCAGCGCTTCAATGACGACGATGAAGTGAAAGCAGCCGTGAACTCTTGGCTGCCGGAGCAGCCGGCCGAAATCTTTGAAGAGGGAATTAAAAACTTAGTTGTACGGTATGCCAAGTGCTTAAATAAACAAGGCAACTATGTAGAAAAATAGGTAAAAGTGTGTAGAATCAGAAAATAAAAGTTTTTTTACAAAAGTATTTGTATCTTTTAAAAAAAATAAAAACGGCCCTTACTTAAAAAAACAATTATCTCAATGGATTTCCCCATTTGCAGCTCACATCTCCTCTAGGGTAACCCGAGTCCGTGTCTGCTCCGCTTATATAGTCTGCTCCCATTAGGTGAGTGGTCAGCGTGGCGGAATGTCACGCAAGGGTTTGATTCCCGGCTAGGGAAGGAGATTTTCTCTGCTCAGGCACTGAGTGTTGTCCTCATCATCATTTCATACCCATCTCCGACGCGCAAGTCGCCCAATGTGGCGTCGAATGCAATAAGTACTTGCCCTCGGCAGCCGAATTTCCCCGAATGGGGGACTCCCGGCCCACAATGCCGTTCGCTCATTTCCATCTCCGCTTATATACTTTTGTTACTGCGTCACGTGCCCGCAACACCGCCAGACGGCATCCAAGGTCGAGGTGGGCAGCAGTTATAACTTTTTGGCTTGCTCGGATGGGGCGTACTGTTTAACAGTTACGTGTGAGACTCCCCAAGCAACAATTTAAACGTAGCTGGAGGGTGATTTCAGTCAGCCTCCATTTCACTTTCAGACTTTATTTAGGCTATTTTTTTGCAATCATTAAGCAATCAATATGTCCTCATAGAATTGTGCATTTTAATCGGAGGTTGGCTGAGGTCTATGTACATTAAGCAGCATATCTGCGTGAGTTGATTTTCTGGTTAGGAGTGATTTCTGGTTGCTCTTAGTTGAGACTGGCTGTAGGTCAGCGTGCCACAAAGGCAGAGGTAACACGTGGTTTTTCAGAAAAGTGGCTGTGCTGGAGATAAGACTGTGCAACAACCTCGAATCACGCCTGCCTCACTGGCGCCACACCTCTCAGGGGCAGCTAACATGTAAATGTACGCATTGGTCACGCCGGAGAGTCATAAGAGCTCACTTTTCTCGAGCCACTGCAGTGCTGTGGGGAGAAAATGGTGTGGGTGACGCCACCAGACCCCACGACGATGTGGGCAGAACACTGGCTCCCAAGACAGAGTGGCGTGAGATGGTTTTAGATCACCCTCGCGAGCAAGATGCGTTTCCCGCTGTAAATGGTGAAATTCACTTTGACTGGCTGTGTGGCTGATGACATCTAAAGTATCGTAGAGCTGCCTGGTTTTCGTGGGCAAAGCTCCAATTGGCTGACTTTCTGTTGCATAGACAATGGAGGGAGTATATGTGTTGGCGCCAGGTGATTCAGTTGGTGCTGAAAAAGCACGGTGTCACTCTGATCAGCTGAAGGCCTTTCTGACACGGTCCTTATGGTACTGCGTGGACGAGCAGCGCTTTGCCACGGGAGATTGTCAGACGGGAGTCGTGCGCCGAGTACATAATTTCGATAGTGACAACGGCGCGGTGCATCGGGCAAGTAAATTTGTTAGAGAAAGGGTTCGAGGCACCGAATGAGAGACTTTGATTCAGACAGGGGTAGGACTCTGTGCTCTCAGTTTTGGTTTGCGCCCGGGCGCGGCGAGCGAGGGTAGCCAGCACAGTGAACACAGATAAAGAGCAAATGTTTCCTGGAGCTCCATTTTTTGCAGACGTCTGTGTCTTTTGGTAAGACTATTTGGAGCTTTGCAGTTAGGAAAAATGGACATTAGTTCACTGCCTCTGTAGAGCTCAATTCCAACAGTTCTGAGTTGAGCAGAAAGTTATTACAAGGGCATTTCGATGGTTCACAATCACGCTGAACCCTGAATACTACTTAGTCAGACTTCTTTACCCAACATTTCTATCCATGGGGAGTACTGGAATTCATTTCCCTTCCTATCACATCTTAGTCAACAATAGTTCATGATGCTTGTTACGTGCAGAGTTTATTCCACACATAGTATTTTTAACTAAATGTTTGTGTTGTGCATTCTGATCTTTGGGATAATAAAGACTTTAGTTACCCTGTAGCTGATGTTCGATTTCAGAAGAGTAAAACCGTTTATCCATTATTTTGGATAGGTTTAATGTTTTGCTCACAGATTTGCGAGTGCATAGTTACTTACTGGGAGTGACTCTCTCTAGTTAGCATTACCACTGCACGTATATTTCAGTAGGTTTATGGTTCAAATGGTTGAAATGGCTCTGAGCACTATGGCACTTAACTGCTGAGGTCAACAGTCCCCTAGAACTTAGAACTACTTAAACCTAACCAACCTAAGGACGTCACACACATCCATGCCCGAGGCAGGATTCGAACCTGCGACAGTAGCGGTCGCGCGGTTCCAGACTGTAGCGCCTAGAACCGCTCAGCCACTTCGGCCGGCGTTTATGGTTTTTTCTGCTCTGGAGCAGGAAGTCGTAATACACACATAAAAAAAAAGGTTTTGCTTCACCCCAGTTCCCAGAATTCCTGAAGATTGACGTTGACTGTGGATATTGCACCACAGACACAGTCCCTTTGACTGTTCAGAGGTGTCACTAAACCCGCCCAAAAATGTAAACAACCATCCACGTGCAGCGTCTATTAGACGAGGGGGTCCGATACCCGATCAGTTCCAGTCATTCCAACAGGCAGGAGGTAGACGGCTCGTGTTGCCTGTAGTTCAACCATGCCTAAACGGCCAATACCGCGGTTCGATCGCGTCCGCATTGTTACATTGTGCCAGGAAGGTCTCTCAATAAGGAAAGTGTCCAGGCGTCTCGGAGTGAACCAAAGCGATGTTCTTCGGACATTGAAGAGATACAGAGAGACAGCAGCTGTCGATGACATGTCTCGTACAGGCCGCCCAAGGGATGCAGTGGATGACTGCTGCCTACGGATTATAGCTCGGAGGAACCCTGACAGCAGCGCCACCATGTTGAATAATGCTTTCTTGCAGCCACAGGACGTGGTGTTACGACTCAAACTGTGCGCAATAGACTGCATGATGCGCAACGTCACTCCCGACGTCCATGGCGATGTCCATCTTTGCAACCACGACACCATGCAGTGCGGTACAGACGAGCTCAACAACATGCCGAATGGACCGCTCAGGATTGGCATCACGTTCTCTTCACCGGTGACTGTCGCATATGCCTTCACCAGACAAACGTCGGAGACGTGTTTGGAGGCCACCCTGTCAGGCTGAACGCCTGAGGCACACTATCCAGCGATTGCAGCGAGATCGAGGTTCCCTGCTGTTTTGGGGTGGAATTATGTGCGGCCGACGTACGCCGCTGGTGGTCATGGAAGAAGTTGTAACGGCTGCACGATATGTAAATGCCATTTTCCGGCCGATAGTGCAACCATATCGGCAGCATATTGGCGAGGTATTCGTCTTAAACGACGATAATTCGCACCCACATCGTGCACATTTTGCGAATGACTTCCTTCAGGATAGAGACATCGCTCGAGGAGAGTGGTCAGCATGTTCTTCAGACATGAACACTATCAAACATGCGTCGGATAGACTGAAAAGGGCTGGACGACGTGACCCACCAACCACTCTGAGGGATCTACGCCAAATCACCGTTGAGGGGTGGGACAATCTGGACCAACTTGTGGATAGTATACCACGACGAGTACAGGCATGCGTCAGAGCAAGAGGACATGCTACTGGATAACAGAGGTACTGGCGTGTACAGCAATTTGGACCAGCACTTCTGAAAGTTTCGCTGTATGGTGGTATAACATGGAATTTGTGGTTTTCATGAGCAATAAAAAGGGCGGAAATGATGTTTATGTTGATCTCTATTCCCATTTTCTGTACAGGTTCCGGAATTCCCGGAACCAAGGCGATGCAAAACTTTTTTTGATGTGTGTAGCTGCACAGAGGCTACCATCATAACGCCACACTCTGCACAACGAGGACCCATTGCCGAGATCTTGCCTTGTGGTGTATATAAAAGAAAAGATGCCGAACATGAGCCAGCTAGACCATATTTATATTTTCTCGTACCACCAGAGGTATGAGTAGATAGTAGTACACACCTCTTCGAAATTTATTACCAACCTTGCGGCCAAAGGACATGGAAGCACTTTGCAGATCATGCTCTGTACTGCTCACATACCCTTTTAAGAACCACGTCTCAGCTTTTGTAATGCCCAGGTGATCATCATAAATCGAGCTGACCGCCATGTAACTATTGCCTTTGAGTAACAGCGTCTTATTTATGCGTCTCATTGAGCGTTTCCCTCAGTTGCTATACTTGTTATACTGTAGTTCTTTCTAAGTGTGGTCCAAGTGTCACCGAATGTGTTACTTGGCAATGACGCATACCGCGAAAATTACTTTCATTCTTAAGTTCTGACGTACAATGTATTTCATGCACCTAAAAGTAGACAACTCAGCTGGCACCTTCTACATCTTGGCCGAGCGATGGAAGCTGGGTTGCCTACGTTAAGGAGCATGAAATATTTTCGGTCGGTTCTATTAAGTCACCATGAAGTAACTGGACTCCCCAACAGATTCTACACATCATTTTCTTTCGCTGGACATGCTGTCAATTTATGTGATTCTATTTAGCCAGTTATTTCTCCCGTGACACGCTCAGAGCCAGAAAGCGATCAGAAGTATTTTTCGTTGCGTAGTCTAACGTACTTACACCAGTGACCTAAAATTATATGTATGCTAAGTAGAAAACTTGAAAATTGGGGGACTGGAAATGCATTACCCTCAGTATACAGACAACCTATCTGAAATTTTCCAACATGGTAGAGTAAAACAAAAATAGGATCAAATTAAATATGATTTATACTGATATGAAGCAGGGGAGAATATATTTGGGACAACGATAAACATAAACAGGAGGAAGCGGATTACAGCAGATTTTTGCAGCTTATTGATAACAGATGACGGCAGTTGACGAATAAGTAAAAGCTCAGTGTAGAAGACTGAGGAACCTAGTCAATTGAGAAGGCAGGAAAGGAAAATAAACGTTTATTGAGTAAATGTATTGTGAAATGGAAGATCTGAAACAGCCTACAGAGCAACTAACAACTTTTTAAGAAACACAACACAAAATTCTTGAGTACAGTGGAAAACAGAGATGGAAAAAAGTAATTTGGGAAGACATGGTGAAGCAATGAAAATGATACATTTGGGAATCCCTTGGCAGAATATCTTTATCTGAGAATGCAATAGGAAAAGAAGAGGAAACAGATCAAGATGAAAAAAGAGACGACATTCTGCAAGAAGAATTTGAGCGAGCTCTTAAACACCCACGGAAGAGGAAAGCAACGGCTAGTGATGACATTTTTGCAGATGTAATTGTGAGTGCTGGCGACAGCTTGAAAACGAAACTGCTGCAACTAATTACATCCATCTACAGCACATGATAGATACCAAACGAGTTCCAGAAGTTTATCATGGTTCCCTTACCGAAGAGTGTGACAGGCATCTACATCTACAAACGTATTCTGCATGTCACCGGATAGTACAAGATGGAGTGCACTTTATACTACTACTTCTAATTTCTTTTCCTGTTCCACCCTCAAATGGAGAGAGGGGAAAACGACTGTCTGTACGCTTCCGTAGAAGCCCTTACTTCTCGTATCTTCTCTTAGCGGTCCTTACGCGAAATGCATGTTGGCGGCAGTAGATTCGTTGTGTAGTCAGCTGCAGATGACAGTACTCAAAATTTTCTCAATAGTTTCTCAATAATGTTTCCCGAAATGAACGTCTTCTTCCGTCCAGTGATACCAGTGAGTTCACGATACATCTCCGTAAACGTTGTGTGTTCATACAACCTACCAGTAACCAATCTGGGCGCAAACCTCTTTGGGATACGAAATAATCGATCATTACTAAAAAATGTGTCGCACTAGTGTTTCATACGCGTCTCCTTCATAGATGAGACTTTTTCACTGAAACTGTCGCAAAAAACCAAAGTCATTTTCCTTATTACCGCTCTTGCATGCTCGTTCCATTTCATATCGTTTGCAAAGTTACACCTAGATAGTTAATCGACTGTTCCAAACAGCACACAACTAATATTGTATTCTCTAACTATAAGATTGTTTTCCCTACTCATCTCATTAAGTTACATTTCTGTACATTTAGGGCAAGCTGTCATTCATCGCATGAATTAGAAATTTTGCCTAAGCCATCTGGTACCCTCCTACAGTCAGTCTACGACAACTGCTCGCACGTTACAGCGACATCAGCAAACAATCGCTGATTGCTGCTCACCCTATCTGTCAAATCATTAACGTATATAGAGAACTAAGGCAGTCGTGTCACACTTCCATGAGGCACATTTGATAATATTATCGCCTCTGATGAACACTTGCCGTCGAGGACAACGTGCTGGGTTCGATTACTTAAGAAATTATCAAGCAACTCACATATCTGGTAACGTATTGCGTATGCTCGTACCTTCGTTAACAGTTTGTAATATGGTACACTGTCAAATGCTTTCCGGAAATCTAGGAATTTGTAGTCCGTCAGTTGCACTTCATCCAGAGTCCCTAGGATACCATGTGGGAAAAGAGCTAGCAGAGTCTCATACCAGAGATGCTGTCTAAATCCATGCTGAGTTGTGGACAGATATTTTTCTCTATCAAGGAAATTAATTATTTTTAAGGCGAATAATTTTGCAGCAACGGACGTTACGGATGTTATTCCGTAAATTCACGGATCCTTTCCTTTTCCTAATGGCTTGGGACTTTGCGATGGGCGAAAGATTCGCGATGTACGAAATCGAGATAAGGGTCCAACGCTGTAGATTACTCTCGTTATAACCGAAAAGCGATTCAGACCGAACCTGGAGACCTCTTCCTCTCTAACTCTTTCAGTTGCTTGTCAGCGCCAGCGATGCATATGTCTACGTCTTCTATGTGGAAGTATGTGTCACGTTGAAACAACGGTATGTTCGCACGATTCCATTGCGTGATTGACTTCGGAAACGCCAAATTTGAAACATCAGCTCTCCTTTCACCTTCTGTTGCCATTTGATAATTTTATCTGGAAAATAAATTTATCTTAAGAACATATTTTGTGTGTCTTGTAACACAATCACACTCGATGTTCATCCTCGTCCAGTAATTTTCCCTTCTAAATGCCATATATAGTATTTCAGGTGATACCACTGCAGTTCCTCCTACTTACGTAGCTGGCTGGCTGTGGTTTGTACTAATACGGGTTTTATTCACTGCTGAATATTTTTCGTGCTGCATAACCCATTAATTGGCTCTGCCGTTATACAATATTGCCAGCCATTTCCGCAGCAAAGGAACAAGGCACCCACCGTTCGGTAATTCGACCGCTCATTCCCGCTCGCGTAATCGAACCGGCGCTACGTCGGAGGACCTGTGGCTGTGTCCTGATAATTTTACCGCAGCCGTTACAGTTATTGGGAGGTGGGAGGGATAATGCGGGAGGCAGTTAAGTGGACCAGATAGCGGCTACGGCGAACCGCTGATGCGGCGCCGGATTCATTTCCTGCAGTAGCGGGATAATTCAACATTAGCAGGCGTGCGGTATTCCCGCAGGGCGACCGAAATCTCCAGCACCGGTGAGAAGCCGATAGGCAAGCGGCTGCGAACGGGCACGGCAGCACGGAACCACAGGCAGTTCGCGCTGCGATTTCTGACCACAGTCATGTACCGAAACAAGTTGACACTCTTTTCTGTAGTCCAGGGCTAAGAAGGGTGAAGTCAGTAAGCAGCAGTTTGCAATCGAATACTTTTTATTATTCTGTTTCGGAAGATGTGTGAAGTTTAGGTTAGATGATTTCTTATTCTATGACTGAACACAACTGTGTAAGCTGTAATGACATTGTTTAATATTGCAATTTGGTCACGGAAATACATGCTTTTACACAGTTTACAATGTGACAATGTTAAGGCAGTTGTCAAAATGAACTAATCCTAAACACAACAGTATTAAATTGTAACTCTCAGAAAGTTAAATAAACCTAAACACAACAATATTAAATTTTTACTAGAAGTTACCTTACAAAATTATTCTTATGATTACGTTATGATGATAGCCAGCTCTAAAATAAAGCATCCTATTCCGTTTCAAAGTTCGGTGCTATTTTTAGGATGACAATCAAGTATACAGAGGATGGTTAGTTTTGTGACAATTCGAGCAAAAGATTACCGAAGGTCGTTCGAGTTTACAGCGGACGCAAGCTGGTGAACCTACATGTTTATGCCTCTATCTGCGGAATTTTCCTTAGGTAGGATGAGCTGTCGTCTGCATGGCTGCTTTCGCCAACTGAAATTCCTATAACATCTAATTAAGGTTTTGTTGAATTTTCCAGCAGAAACTAAGCCTATGTTTCTTGATATACAAGAAAACATGAACACATCCCTAGTTCACATAAATTTCTAATCTGCGTCATAGAGAGTGTTATGCGCTCCGTTCTGCACTTGACGCCAGTTCAGAGAGGAGTCCCCGAAAATTTCCGTCTTGTTTTTCTTGTAGCCGAACTCTCTCCCCGTCTGGGTTCTTTCGTTCTCCACGGCTTTTTTTCGACCAATAGGAGCGTTCCTCTTATTTTGTGGAAACTCTCTCTACCAGTCGCAAGGGTCCTACCAATAAACTGCGTCGAAGTCTTGGCACTTTACTCCTTCCTGGCGCGTTTCCGCCTATCGGACGTTTTGTGCCTACCCCAGATGACTAAAAAGTTACATGTGTCTATCACATGTGTACCACTTACCGTGGCCGGCCGCTGTGAACGACCGATTCTAGGCTCTTTAGTCCGAAACCACGTGACTGCTATGGTTGCAGGTTGGAATCATGCCTTGGGCATGGACGTGTGTGATGTCCTTAGGTAGTTAGGTTTAAGTAGTTCTACGGTCTAGGGCATTGATGACATCATATGTTAAGTCCCATAGTGCTCAGAGCCATTTGACCCACTCGCAGTTCACGTGATCCAATGGGTCACTGTTTTTGTTCATGTCCATTTGGCATTCCGAAACCCAGTTTTCTAAAGCTTATTTCTGCCCTATTTCTAGCGGTCCGTTACTCGCCCTGATGTATGCGTCACCTGTCCGGTCGCTGACCCACCGCTGCAGGGCGTGCCCCCTTGAGAGCTTTCTGTAGTGCCTCCCGGAATGCGGCCTCTGCGTTTGCCCATGCTGGCTTCCACATAAAACGTTTCCCCTTGCTGCTTGTTTCACCTTCTGATCATTGACATTACATACTTATAGGCAAATCTACTCATTACCACCAAAGTATGATGACATATTCACCTTCCAATTCCGATGTATAAAACTGTTATGTAAGGTGCGAAATTGTCCATTTATTCTGCCACATTACAGATCTCAGTCCTATATGAAATGAACACTAATAGAAAAAATGTACGAATATTTCCTACTATTTGAATTCGATTAATGTACTGTAAATAAACTCATTGGACAAATAATTACTCATTCTCAAGACACATCAGGTGAGATCGTTAATGAACGAATTCTGGTTCGCGATAACAAAAGGACGCCCAGGCTGTAATATTATCTACGACAGTACGACAGGCTTTCAATACGTGATGCAAGACACCTCTTTTTCCCGACCAGTTTCGGTCGAAAACATGCGCATTGTGTTGCAAAAACTGTGGAATAATCCTGCTTCAGCCTCCAATAGGTGGCTATATGTAGCCTTCAAAATTGCGTTTGTAGCGAAGATGCGTTCCAAGCAGACAACTGTCACTGACTTCCTTTTCGCGGAAAACCAGAACATCGCAGATATTGCTAGGCGCTTGCAGAATGTCTACGGAGATCTGGAGGTGGACAAAAGCACGGTGAGTCGTTGGGCGAGGCTTCTGTTATCATCGCAACAACAGCGCGCAAACCTGACCAATCTCCAGCTTGCCGGTCGGTCTCACATAGCTGCGACTACTGCAATGTTGGAAAGTGCGGACACGCTCATTCTATGTGACCGACCGATTAGAATCTAACACTTCGTTGCACAACTGGGCTTCTGTTGGTAGTCCTGACACATTCGCCAATCAGTTCGGGTACTTGAAGGTATGTGGCCGCTTGGTTCTTCGCAGCCTTATAGAACATGATAAAGAGCAACGAAAGGCCATGTGTCTGGAATTGTTGGGCGTTATAAGGCAGATAGTGACAATTTTGCTGTCGAATGTAGTCATAGATAATGAAACATGTGTTCATCACTTCGAGTCGGAAACAAAACGTCAGTCCATCGAGTGGCACCACGCCGATGAGAAAGTTCAAAGCCGCACCGTCAGCCGGTAAAGTCTTGACGACGGACTTCTGGGGAAGCGGTTATTCAGTTTGATGTCTTCCGTCATAGTGCAACGATCAACTCTTAAGTGAAACTTCCTGGCAAATTAAAACTGTGTGCCAGACCGACACTCGAATTTGGGACCTTTGCCTTTCGCGGGCAAGACGAGGTACCGGCGGAAGTAAAGCTGTGAGGACGGGTTGTGAATCGTGCTTGGGTAGCTCAGTTGGTAGAGCAGTTGCCCGGGAAAGGCAAAGGTCCTGAGTTCGAGTCTCGGTCCGGCACACAGTTTTAATCTGCCAGTAAGTTTCATATCAGGGTACACTCCGCTGCAGTGCGAATATTTCATTCTGAGAACTCTTAAGTGTATCGTGCTACCTATAGGAAACTGAAGAAACGACTTTAGCCTATTCGTTGCCACAACAAAGCAAACGAACGTCTCCTTCCCCATGGCAACACATGGCCTCACACAGGCCTGCGCATTCGAGAGGAGCTCACAAAACTTCATTGTACTGTTCTTCCTCAGCCACCCTACAGTGAGGATCTCGCAACTTCCGATTTTCTTCTGTTGGTTTATTAAAGAATAAACTCCGCGGGGAGCAGTACATGCATGATGGGGAGGCTACTGACGTTGGTTCTGACGTGGAGAAGTCGAGTGGTACCACGCGGATATACAAGACGTCATTGGTCTTTCCTATTATGCATCTAGTAATAAGAAAGTGTAAAGGGAATTGTGAGAATTAAATATATGTTTCTTTTGTTAGTAAGTACAGTTTTGTAATCTTTACTATTGTTAAAGACCACTCAAATCTCACGATCAAGCCAAAGGAAGGCGCAAAAGGGGTGGAATGGGAATGCTTAAGTATCCTTTCCTGCCACGGATCGCGTTCAAATTTCTTTGAATGGTTTTGGGCAGTTTCCGTTGGTTTCAATCTGTACAGGAGAGCAAAAACTGTGATCGTGCAGTCGGTAAAAAAGGGATGGGATAACGTGTAACTGGGAAGCAGACCCACAAATGACGATAGAGAAGGGTTAAAACGTGAGAGAGTGTCAGCAGCGTCAACGATTACCAAAAACGTCCTTCAGTTGTTCAACGCACTGGAACTGTCGTTTTCGACCTCGAAATGTGTGGGAATCAACGCCGCAGGGAAAGCGTCGGTTTCATTAACGCCTTTTATGGCAATCTGTGAAGCGTTTTTGTGCCGATTCTGGGCAATGGTATGTCTGTAGTATTTTCCTCGACCACCCATAAGAAAACTGCGAGATTTCGACGCTGGTCGTCGCGGTTCAAACCTCCACAACAGAGGCCTCAAAAGAAGGGATGAAATGAAGGTAAGAGAGGCTGTGACGACACATCCGCGATGGCGATGGGCGGAAGTGTGGTGAGGTTTGGTGCCATTGTGACATTATTAACACACTTTACACGTCACATGAACTTCTATACTGTGGTCTTTCTTCTGCATGTGTTAACACCTTTCTGTTTGAAACGTCGGCAAAACTGAATGTGACGTCGTAGTGTACCACGGTTTTGCGCCAATAGAGAGGAAGACTGTACGCAGGAGCGAAATTTCAAAGTTATGTGCCGGCCGGTGTGGCCGTGCGGTTAAAGGCGCTTCAGTCTGGAACCGCGTGACCGCTACGGTCGCAGGTTCGAATCCTGCCTCGGGCATGGCTGTGTGTGATGTCCTTAGGTTAGTTAGGTTTAAGTAGTTCTAAGTTCTAGGGGACTGATGACCACAGCAGTTAAGTCCCATAGTGCTCAGAGCCATTTGAACCATTTTTTCAAAGTTATGCGCCTCAATGGGTGAGAATTACGGGGTTTCGAAAAAGTGATCCTTTAATTTTGTTGCGCAGTGTAGTTTCTGGAGTAATCTACGTACCAATATTTCGTCGTTGAACAGACAATGTGACATCTTCTCTTTATCCAGTCACAAATTCAGAAACGTTTGTTCATTTCGCTTTGCATATATCTGATGAGGTGGTGCCCCACAGCTCCTAAAAAGTACTCCGTCTTCAGGCCACAAGTGGCCTACCGGGAACATCCGACCGCCGTGTCATCCTCAGTGGAATCTGCGGATAGGAGGGGCGTGGGGTCTGCACACAACTCTCCCGGTCGTGAGATGGTATTCTTGACCGAAGCCGCTACTATTCGGTCGAGTAACTCCTCAATTGGCATCACGAGGCAGACTGCAACCTCGAAAAATGGCAACAGCGCATGGCGGCCTGGATAATCAGCCATCCAAGTGCCGACCACGCTTAACTACGGTGATCTCACGAGAGTTGGAGTATCCACTGCGTCAAGGTCGTTGCCCACAGCTGGTAAGTACTTGAGAAATTTATAGTGCTACCGCCGATTGCTGATGAAACACGAAAGAGTAAATTTCCTAGCACAGTTTACTCATTGACAATGTAATTTATACTACGATATCACAACAGGTAACTCTGTCGACGAGTAGGCAGTCATTTACGAAACTAGTTTCGCAACGCTGGTTTCAGGAAACGAGTTTCGCTACTCATTGTTTCTGCGGAAACTTGGCCTCGCACACGGGTGGTTGTGAGGGCGCCACTGCCGCGCCAGTGGCTGCTGCTGCAATGTTCCGGCCACTGGCGCCAGTCTAATGGGCCCGCGGAGGCAGAACGCATGAGCAGATTTCCGCTGCTATTTGTTCGGCCATGGTCGCTGTCGCAGTGGATGACCTCGCTTTGGTCGACGGTCGGAATAACAAACGCTTATGGCCTAATGGCACGTAGCGAGCATACTACTGTCTCTGCGGGGCGGTCTCTGTGCCCGGCTAAACGTATGAGATGAAAGGGAGGAGGGGAGGCAAAAGGCTTAAATGGGGATGAGGGAGCGTGTCGAGGAGGAGGAGGAGGCAGCGGCAGCAGAAGCCGCCCCCAGTGCGCATACGTAACTCGAGCCACAACGCCTCATCAACACCAATTTGTGGACTTATTCCTCCTGGCGCACTCGAGCAATATGCACTGTCAACAGACAGCGACAGCGTAACAGCGTCATGCTTGATCTGTCAGCGGTCATCATTTTTCTGACTGATTCTCTTGTGTAGCAGCAACGGCCGACGCAGACTTAAATTCTAATTACGTAAGCCTTTGCATTGTGAGTAACGTACGCTCACGAAGTACACTCCTGGAAATGGAAAAAAGAACACATTGACACCGGTGTGTCAGACCCACCATACTTGCTCCGGACACTGCGAGAGGGCTGTACAAGCAATGATCACACGCACGGCACAGCGGACACACCAGGAACCGCGGTGTTGGCCGTCGAATGGCGCTAGCTGCGCAGCATTTGTGCACCGCCGCCGTCAGTGTCAGCCAGTTTGCCGTGGCATACGGAGCTCCATCGCAGTCTTTAACACTGGTAGCATGCCGCGACAGCGTGGACGTGAACCGCCACTTCCCAGCAAATTAGGGACACTGTTGCTCCTGGGGTATCGGCGAGGACCATTTGCAACCGTCTCCATGAAGCTGGGCTACGGTCCCGCACACCGTTAGGCCGTCTTCGGCTCACGCCCCAACATCGTGTAGCCCGCCTCCAGTGGTGTCGCGACAGGCGTGAATGGAGGGACGAATGGAGACGTGTCGTCTTCAGCGATGAGAGTCGCTTCTGCCTTGGTGCCAATGATGGTCGTATGCGTGTTTGGCGCCGTGCAGGTGAGCGCCACAATCAGGACTGCATACGACCGAGGCACACAGGGCCAACACCCGGCATCATGGTGTGGGGAGCGATCTCCTACACTGGCCGTACACCACTGGTGATCGTCGAGGGGACACTGAATAGTGCACGGTACATCCAAACCGTCATCGAACCCATCGTTCTACCATTCCTAGACCGGCAAGAAAACTTGCTGTTCCAACAGGACAATGCACGTCCGCATGTATCCCGTGCCACCCAACGTGCTCTAGAAGGTGTAAGTCAACTACCCTGGCCAGCAAGATCTCCGGATCTGTCCCCCATTGAGCATGTTTGGGACTGGATGAAGCGTCGTCTCACGCGGTCTGCACGTCCAGCACGAACGCTGGTCCAACTGAGGCGCCAGGTGGAAATGGCATGGCAAGCCGTTCCACAGGACTACATCCAGCATCTCTACGATCGTCTCCATGGGAGAATAGCAGGCTGCATTGCTGCGAAAGGTGGATATACACTGTACTAGTGCCGACATTGTGCATGCTCTGTTGCCTGTGTCTATGTGCCTGTGGTTCTGTCAGTGTGATCATGTGATGTATCTGACCGCAGGAATGTGTCAATAAAGTTTCCTCTTCCTGGGACAATGAATTCACGGTGTTCTTATTTCAATTTCCAGGAGTGTATAAACATCTGTGAACAACAGATGTGCATCAGACGTGGACGTGCGGCCGTAGTGTGTCAACATTAATTATAAACATACGCTTTCGCGGTCATTGTCACAATCTATAAAATTTTTGTGAGTTTGTGATCGCATTGTCAATATGTAAAACTACCGACGTTTCGGTCACTATTGCATGTGACCTTCTTCAAGATTTTTTTTTTTTACTGCTCAAAGAGAGATTTTTGTTTTTTGTATACCTGCAGACGTGTCTGTTATCTTATTGTGACAGGCTGTTAAGAATGAAGGAGAGAGATGTTAGCAGTTGTCTATCGGTGTTTTTATTGTTTCTTTTCATTGGTGGAAACCCGACGTTTTGATTGGAATTTGCATTACTGCTTGTGATTGGTGAAAATCGGTGAATGGAAAACCAGGCGGCAGCTGTGACGTGGCGTTGTTTTCCTGCTTTCTAGCGCCGGCCGAGGGACGCCAGTGCTCATGTGCATGCGGCCGAAGTGGTCTCCCGCGGGCATGTGTGTATTGTTTCACGTGAGCTGTCGTCCCGTAAAGCTGTTATTGCTGGCAGTCAAGACCACGGAAGTCGATACCCATGTTCTCTATTCATGTTGGCGGGTCGCTTGGTTATTTTTTTCTATTGTCTCTCTAATCTTCCTCCTGAAAGTAATAGGCTGTTTCGCCAGTACGGGAGATACAACAAAATAAATCTGACACACTCGTCCTGTAGCACTGCCACCGCTGTAAAAATTGTTCAAATGGCTCTGAGCACTATGGGACTTAACTGCTGAGGTCATCAGTCCACTAGAACTTAGAACTACTTAAACCTAACTAACCTAAGGACATCACACACATCCATGCCCGAGGCAGGATTCGAACTTGCGACCGTAGCGGGCGCGCGGTTCCAGACTGTAGTGCCTAGAACCGCTCGGCCACTCCGGCCGGCACCGCCGCTGGCTTGGTATGCTTTCTTAGTGGGATATATCTTTCGTGTTCAGATATCAATGTGCTGATGGGTCGCCCTGTCTAGCCTACGTAAACTAATCCATATCCGCACCTGATTTCGTACACTCCACCTGCATGTAGTATCTCAACTTTATCTTTCGTGGTGCGAAGAACATCTTTTACTCTGTTGCTTCACGTTCTTTTATTCTGTTTCTACTTCGGTAAATTGGCTTGACGGCTACTCGGCGGAGAATTTTGCCCCCTGTTCAGTGACACCTTGAACATATGGTAATATAGTTATGTTTTGTGCTTCCTTCTGCTTTCCTCTGCTGCCTTCATTCTTAGTCGCCATGGTTGTGTGTATTAGTTTCATCCCAGAACCATTAGCATCAAAAATGGCCTTAATGTTTTGTAGTTAACCCATTAGATATTCTCTATCGCTGATCCTGTGAGCCCTCTCGATTAAAGTGTGCAAGACGGATATCTTCCGCTTGGTTTTCCATTCACCGATTTCCACCAATCACTATCAGTAATGCACACACCAATCAAAACGTCGGGTTTCCACTAATGGAAAGAAATAATAAAATCACCAACAAACAACTTCTAACATCCCTCTCTTTCATCCGCAACAGTCTATCAGAATTAGATAAAAGCGACGACTCCAGGTATATAAGAACACCCTGCAGCACGTCACCTACAATAGTAACCGAAACGTCGGTAGTTTTACATACTGACTATGTGGTCAGAAACGCAAAAAAATTGTATTGATTGTATCAACATTTTGCGATATAATTTGCAGTGGAGCAACATCATTAAATCAAACGTTCAAGACGCTGTGCAGAATGTTTCTGAAGAAGAGAAAAGTGTGTGCAAAGTTCGTCCCACACACACATTGACTCACGAACAAAATCAATGACATATGGACGCCTGCCGTCACCCGACTGAGAAGCAAAGTGCGGACTGTACATCTCTCACAAAATATCACAGTGGCTGATGAGACTTGGTGTTAACAATACTAGTCAGCCACAAAACAAGATACAGAATTCACTTGAAAAGTCAGTGATTTCGCGACATTCCTAAAATTCTTGCCAGCGTGAACATAACAAAACAGTAACAGTTTCTGAGAGTTTCACATTGTTGAATGAACGTTCTGTGCGTTGCAGTCAAATGGGAGTCACTGTATACAACACCCGAAGTACTGAAACAACCGTTTAAAAAATTTCTTCTATTTTTTTATCAGGCCAGTCTCAAAACTTCTTAGACTGACGGGGATAACAGCATTCTCTTATAATAAATGGTAATTTTCAGGAATTGAACAGGACGTTTTGAGCCTCAGTTGGTCACGTAGCGACATTTGGTATTTGGTTAAGGATCATAGGTCTTAAATTGTTTTTTTATATTTTTTTAAGACACACGTACAGTAATTTTCTTAGTGGTGGTTTGCGATGGATAGTAGAAACCTCGCAATTATAGGTTTGCTTTGAATTTCTGGTCAATAAGGCCTTCAGCCGTGAATGCAATTTGTCTTAAGAATTTTTAATTAGAAATTGTCTCTTAATAGTAAAATTTTCTTTCAAATGTATTATAGTATCTCTAGGAGAAGTTTAACTGTTTTTAAGAATTTACTATCCAGTCCTTCAACCGTCAAATTCTTTTTGAGTTATTACTATTTGGGCCTTCAGTCGACAAATAATTTGAAGTTCTGGTCAATAAGGCCTTCTGCCGTGAGTGGAGCTTGCTTAAGAATTTTTTTTTTATTAGACATTATGTCTGGCTAACTTTTGGTGACATAGCGGACGAACTCATGAGTGAGCTGAAGTGAGTCAGAACATACAGAGTATAGCTACTCTCACCGGTAGTCGAGTGGATCGGTTACTGTTTCGTAGAATGCGATCGGCCGTTGACTGATCCACAACCGCACCAACTCTTTCTCGTCCGATTAAACCCGACGTCCACGCGTTGAAATATTTACCCCACTGGAAAATGAGACCATCAATTCCCGTTTCGTAGAAATTTGTCGGCGCTGGACGGATCCACAACCGCTCCCACTTTTCCACCTTCTCGTCCGACTGAAGCAGGTGTCCACCGACGTCTTTCTTCAGGTCACCAAAGATTTGGTTGGGAAACACTGAGTCAGGCTCGTTCACCTTGTGATTTTCACATCTTTGGTGACATGAAGAAAGACATGGGTGGACGAGGAGGTGGAAGAGTGGGAGCGGTTGTGGATCTGTCAGGCACCGACAGCATTCTACGAAACAAGAATTGATGGCCTCTTTTTCCAGTGGGGTAAATGTCTTAACGTGTGTAGTTATTGTTTCGAAATGGAACCATTCCATGGTGCCGTTGTGCCGTGTGATCCCTTTCCATTTTACTGCCCCTTGTATAATCTTTTACATACTGCTACATGAATACGGACGCGTATGACTCCGGATGCTTGATATCAATGTGATATTGCTATCAACTGTATTGAATTGCACAATATGGATTTCACAAGTATGTTTTTCTTCATAAATACCAATAAGGGGCAGTAGAGGTTAATAATTTTGAATTCTCTTGGAAATAGCAAACGACTTTTCTAAACAAGCTACTGTTACCCACAATTTTGCGTGTCTAGGCGGCGATTTCTTGCATGCCTTCAATTCATGCAGGGAAAGCTGACTCTTCACGTTACGTATTTCAACATTCGTTAATGTCACTGCATGGACTGCTGAACGGTATGAGAGAGTATGTGTGGGTATTTCTGTCCCCTACAAGAAAACTTAGACACTTCACAGTAGGTTTCAACATGTCAAAAGAAAATCTGTGCATATTGTAGTTGGGGGTAATATGCTTTCTCAGACAATGTTTTGTGCGGATCGCATACATTGAGGGACAAACCCGTCGTTCACAAACGAAATTGGGATCTCTTTGTTCCCTGATAATCTCAGCCAACGTGTCTGAAAACAAACTTGACAACTCGAATGCCGTGGGCACTGTCTTCATCATGTAGAAAGAGATGGTGTGGTTGCATGCAGCCACCGTATGTCTCTCGAGGTTGTTGAGGGCAGTCACAGTGCTCTTCTGCACAGAGACGAGATTCTGCAAATGATATCGGGACAGGACGCCAAATTTTTGTGAATATTTCATCTTGAAGGCAGCTAAGCAGCGTGCTGATGGTGCTGTTCTGGTAAACACGCTTCTTCAGCATGCTAGGACGACCAAAATTGAGTGGCCCACTTGCTCCACGTACACTAACTGAATCAGACATGTCCGAGATTGGTTTAAACGAGCTGTTTTGGACTTTCATAACGACCACGTATACTGAGTCATGTATTTCGTATTTCCGTTGCTCAGGACCTCTGCGAAAAACCTCCCATGGAGAAGAGATGATTTTGTGGTAAAAAAAAGAGTATGGTGCTTTTTCCTCTTCTTTTTTTATGATGAGGACCCATTTTAATGAGCAGATGTGTATATATGCTTGTCTAAGAACCAGTTTTTATTTTCTGTGCCATGAATTTCGAAATAAAGAGGCGATACAAAACTCTTGTTGGTGTGCGTACATGTGAACACGTGGAGGGAACAGCAAAGCTACGTGGGTGTACAAACTTTACCGAATTGCCTGAGTGTGCGCTCCCAGCGGAATTAAAATAGAAGAGGCTGAAAGCAGGTCTGTGCAGCCACTCGACGCTGCTCTCAATTCCACTTGCTGTGCTCACGTGTGTGTTTCTCCATCCTCCCGGTTGAGTTTTCACCGAGTAAAAGCGCGGATCACCCACTCGAACTGAACCAAATTAGTGTGTCATTCGCGGAAAAAGAAAGAAAATCACTTACTTCTACCGCCATAATTCTGTCATATCAATCTCTGTGTAAGATAGTAATCAGAAACAATGCCACCATTTCCAATTACACTATCACTTACTTCCAGTTCACCGCATTTAATAATTGGGCTCACTTCTGTATTCTGTGACGCCAGTTAGTGGTTCGAAACACATCTGAGGACGAGCGGCACCTGACATTCCAAACTGCTGGTGTGACACACAGCGCGGCTAGCGCTCATATGAAATCACTCTACATATTTGTGCTAGTCTCACATACTGGGAACTATGCTCAAAATGGGTAAATGGAGCAGCACTTTCACCAGAAATAAAGATACGTCCAATATGATGTGGACAAAACTTTGGATCGATATTTTATATTGCAAAGAAGAAAATAGGACAAGACAAAAATTTTCGCACCTGTAGTTTTGCAACATAGGAAAATAGGAGAGTCAGCGTTTAAGGTGCCGTCGACGTCGAGGTCATCACAGACGTAGACAAAGTTCGCTTGATTTTTGTTCTATTTAATTTAACATACGTCAAGATTACAACGAACTTGAACTTAATATAAAACAGAAATTTAAGAAAAATAAACATGTGAAAATGTTTGTAAATGAATAGAAAATTAATGTAAGGAGTAGTTTAGAGAAGTTAATGACACTTCTGCTCGCCCACATAGCTAGCGTACTAGCACGTTGTTTCCGGGATTGCCATAGGCGTGTTGACCCCAGATCGATTACGCTAGGCCGGTGAACAATGATGGCCGATGTGCTAGAAGACTTGGAAGCGGTTTTTAGGTTCAAATGGTTCAAATGGCTCTGAGCACTATGGGACTCAACTGCTGAGGTCATTAGTCCCCTAGAACGTAGAACTAGTTAAACCTAACTAACCTAAGGACATCACAAACATCCATGCCCGAGGCAGGATTCGAACCTGCGACCGTAGCGGTCTTGCGGTTCCAGACTGCAGCGCCTTTAATCGCACGGCCACTTCGGCCGGCGCGGTTTTTAGGCAGTATCTCACATTGACTAGGTGAATGATGGGCTGGCACCCACGTCCTGCCTCGCTTACACATTACGAAGACGATTTCACATTTCCACGTGTCATAACACTAGATGCAGGTTGATGGCGTACACAAACTCGGTCCCAGGGGAAAGGGGTGGTGAAAAACAAAATAGGTCGAGCACATGAAAACATCATATAATGTCAGCAAAAAGAAGAAAGCAAGTTTAGGATGACACCTCCATCACAGTTCCGTATGCTGTGAAGGTAACCGTCCAAAAGCCTTATGAGTGGATTTATCAAGTCGATCCAGCTCCCTGTACATCTTACTGTTACACATCCGCCATTAAGGTGCTTCAATGCAGCAAAATCACGTTCTTTGTTCTGCATATTGTTTATGTAGAATCCTGAGACAGCAAACGATGAGCAGTTACCTCTCCAGAGCGGCGCGGTGTAGCCGCTTGGTCTCAGGCGCCTTGCCATGGTTCACGTGGCTCTCCCCGTCGGATGTTCGAGTCCTCCCTCGGGCATGTGTGTGTGTTTAGTCCTTAGCGTAAGTTAGTTTAAGTTAAATTAAGTAGTGTGCCAACGAACCGATGACCTCAGCAGTTTGGTCCCGTAGGAACTTACCACAGATTTCCAAATTAGGTCTCAGAGTTCTACTGGACGTCTTGAGGCTATACAGAATTCTGATACTTAGACATTGCATCTAGAAGGTACGGAAATATTTAGTTGGATAAGTGAGTTATTGATCCTGCCTCTGCTCTCTGTCGTTGTCCGACATCTGGTGCCGTTATATTAGAAACTAGCCATGCTTCTTGAGCCACTCAGTCGGACAAAAATCACGCCAGTGACAATTCTTGTTTTTAATCTGCGACAGGCGATGACATACTGCCGAAACTTGTTTCAGAAGAGTGAAAAATTGCAGCTTTGTAGCGGTTAAGCATCAAAATATCTTATTGTATCGTTTGGCTGCATATCAATTTTGTTGACGTGACTGATTCTAGTCCATTCACGAACACATTATTCGCCAACAGAATAAACAATTAACTGAAAACCACTTCTCAATAGACAAGAAATTTTACATGTATTTGGCGTAAGCGCTTTAGGGTTGCAAATAAAAGTGAAATATGGACGACCACTTAGGAAGCTCAACTCCGCTGCTGCAGGCACCTCATAGCCCGACACATTACAGTGCCAAGTCCTGTAACGTTCCTGACATGGACACACCTTCCCGTGGGCCAAAAATTAGCACTCATAATGAAACTGAATCCGTGGATCCGATAGTGTTGGTTCCAGAGACATGGATGACTCAGCTGTGGACGTCAGCCTCGGTCCCTAGGTAGAACCATGAATGCGCAATATCCATATCATCTTCTACTTTTCTATTAACTGGTTCTATAGCATCGCCCAACAAGCAGTGTTTCTTCCTAAACCAGTACTTGTCATTTTCTGCAGCCTTGGGAGCTCTTTCCAGCTGGTCCTGGACATGGGATGTAACAGACAAGGACCAGGGAATCATAAAGTTGTTCTGCACTACATTAGCAGGTAGATGACAAAGAACTGATTACGCCGCATTTAGGTACATCAGGAGCCTTGGGGGTGGCCTGTCTGCTGTAGAACTGCTTTGTGCGAGACGTTAGGAGAAATTCCTTTCGGAGAGATAAAATCTGAAAGCCAGATTCAGCCCTCAGAATGGACTAGTGTGGGATCATCCGTTACGCTGCAACGACGCCACGACAGAATTCTCGTTGAAATTTTTACTAGCAGAGACTCTAATTGGCTGTCAAAAATTATTTCTTTTGAAGGCACTCTTTCCTGTGCATGTCCACATGTATGCAATTTGTCTGGCCCAGGGTAGAAACCAGTCATAAAGTGGGAGAGATTTTCTGCCTTCTTCCCTCTGCCAGACCATCGTTAGTTAACCATGGCAAAATGTAGAAGAGTAGTAGTGTGTTAAACGTATTTATGAATTTATTATTAATTGGAATTCACAGGGCCTGCTACAACTGGCCAGGAAGATTCTTATACAGCTTTTGTTCCGAAACTCCTTCACCAAAGACGACGATGTAAATATTCCAGAATTCGAATCTGGAGCAACTGCCAACATAAAGAATTTAGAAATAGACATCCTCGGTGTTGTGATACAGATAAAATCCCTTAATAAAGCCAAGGCTTCTGGTTCAGACTGTATATCAGAGTATGCTGATACCATAGCTCAGTATCTAAAAATGATATTCAATCGCTCGTTCATCGAAAGATCTGTACCTAAAGACTGGAAAGTTGCACAAGTCACACCATTTCCCACGGAAGGAAAAAAGGAGAGATCCACTGGATTAGAGACCCATATCCCTAGAACTACTGACGGCCTTGGGAGAGCCAGTCCTGACAAAACTCTACCATCTGGTGAGCAAGATGTATGAGACAGGCGAAATACGCTCAGACTTCAAGAAGAATATAATAATTCCAATCCCAAAGAAATCAGGTATTGATAGATGGGAAAATTACCGAATAATCAGTGTAATAAGTCACAGCTCCAAGTTACTAACACTAATTCTTTACAGACGAATGGAAAAACTAGCAGAAGCCGACCTTGGGGAAGATCAGTTTGGATTCCGTAGAAATGTTGGAACACGTGATTCAATACTGACCCTGCGACTTATTTTAAGAAGCCAGATTAAGGAAAGGCAAATCTACGTTTCTAGCATTTGTAGACTGAGAGAAAGCTTTTGACAATGTTGACTGGAATACTCTCTTTCAAATTCTGAAGGTGGCAGGGGTAAAATATAGGGAACGAACGGTTATTTACAATTTGTACAGGAACCAGATGGCAGTTATAAGAGTGGAGGGACGTGAAAGGGAAGCAGTGGCTGGGAAGGGAGTGAGACAGGGATGTAGCATCTCCCCGATGTTATTCAATCTGTATATTGAGCAAGCAGTGAAGGAAACAAAAGAAAAATTCAGAGTAGGTATTAAAATCCATGGAGAAGAAATAAAAACCTTGAGGTTCGCCGATGACATTGTAATTCTGTCGGAGACAGCAAAGGACTTGGAAGAGCAGTTGAACGGAATGGACAGTGTCTTGAAAGGAGGAAATAAGATGAACATCAACAAAAGCAATACGAGGATAATGGAACGTAGTCGAATTAAGTCGGGTGATGCAGAGGGAATTAGATTAGGAAATGAGACACTTAAAGCAGTAAAGGAATTTTGCTATTTGGGGAGCAAAATAACTGATGATGGTCGAAGTAGAGAGGATATAAAATGTAGACTGGCTATGGCAATGAAAGCGTTTGTGAAGAAGAAAAATTTGTTAACATCGAGTATAGATTTAAATGTCAGGAAGTCGTTCCTGAAAGTATTAGTATGGTGTGTAGGCATGTATGGAAGTGAAATATGAACGATAAATAGGTTGGACAAGAAGAAGCTTTTGAAAGGTGGTGCTACAGAAGAATGCTGAAGATTAGGTGGGTAGATCACATAACTAATGAGGAGGTATTGAATATAATTGGGGAGAAGAGGAGTTTGTGGCACAATTTGACAAGAAGAAGGGACCGGTTGGTAGGACATGTTCTGAGGCATTCAGGGATCACAAATTTAGCATTGGAAGGCAGCGTGGAGTTTAAAAATTGTAGAGGGAGACCAAGAGATGAATACACTAAACAGATTCAGAAGGATGTAGGTTGCAGTAAGTACTGGGAGTTGAAGAGGCTTGCACAGGATGGAGTAGCATGGAGAGCTGCATCAAACCAGTCTCAGGACTGAAGACCACAACATCCGTAACATATTCTGTGTTCGAACATAATGAATTATCTCGAAGAAAACGATTTATTGACGAATAGTCAGCATGGATTCAAGAAAAATTGTTCTTGTGAAACACAACTAACTCTCTAATCTCACGAAGTAATGAATACTATTTACAGGGGTTCTAGAACTAATCCCGTGTGTTTGGATTTCCAGAAGTATAGGCCCTCTGCTGTTCCTAAGCTACATAAACGACATAGGAGACAATCTGGGCAGCGCGCTTAAATTGTTCGCAGATGATGCTGTCATTTACCGTCTTGTAAAGTCGAATGAAGAGGTCAGTGTGATGAAATAGTGGAAGTAACAGAGCAAAAAGAGACAGAATAATAACGTATATATAAATACTTGGACAACATAGGAGATATTGAATTTAACTGGAGAAAAGAGAAAACGTAAAAATGCGGAAAATGAAGAAAGCGAAACTGAATACGGACGTACAAAAATAGGTTTGACGGAGAGCGCAAAATGGCTAAGCGGGAACGGCTATATGACAAATGCAAAGCTGCAGATCATGCATATGTATGGGGTGAAATGTGTAGGCAACAAGCATGTATATGTATGTGACAGAACAGTAGAAGACCTAAATTGCAGTCAATATTCAGACGAAATTCCCTCAGAATTATTTAGATACTTGCGAGAGTCAACCATGATAAAATTATTCCACCCCGTGTACAAGATGTATGGGTCAAGTGAAATATCCTCAGACTTCAAGAAAACCGTAATAAAATTCTAATGCAGAGAAGGCAGATGGTGGTGGATGTTACTGATACCGACCTACCAGTTTAATGATTAATGTTACGAAAATAGACACGAATTCTGTGCTGGGTAATGAAAGAAACTGGTAGAATCCGGCATGGCGAACATCAGTGGTGTTAACGGAAAAATGTGGTACCTTCCGAGGCAGTTTTGGTGTGTCTTAGAAAATAGGTTAAAGAAAAGCAAACCTTTGTTTACAGCATTTGTAGTATCAGACAATGTTAACTAGAATACACTTTCTGAAATTACGTATGTAACGGGGACAAAATTCCGGGAGCATATGTTTATCACAACTTATGCAAAGACCAGTCTGCACTTTTGAAAGTCAAAGGACAGATTGGGTAGTCAGCGAGAAGGGAGGAAGACGCTGTTTTAGTCTACATCCGATGTTATTCAGATTGAATACTGAGCAATTTATGATGTAAACGAAGTAGAGATCTGAAAAAGTAATTCAAGTTCGGGAAGAAAATGTAAAAATATTGACGTTAGTCGACAACATTATAATTCCGTCAGACACTGCAATGTACTTAGAAGAGGAGCTAAGCAGGAATATATAGAGTCTTGAAAAGATACACACCTGCAAAAGTAAAACAAGGGTAACGCAATGTAGTTGAATTAATTCAGGCGATGCTGACGGAATTATATTAGGGAATGAGACGCTAAAATTAGTAGATGAGTTTCGATATTTTGGGGGTAAAATAACCTATGATGGCCGAACTAGAAAAGATATAAAATGCAGACCGCCAATAGGAAGAAAAGAATATGTAAAAAAGCGTAAATAGTTGACATTTAATACAAATTTAAGTGTTAGAAAGTCTTTTCTGAAAGTGTAGTGTAGCCTTGTATGGAAATGAAACGTGAACGATAAGCAGTTCAGACAAGAAGAGAATAGAAGCTTTTAAAATTGAGAGATGACGCCCCAGTTTCTCTCTTTATATTTTAGGTGAGATCTCGGTATTCCCCAGTTCTACATTTGCTATGTATGGTTAATTACAGTTTTGCATGGGGAAACTGTGGGCAGAATGTTCTCATGACTACATGTGTGCTCTGTAAGGACTTGCGCCCAAGGAACCGTGGTGGTGGCGATGGAGAACAGGGGGAGAGATGAACTGGGAGCCATAGATGTTGAGTGAAGTGACCTGGCCATGTGAGTGATTCTGAGAAGCGGCGCTCTGTGGATATTATCTGCAGAGGGGCTTCTCGCCAAAGCTCTCTCGTCTTTTTGTTTAGCGTCGACAGAAGGATGCCAGTTCGCAAAACATTAAACCATGCCATGCGGCAATGCATCGCAAAGGTGTCTGGATGGCTGAAAGGGGTGAAGAAGCCGTTTAAGACAGACTGCTGTAAACTGAGGTTATGTGCAAACGGTGGGAAGGTCATAAAACTCTGTGGATTCTCATGTTAGAAGCTGAGACTATTCAGAGTGGCTTGTGTACGTGTTTATTGGAGCCAGGACTGTAACCCCCCCCCCCTCCCCCCGCCACCAGACGATAGGAATTCCCAAGGTTCTTTTAGCAAGCGGCAAAACCAAATATTTCAGGGCATGACTGCCTCGCAAACTGGACAAGGTCAAACCAGAAAGATCTGATCACTCCATAAATGATGGACTGTGGTATCGTCTAGGTAGGTATTTTTCTTTGCCAAATAATGATCATTTTTTCTGTGAGAACGACGCTTTCCAAGTCTAAAATCTTCTTATTTTCGACAAAAGAGATTTGGAATCGCTGATTGCCTCCTTGTCGGGTTTGAAAAGTAAAGGCCACTCCCCCAGTATGAGAAACCTGGTGCTGTGTCTGGATTGGCTACCACGCCAACAGAACTATCACGATGGGAGATTCAATGAGTATATTTCGATTGGTTTGTGCAGTGTTGAGGCGGTTTCGTTTTTGCTAATTCAGCTCCTGTACGGAGCCTTGGTGGAAATTGTTTGTGATTCTTCTGGCCCTTCTCCGGTGGAGGAGTTGAGGTCTTTCCCTAGCAGGTGAGACTTGTGATCTGCATCCTGTAGCGGACTAAGAGCCAGTGGCAGTTTCTAACTGTACTGACAGTGGAAATTCATCTGCCCTTTTCAATAGGTATATTTTTCTCTTAGTTTTGAAGGATTTGGGTATTACAATATTCAATCTCGCTACGATAGTCCTGTGTTCACTTATCCCTGCATCGGTTTTGATGCTCATTATTAACTCAGGGTTATTTGCTGCTAAGAGATCAAGTGTGTTTTCACAACCGTTTACTATTCGCGTGGGCTCATGAACTAACTGCTCGAAATAATTTTCAGAGATTCCATTTAGCACAATTTCGGATATTTTTTGCGTACCTCCGGAATTCATTCGCAACGCAACATATCGAGGGTAAATTAAAGTCACCACCAACTATTATTGTATGAGTCCGGTATGTGTTTGAAAACTAACTTAAGTTTTCTTTAAACCTTTCAGCAACTGTATCATCTGAATTGGGAGGTCGGTAAAAGGATCCCATTATTATTTTACTCCGATTGCCAACAATGACCTCTGCCCATACTAAGTGACAGGGAGTATCTACTTCAATTCTGCGACAAGTTAAACTACTTCTAACAGCAACAAACACGCCACCGCCAACCGTGTTTAGCTTAGCCTCTCGGACACTGGTAGGTTCTTCGCAAAAATTTCGGCTGAGCTTATGTCCGGCTTTAGCCAGCTTTCAGTGCCTGTAACGATTTGAGGATCAGTGCTTTCTATTAGCTCTTGGAGCTCTGGTACTTTCCCAACACAGCTACAACAATTTACAACTGTTACGCCAATGGTTTTGTATCTACGTCCTTCCTGTGTTAGGCCTGCACCCTTTGTGACTGAAGCCCTTTTTGTGTTTTCCCGAGACCCTCTAACCTAAAAAGCCGCCCAGTTCACCCAACACAGCCCCTGCTACCCGCGCAGCCGCCTCCTGCGTATAGTAGACACCATGTGGTGGCCGTAGCCTCGTTACTCTCTTGGAGGCAAGTCGGTATGGAGCCTCTAGTAGTCAACTGCCATGCACTTTCTACGTTGCATCGTCAATGTGACGGTGTGAGGGTTACAGGAAACGGGTATTGATGCATCGGGTACAAGGTACTGGACTCCTAATAGAGGCACAATGCGGTGAACTTTGCCGCGTTAGTCTCTTGAAGAGAATCGGCACTGAGCCTGTGGTTTTCAATCGCGACGCAATTTCTGCATCGCATCGTCAATGTGAGTGTGCGGGGGTTACAGTAAATGGCAGGAGTGCATCGGATAGAAGCTACTGAACTCCCAGGGGAATGCCCATTTGGTGACTTTGGCCGTGTTAGTCCCTTGAATAGAATTCAGGATAGAACCTGTAGTTTTCAATCGCTATGCAATTTCTATGTTGCATCGTCAATCTAGGTGTGCGCGGGTTACAGTAAACAGGTAGTTGTGCGTCAGATACAATCCTTAGAACATCCAGGAGAGGATCCATGCGGAGACCGTAGCCGCGTTAGTCTCCTGGAGAGAAGTCGGCATGCAGCATGTAGTAATCAAGCGAGATTCAATGTCTATGTCACATCGTCAATGTTATGGTGCTACGGTTACAGTAAACGGGCTGTGGTGCATCGGATACAAGCTACTGGAATCTGGGGAGAGGTCCAATGCGGTTAAACGCGTCACGTTATTCTCTTAGAGAGATGTCGGTATGGAGCCTGCAGTTTCCAGTCACAATGCTATGTCGGTGTCGCATCGTCAATGTGAGGGTGCGAGTGTTACAAATGGTTCAAATGGCTCTGAGCACTATGGGACTTAACATCTATGGTCATCAGTCCCCTATAACTTAGAACTACTTAAACCTAACTAACCTAAGGACAGCACACAACACCCAGCCATCACGAGGCAGAGAAAATCCCTGACCCCGCCGGGAATCGAACCCGGGAACCCGGGCGTGGGAAGCGAGAACGCTACCGCACGACCACGAGATGCGGGCGCGAGTGTTACAGAAAACGGGCAGTGGTGCATCGGGTATAAGCTACTCGACTTCCGTCAGAGGTTCTATGCGGTGACCGTAGCCGCATTACTCTCTAGGAGACCAGTCGGTATGAGATGTGTAGTATTCAATCTCGATACCCTTTCTTTGGTGCATCGTCAATGTGAGGCTGCGAGAATAGTGCATCGGGTGCAAGCTACAGATCTCCCAATAGTGGGTCCATGAGGTGACCTTAGCGACGTTACTGTCTAGGATAGAAGTCGGCACAGAGCCAGGAGATTTCAACCACTCTTCAGATTCTATAACGCTTCGTCAGTTTGAGGGTGCGAGGGTTAGAGTATATGGGCAGTAGTGCACTGGATACAAGCTACTAAACTCCGAGTGTAGGATGAATGCGAAGATGGGTCAGCGTTAGTCTCTTGCAGATAAGTCGGCATGGAGTGTGTAATTTTCTATAGCGATGAAATTTCTGTCTGGCATCCTCAATGTGGGGGTGCTAGGGTTACAGGAAATGGGCCGCTGTGCATCCGGTTACGATCTACTGGACTCCCAGGGGAGGTTAAATGTGGTTACTGTGGTGTACACCACTTCTAACAAACACCGAACAACGCGCTCAAGTACGCGGCCGCCAAATACATCGCTGGCCGCGCTTCTCTGGGCGGCCCGCTGCTTCCATCGCTGGCCGTCTTCACACGCACGCTCCCTTACGTGGCCGAGAAATACATCGCTGGCCGCAGTTCTCCGGGCGGCTCGGCATTCGGGAGGACGACGGTTCAATCCCGCGTCCGGCCATCCTGATTTAGGTTTTCCGTGATTTCCCTAAATCGCTCCAGGCAAATGCCGGGATGGTTCCTTTCAAAGGGCACGGCCGACTTCCTTCCCCGTCCTTCCCTAATCCGATGATACTTCTGACCTCGCTGTCTGGTCTCCTTCCCCAAAAACAACCAACCAACCAACCGGGCGGCTCGCGGCTACCATCGCTGGCCGCCTTCGCGCGCGCGCGTTTGTCAGCACACAGCAATTGGCTACGCCAGGAAACATTGCGATTGGTTTTCCCTGGAAAACAGCGACCCCAGCCGACGGCTACATTAACTAGCAAGCCTTATATAAACCCGGCCGCCGCCGCAAGCAACAGTTCTCATCAGGAAGTGCAGTACGCCGTGTTCCAGCTGCTTGTGGATGATTCGCCGCACCCCTCAAGGTTACCTGGCTGCTTGGCGGAAAATCTTGCGACTTCACTTGGAGAGACTGAACTTCACTGGACTTGGGAATAATTACGGAATGTGCACCCCACCATGCACATTCGGACATTGCTATAACCAAACTTTAATTCTGCATTACTTCTGAGTGTGAGCCTGGGTAGACGCTTGGCTAACATAATTGTTAAAAAGTGATTTGTGATTTAATAAACCAGACTGACGAGGTTATTGTGTTATTCCTGGTTATAACAGTTACCGAGGCCATGTTTGTCCTCTTGAGGGAAGTCGGCATAGAGCTTGTAGTAATCAATAGCTATGCAATTTCTGAGTCGCATCGTCAATAACATGGTGCGAGGGTTACAGAAAACGAGCAGTGCTGCACCGGACACAAGGTACTGGACTTGCAGTAGAGTATCCATGCGTTGACCGTAGACACGGCATGGAACCTGTAGTATCGAATCCCGACGCAATTTTGTGGTGCACCGTCAATGTGAGAGTGCGAGGGCTACAATGAACAGTGAATGGTGCAATGGGCTCAAGATACAGGACTCAAACGATAGGTTCCATGTGGTGACCGTAGCCACGTTAGTGTCTTTTAGAGAAGTATGCACGGAGCCTGTAGTATTCCTTCGCGACACAATTTCTGTGTCGTATCGTCAATGGGGAAGTGCGAGGTTTACAGTAAACTAGCAGTGATGCATTGGTGACCGTAACCTCTTAGTCTCTTTTAGAGAAATCGGCATGGAGCCAGTAGTAAATCACGACGCAATTTCTGTGTCGCATCTTTAATGTGAGTGTGGAAGTGTTACAATAAATGGGCAGTGGTGCATCACACACAAGCAACTTGACTCCCAGGAGAGGTTCCATGCAGTGACCGTGTGCACGTTAATCTCTTTTAGAGTAGCCTGCATGGAGCCTGTAGTACTGAATCGCGGTGCAATTTCTGTGACGCACCGTCAGTGTGACTCGGCGAGGGCTGCTGTTAACAGTGAGTGGTGCAACGGACACAATATACTGGACTCCAACGACAGGTTCCATGTGGTGACCATAGCCACGTTAGTCTGCTTTAGCAGCTCGTGGTCGTGCGGTAGCGTTCTCGCTTCCCGCGCCCGGGTTCCCGGGTTCAATTCCCGGCTGGGTCAGGGATTTTCTCTGCCTCGTGACGACTGGGTGTTGTGTGATATCCGTAGGTTAGTTAGGTTTAAGTAGTTCTAAGCTCTAGGGGACTGATGACCATAGCTGTTAAGTCCCATAGTGCTCAGAGCCATTTGAACCATTAGTCTGCTTTAGGCATGGAGGCTGTAGTATACAATCACAGCCTAATTTATGTGTTGTACGGTGAATGTGAGGGTGCGGGCTAACAGGAAACGGGCTGTTTTGCGTCATACACAAGCTACTGGACTAATAGGAGAATTTCCATTCGGTGACCGTTGTCACATTAGTCTGTTTTACAGTAGTCGCCGTGGAATCTGAAGTATTCAATCGCGATGCAATTTCTGTGTCGCACCAACAATCTGAGAATGCCAGGGTTACTGCAAATGGGCAACTGAGCATCAGACACAAGCCACCGGACTCCCATGACTGGTTCCATTTAGTGACGATAACCATATTAGTCTCGTTTAGAGAAGTCGTCACGAAGCCTGTAGTATTCATTCGCGACGCAATATCTGTGGCCTATCATCATTGTGAAAGTGCTAGGGCTGCAGTAAACAGGCTGTAAGGTGGCTATAATTTCGCACCTTACAAGAACTCATCCGTACACTCTTATGTGATCTACAAACACAATTAGGATCATGATACACGTTCTACATCGTATATATGAATATATATACGAGACGGACATTTTCACGTACGTCTTGTAATTAACTGTTAACGCTTATTGCATAAAAGGTGACGGAGTGGCTTTATTATAAAAGCGCTGTAATGAATGATTGCCTAAACTAGTAGAGGTTGTAACGCCAGTTCAAATGAAATGGCAGCCAGAACTCAAGCTCTTTGTGAAAGGCACGCACAGATGTTGGTCCTGCTTAAACACAGGAAGTAGCTAGACAGACGTTGTGGCACCTGAGGTCTGGAGCACAACTGGGTGACGGCCGGCGGCTATTGTAATAGGGGCTGGAAGTATATCTGGATAATACTTTCGAACGCTAAAAATCTTGGGCGCAAGTGAGAGGAACGAAAAAGCAGCACCTGGAAAACCACGACTGGGTTATTTCCAAGAATTTTTACTCAGAAGCGTATCATTGTACGAGTATAGGTTTTTCCTCCCAAACTTTCCGCGCTGGGCGATAAAAGACTAAAATGTGGTTGGATGTGGTTGGTCGGCGTTCGGAAGAATCTGTAGAGAGGTTGAATATTCCGTGGTTCCGGGAATATGATTCGTTTCCGGAATTACGATGGTGGGGAGCCAAGCCTTCCTGGAAGCCAGCGCTGGAGAGACGAGGTCTTCCTTTGTGAGCGCCCGTGTGTGACGGTCGCTCGATATCAGCTTTTGTTGGTACAGACGGACTTGCTGTCTTTGCTCTCAGTAGAGTTTATAGCTAGAACAGTATGGAACTGTACTGTTACGAACCTATACGATTCTGAACTTCACCTCCAGGTTGGAAGTCGTCATTGAGTACGGAGCGTTCAGTAATTGAAGCACTTCCTCTGCCTATACTTACGTTAAGACGTTATCTAAACTCCGTCCTTGTGGCTGGGAGTTCGCTTTACTCGTCTATAGAACGCAGAGAGGAGGAGACAGTATTTAGGATATTAGTCAGAGGACCGCCTTCTGCCGTCCTAGTGTTTGAAAGAGTTTATTTGTGGCTGGAGTTCTTCCATAGTCGCAGACGATTACGAGAACCATCACTTCGAAGCACTGCACACAGTACATACATTGATATCGCAAATTGCTTCGGCGTATTATGACTATCAAAGCTAAAGGGCTGTTATCACTTTAGTTTATTTCCACTGAGGTTCAACACCACCGTAGATTACTTTCGAAAGTAGTGTCTTCTAGTGTTTGGTACGTGGATGATATAAGTCATTTCGCTTTATTGATATTAGATTGGGAAGTCATAATAAGGGGCAGAGTTGGGCAATTGATTAGTAATTTTACTTAGGAAATGTAAACTTTGTAATATAAAGTTTTTTTTTAAACTATGATAAATAATAAATAACAGGAACAACGTCTATCATTTAGTAGGATTAGTTGCCTTCAACATTCATTTAAGTTTAGATTCTAATTTATAGAATTAAGAGATTCTAAGATCTGCATCAGGGGGTAGTCACAGAGGGCCAAACCTTCATTTTAGCGATTATTATTTTCCGTTGCGCACATTCATTTCACACCCGCCTGGATTAGCATAATGGATGGCAGTGGTGTGTCGCACTCAAGCTACTGGACACCAAGGAGAAGGTTTCAGTCAGTGTCCGTAGTCACATTAGTCACTTTTAGAGAAGTTGGCATGGAGTCTGTAGTATTCAAATGCGATAGAATATCTATGTCATTCTGCCAATATGAGGGTGGGTAGGTTACAGTAATTGGGCAGTGTTGCATCGGACACAAGCTACTGGACTCCCAGGAAAGTTCCACGTGGTAACCATAGCCACAGTAGTCTCTTTTACAGAATCAGGAACGGAGCCTGTGGTATTCAACAGCGATTCAATTTCTGTGTCGCACTGTCAATGCCATTGTGCGAGTTTTACAGTAAATGTGTAGTGCTGCATCACACAGAAGCTACTGGACTCCCAGTAGAGGTTATATGCGGTGACCGCATAAATGTTAGACTCTTTTAGAGTATTTGGCATGGAGCCTGTAGTATTCAATCGCGATGCAATTTCTGTGTCGAACAGTCAATGTGTGGGTGCGAGGTTAACAGTAAACAGGCAGTGGTGCATCAGATGCAAGCTACTGCACACCCAGTAGAGGTTCCATGTGGTAACCGAAGCCATGCTAGCCTCTTCTAGAGAAGTCGACATGGAGCCTGAAGTATCCAATCGCGACGCAATTTCTGTGTAACATCGTCAATGTGAAAGTGCGTGGGTTGCAGTAAATGGGCAGTGGTGCATCGGACACAAGCTGCTGTACTTCCATGAGAAGTTCCATGCGGTGACTGTCGCCACGTTAGTCTCTTTTAGGGAAGTCGGCATCGAGCCTGTAGTACTGAACTGCGCTAAATTTCTCTGTTGCAGAGTCAGTGTGAGGGAGTGAGGATTTCGAAAAATGGTCATTGGTCACAAGTTGCTGGACTCGCACGAGTGTATCGATGTGATGACCGTTGCCACGTTAGTCTCTATTAGAGAAGTTGGCTTCGAGCCTGTAGTATCGCACCATCAGTGTGAGGGTGCGAGGTTTGCACTAAACGGGCAGTGGTGCAACACACTGGACTCCCAGTAGAAGTTACATGCGGCGACTGTAGAAACGTTAGACTCCTTTAGAGTAGTCGTCATGGAATCTCTAGTATTCAGTCGCAGCTCGGTTTATATGTTGCACCGTCAATGTCAGGTTGCGAGGTTTACAGTAAACTTACAGTGGTGCAGGAGACACCATGCGGTGACCGCAGCCACGTTAATCTCTTTTAGATAGGTCGGCATTGGAGCTTACAGTATACAATCGCGACACAATTTCTGTGTCCATCGTCAATTAGAGGGTGTAAGGGTCATAGTAAACAGGCTATGGTGCATCGGACAGAAGCTACTGGACTCCCAGAAGAGGTTCCGTAAGGTACCCGTAGCCACGTTAGTTTCTTTTAGAGAAGTCGGCATGGAGCCTATAGTATTCGAAATGGAAGCAATTTCTGTGTTGCATCGTCAATTAGGATGTGCGAGGTTTAGAGTAAACAGACAATGGTGTAAAAATGGTTCATATGGCTCTGGGTACTTTGGGGCTTAACTTCTGAGTTAGAACTTAGAACTAATTAAACCTAGCTAACCTAAGGACAGCACACACATTCATGCGGGAGGCAGGATTCGAACCTGCGACCGTAGCGGTCGCGCGGTTCCAGACTGTAGCGCCTAGAAGCGCTCGGCCACCCTGGCCGGCCAGGCAATGGTGCATCTTACACAAGCTACTGGAATCCCGGGAGAGGTTCCGCAGGGTGAGTGTAAACACATTAATCTCTTTTAGAGAATTCAGCATGGTGCCTGTAGTATTCAATCGCGACGCAATTTCTGTGTCCCATCGTCAGTTAGCAGTGTGAGGATTACAGTGAGTTGGCAGTGGTTTGTCAGACACAAGATACTGAACTCCAAGTAGAGGTTTCTGGACCGTGACTCCAGCCACGTCAGTCTTTCAGAGAAGAGTGCGTGGAGAATGTAGTATTCAATCGTGACTCAATTTCTGAGTCGCATCGACATTTACAGTTTTCAATGTTCACAGTTAATGGCCAGTGGTGCATCAGAAACGAACTACTGGATTCACAAGAGAGGTTCCGTACAGTGACCGTAGCCACGTTTGTCTCTTTCGGAGAACTCCGCATGGAGCCTGTAGTATTCAATCGCGACGAGTTTTCTGTATGGCCTCGTCAATGAGATGCTGCGAGTAACACAGTAAACAGTGTGTGGTGCATCAGACATTAGCTACTGGACTCCCAGGAGATGATCTGTATGGTGACCACACCCACAATAGTCTCTTTTTAGAGAAGCCTTCATGGAGCCTGTAGTATACAATTGCGACACAAAAATGGTTCAAATGGCTCTGAGCACTATGGGACTTAACATTAATGGTCATCAGTCCCCTAGAACGTAGAACTACTTAAACCTAACTAACCTAAGGACATCACACAACACCCTGTCATCACGAGGCAGAGAAAATCCCTGACCCCACCGGGAATCGAACCGGGGAACCCGGGCGTGGGAAGCGAGAACGCTACCGCACGACCACGAGCTGCGGACAATTGCGACACAATTTCTTTGTCGCATCATCAATGAGATGGAGCGAGGGTTACAGTAAACAAGCAGTGGTACACTGGACAAGAGGTACTGGACTCCGAGAAGAGGTTTTGTACGGTGAGCGTAGACACGTTTATTTTTTTCCATAAGTCGGCGTGAAACCGGTACTATACATTCGCGATGCTATCTCTGTGTCGCATTGTCAATGGGATGGTGCGATGGACTGCAAGGAGAGGTTACGTACGGTGACCGTAGCCAATTTAGTAACTTTTAGACAAGTCGGCGTTGACAATGTACTATTCAACGGGAACGCAATGCCTGTGTGGCATCGTCAGTGAAATGGAGCGAGGGCCACAGTAAACAAGAAGTGGTGCATCAGACACAAGCTACTCGACTCCCTTGAAAGGTTCTGTACAGTGAACGTAGCGACGTTAGCTTTTAAAGAGGTCGACTTGGAGATTGAAGTATTCTACCGCGACGCAATTTCTGTGTCGCATCGTCAGTTAGCGGTGCAAGGTTTACAGTGAAGAGGCAGTGGCACCTCGGACAAAGCCACTGGACTAGCAGTAGAGGTTTCAAACGGTGACTGTAACCACGTCAGTCTTTTAGAGAAGACTGAAAGGAGCCTGTAGTATTCAATTGCGACGAAATTTGTTTTTATCATCGTCAATGAGATACCGCGAGGATCAGAGTAAACGGGCAGTGATACATCAGGCACAAGCTACTGTACTCCCAGTAGAAATTCCGTACACTGACTCTAGCTACGTCAGTCGCTGAAAGAAGACTGCATGGAGAATGTAGTGTTCAATAGCGATGCAATTTGTGTGTCGCATCGCCAATTAGAGGGTGGATACTGCTCAGCAGTGTGGGATCCGTACCAGATAGGGTTGATAGAAGAGATTGAGAAGATCCAACGGAGAGCAGCGCACTTCGTTACAGGATCATTTAGTAATCGCGAAAGCGTTACGGAGATGATAGATAAACTACAGTGGAAGACTCTGCAGGAGAGACCCTCAGTAGCTCGGTACGGGCTTTTGTTAAAGTTTCGAGAACATACCTTCACCGAAGAGTCAAGCAGTATATTGCTCCCTCCTACGTATAGCTCGCGAAGAGACCATGAGGATAAAATCAGAGAGATTAGAGCCCACACAGAAGCATACCGACAATCCTTCTTTCCACGAACAATACGAGACTGGAATAGAAGGGAGAACCGATAGAGGTACTCAGGGTACCCTCCGCCACACACCGTCAGGTGGCTTGCGGAGTATGGATGTAGATGTAGAATGTTTACAGTAAGGAGGCTGTGGAGCATCAGACTCATGCTACAGGACTCCCAAGAGAGATTCCGTATGGTGACCGTACCCACGTTAGTCTCTTTTACAGAACTCAGCATTGAGCCTGTAGTATTCAATCGCGAAACATCGTCAATGAGATGGTTCGAGGGTCACAGTAAACGGTGTGTGGTGCGTGAGACACAAGCTACAGGTCTCCCACCAGAGGATCCGTATGGTGACCCTACTGACGTCGGTCTCTATTTAAAGAAGTCGCCATGGAGCCCGTAGTATACAATTGCGACTCAATTACTGTGTCGCATCGTCAATGAGATAGTGCAAGAGTTACAGTAAACGGGCAGTGGTGCATTGGACATGAACTACTAGACCCAATGGAGAAGTTTCATACAGTGACTGTAGCCACGTTCTTCTTTTTTAGAGAATTCGGCATGGACCCTTTACTATTCAATCGCGACGCAATTTCTATGTCTCATCATCAATGATATGGTGCGAGTGTTACAGTAAATGGGCAGTGGTACATTGGACACAAGATACTGGATTCCAAGGAGAGGTGCCGTATGTTGGCTGTAGCCACCTTAGTCTCTTTCAGTGAAGTCTGCATGGAGCATGTAGTATACAGTCGCGACGAAATTTCGGTATCGAATCTTCAACTGGAGGGTGTGAGGGTTACAGTGAACTTGCCGTGGTGCATCAGACACAAGCTAGTGGACTCCCAGCAGACGCTCCATATGGTGACCGCAGCCATGTTAGTCTCTCTTAGAGAAGTTGGCATGGGGACTGTAGTATTCAATTTCTGTGTTGCTTCATCAATGAAATGGTGCAAGGGTTACACTAAACGGACAGTTGTGCATTGAACACAAGCTACTTGACTCCCAGAAGAGGTTCCGTACGCTGCCCGTAGACATGTTCGTCTCTTTTAGAGAAGTCGGCATAGAGACTGTAGTATTGAATCCTGACACAATTTCTGTGTTGCATGGTCAATGAAATTGTGCGAGGGTTGCAATAAATGGGCAGTTGTGCATTGGCCACAAAATACTGAACACACAGAAAAGGTTCCCTATGATTACCATAGCCACGTTCGTCTCTTTTAGAGAAGTGAGCATGGATAATGTAGTATTCAATCGCGGGACAATATCTGTGTCACATCGCCAACGTGGGGGTTAAGGGGGTTACAGTAAATGGGCAGTCTTGCATCGGACAGCAGCTGCTGGACTCCCAGGAGTGGCCATGTATGGTGACCACAGCAACGTTAATCTCTTTTAGAAAATTCGGCATGGAGCGTGTAGTCTTCAGTCGAGACACAATATCTGTGTTCCATCGTCAATGTGGGGGTGCGAGGGTTACTGTAAAAAGGAAGTGCTAAATCGGACACAAGCCTTTGGACTCAAACTAGATTTTGCATACGGTGTCCGTAGCCACGTCAGTTTCTTCTACAGATTTCAACATGTACTATGTAGTATTCAATAGCGATGCTATATCTGTGCTGCAATGTAAAATAGAGTCTTTCAAGGTTACAGTAAACAGGCAGTGGTGCATCGGACACAAGCTACTGGCCTCCCAGAACCATGTTCCTCTACTTCATTGATGTCGGCATGGAGCTTGTAGTAATCAATCGCGACAAATAATCTGTGTCGCATCGTCAATGCGGGGGTGCGACGTTTATAGTAAACGTAATGTGGTGCATCGGACTCAAGCTACTGGACGCCGAGGTGAGGTTCCATTCGCTGACTACAGCCACGCTAATCTCTCCTAGAGAAGTCGTCATTAGGACTGTGTTATACAGCCGCGACAGAATTTCTTTGTCGCACGCATCATTAGTGAGATGGTGCGAGGATTACAGTAATCGGGCAGTGCTTCATCATACACGTGCTACTGGACTCCCAGGAGAGGTTAAGTATGGAGCTTTTTTACAGATGTCTTCTTGGAGCCTGTAGTATTCAATTGCGACGCAATACCTGTGTCGCATCGTCCATGTAAGGGTGCGAAGGTTACAGTAAATGGGCAGTGGTGCGTCGGACACAAGTTACTGTACTCACAGGGCGATTCCGTACGGTGACCGTAGCCACGTTAGTCTCTCTTAGAGAAGTTGCCGTGGAGCCTGTATTATCCAACCGCGACGCAATTTCTGTGAGAAGTCGGCAAGGAGCCCTTTTGTATTCCATCACGACGCAATTTCTGTGTCGCATTATCTATGAGTTAGTCGGATGGTTACAGTAAACGGGGGAGTGGTGCTTCACTCTGTGATATTATTGGATTTCAGACATTTTGCATATGAGAAAATGACAGCCATCGAGCTGTAGTTTGTAATGATACTAAGCATGACAACGCGAGAGTAAAGAAACGAAATCTGTTTATAACGTGCGCCTATATCAAGACGCGCGGCCAGCGTTTAAAAGGTACTTTTAAACACTACGACTCGCTTGGCGCAGATATTTAAAATCATTGCCGCAGCGCTTGATTGCAAGAAGCTGCGAAACAGAAGAAAGAACAATTTACCATTTGTTAGTAAAATTCTAGTGTTTTTATAGTTAGTTGTACTTCTGGTCTCCGATATGTTAACATGTACTTCATTACCTTTGACGTTTGGTCGCCGACTTGTTAAGACGTGTTGTGTAGCACCGCTACAAGTTATATTTCATTTAGTGTGAAAAACCACGTTATCACCAAGAAAAAAAAACGCTTCTGTAAACCTTGTGACCATAAAAAAAACTTACGCGCACGCCTGGACATTTAATTTTTACAAAATATCGCACATACAAAAGCGGCGATTGTTGGACTGCTCCATGTATGAGAAAAACATTAAAATGTAAGTTTTGTATTCATTGTAAATTTGTTAATGTTTATAGTTTACCGCCTTTGTTCTTTGAGAATATATTGATGCTTCACTGTACAGAAAATCAATGCTAATTCTTTTCTTTAAATTAACCACAAATAATGTTTATGTTTAAATGAACTTTGTTACAGGTTCGCTCTTTATCGCGGTGTCTCGATTGTATTTAGGAGACCATTAATGTGTTCAATTTCCGATTTTTTTTTAATTATTCAAATATGTCCCTTAGGTAATTTCATTGAAGAGTCTGATTGCGTGAAAGCAATCCGGGGTAAGAGGTCATTTGAGAAACTATTTTCGCGCAATCAATCTGTACGTCTCCTGAACACAATCGAGAACCTACGCATTGGCGATCATTCATTAATTTTTCTCTCTTTCCAAGTCGTACCAAAAAACGGCCAAGGAGAACTGCCGTGAGTACGCAATCTAGTGTTAAAGGTTGCATTCTTTATCTTGTCGGCAAACATTGCCATAAATTATCATCATCAATGTTATATTTGGTTAAATGTGAAAAGCAAAAAACCTTTTAACGCTAGATGTGGCGCCCGAACAGGGACTTGACTAAAAAACTAATTTGTTCTTTTTATTTTCATGCTACCATGTGGAGAAAATTGGAAGCCAAAACAAGTGATAAAAAAGGACGCATATGCAGAAAATCGCAGTAAGAATCCACAACTACAATAAATAGCAGCGCGCAAGACAACTAATGTGAGTACGATTTGTCATTACGTTTGAAGCTTTGCGTACCGAGCATTCAGTCGGCTCGTGACATTCATTCTCTACGCTCTTTTCCTTTTCCCCAAGCAATTTAATTTCCAAATTTCTGTTTCCTTTTGCTATTAGATCCGCCTCTATCACATCATTTCGCTTACAGTAGTTCGAAATAGTTAGCAAGAATTTCCATTGTTGTGCATGTTAGTGAATCACAATGGCCGCTATCTGTGCCAGTTTCAGTGCTCTATAAGTGTTTTTCATTTATTTTATCACTCCCGTTGCCATATTGGCATTTTCGTGTGTCAGAGTTTCAATTGTTTATAACGCGCAAGCAATATCTTAGGAATCAGGACGCGAAATCCTTGGCGCATCTGACAAGTCAAAATCATAATTTAAAAAAAAATTATCTTTTCTATCTCGTGCAGTGTAACTACTTTAAATTTACGATGGCTGATGAGCAACCAAGGCAACTTAGACCGCGCGCGGGTCTAAGCAAACCTGAATCTCGTAGTGAGGGAACAACAGACGATGAAGCGACACGTGAGCTGTCGGCGCCACAGAACGCGTCGCAGTCACGTGAATGCTCGCTGTCAGATATACAAAAAATTGTTTGCTGATATGAAAACCAGTTTTGAAGCAAACATGGCACAGCTTACAAACAAGAGTGATAACATTGAAGCTCACACGGGTAATCTTGGAACGCAAATCAGTCAGTTAGCAAATCAAAGTGACAGCAGGTTCAACAGTTAAGAATCAAGGATAGAGGACACTCAAGTGCGAATGAACAATATAAATTCTGTTATTACCGACATCCAAGCACAAATAAAAAATTCGAATGACACCATGGAGGAAGAAATTAAAGCCATTACCACTGCTTACGCAAGCGAGCTAAACGCAAGCGTACACGCAAAAATTGATAGTGTTCTTTCGACGGTGGAATCCGCCGAGACCAATACTGGTAGCAAGTTCACAGATATGCAGGCCCAAACAGATGTGTGTAAATCAACTGAGAGTGACTCTTTGAAACATTACAGTGATGTTTCAAAGAGAGTAAGCCAATTGACAGAAGGTGTCAACCACGTTGGCGAGCGAGTTGAAGACCTTGCTCAGCAAATATCCGATGTCAATATTGATGAAAAGATCGCAGATGTCAACACCGGTATAAGCAACACACTTAATAGGGAATTTGAAGAGTGGATGCAATCCAAAGAACAGTACATTGTCAGCAAGGTACACGCTGAACTAAAGGGTACGGTTAAATCTGCTACAGCAGAAATCTTAACCGCTCCCGGTACTTCTGGTGACACTTTAACCAGTGAATTAGGTGAAATCAGACGAGCATTTAGCCACTATCTTCCGGAATGGAAGGGTCAGCTAAGCAATGATATAGATCAACTGAAACGACAAGTTACGGAATTGCAAGGTGACGATAATCGTCAATATCCCGAGTGTCAGGTACAATTCTCACCAACAGTAAATAATACGCGTGACGAAACTTCCACGTCACGTAGTCATGCCGACCAACTAACACTCGTTGAACTAATGCGAGACGAGAGTGTGCTAAAACACAGAGTTCTTCAGCCTTTTATACCTGAAAAACGAAATATACATCCCATGGTATTTCTGACATCATTCACAGGTGCTTTTCAGAATCATGGAACGACAGGTAGCGGATACAGTTCATCTTAGGCTATATACACGGTGAAGGATCAATTTGGGGTACAGAAATAATAGACAAATGTCACACCTATGCAGATTTTGAAAAGCATTTTTTGAATAAATTCTGGAGTTCTGGTATACAACAAGGACTCCGAAAGGAGGTTTACAACGCCGAACCTTTCAACACCAAAGGAGGAGATTTGCGACGTTATTTTGAAAAATATCTACGTAAAATTCAGTATTGGGACACGCCCATTTTAACCAAAGATGTAATCATGATCTTAAAGTCAAAAATTCCTGTGTCAATAATAGAAAAACTAGTTAATGTGAGTGAAGAAGACATAGAAGCCTTTCTTTCTGTTCTTGACAATTTGGATATGATCTATGAGGATGTGCGTGCGAGCGCGCGGAATAATAACAAATTGCGTCAATGGAATGTCGTACCAACATAATACGGGACAACCAAACGCTCAGCCTTACGGAAATCGTAACAGTTTCAACCGCCGTAATGGAAAACAATATAACAAATATCCACACCAGAATAGATACAATCCGATTTATCAAAACACACAGCAACAATACGGTAATTCACCGATAAATCACAACGGTAATTACCAGTACCAGAACAACAGGACGAATAATGGAAATCGTCACAAGGGAAACAAATGGAACAATTATAACAGACCATAACAGCACAGTCAGCCGAGTCACTTCACTCCCTCTCATCAAATGAATTTTGCACAATCAAAAAATGCGACATTTTCTCACAAACCCAACCAACAGTTCAGGAACTATAGTCAGCCCGCACCTCGTGGTCATGCGGTAGCGTTCTCGCTTCCCACGCCCGGGTTCCCGGGTTCGATTCCCGGCGGGGTCAGGGATTTTCTCTGCCTCGTGATGGCTGGGTGTTGTGTGCTGTCCTTAGGTTAGTTAGGTTTAAGTAGTTCTAAGTTCTAGGGGACTGATGACCACAGATGTTAAGTCCCATAGTGCTCAGAGCCATTTGAACCATTTTGAGCACCTAAAGTAAAACACATTTATTGTAGGAGAGCAAGATTTGCCTTAGATGTAAGTTAGTTTTAAGTTAATTGAGCCATGAACGGCCACAGCCGAAAGAGCTGACAAATAAATATTATAGTAGGGAAGTGGTAAGTGCCACCTGCTATCACTAGTTTTAAGTATAGCAAAACTCTCTCCTGTTGAATGAAATAAATTAAAATGATCATTCAGACCAGAATGATTGCTCGTAGGTATAAAAAAAATATTTATTAAGGTCGCTTACTCTAATAAGGTAAATGTTATGTTATGCATAAGGAGTGTATGACAACAAATTTTATGAGACCACCTATGAAACGCAGCAGGCAAAAAGAAGCAGCTTAGCATATAAGAATCAAGTAAGTCAATAACGATCCAGGTACCAGGAAAAAAGGGCGCAACTCAATTATTTTATTATAATACGGAAAAACCGTATACGCTCATAACAATTTTACGGCACGGTGCAGCTGAAATACTTACAAAGATCATTTATAAATAAACTAATTTAGTACTAGAAATATCTATTTCAGGTCCTCGAGATACGGCGATTTTTCTTTTAGAAAACCAATTTTACGATACATGGAACAGAAGATAGTTAACAGACAGTTCACTGCTAATGCATTTTAGATAAGCATAGAAAATTGTATAGAGAGCTGGATCAGACGACACTGAAACAACTGTATCGATTTAATTATACTATTTGTTATGAAAAACTAAGGTGATAATAATTTATGTTAAGCTCGTCGTATCATACGTCATTAACACTGTGTCTTCAAATCTCTACACTCCATTAAAGTCTTTTGTGTTTTCCTCTAACCAGTATCCTTACCATCCTACCTTATCCAGTAGAGTAGTGAATTTTACGAGCTGGTAGCATGATTAATACATACAGACTATACGAATGGATAGTCGTGACACATTGGTTGTCGACGGGCTACGCTTATTCTCCGCAAATTGCGAGTTCAATTAAGATTTGTTATGTGCAATTGCACGACAGGGAACACCAAGCTTCCCAATTTCCCTAATGGTAGTTCGAACACGAACTGTTCATCACGTAAACGAAGCCACATTGGCTATGTCTTCAAACTAACGACGTAATAGAGAGAAAATAAAAGAGCTGAATTTGAGAAAAGAGTAACTATTGTAAAAAGAAAAGAATAACAAAATTTCGAACACAGTGTAAACCTAAAGTGCCTTGGAAGCACAAACAACGAACAAGAGACACGCTTTTCGTCAGGCCTTGTAGTCACAGAGACTAAATACTTCTTTGTAAATGATTTTAGACATGATATGTATACTAAATGTTAACTGTTCTTTGTAGTAATAATGCAGTCAGTAATAAATGGACACGTATATGCTGCTGCGTGTGAACCGACTATAGACAAATAATTAACGGACACGTATAAAAGTGGTGCGTGTGAACCTTAACATGACGACCAAATAAATGTGAACACGAATGAACAATAACGTGTGAACTGGAAAGGTGATAACTCCAAGGACACGTGTGAAATACCGCGTGTGAAGTAATGTTATAAGTACTTGTACCACGAAACAACGATGTAGAAAGCCGAAGAGTGAAAGTGAATAAGTGTTGTACTTACCACAAACGGTACTGTACGCCTTTCCACGGACACATTCTTCAAAACAGCTGCTGGAGTCGCCGCATCTGGCTGCTTCCGTAATCCAGAGTCGATGAAAAACTGTGTAAAAACTCATACCACGGCTAGTAGACACCAAACGCTCTGCTTCTCGCAGAATACTGCTGCTAGCGTTGTGGAACTGTCAAGTTATTATCAAGTGATTGTGACCAACGGACCTAACACTGTGTACGCTGAGCGCTCAACAATCAATTTTTCTTTGCACAACGAGCGCGGATGTCAAATGTGTTTGAAATGCATTCAAAATAAAACATGATAAAGCAATGAATTAAGCACTCACGTGCCTTGTGAAATTATAAAGACACTAATCGGAAGAGTCTTAAGTTCGATTTTGACAATTGCTACCGAATTTACTCACCAGGCCGAGTAATGACGAAAACGTGTCGAACCAAATAAAACCAGAAAAATAGATAAATATGAGAACTAAGCATTCCTAAGAGAATGAGACCTTATGTAGATAAACAATTGTTATCCTTACCTAATCCAATTTGCTTTTAGACTAAGTTATTAGTAAGTAAGCACATTCTAATACTGGTTTTTTTCTGTATTTTTCATGTACGAAAACATAAATGGAAGCACGGACATGTGTCAAGTGAAATAGAGACCGCCACCATACGGCTCAACATGTTGCAAAACCAGTCTTCCAGTTCCTGACCCACGACGTATTTCCAACGCAACATCACACCCCGACAACTACTCCAACTTCCACAGTGAAAGTGATGCCCTACTTTCCCTCCACTGTGAAAGTGTAATCAATTTCCCCACTCAAGTGCAGTGCTACCATTTATACCCGAAGTTCTACCACTCCCAGTGCAACTCATACCTACCCAAGTGTAGCGAAACATTTTTTTTTGCAGGTCATGAAAGCCACAAGTAAGTAAAGTGCTACGTATTTACTGCAAGAAATCTTCGACGAAACAACGACAACAATATTCGTGTAATATGTCATTGTAAAACAAGAATGTCAATTTTTTGTAACATATTTTTTCCACGAGTGCACACAGCACCCAGATTTCTTGCGAATTCAAGTAATTTATTACTTTGATATTTTTTAATATTTATTATGCCATGTATGATGTATCTATGTATGTGTATCTTTATCTTAATTTCATTATCTTTTACCGAGAAATGAACATTTGTTATCCTTGTACAATACATTAGAAAGAGCACAGTTCAATTCTCACGTAGTTACCCTATGGACAGATTACTATCAATTTCAGTCGTACGAATATATTTACCTGATACTCTGTATGTTAACCACTTTGCCTGATGTAGTGTGTAAAATCTATTGCAAAGCATTTTTGCAAGTAATACTAACTTGTTTCACGAAAGCAATAATATCACGACTACGCGTGAGTCGCGATGATCCTGACGGAGTCATCGCTCCTCACGCGGGAAGCAATGTGATATTATTGGATTTGAGACATATTGCATATGAGAAAAGGACAGCCATCGAACTGTAGTTTGTAATGATACTAAGCGTGACAACGCGAGAGTAAAGAAACGAAATCTGTTTATAACGTGCGCCTATACCGAGACGCGCGGTCAGCGTTTAAAAGGTACTTTTAAACACTACGACTCGCTTGGCGCAGATATTTAAAATCATTGCCGCAGCGCTTGATAGAAAGAAGCTGCGAAACAAAGAAAGAACAATTTACCATTTGTTAGGAAAATTCTAGTGTTTTTATAGTTAGTTGTACTTCTGGTCTCCGATATGTTAACATGTACTTCACTACCTTTGACGTTTGGTCGCCGACTTGTTAAGACGTGTTGTGTAGCACCGCTACAAGTTATATTTCATTTAGTGTGAAAACCACGTTATTACCAAGAAAAAAAAACGCTTTTGTAAACCTTGTGACCATAAAAAATACTTACGCGCACGCCAGGACATTTAATTTTTACAAAATATTGCACATACAAAAGCAGCGATTGTTGGACTGCTTCATGTACGAGAAGAACGTAAAAATGTAAGTTTTGCATTCATTGTAAATTTGTTAATGTTTATAGTTCACCGCCTTTGTTCTTTGAGAATATATTGATGCTTCACTGTACAGAAAATCTATGCTTATTCTTTTCTTTAAATTAACCACAAATAATGTTTATGTTTAAATGAACTTTGTTACAGGTTCGCTCTTTATCGCGGTGTCTCGATTGTATTTAGGAGACCATTCATGTGTTCAATTTCCGATTTTGTTTTTTATTATTCAGGTAATTTCATTGAAGAGTCTGATTGCGTGAAAGCAATCCGGGTTAAGAGGTCATTTGAGAAACTATTTTCGCGCAATCAATCTGTACGTCTCCTGAACATAATCGAGAACCTACGCATCGGCGATCATTCATTAAATTTTCTTTCTTTCCAAGTCGTACCAAAAAACGGCCAAGGAGAACTGCTGTGAGTATGCAATCTAGTGTTAAAGGTTGCATTCTTTATCTTGTCGGCAAACATTGCCATAAATTATCATCATCAATGTTATATTTGGTTAAATGTGAAAAGCAAAAACCTTTTAACGCTAGATGCAGTCTGCTACCAAACATCAAAGGTAATGAAGTACATTTAACATATCGGCGACCAGAAGTACAACTAACTGTAAAGACTCTAGAATTTTCCTAACAAATGATAAATTGTTCTTTCTTTTGTTTCGCAGCTTCTTGCTATCAAGCGCTGCGGCATTTATTTTAAGTATCTGCGCCCAGCGAGTCATAGTGATCAAAAGTATCTTTTAAACGCTGGCCGCGCGCCTTGGTATAGGCGCACGTTATAAATAGATTTCGTTTCTTTACTCTCGCGTTGTCATGCTTAGTATCATTACAAACTACTGCTCGATGGCTGTCTTTTTTTCATATGCAAATTGTCTGAAATCCAATAATATCACAGCTCTCAGGCTACTGATCTGACAGAATATGTTTCGTATGATGACTGTAGCCACGTTAGTGCCTTTTAGGGAAGTCAGCAAGGAGCCTGTAGTATCCTACCACCACCCAATTTCTGCGTCGCTCTATCACATCGTCAATGAGATGGTGGGAGGGTTACAGTAAATGAGAAGTGGTGCATCAGACTCAAGCTACTGGACTCCCAGAAGAGGCTTCATGCGCTGACCGTAGCTACCTTCAACTCTCTTAGAGAAATCAGCTTCCGGACAGTAGTATTCAATCGCGACGCAATTTCTTCGTCGTATTATTATTGTAAGGGTGCGACGGATATTGTGAACGGGCAGTGGTGCATCGGATTCAAGCTACTCGACTCACTGGAGAGATTGCGAAGAGTGACTTTAGCTACGTTTGTGTCTTCTAGAGAAGTTGTCATGGAGACTATAGCAATATATCGCGACGAAATTTCTGTATCGGATTGTCGATGAGAACCGATGAAGGATTCAGTAGTAAGGCATTATTGCGTCAGACTCAAACCACTGGACTCCCAGGAGAGGTTCCATGCTCTAACCATAGCCACGTTAGTCTCTCTTGTAGAGGTCAGTATTGGGCCTGTATTACTCATTCGCGACGCAAATTCTGTGTCGCATTATCAATGTGATGATGCGACGGTTATAGTAAATTGGCAGGGATGATTCAGAATCAAGCTACTACAATCACACGAGAGGTTCTGTACGGTGACCGTAGCCATGTTATTTCGTTTTAGATAACTCGGCATGGAGCCTGGAGTCGATTAAATTTTTGTGTCGCATTGAAAATATGTTTGTGCGACAGTTATAGTAAACAGACAGAGGTGCTTCGAAGTGAAGTTACTGGATTCCCAGGAGATTTTCCGTACAGTGACCGTAGTAACTTGACCTCTTTTAGATAAGGCGTCATGGTGCCTGTTGTATCCAATAGCGACGTAATTTCTGTGTCGCATCGACAATTATAATGCGTGAGAGAAACAATAATAAGGCATTGCTGCATCGGACTCCCACTATTGGACTCCCAGGAGAGTATCAATACGGTGACAGTTGTCACGACAGTCTCTTTTAGAGAAGTCGGCATGAAGCCTGTGGTATTCCGTCGCGACGTAGTATCTGCGTCGCATCGTCAATGAGTTTGTGCGAGGGTTACAGAAAAGGGGCAGTGCTCCATCAGACACACCCTCTGAGACTCCCAGGATAGGTTCTGTACGGTGACCGTAGACACATTTGTCTCGTTCAGAGAAGTTGGCATGGAGCCTGTAGTATTCAGTCTCGATGCAATTTCTGTGTCACATCGTCAATTGGATGGTGCGAGTGTTACAGTAAATACGTAGTGGTGCATCGGACACAAGATACTGGACTCCTAGGAGATTTTCCGTATGGTGGCCGTAGCCACGTTAATCTCTTTTAGAGAAGTCGGCCTTAAACCGTGTTCAATAGCGATGTAGCTTCTCTGTCGCATCGTCAATGAGATGGTGCGAGGGTTACAGTAAATGGGCAGTGGCGATTCAGACGCAACACACTGGACTCCCAGGACAGGTTCCATGTTGTGACCATACCCACGTTAGTTTTTCTTAGAGAAGCAGGCATAGGGCGTTTAGTATTCAATCACGACTCAGTTTCTGCGTTGCCATATCTCATTTCACATCCTGTTTTTACTGTACTACCACCTCGTTCTGTTAATTTCAATTACTGGTGTCACTAAGTTGACGCCTTGCCTGCTTCTGAGCGGCAGCAGCGGCGCTTATCGATAAAGACCTGGCGTATTATCTTTGTTGACTGGTATTGTTTCCCGGTTGTCGTGTGTTCAGAGTTAGTTCGGATCTGCCAGTGCAGTTCGGAAATGGCAGTTTTAGGACGTGGCAGAAGTTCAGTCAGGGCGTGGCTGCAGTGAGGTACGTCCGCCAATACTTATCACTTGTGTGCGGACGACCTTAGTTGGTCGTCGGTCGGTCATCTTGTTGGACGACGTGTATGTTGGCCGGCGACCGCTTATCGTTTGCCTGCATGTGCCGACTCGTGATTCGTCCTTGTTATTGAACAGTCGCCGAGCTGTTCTAGGCGCTACATTCTGGAACCGCACGGCCGCTACGGTCGCAGGTTCGAATCCTGCCTCGGGCATGGATGTGTGTCATGTCCTTAGGTTAGTTAGCTTTAAGCAGTTCTAAATTCTGGGGGACTGATGACCTCAGAAGTTAAGTGCCATAGTGCTCAGAGCCATTTGAACAATTTTTTTGCACACTCGCTGCCTGCTGTCTCCGTGCTGATGTGTGGCAGTCGGTTGGTTGGTTTGGAGCAGCAAGGGAATCTCAGCGGTGTGTATATTGGCTGGGCCTGCTGGCGGTCTCTACTCAGCGTCGGAGTGTATGGCGTTGTTCCCATTGCTGCGAGGTCCTTGGTTCACCGACCCTGGATACAGTTAAGTTTAAATTTAATTTGCCAGCATGTCAAGACTGTTCGCATTGTGCCATTTGGTTCTCGTTGTTGGCTGTTGGGACATTCCCACAAGCAACAACGAGTGTGTTCGAGTTGTCTATTTGGTTATCTGCAATTGAAGTGCACCAGCGGAATTTTCTGCCTTGTGGTTGTTAATGTTCTGGTTACCTGCCCTGGCCTTTGACGTAAATTTAGGCGGCGTCCTTTCCTCACTGTGTTGTAGCTGTTCAGCACGGTGTGTAGATCGAGAGCTTAATAAAAATAAAAACAAAAAACCAAAAAAAATAAAAAGTATTTTCTTTGGAATCTGAATTTTGAGTTAATGGCTTCTAGCTGTTTAAAAAAAAAATTAAGTGGTTGTGTGGTTACAGCATAAGATAATGTGGCGTATTCAGCCGATAACTAAGTTCAAGAATTTGTACTGCTGTATTTGGTGAAATAAATAAAGTTATATGTGTTCGAGTGTAACTGATAGCCGCTCATTTTGACCCCTTTCCACAATTCCAGCCACCTGTCCTGTCCTGAGGATCTAGCGGGGCGTTTTACTGGTAGCAGAAAGTGGTCAAGCTTGTGTTTGCAATTCTAATTGCTGTCAGTTTAATTTTTTCGTTTCTGTTTGCTGGTACCAGACAGTGTCTGAGGATCGGCCTGCTGAGAAAGGACCACCTTGGGCAGTAAGGCCCCAACTGATTGAGGGAAGTTTTCCGAAATTGGTAGCCCATTTGGACGCTGCCGTTCTTCAGCCGCTTGACGTCACGTTGGCGGTGGTGAGTGAGACAGGAGCGGCAATTGAAATATAGCTTGAATCTATCAGAGGCCTTGAAGACACTATTGTGTTCTGCAAAGAATGCAACCTAGGTACAGTCAATTGGACATAGTGCGGGCACTGTTAGTGCATTAGTTTAAGACATATTCTTCTGTTGTTAAGGTTTTGGTAGCTCTTTGGGTGTCAACTTCGAATAGCTCCTTCAACTTCGTCATTTTGTGAGCCTTAGCTAGGTGCCTTCTTTAGTATAGGGATGCCAGGGAGAATATTGGCATGTTTCCTCTGCAGTGTTGAAGTCCTAACGGGTATCGCGCTATTTTCGTTGTTGACTTAGCAATGGTTTTGAACCGCTCGTCCTGCGGGACTTATGTCGGTCCCTTTCTGGTGCAGGGATGTCGGGTAGCCAATGGGCATGTTCCCTCTGCGGGGGTGGGTCCGAGCGAGTGTTTCGCATGCGACTTTTCTCGGCCATTGTCTTGCTTTCATTAGGAGCTGCTAGCCATTTCATTTCAGCGTGCGACCCTTTGGTTGGTGTTTGAGGAGGGGAGGATGAGCCGTGTGAGGGTCGTGTTCATGCCATATCTCACTTGACATCCTGTTTTTACTGTACTACCATCTTGTTACGTTAATTTCAATTACTGGTGTCACTAACTTGCCGTCTTGACTCTCTGTGAGCGGTAGCAGCGGCGCTTATTGATATAAGACCTGGCGTATTACCTTTGCTGACTGCTATTGATTTCTGGTTGGAGCTGCGCGGCCGCTACGGTCGCAGGTTCGAATCCTGCCTCGGGCATGGATGTGTGTGATGGCCTTAGGTTAGTTAGGTTTAAGTAGTTCTAAGTTCTAGGGGACTGATGACTTCAGAAGGTAAGTCCCATAGTGCTCAGAGCCATTTGAACCATTTGAACTTCCTGGTTGTCATGCGATCCCAGTGAGTTGGGAGGCGCTAGCAGTGCAGTTAAGACCTGACAGTGTTTGACTTAGGACGTGGCAGAAGTTCAGTATGGGCGCTGCTGCAGTGAGGTCCGGACAGCCATGACTCCCCCGACGGTTGCCGATACATATCACTTGAGTGTCGACCACCTTGGTTGGTCGTCGGTCGGTCGTCTTGTCGGACGACGTGTATGTTGGCCGGCGACCATTTATGGGTTGCCTGCGTGTGCCGACTCGTGATTCGTTCTCGTTATTGCACAGTCGCTGCCTCCTGTCTCCGTGCTGATGTGTGGCAGTCGGTCGGTTGGTGTGGAACAGCGAGGAAATCACTGCAGGGCGTATATTGCCCGGGCCCGCTGGCAGTCTGTACGCAGTGTCGGAGTGTGTGGGGCTGTTCCCATTGCTACGAGGTCCGTGGCTCACCGACCCTGGACAAGAAAGTTGAGTTTCGATTTAATTTACCAGCAAGTCAAGTCTGTTCACATTGTGACGTTTGGTTCTTGCTATTGGCTCTTGGGACATTCCCACAAGCAACAACGTGTGTGTTCAAATGGCTCTGAGCACTATGGGACTTAACATCTGTGGTCATCAGTCCCCTAGAACTTAGAACTACTTAAACCTAACTCACCTAAGGACATCACACACATCCATGCCCGAGGCAGGATTCGAACCTGCGACCGTAGCAGTCGCGCGGCTCCGGACTGTGCGCCTAGAACCGCTAGACCACCGCGGCCGGCGTGTGTGTTCGACTTGTCGATGGTTTAGCACGCAACAACGTGTTCGAGTTGTCGATGGTTTAGCACCGTCCAGTGGATCCAAAATGTATTTGGTTATTTGCAATTGAAGTGCACAAGCCGAATGTTCGGAATTGTGGCCGTTAACGTTCCGGTTAGCTGCCCTGGCCGTTGACGTAAATTTAGGCAGTGTCCTTCCTCACCGTGTTGTCGCTGTTCAGCACGGTTAGTAGTTCAAGAGCTTAGTAAAAAAACAAAAAAAATATTCCCTTTGAGGTCTGAATCTTGAGTTGATTCTTTTAGCTGTTTTTTTAATTAAAGCGTTCGTGCCATTAAGACCTAAGAAAGTGTGGCGTATGTAGCCGATAACTAAGTTCACGGATTTGTAAAGTAATGTTTGGTCAAATAAATATAGTTACAGGTGTTCGAGTGTAACGGACAGCCGCTCATTTTGGCCCCTTTCCACAATTCCAACTACATGCCCTGTCCTGTGGGCTTAGCACGGCGTTTCAATATTGTCAATGTGAGGGTACGATGGTTATAAACGGGCAGTGGTGCATCTGACTCAAGCTTTTAGATTGACAGGAGAGGCTGCGTACGGTGACCATAGACACATTAGCCTCTTTTAGGCATGGATCCAGTAGTATTCGATCACGACGCAATTTCTGTGTCGCATTATCAATGTGATGTTGAGCGGTTATAGTAAATGGGCAGTGGTGGATCAGAATCAAGCTACTAGACTCACAGGAGAGTTTCCGAACGGTGACCCTAGGCATGTTAGAATTCGGCGAAGAGCCTGTAATATTCCATCGCGACGCATTTTCTGTGTCGCATTATCAATGTCATGATGCGAGTGTTACAGTAAATGGGCAGTGTCTTTTTGAGAGAATGGCATGGAACGTGTAGTATGCAACCGCGACGCAGTATCTCTTTCGTATTATCAATTTGAAGGTACGACGGTTATAGTAAACGGGCAGTAGTCCATCGGTTGAAGCTACTGGCTTCACAGGAGAGATTCCATACGGAGACCGAACCCACGTTAGTGTCTTTTAGGCAACTCGGCTTGGAGAGTGCAGTGGAATGCTGTTTTCATCTGTGTCGCATCGTCAATCAAAGAGTGCGACGGATACAGCAAACGGACGGTTGTGCATCGGACTAAAACTACTGAACTCCCAGGAGAGGTTCCGCATGGTGACCGTAGTCACGTTAGTCCCTTTCAGAGAAGTCGGCATGGAGCATGTAGTATTCAATCGCGACGCAATTTGTGTGTCTCATCGTCAGTGACATGCTTCGAGGGTTACAGTAAATGAGTGGTGATGCATCGGACTCAAGCTACTGTAGTGCCAGCAAAGGTTACGTACTGTGGCCGTGGCCACGTTAGTCCCTTTTAGAAACTCGGCATGATGCACGTAATATTCAATCGCGACGCAACTACTGTGTCGTATAGTCAATGAGAGTGTTCGAGGGTTACAGTAAAGAGGCGTGCTGCATCACACATAACCTACTGGACTCCCAGGAGAGTTTCCGTGTAGTGACCGTAGCCAAGTGACTCTCTTTTAGAGTTGTCGGCTTGGACCCCGTAGTTTTCATTCCTGACGTAATTTTTGTCCCACATTAGAAATGTGAGGATGGGACGGTTATAGCAAATGGGCTGTGCTGCATCGGACTTAAACTACAGGACTCACAGGATAAGTTCCAAATGGTGACTGTAGCCCCGTTAGTCTCTTTTAGAGAAGGCGGCGTCGTGCCTGTAGTGATCAATCGCGACACAATTTCTGTGTTCAGTCATCAATTAGAGAGTGCGACAGTTATAGTAAATGGGCAGTGGTGCATCGGACTCAAGTTACTGGAATCTTAGGCGTTGTTCCATACGGTGACCATACCCATGTTAGTCTCTTTTAGAGTAATCAGAATGGAGCGTGTAGTATTTAGTGGCGACGCACCTGCGTTGATGCATCGACAACGAGATAATTCGAGGGTTATAGTAAACGGGCAATGGTGCATCAGACACAAGACACTGGACTATCAGGAGACGTTCCTTGCTCTCACCGTAGCCACGTTAGTCTCTCGTAAAGAAGTCGGCATTCGGCCTGTGGTATACAATCGCGACACTATTTCTGTGTGAGGTTACGACGGTTATAGTAAACGAGCAATGGTGCATCGGACTCAAGCTATAGTACTCAGAGATGAGGTTCCGTACGGTGACCGTAGCCACGTCAATCTCTTCTAGGGAAGTCGTCATGGTGCCTGTAGTATTTAATCGTGACGCAAGTTTTGTGTCGCATCGTCAATTAGCAGTTGCGGCAGTTATAGGAAACTGACAGTGCTGCACAGGACATAAGTCACTGGACTCCAAGGAGAAGTTCCATGCGCTGACCATAGCCACGATAGTCTCTCTTAGAGAAGTAAGCGTAGGGAGTGTTTGTTCAATCGCGACGCTATTTCTGTGTCGCATTGTCAATGTGATGGTGCGGCGGTAATAGTAAACTGGCAGTGGTGAATCAGACTTAAGCTACTGGACTCCCAAGAAAGGTTCATTACGGTGACCGTAGCCACGTTAGTCTCTTTTAGAGGTGTGGGCATGGAGCCTGTAGAATTCAATCGCTACCTCGCCGGAGAGGTTCCGTACAATGAAATTAGCGATGTTAGTCTCTTATAGAAATGTCGGCCTAGGGCCCGTAGTATTCAATCACGACGAAATTTCTGTGTCTCTTTGTTAATTTGAGGATATGAGGGTTATATTAAATGAGTAGTGGTGCATCGGGCTCCAGGATCTAGACTCCCAGGAAACTTTTCGTATAGTGAGCGTAGCAACGTTTGTCTCTTTTCGAGAAGTCGGTATTGAACCTGTAGTATTCAATCGCGACACAGTTTCTGTGTCGCAATATCAATGTTAAGGGTTCCAGTAAACGGGCACTGGTGCATCGGACTGAAGCTACTGGTCTCCCAGGGGAGGTTCCGTACAGTATTAGAGGGTGCGAGGGTTAATGTAAACATGCAGTCGTGCATCAGACTCAAGCTACTGAACTCACAAGAGAGGTTCCGTACCGTGACCGGAGCAACTTTAGTCTCTTTTAGAGAAGTCAGCATGGATCCTGTGGTATTCAATCACTACGTAATATCTGTGTCACATCGTCATTGTTGGGTTGCGACGGTTGTAGTGAATGGGCAGCAGTGCATCGGACTCAAGCTACTGGACACCCAGAGGAAATTTGGTACAGTGACCTAGGCCACGTTAGTCTATTTTAGAGAAATCTGCACGGTAATCTCCTTTAGAGATGTTAGCATTGAGGCTGCAGGGTTCATTGCGACTCAATTCCTACTTGGAATCGTCAATAAGAGGCTGCGACAGTTTTAGTAAACGGGCAGTTGTTGAAATACGTATGTTGTGTGGCGGCGATGGCGAGGCATTGCAGAGTCTCTGACCAGAGAGCTATTTGTCGTTCCTAGTCTGCGCTTGACCGCGCGAGAGTTCAGTTCTGTGGCAGTCGAGTTACGAGACAGTTCAGTTGCGGGTTAGCAGATGTGTGTGAGCAGTCGGCGGGCGTCGACATGGCATTCTGGTCAAGATTCAGGACGAGGTATATTATTTTTAAATAAGGTAATAAAGCAGCATTGCGCTCAGCTAATGATGTAAATTAACTGTAACTAATTTGTCCAAGAATCGCCCCAATAATAATTTTGTTTTCAAAGCAATTTTTTAACAAAGAATCCTTTAATGAAAGAAATATTTTCCTTGCTATTCCTTAAAGAAAAGTTTCCCTTAAATCCAAATTTTTGCAATGAATTTCCTCCAAGCTATGGCGAAAAATAAGAGCAGATGCAGTTATACTAAGGTAAGCATTACAGTTTAATTAGTGAACAGGGCCTAAGATCGACATTTCGGTCTATTTGTGTTTTCATTGTCACTGAGATTTTATTATCACTGAATTGACTTTCATTTTTTGTGAGGAACTTATACTTGGGTCAGATAGCTAGTTTTCATTTAATTGTCATTGTCATACTTTATTTTGCTGTGAGGTTACACTAGATTGTATTCTCGTTAACATTTAAATTTTTGTCTTTCAAATTTCTCTGGGGAGCTTACACTTGCCTCCATTTCTATTAAATATTGTCTTTCGAAAATTTTGTGGGGAGGTTACACTTGGCGACATCCGGTCCAGGATCGTATTTCGTTGAGAATCTTCTGAAACGTAGCCAGATATCTGCTCTTATTTGCTTAAATATAATTAGAACTTGGCGCAACGCTTTTACTAATTTTGGTGACTTTCTTTCCACAGATCATCGGCAATTCGTTGCTCTATTGTGTTTTTGTTTGTTGCTTTTTGCATTGTGATTATTTCATTTGTGAATAATTTTGACTATTGTAAAAATGCAGCGAAAGACTGTGAATAGCGTATCGCGAGGTATTTTGAATGAAATTACCGACTTAAACAACGTGACCGATAGTAATTGTGACATGCAGTGTAATGATGACAATCCTGCATTCACCGACAATCAGTGCGTTCCAACCTCTAATGATGACTTTTGTGTTGATGATGAACAAACGAACTCGGTTATGTCCTCTGTTAATTTGACGACAATTGTACTGAGCGATACCCAGCTTAACACACCCGGTTTGGAAAATTTAAGTAACGCACAGACAAATTTTTCTAATGAAAATGGACAGGGTACTGAAAATACGACGGATCCATTTAATTCCGAAATAGTGACCGACAGCGTACATCCGACTGATAAACGTTTTTGTAAATTACAGAATGACCAAATGGTCACACAAAACGAGACAATTCCAGATCCACCATTAATTAGCACAGAGAATAGAAATGCTAATTTTGGCTCGGATCAAATTATGGCACTATTGCTGCAACGAGTTAACCAAATTATTGAAAAACAAGACAACCAGAGTGAAGATAACAAACAATTTAAAGAGAATTTTAGACAACAGAGTGAAGATTTCAGACAACTTAGAGAACAGAACAAACAAGATAACGAAAATCTCAAACAGCACTTAAATGAAAAATTAGACAACAATTCTAGGCAGCTTAGTGAACAAATTAGAGCCGTTGCCGCGCAGTGTCATGACACTAAGGAACAGTTACGCGAGGAAATTAAGGCTTGTTCAAGAAAAAGTAGCGAAGAAATTTGGTCTGTTGCTCAAGAATTAAGGGAAATGCAAACAGCTGCAACAGAAACACTTAGAGACAAAATTAGCGGAGTCGCTAAACAATGCTCTGAAAAGGCTACACAATTACGCGACGAGTTTAAAGCAATGACAGCAGAGCTTTCGCGCACAATGGATGAAAAGATTGACGCGAAATTCGACCAACAGAACTCTCAAATTAACGAACGTCTTAGTCTTCACATACAAAACAGTGATACGCGTTTCCGTAAATTTATTCAGGATCAAAATAAAGTAAAACGTCAGGTAATGGAAACAATCACTGCTCAGAGACAGGAAGACAAACGTAAAATGTTTGCAAAGGCAAAAACATACGTAGACAACAATGTTGCTACAGTGTCCGACAAAATCAATACCATCGAACAGTTGAACGCGGAATTACGTGATGAAATTTCTGATCTTAAATCAAAAACAGATACACACACAGCAGATATCCAGACAGTGACAGACAGATTTGAACAATTAGAAATAACACAGGATTGCGATGTCGTCAAAGTTGACGTTATAAAACTGAACGAAACTACACGTAAATTGCAAAAACAGATTAATGCCTCTGATTCTAAAACCGATGATCAGGTAAAAATACTGACTGAGAAATGTGATGAACTGGCCAGTCGTATTGACGTTATTGAAAGTAATAATGACAGCAAATCAGACGATACTTCACCGGTTTCATTTAATCAAACACCGGAATTTCAAAATCTAGAGCAGACAATTAATGAGATCCATTCGTCTAATAACACGTTGCGTAGAAAGTTGTCAAGTTTACAACAAGAAGTAACAGAGATGAAAAGTATTCCAGTTAATAACACATCACAACAGACGCCACTTTGCGAACATTTGTCAGACTCGCGCAGCGCGTATAATTTGGGTAATCTACAGAGGGTACGGGACTTAGATTCCGAACAACCACAGTTCAACAGATTCTCTTACAATCCTGAACCTGTTCCATCACACAGAGACGATAATTTCGATTACAAACATTTTCTGTCAGTAAGAAAATTTAAAGTGTTTAAGAATGATAGAACACAGATTCACCCACTGGATTGGATTCAACAATTTAGCTTTGCTTTTCCACCGACTTGGCCCGTAACACACAAACTTGAATTTATTTGCAGTTTTTTGGAAGGCGAACCGGCAACTCGTATGAGACCGATCGCGAGGCAATGTTACTCGGTAGAAGAATTTCAGAATGCTTTTCTATCAGCGTACTGGTCGAAGACGACACAGCGCGGAATTAAAGATCAATTAATTAGTTTACCAAATTATGAGAACTCCAATTTTTCCACTGTCACGCAATTTTTTGAGCACATGGTCCCACAAAACCAGTACTTAAGTGAACCATATAGTGAATCTGCACTGATTCAACTATGTATCTCTAAATTACCACGGTCATTAAGAGTGTCACTTTTAACGGGTCAACAGAAGGAAAATATTTCAGCACTCAGGGATCTGCTGCAGCTTTTAGAAGTGCAGCAATCTGATTATTCTTTCGTAAACAAAAACTTTTCGTATAACAACCAAGGACAACAAACATACAGCAATTACGGTCAACCACGTAATTTCAATGGTAAAAGTAACAGACGCTTCAGGAATGACAACCACCAGAACTTTAATAACAGGCAAAATTCTGATTATCAATATCGTCAAAATTTTCAGCAACAGGAACCACATTTTAGTAACAACAGACGTTTTCCACCACAACAGCATGAAGGTCAGCCGGTTAACATACATAACCAACAATGGAATGCACAAGGTCAACCAGGCTTTAATGTTTCGCCGCGTGAACGTATAGTCCTAGGTACAACAAATAGTAACGCACGGCAGCAAAGGAACAACTACGTACAGAAAACACAGTATTTCAATTCCTATCGCAATGCACCGTATAGGAATGACTATCACGACAGACGTAAAAACGATGAGCACAATTATCAGCGTACATATAATAACAGCCGGTCTTACCAGCAACAAAATAATCAACAAGAACATATTCTTATGAATGAACCAGACAGTAGGTACCATCCAGAGCGTAATACGTCTGGAAGAAATAGTAGAACAGTTCAAATAGTAGAAATGCCACAGAATCGTCCTGACAATAATAATACGTCAGATAGAATTTGACTAGATACTGTACAGGTCGCATCTTCCAGTAACACAAGCACTACTTTTGACACGCAAAATGTTGTTCACGAAAATGTCATTACTTTTGACGACATCCGAGACACTCTTTTACAGGAAGGACCAGTTGTTCAGAAAACTATTTCACACCCTGTCATTGAAATTAAAATTGGTTCATCGGAATTTTCAGCAGTAATCGATTCCGGATCATCTATGTCAGTTATAAATGAGGAGACTTTTAACGAGTGCAACAAAGAGAATACCTATCCCACATTACCACTAGGCAAAACGAAAGTGAAAGGAGCAGTATCGAGTAAAGGAGTAGACGTTAAATTACAGACGCTTTTATCATTTTGTATTGCAGGTCATACTTTTCACTCAAATTTTTGGATTGTTCCTTTATTGACAACAGACGTTATTTTAGGTACGAATTTTCTGGTACAACACGACGCAGTTATCGATTTTCAGAATTCCTATTTAATGTTGAAGGATGAAAATATACAATTTGCTATAGAATTTCAATACTCACTATCTGCGGAAGAACAAACAATTAATCGCACAGAGGTCGTTTCCGTATCACGTAACATAAACTGTAATCCCACATTGTTCACTGATACGTACGTACACAACTATAATACTCCAGACGAAACTGACTACGACGTAATGCAGATGATTTCTGATAAAGTCAAACAAAGCAGTGCAAATACAGATGATGAACGAACGCAATTACACAAAATTCTTTTACAGCAAGCTCCAGTTTTTGACAACATTCCTGGTACTATGTCCAGATTTATGTATGAATTTCAAGTCAAACAGCACGACACATTTAAAGCTAAGCATTATCCTATTCCGTATATTCATACAGAACAAGTTAAAAAAGAATTGCAGGATATGCTCGACCAAGGAATTATTGAACCAGCAGTTAGTCCGTACATAAACCCGCTGCATATTGTTAAGAAAAAAGATGGCTCACTTCGCCTCGTACTTGATTAACGTCACATTAATGACATAATTATTAATGAAACAGATCGACCACAGACTTTAGAGGAACTTCTACAGAAATTTCACGGTACAGCTATTTATTCTACATTAGATTTAAAATCGGGATTTTGGCAAATTCAACTTCATCCGAATTGCAGAAAGTACACAGCTTTTCTCTGTTTTGGTGACTGTTATCAGTTTTGCAAATTATCATTCGGCTTAATTATTTCTTCTGCAGCTTTTATTCGCGGTTTGAACACAATACTTCCGACAGAACTTAAGGACAGAATCACGACGTACGTAGATGACATTCTTATCTCAGAAGCTAACTGGTCTGAACACAATGTGATTTTAGAACGACTGTTGCAAACTTTTCATGCACAAGGACTCACAGTTAATCTCAGTAAATCGCATTTTGGCAAAACTTCTATAAAATTTCTTGGACACGTAATTTCAGCAGAAGCCATTGCACCTGATCCGGAAAAACTTCAAGCTCTACGTGACATTACTGTTCCTACGACAAAGAAACAATTACGCAGTTTTTTGGGCTTAATTAACTTTTTTCGCAAATTTATTCATCACTCTGCTTTAGACACACCTAGATTATGCCAATTAACAGGTAAAAACACTATTTGGTCATGGGATAAGCAAGCACATTCTGAATTTGTGAACCTGAAACATGCTTTGTTGAATGCTCCACTTTTATCGCACCCAGACGGTAGTGTTCAATCGCGACGAAGTTCCTTTGTCACGTCGCCAAATAGAGGGTGCGAAGGTTGTAGTAAACAAGTAGTGGAGTATTGGACTTAACCTATTGCCTTCTAGGAAAGGTTGTGTACGTTGACTGTAGCCACGTTGTTCTCTTTTAGAGAAGTTGGGATTGAGCCTGTAGTATTCAATCAGGAAGCAACTTCTGTGTTGCACCGTCAATTAAGCGGTGCTGTGGTCACAGTAAATGGGCAGCGGTGTATTGGATACAAGCCACTGTAATCCCAGGAGAGGATCCGTACGGTGACCATAGCCACGTTAGTCTCTTTTAGAGAAGTCAGCATGAAGTCTACAGTATTTATTCGCGACGTAAATTCTGTATGGCATAGCCAAATAGAGGATGCGACTGTTATAGTAAATGGGCTATGGTGCATCACAATTAAGCTACTGGACATCCAGGAGAGGTTCCGTACAGTGGCCATAGCCACGCTGGACACTCTTAGACATGTTGGCATGGAACCTGTAGTATTTAATGGCAACTCAAATTCTGAATCGCAATGCCAATGAGATGAGGCGAGGGCTACAGTAAACGTGCAGTGGTGCATCATACACATCCTACGGGACTCCCAAGAGAGGTGCTGTACGGAAACGGAAGCCAAGGTAGTCTGTTTTAGAGAAGTCGGCATGGAGGCTGTAGCATTCATTCTGAGTGCAATATCTGTGAGGCATGGTCAATGTGGGGGTGCGTAGGTTATAGTAAATGGGCAGTGGTGCATCGGGCTCGATCTACTGGAATATCAGAAGAAGTTCCGTACGGTGACCGTGGTAACGTTAGTCTCTTTTAGGGAAGTTGTTATGGAGAATGTAGTATTCAATCTCTAACCCAATATCTATGTCGCACCGATGATTAAAGTGTGCAATGGTTATAGTAAATGGTCAGTGATGCATCGGATACAAGATACTGGACTCCCAGGAGAGGTTCCATACGGTAACTGTAGCCACGTTATTCTCATTTAGATAATTCGGTGTGGAGGCTGTAGTATTCAATGCGAAGCAATTTCTGAGTCTCATCGTCATTGAGATCGTGCGTGGGTTACATTGAAGAGTCAGTGGTGCATCGGACTCAAACTACTGGACTCCAAGGACATGTCCCATACGGTGACCGTGGACTTGAGAGGTTCCATATTTATACTGTTGCCGCGTTACTCTCTTTTTAGAGAAGTCGACATGGAACCTGTAGTAATCAATGGTGACGCAATCACTACCTCACATTGTCAATGATACGGTGCAAGGGTTACAATACACGGCAGCGGTGGATCAGACTCAAGCTACTGTACTCCTAGGAGAAGCTCGTACGGTGACCATAGCCACGTTAGTCTCATTTAGAGAAGACGGCATGGAGACTGTAGTATTCAATCGCGATGTATATTCTGTGTCGCATCATCAATGAGAGCGTGCGAGGGTTACAGTAAATGGGGTGTGGAGCACCTGAAACCAGGCACTGGACTCTCAGGAGAGTATCCATGTGGTGACCGGAGCCGCGTAAGGCTCTTTTAGACAAGTCGGCATGGAGCCAGTACTATTCGATCGCGATGTAATTTCGGTGTCACGTTATCAATATGATTGTGTGAGGGTTACAAGCTGGCCGGGGTGGCCAAGCGGTTAAAGCCGCTACAGTCTGGAACCGCGCGACCGCTACGGTAGCAGGTTCGAATCCTGCCACGGGCATGGATGTGTGTGATGTCCATAGGTTAGTTAGGTTTAAGTAGTTTTAAGTTCTAGGGGACTGATGACCTTAGAAGTTAAGTCTCATAGTGCTCAGAGCCATTTGAACCATTTTTTGAGGGTTACAGTAAGCGTTCACTAGGGCATCGGCCGAAATCTACTGGACTTACAGAATAGGTTCCTCGCAGTTACCATAGCCACATTAGTCTCTTTTAGAGAAGTCCACATTGATCCTGTAGTATTCAGTCGCGACGCAATATCTGTGGTGCAACGTCAATGTGACGGTGCGAGGGTTACAGTAAACAGTGAGTCGTGCCTTTAACACAAGCTACTGGATTCCCAGAAGAATGTACCTAGCAGTGACCTTAGCCACGTTAGTCATTTTTTGAGACGTTCTCATTGAACCTGTAGTATTCAACCGCAATGCAGTATCTATGTCGCATCGTCAATGAGATGTTGTGAGATTTACGGTAAGCGGGCAGTGGTTTATCGGACAAAAGTTACTGGACTCTCAAGACTGACTGCATCCATGTGGTGACTGTAGCCACGTTAGTCTCCTTTAGAGAAGTGGGCATGGAGTGTGTAGTATTCAATCACGACACAATTTCTGTGTCGCATCGTTAATGTGAGAGGGCAAGATTTCGATTACGTGGAGAGTTGTGCATCGTAGACAAGCTATTGAATTCCCAGGAAAGGTAACATGTGATGACTGTAGCCGAGTCAGGCTCCTTTAGAGAAGTCGGCATGGAGCTTGCGACGCAATTTCTGTGTCTCATCGTCAATGTGAGTGTTTTGGGGTTACAGTAAACGTGCATGGTGCACCGGACAGAACCCACTAGATTCCCAGGAGAGGTTCCATGCGGCAACTGTAGCAGCATTAGTCTCTTGGAGAGAAGTCGGCATGGAGCCTGTCGTTTACAATTGCGACGCTATTTCTGCGTCGCATCGCCAATGTGCGTGAAATGCCTGGGCTAGCAGCACAGAGCGGACTAGGTTGTGGAAAGGGGCCACAATATGTTGCTGTAAGTTGCACTCAACATATAAATTTTATTTATCAGCACACAATATTACAACAAGGATGGAAAGCACTCAAATTTTGATCGACCTCTTTTGATTATATTTAGATCGTCTGAAGACCACACTCAATATCCAAAACACAAGGCCTAAGGAAGAAATTAACGTATAACTTTCTTCTGGAGGTTTCACCCAACATATTTTCTAAATCTTGAATCTAAACAGACTGAAGGCCTTAGCAATTTACTTTATATGGAACTTGGCTGGAGGCTGCATATTAAAGCATTTCATGAAAAACTCGGCTGAAAGCTCCATCAAAAGCATAACACTCTTATGCCTTAAGGGCAAGACAAGAACATTAATTTAAGAGGTATTAAGACTCACCTGAAGGCCGCACATCAGTAAATGATTTAACGGCTTAAGCCCTAGAAAGAAGAGTTTCAATCTTAAAAGGCAGAAGGCTGTATATTAAAACGTTTCATACAAAATTCCGATTATGGCACCTATAATGGATAACAATCTCATGCCTTAAGGGCAAGACAAGAACATTAACTTCAGAGATATTAATACTCTGCTGAAGGCCACATATCAGCAAAATATGTCTAACGGCTTAAGGCCTAGAAAATGTAAAATTCGGCTAAAGGCCCCACATAAAAGAATAACAATCTCATGCCTTAAGGGCAAGATAAGACCATCAATTTAAGAGATATTGACATTCAGATGAAGGCCATACATCAACCAAATAACTAAAATCCAACGGGAAATTACTACGTAACACACAAGAAACGGCGCTCAGTAGTTTCCAAGGATCGGTCGGTGATTGTAACACGAACGCCCGTTTAGGTGAGACAGGCAGCCTGTCCAACGACTTCTTAATCTGAACGCAACCCAACCAACAGACAGCCGACAGACCTATCAATAAATTCAGTTCGGCTCCACGCAACCAGCAAAACGACCACAAGATTTCAATAGAACGCCACACAGAATATCGGCGCCCACGACCACCAAAAACACCTCAGCTCTCGAAATACACGCCGCGCAGGTCAGCAACAACACGACGAGGAAAATACACTGCCGAAAATTACGTCAACGACCACGGCAAGTAAACGGAACGTCAACGGTCACGAGGCAGAAGATACCGCTGGTCAACTTCGATAAAATACACTGCCGAAAATTACGTCAACGACCAGGGCAAGTAAACGGAACGTCAACGGTCGCGAGGCAGAAGATACCGCTGGTCAACTTCGATAACAGGGGATAAATTAAGCTAAACTCCACAGGCAGACGGCTGGAATCTTAGCCGACTTGAATACACACACATTATTCCTCACGGGAACGTCCTAAAAGAGACAACCAGGATCAAACGAAGAAATGTAAAAAGTTGAGGCTCGATAGTAGGTCAAATGAGGACTCAACTTTCATGTCCAAGATGGGTGGTGTAACCTCCCCCTCACTTATCGACCTTAATGACAGTGAAAAATTAAACCGCGTGTACCTAATGGAAATTTGGGAAAAGCAATCGTCACCAAAGTCAATTTGTCGGTAAAGAGGGAGGAAAGGGTTACATCTAAATGAAAGGAAAAATGCAAATGAAACTGGTGGAAATTCATTTTGAAAAGGGGTAAAGTTAACAAAGAAAGTAAATGTGCGGCCGTTACGTTAACAATTAAGTAGCGGTAATTAGATATTTGAGATTTGGGGGAAATTACGGTCGCCAGTCCTATGGACAATTACTATAGTAACTGAAAAAAGAAAGGTTATTACACATATTATTAGCACTAGAAGCGTGGCAACTGAAGGTTGACACGTGTAGTGTGAAAACTGAAAGTTTGTCAGAAGTAATAAATTTCGCTACACTCTGATTTAATTTAGCAAAAGAATTAATAAAACCGGAAAATCGAAAGTTAATTTAGTGACTGGAGTTAATAGTGAGCTTTCTTTCTGAAGCACATCGAAATTCAGTAAAATACGGTTAGTCTTGGACTACCTCAACAATAATCTCAAAAGCTACTTGAATCTACGCAATTTAGAAATAAGAGATTTACCTTTGAACTTGAATTAAATGATTCTGAACAATTAACAATAGTAAAATTTGGTTCGTACGAAGCTGAGCTGCAGTCACAGGCAATTAAAATACGGTAACAAAACTCGCACTCTTAATTTGTGCTTGTGCAATCTAAATATTGTAGCCAGCTATGAATACCTTAACTGAACTTTGAAATTAAAGCAGTGAAATCGAATGATGCTGGCGTTTGAATTTCAACGACACTCGGGCTCATTTCGGAAGGGACCCTGCTTGGCAATGCAATTGGGACAATGAGCAACAAAGGTTCATGCTAAGCTGCTGTAATTTTGTGATGCAACAATTTTAAAAGTTTGAAAAGCTGAGGTCTGCCATACAGTTCTAAAACTTTATGTGCTTCCAGTCTTCCTTGTTGGCTGATTGAAGGTTTGAAGCCATCGATCGAGGAGGTGGCGACAGTCACTCATTGTCGGCCGTCGCTGTTGCAGAAGCTGGATGTTGGCGCGCCTTCTTCTCGACACGGTCACCAGACGAAACGGGCTCCTGATGTGCGCCAGCTAATACTTCCCGACCGCGACACCATGTCAGAAACTATCATCGCAAGTCGAGCGCAATTACATGCTGCCAAACCCCGAAAGCGCGGCAACTCGCAGGAGCTTCACACAACACAGCTAATCCACTACACCACCCCAGCCAGACCCCCCCTGCTCTGCCCGCGCTCTACGCGGCAGAGTTAACACTACCAAAGATCCTAAACACTTTGGTTCTCCACACGACCTATCGATGTAATGGTTCGATAGCATAGTTTCCCTAGGCCAGACCCAGCTCCTGGACTCCCAGGAGACGTTCCATGCAGTGACCGTAACCACGTTAGTCTCTTTTGGAAGAGTCAGCATGGAGGCCGTATTACTCACTCGCAGTGCAATTTATGTGTCGCTTTGTCAATGTGAGTGTGCGACAGTTATAGTAAACAGGAAGTGGTGCATCAGACACTAGCTACTGGACTCCCAGAAGAGGTTCCATACGGTGACTGTGGCCACGTTATTCTCTTTTACAGAAGACGGCATGGAGCCTGTAGTATTCAATCATGACTCAATACCCGTGGTGCATAGTCAATGTAATGGTGTGCGATTTACGGTACATAGGTCCTGGTGTATCGGATACAAGATACTGGACTCCCAGGATGTTATCCATGTGTTGACCGTAGCCCAGTTAGACCCCTTTAGAGAAGTCGGCATGAGGCCTATAGTATTCTATTGTGACGCATTTTCTGTGACGCATCTTCGATGTGAGGGTGCAGAGTATAACAGTAAACAGGCAGTGGTGCATCGATCCAGGTCATTCCAGAAAAAACCATCCGACTTTGATCCTAAATCCGGCTTATCTGGCGGCTTTTTCAGCCTCTGTTCACATACAGTGTTAATTTCAACACGTTTGTCCTGAGGCTTAGTCTGTAGCTTCGCCTCCAATACCGAAACCTTTTCCTGTAACTCGTCAACTAGTGAGTGTTGCATTGCTATCAGTTCACTAATTGTCACCTTCGTTGATTCCTCTTTGGCCAGATTGATCTCATCTACCACTCTACATGGAAGAATGTGCCCAGTAGTATCTGCAATTACTTCCTCTGGATCTGCGCAACCCACACTGCTACCGTCTGACCGTATAACGTCAGCTCTAACCTCATACACGCTGTAATCTACGTGCTTTTCTACCAATCGTGTCCGGCTATCACTAAAATTTTCGTTATCTTTTTCCTTAATAATCTCGCAATGTTTAAACTGGAGGTTTGCGTCGGATGGGTCGGCTACTTCCACCACTACAACTTTCGGTAAGGTCTGCCGGTTAGGGCCAGAACTTTCCGTTACTACTTCAACATCTAACTCCTGCGGGACGAAACGCGACGAATCTTGCTCGTGCTCCCCATTAACATCAACTATTTCTGGTAAAGTCTGCCGGTTAGGGCCAGAACTTTCTATCACTTCACAAACACCATTTTCCTGCGGGACGAGACGCGGCAAATCCTGTCCACGCTCCCTATAAACACTTCTCCCGCACAGGCCCCTACAATCTCTTAGTTCGTCGTATGAGCGACCGAACTGCCTTAACCAGACCTCATCCCTCTCTGCATCCCCTCGCTCGATGACGGACGTGGTATCCGACATCTGATCCGACATCTGCTCTTCTCTCATCAATTGCGAATCATTCTTAAACTCAATCTCCAGTTTCGCTGTGGGTGTTACAGCTGCCACCTTATAATCGATTTCCGGAACACTACTTAAATTGTTCTCACTGACAGTGAATGTATTTTCTGCTGCCGTGTCTACACATGATCTACTACTTGTGGGCGCACTCCTTTCTCCTAACACTGGCACACACTCCCGCCGTTGATTATTCCATACGGAATTGTCACAACGACGACACCTCGGTTTTCTACTGTTATTGGGCCGCCAAAATTTCTCCACGCCCGGTCGGCCCCTCACCGGCGCGGCTAATGGCTTCCCCTGTCTCGTCCCAGCAGATCTGCTCCCCGGATGCGGCTGAGGCGGCCCTCTGGCGTTATTAGTATTCTGTGAAGCCCGTATAACGTTAGTATGATACTGGTTTCCGTCATCCCTGTTATTATTTGCATTGTACCGAATGTTATTACGGTCCGAACCGTTATTGTTATTGCTGCCATGGTTACGGTATGCACTATTTCCATAGTTATCGTTGTTGTGGTTGCTGTGGTACCCGTTGTTGTTACCACGGCCGCTACCACTATCGCGATTATTGCACCAATTGTCCTCGTCCTCAACTCTTTCCAGGAAATCATTGATTATCCTGTAATTGCTTCCTATGTAGCGTTTTGTATCATCTGGAAGCTTCTTGTAGAGTTCCCAGACTATTTCGGATTCCGTGCGGCGATCACGCAAATATTCCAACTCGCGGATCCAGCCCTCACAAAACTCCTTCATCGAGCCGCGCGAATTCGCATCGAAAGGCCTCGATACGACAAATTCGCTCCAGACACTTTGCTGTTTTTGCTCTGACCAGTATTCAGCCAGAAACAAAGTTTTAAACTCGTCAAAAGTCAGGTTCGTAATGTTGAGGTTTAAGCCCCAATGCTTGGCATTACCAGCCAACACATCAATAACCGCATTAATTTTTCTCTCATTAGACCATGATCTGGGTAAAACTCTTTCACAATTTTTAATGAAATCCGTCGCGTGTATACCGCCTTTTTTCAAGGGGTCGAACCGCTCCTCTTTCGTCAACAATTCCGAACTATGTGCACAGATTGGCACATAGCTCTGTTTTTCGTCAAGTTCCTTTTCTAATTCCGACACTCTCGTAATTACTTGGCAAGTGGTTGTCGCAAGCGTTTCTGCTTCCCTTTTTTTCTCTTCGCAGGTATTAGCCTGCTTCGTCACTTTGGTATCTACTTCGGATACTAAAGCCTTTAAAGTTTCCACCTTCTTTTGATCCTCTTTTTTCACTAATTGAATTTGTTCCGTCACCTTATTCTCGATGATCGGAGCAACTGCTTCTCCTACACTTTTCTCGATTCTGCTAATTTCGGAATGAAAACGAATATTTATGCTCGCAATTTCTGCCTGAACGCCTATCATTTCCTGTTTAAGATTACCAATTTCACTATTAATCACAACAATATCTTCTTTGATTTTATCAACTTTTGTGTTAACAACTCCAACATTGTTGTTAACAACATTAATAGCTTTGTTCTGATTGTCTAGCTTTCGTTCGATTTTTTCAGACTAAGCTTCTTGCTTGGCAGCCTGAGCTTCTTGCTTGGCAGTCTGATCTTCTAGCTTGGCAGACAGAACTTTAATTTCTGCCGATTGACTCTTGATTTCGTTGATCGAAACATTCAATAAATCAGTTAAATTCACGGAAACTACCGGCTTTACTTCCGTAGCGGCTTCCTCTTTAATTGTCCCCCCGTATTCGTCATCAATGGATTCAGATTTGATTTTCACTTCCGATTCCGAAACATTTTCTAAAGTTTGGAATTCCATTTCTGCTCTTTGTTGCGTTTCGGCGGTCGCGTCTTTCATGCTAGCCGCCGGCCCTGAACAATGGGTACCGCGGTGCGCGTTTCCACTGTTCGACCGATTGTTCCGTATCGAAGTCTACCAAATTTTGGCTGTTGTTGCCTTCACTCATTTTAATAATTTTCAATATAAATGCCAAATCTCAAATCTAATTAGGATTCCTCGCACTAACAACTCGCTGACGTATCGACCATTTCGTAACCAGTACTTTGTTACGAGATTTCCACAATGCAAAATTCGTGTCCAGAACAACCTCAAATCTGAAGATTGTCCTGTCACCAGGTCGCCATGTGTAACTTCCCCCTCACTTATCGACCTTAATGACAGTGAAAAATGAAACCGCGTGTACCTAATGGAAATTTGGGAAAAGCAATCGTCACCGAAGTCAATTTGTCGGTAAAGAGGAAGGAAAGGGTTACATCTAAAGGAAAGAAAGAAAAGCAAATGAAACTGGTGGAAATTCATTTTGAAACGGGGTAAAGTTAATAAAGAAAGTAAATGTGCGGCCGTTACGTTAACAATTAACTAGCGGTAATTAGATATTTGAGATTTGGGGGAAATCACGGTCGCCAGTCCTAAGGACAATTACTATAGTAACTGAAAAAAGAAAGGTTATTACACATATAATTAGCACTAGAAGCGTGGCAACTGAATGTTGACACGTGTAGTGTGAAAACTGAAAGTTTGTCAGAAGTAATAAATTTCGCTACACTCTGATTTAATTTAGCAAAAGAATTAATAAAACCGGAAAATCGAAAGTTAATTTAGTGACTGGAGTTAATAGTGAGCTTTCTTTCTGAAGCACATCGAAATTCAGTAAAATACGGTTAGTCTTGGACTACCTCAACAATAATCTCAAAAGCTACTTGATCTACGCAATTTAGAAATAAGAGATTTACCTTTGAACTTGAATTAAATGATTCTGAACAATTAACAATAGTAAAATTTGGTTCGTACGAAGCTGAGCTGCAGTCACAGGTAATTAAAATACGGTAACAAAACTCGCACTCTTAATTTGTGCTTGTGCAATCTAAATATTGTAGCCAGCTATGAATACCTTAACTGAACTTTGAAATTAAAGCAGTGAAATCGAATGATGCTGGCGTTTGAATTTCAACGACACTCGGGCTCATTTCGGAAAAGGAAGGGACCCTGCTTGGCAATGCAATTGGGACAATGAGCAACAAAGGTTCATGCTAAGCTGCTGTAATTTTGTGATGCAACAATTTTAAAAGTTTGAAAAGCTGAGGTCTGCCATACAGTTCTAAAACTTTATGTGCTTCCAGTCTTCCTTGTTGGCTGATTGAAGGTTTGAAGCCATCGATCGAGGAGGTGGCGACAGTCACTCATTGTCGGCCGTCGCTGTTGCAGAAGCTGGATGTTGGCGCGCCTTCTTCTCGACACGGTCACCAGACGAAACGGGCTCTTGATGTGCGCCAGCTAATACTTCCCGTCCGCGACACCATGTCAGAAACTATCATCGCAAGTCGAGCGCAATTACATGCTGCCAAACCCCGAAAGCGCGGCAACTCGCAGGAGCTTCACACAACACAGCTAATCCACTGCACCACCCCAGCCAGACTCCCTCTGCTCTGCCCGCGCTCCACGCGGCAGAGTTAACACTACCAAAGATCCTAAACACTTTGGTTCTCCACATGACCTATCGATGTAATAGTTCGATAGCATAATTTCCCTAGGCCAGACCCAGCGTAAAAATACAAATAATCTTTACACAACAAACCAATTATACATCGACATAAATGCATATATATACAAATAGTAGAACAATTACAATATTCAAAGGCACAGAAACGTCATATATTCAGGTAACAAAATAAGGAAAAAAAATTATAGTACAATAGATGGAAATACGAGGATATGCATTTCCGGCGTTACAGTGGGAGACGACCTTCGTGGCTTACGCGAACAGCACCTCACACTCCAACCGCGCTTGTACACTGCCAGCAGCTCCGGCCAGAGTACACAAGATGGAGACTTCGTCGCTGCCCCACGCCAACCGAAAGATTGCTCACACACCGCCCAGCCAGAAACTACACCCGAGATAGTACGGCAGTATTTATACATGGAGCTGCTGCCACTCAAGGAGAGGACAGCAACATTATCGCCGTAGCCGCAGGAGAAATAAAACCATAGGACTGCAATCAACGTTTAACAGAAGACGAGCACGACTCGAGCCAGCCACGGCTCAGTGAGGATGCGAGGGTTACAGTAAATGGGCAGTTGTGCAACGGCTATAAGCCATTGGTCTCCCAGGAGAGGTTCCGTGCGGAGGCCGTAGACACGTTAGTCTCTTTTAGAGATTGTGTAGTATTCAATCAAGAAGCAGTTTCTATGTCGCACAATTAGTGTGAAGGGGTGAGGTTTACACTCAATGGGCAGTGGTGCATTGTGAATAGGCTACTAGACTTCGAAGAGATTTTCCATGCAGTGGCTGTAGACGCGTTGGCGTCTTCGAGTGAAGTCGTCATGGAGAGTGCACATTTCAATCGCAATGCTATTTCTGTATCCCATCGTCAATCTAAGTGTGCGAGGGTAAGAGCAAACGGGCAGTCATGCATCGGATGCAAAGTGTTGGACACCCAGGAGAGGTTATATGTGGCCGAGCGGTTCTAGGCGCTACACTCTGGAACCGGGTGACCGCTGCGGTCGCAGGTTAGAATCCTGCCTCGGGCATGGGTGTTTGTGATGTCCTTAGGTTAGTTAGGTTTAAGTACTTCTAAGTTCTAGGGGACTGATGACCACAGCAGTTAAGTCCCATAGTGCTGAGAGCCATTTGAACCAAGAGGTTACATGTGTTGACCGTAGCCGCATTAGTCTCGGCATGGAGCCCGTAGTATTCAGTCACTAAGCAATTTCCGTGTCGCATCGTGAATGTGAGCGTACGTGTGTTACAGTAAACGTACGGTTGTGCATCGGATACAAGTACTTGTCTCCCAGGAGAGGCGCCATGCGTTAGCCATAACCGGGATTCTCTCTTAGAGATTAGTCAGTACGGAGACTCTAGTTTTCAATCTCGATGCAATTTCAGTGTCGCAAAGTCAATGTTAGGGTTCGAAGGTTACAGTAAGCCAACGGTGATGCATCGGATTCAAGCTACGTGTCTCCCAGAAGAGGTTTCATGCAGTAACTGTAGCCACGTTAGTCTATTGGAGAGTAGTTGGCATGGAGAATGTAGTATTCAATCGCATCGAAAGTTTTGTTCCGCATCGTCAATGTGACGGTGCCAGAGTTATAGTGTATGAGCAGAGTTACAGCGGGTATCTGCAACTGTACTCCCAGGAGAGGTTCTACGCCGTCTCGTGTTGAGCAGTTTGCATGGAGCAATTAGTTTTCGTTCGCGAAGCAATTTCTGTGTGATACATCGTGAACGTGGGGGTGCAAGGGTTACAGGTAAAGGGCAGTGGTGAATCAGATACAAGCTGCTGGACCCCCCTGGTGAGGTTACATGTGGTGACCCAAGCCGCGTTAGTCTCTTAGAATGAGGTACGCATGAAGCCTGTAGTTTTCAATCGCTATGTCATTTCTGTGACACGCCTTTAATGTGAGTGTGGGAGATTTAGAGTAAATGGGCAGTTATGCATGGGATACGGGATATTTGACTCGCAGGAGAGGTTCCATGCAGTGACTGTAGCCGCGTTAGTCTCTTGGAGAATGTCCACATGGTGCCTGTAGTATTCAATCATGAAGAAATTTCTTTGTTGCATCGTCAGTGCGAGGGTACGTGTGTTACAACAAACGTGCAGTTGAGCATAGGATACAAGTAATTGTCTCCCAGGATAGGCACCTTGGGTTAAACATAACAGTTTTAATCTGCCAGGAAGTTTCATATCAGCGTACACTCTGCTGCAGAGTGAAAATCTCATTCTGGAAACATCCCCCAGGCTGTGGCTAAGCCAAGTCTCCGCAATATCCTTTCTTTCAGAAGTGCTAGTTCTGCAAGGTTCGCAGGAGAGCCTCTGTATAGTTTGGAAGGTAGGAAACGAGAAACTGTCAGAAGTAAAGCTGTGAGTACCGGGTGTGAGTCGTGCTTCGGTAGCTCAGATGGTAGAGCACTTGCCCGTGAAAGGCAAAGGTCCCGAGTTCGAGTCTCGGTCGGGCACACAGTTTTAATCTGCGAGGAAGTTTCATATCAGCGCACACTCTGCTGCAGAGTGAAAATCTCATTCTGGAAAGATCCCCCAGGCTGTGGCTAAGCCATATCTCCACAATATCCTTTCTTTCAGGAGTGCTAGTTCTGCAAGGTTCGCAGGAGAGCTTCTGTAATGTGTGGAAGGTAGGAGACGAGATACTGGCAGAAGTAAAGCTGTGAGTACCGGGCGTGAGTCGTGCTTCGGTAGCTCAGATGGTAGAGCACTTGCCCGCAAGAGGCAAAGGTCCCGAGTTCGAGTCTCGGTCGGGCACACAGTTTTAATCTGCCAGGAAGTTTCATATCAGCGTACACTCCGCTGCAGAGTGAAAATTACATTCTGGATAACAGAGATTCTCTCTTAGAGAGTAGTCGGTATGGAGACTCTAGTTTAAAAAAGCGATACAGTTTCAGTGTCACAGCGTCAATGTGGGTGTGCAAAGTTTACAGTAAGCCAACAGTGATGCATCGGATTCCAGCTACTTGTCTCCCATTAGAGGTCCATGCGGTGACCACAGCCATGCTAGTCTCTTTGAGACAAGTCGGCATGGAGCCTCTAGTATTCAATTTCGAAGTAATTTATGTGTTGCATCGTCTATGTGAATGTGTTAGGGTATAGTAAATGGGTAGTATTGCATCAGACACAAGCTCCTGGACTCCCAGGAGACGTTCCATGCAGTGACCGTAACCACGTTAGTCTCTTTTGGAAGAGTCAGCATGGAGCCCGTATTACTCACTCGCAGTGCAATTTATGTGTCGCTTTGTCAATGTGAGTGTGCGACAGTTACAGTAAACAGGAAGTGGTGCATCAGACACTAGCTACTGGACTCCCAGGAGAGGTTCCATACGGTGACTGTGGCCACGTTATTCTCTTTTACAGAAGACGGCATGGAGCCTGTAGTATTCAATCATGACTCAATACCCGTGGTGCATAGTCAATGTAATGGTGTGCGATTTACGGTACATAGGTCCTGGTGTATCGGATACAAGATACTGGACTCCCAGGATTTTATCCATGTGTTGACCGTAGCCCAGTTAGACCCCTTTAGAGAAGTCGGCATGGGGCCTATAGTATTCTATTGTGACGCATTTTCTGTGTCGCATCTTCTATGTGAGGGTGCAGAGGATAACAGTAAACAGGCAGTGGTGCATCGAACACAAGGTGCCGGACTCGCAGGAGAGGCTACATGCGCTGACCATAGTCACTCGTAGTCTCTTTTAGAGCAGTCGGCATGGAGACTGCAGTCATCAATTGCGACGGAATTCGTGTATCGCACAAGCAGTGTGTGGGTTTGCGGGTTACAGTAAATGGGCAATGTGCACCGAACACAAGCTACTGGATTCCCATGAATTGTTCAATGCGGTAACCATAACAGAGTTAGTCACTTTGAGAGAAGTCGGCATGGAACCTGTTGTTTTCAATTGCGATGGTATTTCTGTGTCGCCTTGCTAATGTGGTGATGCAGTCGTACAATGCGTATACGCCACTCCACTCCCAAGAGAGGTTCCATGTGGTGACTGTAGCCATGTTAGTCTCTTTGAGAAGTCATCGTGGATTATGTAGCATTCAACCGCGAAGCAATTTCTGTGCCACACCATCATGGTGAAGATTTACCATTGTGACGTGAAACCATACGTCCCTCCTCCTACGTGGTGCTTCCAGTGCTGGAAGTTGGGCTACATGTCACCTTACTGTAACTCCAGCACCACACGCAGAGATTGAAGTCGTCCTCTGCACCCAGGTGTTCCATGTGTGCCTCCTCCCACTTGTATCAACCGTGGGAAGCACCACTCCCCCTTCTCGCCTGACTGCCCTGCTCCCCATAAGGAGCGGCGAATAATAGAGATAATAACTTTGGGCGGGCTCACCTATCAAGATGCAAAGAGGAAGTACGAACGACTTTATCCCGTTCAAATGACTACATCATATGCTGAAACTGCAACATGGTTGTCCCCCTTGGCGACGGCTGTCCCTGTGTTTGTTAAACCTCCGACTCTTCCCCCGTGTCCGTGATGGGGGACACTGCTTCTTCTGGTTCTCCCAAGGTACCTCCTTTGGGAGACCAACCCACAAATTGATGGGGATATCTGACCCCGCCTGCCCTCCTTCCCCTCCCCCCCCCCCCCCCCACTCGCCGGTGGTCCGGAGGTACACCAGCCTCCTCTAGCTTCTCTCACGTGGAAAGGGTCCCTTGGAAGTCTACCTTCTAAGGCATCCTCCAGTGTGACAGCTGATATCAGTCAGTGGTTCAAGGAGCCAGGAGTGGCAGATCAGAGAGCTTCCCACTCTTCATCTGTCCTTGTCCCTCCTTCTGAGACTTCCTCCCAGGTTGCTCCTAAGGAGCAACGGGAGTTGGCAAGGAAGAAGAAGAAGAATAAAGATGCTGGATAAGAAGGAGGAGGTTTATGTTGCCTCTGTGCCACCTGCTACTACCAGCTCTGCGACGCAGACGCTATGGTCCTCGACTCAGGCTCTCCTTCGGTGACGGTAGATGACACAGCGACATAATCTGCCTCCTCAGTCCGTTCACGCCTTTTGGGACCACGGACACTGTCATTCTCCAGTGGAATTGCAGCTGTTTTTCCCACCACCTTGCTGAGCTCCGACAACTTATCAGCGATCACCCTTTCTTCTGCATTGCTCTCCAGGAAACTGGGTTTCCAGCGATGTGAACGCCCGCCCTCCGTAGCTATCGGGTTGTTGTAAGAATCAGGCAACTTATGAGAGGATATCTGGTGGACTCTGCGTCTACGTCCTTAACTCTCTTTACAGTGAGTGTGTACCTCATCAAACACCTTAAGAGGCTGTAGCTGTTAGAGTGTGGACGAATCAGGCTATTATTGGCTGCGTCATCTACCTTCCACCGGATGGTGATGTCCCACAGCATGTTTTGGCTGCACTGATAGTCCAACTGCCACCACATTATCTGTTACTGGGCGACTTTAACTCCCAAAACCCTTTGTGGGGTGGATTGGTGGCAATAGGCCGAGGCACTGTCGTTGAGCAAGTGTTGGCACAGCTCGACCTTTCTGTCTTAAATACTGGTGCCTCCACACATTTCTGTGTGGCTAACGGAACGTACTTACCCATCGACCTTTCAGTCTGCCGCCTTGCCCTTCTTCCAGCTGTCCAATAGATTGTGCATGACGACTTGTGCTGTAGTGACCACTTTCCGATCTTCCTGTCACTGCCGCAGCGTCGCTCTTTTGTGTGCCTCCCCAGATGGGCCTTGACTAAGAGTCACTGGAACTCATACGCCTTCATTGCCACTACTGAGCCTCTTTCTCATGACGCCATGGATGTGTTTGTTCACTCGATAACCACCGGCATCGTTACTACAGCGGAATCTGCAATTCTCAGTTCTTCCAGGTCTCTTCAGCGAAGGACTCCAAGGAGAGGTTTTATGCTGTAACCGTAGACGCGTTAGTTTTGGAGAGAATTCGGCATGTGGGCTGTAGTATTCGACCGTGAAGCAATTTGTCTATCTTATCGTCAAAGCGAGGGTGCGAGGATTACAGTAAAGGAACGGTGGGACATATGACAGGGGCTACCTGACCCTCAGGCTAGGCTCCATGCGGTGACATAGCCGTGTTAGAATTTGGAGAGATGTCGACGCAAATTCTACATTGTATCATCAATGTGAGGGTTACAGGTTTACAGTAAATGGGGAGTGGTGCATCAGGTATAAACTACTGCGCTCGCAGCATAACTGTGGCCGAGTTAGTCTCATGAAGAAAAGTCAGCAAGGAGCCTGTAGTATTCAATCGCGATGCAATTATTGTGTCACATATTCATAATGAGGGTGTGAGAGTTACAGTAAATGGCTAGTGGTGGATCGGAGAGAACCTCGGTGACTCCCAGGAGACATTCAATGCTGTGACTTAAGCCATTTTACTCTCATAGAGTTAAGCTGGTATATAGATTCCAGTTTGCAATCGTGATACAACTTCACTGTCGCATTGGCAATGTGAGAATGCGAGGGTTACATTAAATGGGCAGTGGTGCATCGGGTATAACCTACTTTAGTCCCAGAAATAGTTCCATGTGGTGGCTGTAGCCGCGTTAGTCTCTTGGAGAGAAGTCTTCTTGGAGCATGGAGTTTCCAATTGCATTGTATTTTCTGTGCTGTTTTAGGGAATGCTCTCGGTTTTCCCGATTACTACATATCTTACATGGGGATAATGTGGGCAGAATGTTCTTATAACTGCATGTGTAGCTCAAAACTGAAGGGGCCGTAGTGGAGGCAATGGAGACCAGGGGGAGAGATAAGCTACGGGCCATATATGCTGAGAGCAGCGACCAGGCCATGTGAGTGATTCTGCCAAGCAGCGCTTAATGGATCTTACCTGCAGAGCGACTTCTGGCCAAAGCTTTCTCCTCCTTCTGCACAGAGTCAGAGAGAAGGGCTCTGGTTCACAAAACATTTTACCTTGGGTAGGTGCAGTCTATCATGAAGGCAGCTGGAAGACTGAAAGTGGGTGGATGATGCAATTGAAGAGAGACTGCTGTAAACTGAGCATTTGTGTGGAGGGTGAGAAGGTCATATAACTGTGTACATTCTCATTATAGAAGGTGAGACTGTGCAGGCGAATGGCTGGTGTCAGGACCGGGCCCCCCCCCCTTCCCTCCCTCCCCCCCCCCCCCCGCCCCCCATGACGCCAGGAAGTCGCGGGCACTAAAGCCATATATGGTAATGCAGTCGTGCAATGCGTATACGCCACTCCACTCCCAAGAGAAATTCCATGTGGTGACTGTAGCCATGTTAGTCTCTTTGAGAAGTCATCATGGATTATGTAGCATTCAACCGCGAAGCAATTTCTGTGCCACACCATCAGCATGAGGGTGCGAGGTTTACACTAAAGGGACAGTTTTGCATCGTAAATAAGCTGCTGGACTTCCAAGAGAGGTTCCATGCAGTGACTCTAGATGCTTTAGCGTCTTGGAGTGAAGTGATCATGGAGAGTGCAGTTTTCAATCGCGATACTATTTCTGGGTCCCACCGTCAATGTGACGGTATTAGGGTTTCTGTAAATGGGCAGCTGTGCATCAGTTACAAGATATGTGTCGCACATGAGAGCCTTCATACGTTGACCATAACCGGGTTCTCTCTTAGAGAATAGTGGGTAACAAAACTGTAGTTTTTAATTGCGAAGCAATTTCAGAGTCGCAACGTCAGTGCGAGGGTGTGAAGGCTACAGTAAGCAAACAGCGATGCATTGCATTGACGTTACCTGCCCCCAGGAGAGTCTCTTGGACTCTTGAAAAAAAAAAAAGACGGCATCGAGCCTGTATATTCAGCCGCGTCGCAAGTTCTGTTCTGCATCGTCAATATGAGGGTGCCAGAGTTACAGTAAACGAGCAGTGGGGCACCTTCTTGGAGAGAAGTTTGCAAGGATCCTATAGTTATCATTCATGCACAAGCTACTGGATTCCCAGGAGAGATTCTATGCGGTGATAGTAGCAAGTTAGACTCTTTTACAGAAGACGGACTGGAGCCTGTAGTAATCCATAGCGACGCAATTTCTGCTCCTCACTGTGAATGTTAGGGTGAAAGATTACAGTAAGCAGGTAGTGGTGCATCGAGTATAAGCGACTCCCCAGAGAGGTTCCAAGAAGTGACCGTAGAGAGCGATGTCTCTTGGAGAGAAGTCGAAATGTGTCTTGCAGTATTCAATCTCCATGCAATTTGTGTGTCGCTTCATCAGTGTGAGGGTGCGAGGGTTACAGAAAACAGGCAGTGGTACATCGGGTACAAGCTAATGGATTCCCAGGAGAGGTTCCATGTGGCGACCTAGGCTGTGTTAATATCTTGGAGAGAAGTCCGCATAGGAGAGTGTAGTTTTCAATCGCGGTGATATTTCTGTGTCGCTTCGCCACTGTGAGAGTGTGGTGGTTAGAGTAAACGGGCAGTTATGCATTGGATGCATCGGATGCATGGAACCTCTTCTAGTAATCCAGTAACTTATACCCGAGTCCCCACTGCCCATTTACTGTGACCCTTGCAACCACATAAAGTCAATGTGTCAGAGAACTTGTGTTGTGATTGCCCTTAGACTGTAGCCTACGACCCTCATATTACGATACGACACAGAAATTTCATCACGATTGAAAAGTACGGGTTCCATTCTGACTTTTCTCCAAGAGATTATCGGGGCAACTGTCACCTAATGTAACCTCTCCTGGGAACAGTGTAGCTTATACCCGTGCACCTCTGCCCATTTACAATAACCCTCGCACCCTCTTATTGATGATGCAAGACAGAATTTTAATTGCCATTATATACTACAGGCTCCACGCTGAATTCTCTGTAAGAGACTACCGTGGCTAAGATCACCACATTGAACACCTCCTAGGAGTCCAGTATCTTGTTTCCGATACACCACTGCCATTTACTGTAGCTGTACCACCATAAAATTAACAATGCGGCAAAGAAACTGCATCGCGATTGAAAACAACAGGCCCAATTACGATTTCTCGCGAACACAATAATGCAGCTAAGGTCACAGCATCGAACCTCCCCTTGGATTCCAGCAGCTTCTATCCGATGCACGAGTGATCGTTTACTGTAACCCTTGCACGCTCACATTGATGATGGGATGGATACGAGCTACTGGACTCCCCGTAGACCACCCTGCGGATCCATGGGTGAGAATCGACCCAAGGTATTCCTGCCTGTCGTACGTGGTGACTAAAGGAGACTTGCACATTTCGGCCTTATGTGTTGGTGCCCTGTAGGGTTTGCTCTTCATTCTTCAAACTTTTTCCGAGGAGAGACCCAATTGTGGAAGTGCGCTTTACATAGTGCATTGTGTTTATCGTGCAGTGAGATCTTTCGCCCACTTTCTCGTCGTTGCATTGCAGTCCCGCTCACTCTCCGTCTTTTGGGGTAGAACACCTTCCTGGGGGCGTCTTCCACCATACATTATGCAGTGCCATTTTCTGCGCCGACGATGTCCATGGACATTTTCCACCTGATATCCAGCACAGTAGGCAGTCCGTTGTTGTGGGGCCGCCTATTACCCTTTTTGGTTGTAGATGTCAACACAGGAATCCCTCTGCTGATGCCTGCGCTGTTATCACACCACGTATGTGAAGAGGTAGATACGTGTGGCATCGGGACTCCTGTCAATGGCCATCCTGCCAGGTGGCCCTTGCCGCAGCTGGGTGGCACCCATGGGGAGGACCCTTTGTCAGAGTATGTGGCATCAAGGAGGATCAACCGAAATGAAACGGGTTAAATTGAATCAAGGTGGTTGTCGCTCGGCCCCAGCAATCTGTAGGCGTGTAAGGAATGATTTTGATGCAGCGACCTATGATTCCCGATCGTTCCCATCCCCGGCCACATCTTGGGAGAACCGTAGGGCGTCTCCCGAGCCGTTTTCGCCTCAGTAACTAGTTTGCAGCAGCGCTGATGAAGCAACCTTTCAGGCAACGAAGCCACAGTTTTTTTTAGACCAACTTGAAGTTTGGGGAATTGGCGGCGCTGTCCATAATGTGTAGCGGGTCGATTTTGATGCAAACGGTCTCACTAGCCCAGTCGCAGGCGTTGCTCGCCTATGACAAGCTGGGTAGCGTCCCTGTCTCGACTAAGCCCCATAACAGCCTTAACATGGTCCAGGCTATTATTTTCCATTGCGCCCTCCTCTTGCAGCCGGATGAGGAGCTACGTGCCAACTTAGAGCGACGGCATGTCCACTTCATCCAACACATGCATAAGGGACTGAAGGACAACAGGGTTGTTATCGGCGCCTTCATCTTGGCTTTTGAGGATGACTCGTTACCTGAAAGGGTCATGGTGAAGGTTTACCATTGTGACGTGAAACCATACGTCCCTCCTCCTACGTGGTGCTTCCAGTGCTGGAAGTTGGGCTACATGTCACCTTACTGTAACTCCAGCACCACATGCAGAGATTGCAGTCGTCCTCTGCACCCAGGTGCTCCATGTGTGCCTCCTCCCACTTGTATCAACCGTAGGAAGCACCACTCCCCCTTCTCGCCTGACTGCCCTGCTCTCCATAAGGAGCGGCGAATAATAGAGATAAAAACCTTGGACGGGCTCACCTATCAAGATGCAAAGAGGAAATACGAACGACTTTATCCCGTTCAAATGACTACATCATATGCTGCCACTGCAACTTCGTTGTCCCCCTTGGTGACGGCTGTCCCTGTGTTTGTTAAACCTCTGACTCTTCCCCCGTGTCCGTGATGGAGGACACTGCTTCTTCTGGGTCTCCCAAGGTACCTCCTTTGGGAGACCAAACCCACAAATTGATGGGGATATCTGACCCCGCCTGCCCTCACTCTCCTCCCCTCCCCCCCCCCCTCCCCCCACCGGAGGTCTGGAGGTACACCAGCCTCCTCTAGCTTCTCTCACGTGGAAAGGGTCCCTTGGAAGTCTACCTGCTAAGGCATCCTCCAGTGTGACAGCTATCAGTCAGTGGCTCAAGGAGCCAGAAGTGGCAGATCAGAGAGCTTCCCACTCTTCATCTGTCCCTGTCCCTCCTTCTGAGACTCCCTGCCAGGTTGCTCCTAAGGAGCAACGGGAGTTGGCAGGGAAGAAGAAGAAGAATAAAAAAGCTCGATGAGAAGGAGGAGGTTTACGTTGCCTCTGTGCCACCTGCTACTACCAGCTCTGCGACGCAGACGCTATGGTCCTCGACTCAGGCTCTCCTTTGGTGGCGGTAGATGACCCAGCGACATAATCTCCCTCCTCAGTCCGTTCACGCCTTTTGGGACCACGGACACTGTCATTCTCCTGTGGAATTGCAGCTGTTTTTCCCACCACCTTGCTGAGCTCCGACAACTTATCAGCGATCACCCTTTCTTCTGCATTGCTCTCCAGGAAACTGGGTTTCCGGCGATGTGGACGCCCGCCCTCCGTAGCTATTGGGTTGTTGTAAGAATCAGGCAACTTATGAGATGATATCTGGTGGACTCTGCGTCTACTTCCTTAACTCTCTTTACAGTAAGTGTGTACCTCATCAAACACCTTAAGAGGCTGTAGCTGTTAGAGTGTGGACGAATCAGGCTGTTATTGGCTGCGTCATCTACCTTCCACCGGATGGTGATGTCCCACAGCATGTTTTGGCTGCACTGATAGCCCAACTGCCACCACATTATCTGTCACTGGGCGACTTTAACCCCCAAAACCCTTTGTGGGGTGGATTGGTGGCAATAGGCCGAGGCACTGTCGTTGAGCAAGTGTCGGCACAGCTCGACCTTTCTGTCTTAAATACTGGTGCCTCCACACATTTCTGTGTGGCTAATGGAACGTACTTAGCCATCGACCTTTCAGTCTGCTGCCTTGGCCTTCTTCCATCTGTCCAATGGAGTGTGCATGACGACTTGTGCGGTAGTAACCACTTTCCGATCTTCCTGTCACTGCCGCAGCGTCGCTCTTTAGGGTGGTTCCCCAGATGGGCCTTGAATAAGGATCACTGGAAATAATTCACCTACATTACCACTACTGAGCCTCTTTCTCATGACGCCATGGATGTGTTTGTTCACGCGATAACCACCGGCATCGTTACTACAGCGGAATCTGCAATTCTCAGTTCTTCCAGGTCTCCTCAGCGAAGGACTCCCAGGAGAGGTTGTATGCGGTAACCGTAGACGCGTTAGTTTTGGAGAGAAGTCGGCATGTGGGCTGTAGTATTCGACCGTGAAGCAATTTGTCTATCTTATCGTCAAAGCGAGGGTGCGAGGATTACAGTAAAGGGACGGTGGGACATATGACAGAAGCTACTTGACCCTCAGGCTAGGCTCCATGCGGTGACATAGCCGTGTTAGAATTTGGAGAGATGTCGACGCAAATTCTACATTGTATCATCAATGTGAGGGTTACAGGTTTACAGTAAATGGGGAGTGGTGCATCAGGTATAAACTACTGCGCTCGCAGCGTAACTGTGGCCGAGTTAGTCTCATGAAGAAAAGTCAGCAAGGAGCCTGTAGTATTCAATCGTGATGCAATTATTGTGTCACATATTCATAATGAGGGTGTGAGAGTTACAGTAAATGGCTAGTGGTGGATCGGAGAGAACCTCGGTGACTCCCAGGAGACATTCAATGCTGTGACTTAAGCCATTTTACTCTCATAGAGTTAAGCTGGTATATAGATTCTAGTTTGCAATCGTGATACAACTTCACTGTCGCATTGGCAATGTGAGAATGCGAGGGTTACATTAAATGGGCAGTGGTGCATCGGGTATAACCTACTTTAGTCCCAGAAATAGTTCCATGTGGTGGCTGTAGCCCTTGTTAGTCTCTTGGAGAAAAGTCGACTTGGAGCATGGAGTTTCCAATTGCATTGTATTTTCTGTGCTGTTTTAGGGAATGCTCTCGGTTTTCCCGATTACTACATATCTTATGTGTGGTTAATAACATTTTTACATGGGGATACTGTGAGCAGAATGTTCTTATAACTGCATGTGTAGCTCAAAACTGAAGGGGCCATAGTGGAGGCAATGGAGACCTGGGGCAGAGATAAGCTACGGGCCATATATGCTGAGAGCAGCGACCAGGCCATGTGAGTGATTCTGCCAAGCAGTGCTTAATGGATCTTACCTGCAGAGCGACTTCTGGCCAAAGCTTTCTCCTCCTTCTGCAAAGAGTCAGAGAGAAGGGCTCTGGTTCAGAAAACATTTTACCTTGGGTAGGTGCAGTCTATCATGAAGGCAGCTGGAAGACTGAAAGTGGGTGGATGATGCAATTGAAGAGAGACTGCTGTAAACTGAGCATTTGTGTGGAGGGTGAGAAGGTCATATAACTGTGTACATTCTCATTATAGAAGGTGAGACTGTGCAGGCGAATGGCTGGTGTCAGGACTGTGCCCCTCCCTCCCTCATGACGCCAGGAAGTCGCCAAGTTCCTTTAGCGGGCACTAAAGCGATATATTTCACAGGCACGACTGTCTGGGAAATCCGAAGCGGTCGGATCGGAATGATTAGATCACTCCATAAATGAGTGACGAAGGTACAGTCTATGTTTTTTCCCAAAACATTCTTACTGCGAGAATGACGCCTCCCTAGACTAAAATCTCCTTTTTTCAGACCAGAGAGGTTTTGAGTTGCTTATTGGCTGCTCTCAACATATGCAATGTAGAGGGTTGCTCCCCGAGCGTCGGAAGCGCAGTGCTGTGTCTTGATTGGCTAGCAGACCTACAGAACTCTCAAGACGGGAGATACAATGAGCAGAGCATAGTTCGATTGTTTTGTGCAATCTGGAGTCGGTTTTTCTTTTGCTAATTCGGCTCCCATACCAAAGCTTCACGGCAATCGGTTGTGATTGTTCGGCTTTTCGTCTTCCTTCCCTGGTGTAGAACTTCATGTCCTTCCCTAGCAGGTGAGAGCTGTCGTCTGTACCTTGTGGTGGACTAAGAGCCACTGGCAGTTTCCAACTATACTGACAGTGGAACTGCATATCATCTCGGTCATATGGCGTGTCATGAGGGTGAAGTTATTCACATTGAGCTGAATGACGTCCGACAATTGAAGCAAGTACTGTCGTGCCTGAGAGTCAATTTGGTTAGGCCAGACCAGCGAACACCTGCACCTCACACTCAAATCTGCTGGGATTTCAAGGCTCTGATTGGGGAGTTTCCCACGTCCTTATAATCAGAACGCCAAGCCATGTAGTTTGCACATTTTCATGGATGCGTGGGAACATACTGCTGCTGCCGCACACTTATCTTCGCCTACAGAGCGCTGTTTTCTGCTACCGGCTTAGTCAAGGTTAAAGGATAAAGTATTGTTGCACTGGTACAGGGTTCTTAAATAATATTCACAGCTCCCTATTCTCTGGTGAACCATAGCTTGTAGTATACTTGATCGTAGTTGATTCCATTTGAACAGAGTTGGACCTTACAGTGGATTCGTGTAAATTAAGTCAGCTTGCTCTGTAAACGGAATTAATTCAGGGGAGAATTGGTATAGCTTCCACCACAATTTATGCTTTGACTATCAAACACCATTCGTTAACTGAGTTGTGTTTGTCATTTTTGTGTAAGATTTATCAGCTAGTTCTCCAGTAATTTGTAGTTACTAAAGATTTGCTAAATTAAATACTCCCTCTACTGTTCACTGTTTCTATTTTTTGTGGTGGTACATGGGCACACAGCAATTTAAGGTTCAATCTTATCAAATTAGTTAATTTGGTTATTAATTTGAGTTCTGAAAGTGATTACAGGTATATGGCATCAAAAGTGCGATGAGTAAATTCACTAACCTCATATATAAAAAATTAAGGGTGTAGGAAACGATTTGAAGGTTTTCTCCAAGATAATATTCTTCTTTATGTAAAGATAACATTTAACTTCACTCAGTCATATATCTATGATTGCAGCAAGTTGCAGTTTGCAAAATGTGGAGCTACAGGAAAATTTTGATGAACAAATGGGTACAATGGGCAACCAATGACGAGGTACTGAATCCAATTTTGGGAAAAAGAAGGTTTTTGGCACGACAAATTGGTAATGTAGGGAAGTGTGGAGGTGTATAAACTGCGAAGGGGGATCACTGCTGGAATACATTAAGCAGGTTAAGGTGGAGGTAGATTGCAGGAGCTACACAGAGACGAAGAAGCCTACATATTTTAGACTATTGTGGACAGCTGCATCAAACCAGTCTGCAGACTGACAACAACGACAACAACAACAACAACAACGCGTACAATATAAAATATGTTAAGATGTCCGTAGAAGTAGAGCAACTGAGGTAACCCCAGCAAGCTAGCTACTGAAGAAGAAATTAGCGGTATGAATGTCAAGATAATACTGATCACTGCGGAACAGGAAAGGAAGACGGATTAATAAACCGCTGCCAGGTTTATATAGCAGCGAGACTGTTTTTAGTTTGTCTCAAGTTTACTCTGAGATGCGGTGTGATGCAATCACTTTGTCGCAAACGACAGATACTCACTGATCAGAGTTTTGGACACTTATCTGAGATGCAGAAATGCCTCCTTACTTTGTACAGACTGGGACTGAATTTGAAATCGAATGGATGTTTCAGTGTATGTGAGACTTATTTTAGATATGACCAACACGAGAAGAAGGAAAGTTTGTTTTTATTTTTGGAGTATTAAGTTTTGAATGTGATGGCAGTTAGTCAACAGAGCATTTAGTTTTTTTTTTTTTTTTTTTTTTTTTTTTTTTTTTTTTTTTTTTTTTTTTGTTTCGCTTGCGCTGCATCCCGCTGGGATTTAGGGATTTAGAGTGCTGTCACTGCAAATGTCAGTGACCAGTGGCCAGATATAATAAAGGGAGTGTTAAACTACGATATGGGATAAATATAACAACTGATAACTAATATGCAGCGTGAGATTTTTTTTTTTTACTTTCCAGGGATACATAAGGGGTACAGATTGTTCCAGTTGAGGAAAGGAGAAAGTTCCATTTATCTTGTTCTGTGGGCAGAAAGCATTATGCACTTTGTACGGAAAAGATTGAGACAGAATTTATTTTATGCTGATATGATGTCAGAGAACTTCTTCTAGTGCTTCGGATTGTGGCATTGCAACAGAAATAACAAAATTATTTTTTAAGGACTTTAAGTTTATTTTAATACGTTTAGACCATTTCACAAGGGCAGAGTACCACAAAAACTAATTTTCGGCGAATAGGCCAACGTTAAATAACATCTATGGCGGTATTTTTTCATGTAAACCCCGTTCTTATTTCGTAACTATGTATGCCTAGTAGACGCGGACGAGATACTTAGCTCCGTCCGTTCTAGTTGATACCACAGTGTCTTAGTCTCTCCATCAACGGCTAATTCCGCCATCGGTAATTTATGCATTCATTCAATTAGAATAAGATTTCACAGGGCTTAGCGCAACCGTAAGGCGCATCTTCTTCATCATTAGTGTTCAACCCTGAAGTTGACTTGCAGCAGTGGGCCACTGCGCTCTTTTGACTGATTTCCTTTTCAATTCCGCATACGTGACACATCCCACATTTTTCATAATCTGCTGCATGCACGACATCCTTTGCCGTCCTCGGCGTTTCCTTCCCTTGATAGCTCCTTTCGCTATTGTTCCGGTGATGTTAGTGTGTCTTAAAATACGTCCTATACGTTCATCTCTTCTTGTTTGGCTGTGCCTCCAGAAAGAGTAGGTTTCGTGAATTATTCTCAGCATCTATTTGTTGGCAACTCTGCAACTGATCTCAAACGTCCGTCTGCAGCATGAAATCTCTTGGGCTTCTAGCCGTCTTCCCTCTTGTTCCCCTATTGCCCAAGGTTCACACACATGTCGGACCACAATAAACACAAATGGTTCCATGAACAGTTTCCTCACTTCCAGAATGATACATATAAAATTTACCAAGCCATTACCAAGCACATGCTAATTATCAGCGGTCCTGTAGAAGATAAATAAATATAATACGTAACATGTGATGCATGATCTTCCAGCTGTTGTGTGTATAACTTAATTTATTTTGTATTAGACTGTTTGTTAGCAACTTCAATTGTATTTTTAAGCTTTCATACGCCTTGTACCACATTTTCATACTACTATAAATGAGTCAAATCATACTTTACTATATCAGCTCATATTGTGTTGTCAAAGATGCTAGATATGTCAAAGGTATTGCTTCCTGGTATTCTTACTTTCGTGCTGTCTTGCGAGTTGCGTGTTTCTTTTACACTTTGCTACTAAATATACAGGGTGTTACAAAAGGTACGGCCAAACTTTCAGGAAACATTCCTCACACACAAAGAAAGAAAATATGATATGTGGACATGCGTCTGGAAACGCTTACTTTTCATGTTAGAGCTCATTTTATCACTTCTCTTCAAATCACATTAACCATGGAATGGAAACACACAGCAACAGAACGTGCCAGCGTGACTTCAAACACTTTGTTACAGGAAATGTTCAAAATGTCCTCCGTTACCGAGGATACATGCATCCACACTCCGTCGCATGGAATCCCTGGAGAATATCGTATTGTATCACAGCCGTCCACAATACGAGCACGAAGAGTCTCTACAATTAGTACCGGGGTTGCGTAGACAAGAGCTTTCAAATGCCCCCATAAATGAAAGTCAAGAGGGTTGAGGTCAGGAGAGCGTGGATCCATGGAATTGGTCTGCCTCTACCAATCCATCGGTCACCGAACCTGTTGTTGAGAAGCGTACGAACACTTCGACTGAAATGTGCAGGAGCTCCATCGTGCATGAACCACATGTTTTGTCGTACTTATTAAGGCACCTGTTCTAGCAGCACAGGTAGAGTATCCTGTATGAAATCATGATAACGTGCTCCATTGAGCGTAGGTGGAAGAACATGGGGCCCAATCAAGACATCACCAACAATGCCTGCCCAAACGTTCACAAAAAATGTGTGTATATGACGTGATTGCACAATTTCGTGCGGATTCTCGTCAGCCCACACATGTTGATCGTGAAAATTTACAATTTGATCACGTTGGAATGAAGCCTCATCCGTAAAGAGAACATTTGCACTGAAATGAGGATTGACACATTGTTGGATGAACCATTCGCAGAAATGTACTCGTGGAGGCCAATCAGCTGCTAACAGTGCCTGCACACGCTGTACATGGTACGGAAACAACTGGTTCTCCCGTAGCACTCTCCATACAGTGACGTGGTCAACTTCTCTGACGCTGACATTAGGGTTTTCGTCAACTGCACGAAGAATTGCCTCGTCCATTGCAGGTGTCGTTCTAGGTCTTCCCCAGTCGCGAGTCGTGGGCTGGAATGTTCCGTGCTCCCTAAGACGCCGATCAATTGCTTCGAACGTCTTCCTATCGGGACACCTTCGTTCTGGAAATCTGTCTCCATACAAACGTACCGCGCCACGGCTATTGCCCCGTGCTAATCCATACATCAAATGGGCATCTGCCAACTCCGCATTTGTAAACATTGCACTGACTGCAAAATCACATTCGTGATGAACGCTAACCTGTCGATGCTACGTACTGATGTGCTTGATGCTAGTACTGTAGAGCAGTGAGTCGCGTGTTAACACAAGCACCGAAGTCAACATTACCTTCCTTCAATTGGGCCAACTGGCGGTGAATCGAGGAAGTACAGTACATACTGACGAAACTAAAATGAGCTCTAACATGGAAATTAAGCGTTTCCGGACACATGTCGACTTAACACCTTTTGTTCATTTGTGTGTGAGCAATGTTTCCTGAACGCTTGGTCGTACCTTTTTGTAACAACCTGTATAAAAATTTAGTCAGTATTAAAATAAAATGTGTAAGTATTAATATTACAAAGTCTGTTTTGTTTCGCTTAAAAGGTTACATAATCATCGACAGCTTTACCTTCTTTAGCAACAAAGAATGTGACTATATTACAAATCACGATAGTTGTGTGAGAATGCGCTAGGAAGCATAAGAGATTGACTGAAAATATGTAACAAAATCTGAAATATCTTCTATGAAGGCTTAAAAGTAGAATATAGTAAGTACTGAACAGTCTAATATAAATACACGAAATTATAAACACATTCCAGCTGCCACAACATCTAGCCCTGTACATGTATTAAGTATTATTTTTACGTATCTTCTGTGGGACTGCTGATGCTGAGCACGTACTCGACACCAAGCGGGTAAACAGAAAAATATAAAAGGAAGCAGCCTTGTATATTGTTGCGAACTATATGGAGGCCGAAGGACATACTCAATACAAAATAATGAAATTTTTTTCTACCACTCCTTGTGTCCAGCTCCCCACATAAGTTAATTAATCTACCATTTCCAATTTCTCTACTTGAAATATCATTCTTAGAGGTTCATATGCTTCTTCAAATCTACTATCACTACACTCTTTGTCTTGTTTATTCTGATCACAAGAAACGCTTACCGTTGTGCTGAGGACATGATGAATAGCTTCAGCATATCGCAGCATATCTAATTTCTGTCCATTAATTACACGCTTGTGCTGTGCTTGAGCAAGTCCAAATTACCGTTGGCATAATACTGTATCAGATGATAACCAAACAAACATGCGAATGTAACATTTTACTTTGGAATGAATATTCGGTAGTACTGCAGCTAACAAAGTCAAAAGTGGATAACGGCACGTGCGTTATAACGTCCACTGGTGAAACACAACACAAGATAATTCCGAGTGTGGAATTCACAAACCAGGGAACTTGACATGAGTAAATATTTCATAGCTAATCGCTTTCCCTGTAACACAATGAATAGCAGTTCCAGTTCGTAATCAAAACGAAATGAGACTCGTTACCATAGCACTCGCCAAGCGTTTCCTAATCTCCTCACCCCGTTGGCTGCGACAGTTGAGTGTCGAGATGAGCCTCTTGAGGTGGAAAACGCCGCCGTACCGTGACGAAGTGCTCCCAGCTGCCACACGGAGGCGGCGTCGCTTCCCACAGGGACAGGTCCGAGACGCCAGGCGAGGTGGGGCGTGAGCTTACAACGTTCCGCCGGGTAATGTAATGGCTGCGACAGGCAGCTGCGGGGGCGGTAGTGTGGGGGGCCCTCTGCATCTCAAGACGCCGCCTCTGGGGACCAGCGTCTCACAATGCTGGGCGGCGCCGCTGCCTGGCCTGCAGGGAGTGGACGTGATTCTCCAGGCCGCTGTTATGGTGCTCTGTCTGAAGACTGTTTTGACGCAGCTCTCCATTAAAGTTCATCCGCTGTAAGGCTTCTTATCTCTGAACAGCCACTGCAGCGTACATCCGTTTGGCCATGCTTTCTTCAGTCAGTTTCTGCCGGCCTCCCCTTACGCATTTCAGCCTCCCCAATACTTCCCTCCATTAGAAAACTGACGACTCCTTCACTCCTCGAGATGTGCTCCACTAACCCAGCCCTCCTTCCACTGCGCTATACCATGAATTCCTTTCTGCTGATATTCAATCTCAGTCTCTTCATTTGTTATTCAGTCTATCCACGCAATCTTCAGCATTCTTCTGTTGCATCACGTTTCCAGATGTTTCATTCTGCTCCTATACAACACTGCAAACGTCGTGTGAACTGTTGTTTAACGAAAATGGTTTCACCGTCATTGTTTTACTAATGATTAATTTGGACAATCAGACCCAAAGTTCATTATTTGTCTCCAAAAAAGATCATAATTAATGTACAAAACAATGCAAATTGCAAATTGTTTCTCTTAGGTCAAGTAAATTTATGGTTACATGTTGCAGGACACCAAAACTACGGTCTCCAGTCCCTTTCGGACATATCTTTTTTAAGTAAAGGAACTGCGGTGCTGGATGGCAAAATTTCAGTTGATGATTTACTGGTTCCTGAGAAAGCTTTTCAACCACAATTAACGTATAATATAGATAATGTAATTTACTGGCAGACAGTAATTTATCAGCAAAACACTCCTCCACAATAACAGCGGCGAAAATATTTTGTACAGTTCTGAGCAAGGCGTAATATATAGCAAGGGTTCGCAACCATTTTTCTTAAAAGTACTTTTGTGTCTCTGTTAGTAGTAAAATTCCTTAACCGCCGACCGAGCGAGGTGGCGCAATGGTTAGCACACTGGACTCGCATTCGGGAGGACGACGGTTCAATCCCGCGTCCGGCCATCCTGATTTAGGTTTTCCGTGATTTCCCAAAATCGCTCCAGGCAAATGCCGGGATGGTTCCTCTGAAAGGTAACGGCCGACTTCTTCCCCGTCCTTCCCTAATCAGGTGAGACCGATGACCTCTCTGTCTTGTCTCTCACTCCTAAAGCTACACGATTCAGTATTTTGACACGCTATGATGTTAAATCCATATGATTGCTGAAATATTAGTTATGTAAAGTGCCCGTGGTCTAGGGGTAGCGTCTTTGATTCATAATCAAAACGTCTTCGATCCCGGGTTCGATCCCCGCCACTGCCTAAATTTTGATAAATAATCAGCATTGGCGGCCGAAGACTTCCGGCATAAGAAGTCAGCCTCATTCTGCCAACGGCCTTGTCAAAGAGGGCGGAGGAGCGAATAGAGGTTCAGGGCACTCTCTTGTCCTAGGGGTGGGAAATTGCCCCTAAAGGCGGAAGAATCAGCAATGATCAATGACATGAGGATGCAGAAGGCGATGGAAACCACTACATTAAAGACACGTAACGTGTATCCACAGGAATTATGGCCTGTAATTGAAGAAGTGTCATGATGATCTCTCCATTGGCAAAAGATTCCGGAATAGTCCCCCATTCGGATCTCCGGGAGGGGACTGCCAAGGGGGAGGTTACCATGAGAAAAAGATTGAATAATCAACGAAAGGATAACGTTCTACGAGTCGGGGCGTGGAATGTCAGAAGCTTGAACGTGGTAGGGAAACTAGAAAATCTGAAAAGGGAAATGCAAAGGCTCAATCTAGATCAGTGAAGTGAAGTGGAAGGAAGAGAAGGATTTCTGGTCAGATGAGTATCGGGTAATATCAACAGCAGCAGAAAATGGTATAACAGGTGTAGGATTCGTTATGAATAGGAAGGTAGGGCAGAGAGTGTGTTACTGTGAACAGTTCAGTGACCGGGTTGTTCTAATCAGAATCGACAGCAGACCAACACCGACAACGATAGTTCAGGTATACGTCCCGACGTCGCAAGCTGAAGATGAACAGATACAGAAAGTGTGTGAGGATATTGAAAGGGTAATGCAATATGTAAAGGGGGACGAAAGTCTAATAGTCATGGGCGACTGGAATGCAGTTGTAGGGGAAGGAGTAGAAGAAAAGGTTACAGGAGAATATGGGATTGGGACTAGGAATGAAAGAGGAGAAAGACTAATTGAGATCTGTAACAAGTTTCAGCTAGTAATAGCGAATACCTTGTTCAAGAATCACAAGAGGAGGAGATATACTTGGAAAAGGCCGGGAGATACGGGAAGATTTCAATTAGATTACATCATGGTCAGACAGAGATTCCGAAATCAGACACTGGATTGTACGGCGTACCCGGGAGCAGATATAGACTCAGATCACAATATAGTAGTGGTGAAGAGTAGGCTGAGGTTCAAGACATTAGTCAGGAAGAATCAATAGGCAAAGAAGTGGGATACGGAAGTACTAACGAATGACGAGATACTTTTGAAGTTCTCTAACGCTATAGATACAGCAATAAGGAATAGCGCAGTAGGCAGTACAGTTGAAGAGGAATGGACATCGCTAAAAAGGGCCATCACAAAAGTTGGGAAGGAAAACATAGGTACAAAGAAGGTAGCTGCGAAGGAACCGTGGGTAACAGAAGAAATACTTCAGTTGATTGATGTAAGGAGGAAGTACAAAGATGTTCCGGGAAAATCTGGAATACAGAAATACAAGTCGCTGAGGAATGAAATACATAGGAAGTGCAGGGAAGCTAAGACGAAATGGCTGCAGGAAAAATGTGAAGACATCGAAAAAAATATGATTGTCGGAAGGACAGACTCAGCATACAGGACAGTCAAAACAACCTTTGGTGACATTAAAAGCAACGGTGGTAACATTAAGAGTGCAACGGGAATTCCACTGTTAAATGCAGAGGAGAGAGCAGACATGTGGAAAGAATACATTGAAAGCCTCTATGAGGGTGAAGATTTGTCTGATGTGATAGAAGAGATAACAGGAGTCGATTTAGAAGAGATAGGGGATCCAGTATTAGAATCGGAATTTAAAAGAGCTTTGGATCACTTACGGTCAAATAAGGCAGAAGGGATAGATAACATTCCATCAGAATTTCTAAAATCATTGGGGGAAGTGGCAACAAAACGACTATTCACGTTGGTGTGTAGAATATATGAGTCTGGCGACATACCATCTGCCTTTAGGAAAAGCATCATCCACACAATTCCGAAGACCGCAAGAGCTGACAAGTGCGAGAATTATCGCACAATCAGCTTAAAAGCTCATGGATCGAGGCTGCTTACAAGAATAATATACAGAAGAATGGACAAGAAAATTGAGAATGCGCTAGGTGACGATCAGTTTGGCTTTAGGAAAAGTAAAGGGACGAGAGAGGCAATTCTGGCGTTACGGCTAATAATGGAAGCAAGGCTAAAGAAAAATGAAGACACTTTCATAGGATTTGTCGACCTGGAAAAAGAGTTCGACAATATAAAATGGTGCAAGCTGTTCGAGATTCTGAAGAAAGTAGGGGTAAGCTATAGGGAGAGACGGGTCATATACAATATGTACAACAACCAAGAGGGAATAATAAGAGTGGACGATCAAGAACGAAGTGCCCATATTAAGAAGGGTGTAAGACAAGGCTGTAGCCTTTCGCCCCTACTCTTCAATCTGTGCATCGAGGAAGCAATGATGGAAATAAAAGAAAGGTTCAGGAGTGGAATTAAAATACAAGGTGAAAGGATATCAATGATACGATTTGCTGATGACATTGCTATCCTGAGTGAAAGTGAAGAAGAATTAAATGATCTGCTGAACAGAACGAACAGTCTAATGAGTACACAGTAGGATTTGAGAGTAAATCGGAGAAAGACGAAGGTAATGAGAAGTAGTAGAAATGAGAACAGCGAGAAACTTAACATCAGGATTGATGGTCACGAAGTCGATGAAGTTAAGGAATTCTGCTACCTAGGCAGTAAAATAACCAATTACGGACGGAGCAAGGAGGACATCAAAAGCAGACTCGCTATGCAAGAAAAACATTTCTGGCCAAGAGAAGTCTACTAATATCAAATACCGGCCTTAATTTGAGAAAGAAATTTCTGAGGATGTACGTCTGGAGTACAGCATTGCATGGTAGTGAAACATGGACTGTGGGAAAACCGGAACAGAAGAGAATCGAAGCATTTGAGATGTGGTGCTATAGACGAATGTTGAAAATTTGGTGGACTGATAAGGTAAGGAATGAGGAGGTTCTACGCGGAATCGGAGAGGAAAGGAATGTGTGGGAAACACTGATAAGGAGGAGGGACAGGACGATAAGACATCTGCTAAGACATGAGGGAATGACTTCCATGGTACTAGAGGGAGCTGTAGAGGGCAAAAACTGTAGAGGAAGACAGAGATTGGAATACGTGAAGCAAATAATTGAGGACGTAGGTAGCAAGTGCTACTCTGAGATGAAGAAGTTAGCACAGGAAATGAATTCGTGGCGGGCCGCATCAAACCAGTCAGTAGACTGATTTTTTTAAAAAAAAAAAAAAAAAAAAAAAAAAAAAAAAAAAAAAAAAAAAAAAAAAAAAACGTGCAACGCTGTTATTGCTCTAATGCTGGACATATATGTCCAACATACACTATGTGATCAAAAGTATCCGGACACATCTTACAGCTTCGTAGCGCCCTCCACCGGTAATGCTGGAATTCAGTATGTTGGCCCACCCTTAGCCTTGATGACAGCTTCCACTCTCGCAGGATCGCAGGCATACGTTCAGTCAAGTACTGTAAGTTTTCTTGGGGAATGGCAGCCCATTCTTCACGGAGTGCTGCACTGAGGAGATGTCGGTCGGTGAGGCCTGGTACGAAGTCGGCTTTCGAAGACATCCCAAAAGCGTTCAACAGGAGTCAGGTCAGGGCTCTGTGCTGGCCAGTCCATTACGGGGATGTTATTGTCGTGTAACCACTCCGCTCCATCGTGTTGAAAGATGCCCCTCCATGAAAAACACGACCACACCATAACACCATCGCCTCCGAATTTTACTGTTGGCACTACACACGCTGGCAGATGACGTTCACCGGACATTCGCCATACCCACATCCTGTCACTGGATCGCCAAATTGTGTACTGTGATTCGTCACTCCACACAACGTTTTCTCACTGTTCAATCGTCCATTATTTATGCTCCTTACACCAAGCGAGGCGTCGTTTGGTATTTACTGGCGTCATATGGGGCTTATGAGGAGCCACTCGACCATAAAATCCAAGTTTTCTCACTTCCTGCTTAACTGTCATAGTACTTGCAGTGGAACCTGATGCAGTTTGTAATTCCTGTGTTATGATCTGGATAGATGTCTGCCTATTACACATTAGGACTCTCTTCAACTATCGGGGACCTCTGTCAGTCAACAGGCGAGGTCGGGCTGTACGTTTTTGCGCTTGTACGTGTTCCTTTATTTTTCCACTTCACTATCACATCGGATGCAGCGGACCTAGGGATGTTTAGGAGTGTGTAAATCTCGCGTACAGACGTGTGACACAAGTGACACCCAATCACCTGACCACGATCCAAGTCCGTAAGTTCTGTGCAGCACCCGATTCTGTTCTTTCACGATGTCAAATAACTGCTGAGGTCGCTGATATGGAGTACCTGGCAGTAGGTGGCAGCACAGTACACTTAATATGAAAAACGTATATTTTTGGAGATCTCCGAATCCTTTTGATCACATAGTTACATTCACACTACAAGTTTTCTGTCTCACTAATCAGTGTGACTGACTTTGAGATGATAAAACTCCTTCCTTCTACAATATAAAAATACTTATATTGGTCGTGATACATGCACAGTATAGCTTTCTGGAGGTGTGCGAAGTCTACTATTCACATCCGATTATGGTTTAGAATTTATACCATGTTCGTATCAGGCTTATAAAATAATAGTCAGCAACGGAAAACGTGTCTTACAAGGAAACAGCAAAATGCAAGGTAGCATGTGAAATTACATGTCATACCGCACTAACATTGTAAACAGGATAACTGCCAAGCAAATGTTTACTCAGGTTTTGCAGTATCTCAAAAACCCCTGTCACTAACTTAGCATCACTGAAACTATGAAACTGGATACTCGATTTTTATCCAAGATGTGGCAGAGAAATGAAGTACTTTACATACATCTTCGTTCATCTAAAGAATATTTTCTATCGATGGACGTTAATCATCACACAAGCTTTGCAAGTCCTCTGCTGAGTGTGATACGGAGAGGTTTGTTGTTAACGACTGCAGTTAGATAGCGCTCTAAGCCACACACAGAACACCCATTGTATACGCAAGCTATACTCTACAACTGATGCACCGCAAGAGAACAACAGGCAATAAGTAACCTACCGCAACATCTCCGTCTCTCTGGAATGCGTCATCAGTCCACCATTAAAACATACCTTGCTACAACCCATCTTAACCGATCACTCAATCTACTTTCTATCATCCTTTAACGCAGATCCATGTGAATTTAGCGGCAGGTGGTTCTCTTTTCCAGGAAAGCATCGAAAGCAACTTGCATGTATACTCATTACGTGCATAGCCATATACTTCAATGTTGATAAAAAGCGTGCAGCAACTGTTCTGTAAGGCGTTTGTTAGCTGACACCGCATAGTTTTTATTGGTAGAGAGTACAGAGGAGCACGTTGAAAATACTGCTTGTTAGGGTTTAAAACACCTAAACAGTCTTGCACAGGATAAAAAACACGGTGCACATTGCAGTTGCATACGTCTTGTAGTCCCCCTGCTGGTGATACAACACTCTTTAGCTAAGGACATTTTATAAAAAAATCTATAAGATGGCCGCTGATAACTTCGGAGTAACACCTCGGATTGCGATTCGGCACATATAAATGTATTACTCTAAATTTGGTCGTCATTCACGTTAAACAACCTCACGAAAATAAACTGTTTCCCTGGTTCCCAGTGCTTCATGTCAACTTTTTCTCGTGTTTCTCTGTCATATAGTCGTTTCCATATACGAACATTTTCCTGCACGAAGCAGAAGACATGCAAGTACTCCGTCATTCCCGCTCAATTTCCCTGCATAAGGGGTATTTTCCCTCAATTTCTACGTATTTTCCGTCAATTTTCGTTATTTTATTCATTTTATGTCACTTCAACCCATGCGACCATGACATAACTCCTCATCACGGTCGCAATTGCTTATAAACGTAGTAAGGTTGTCGACACCTAGCGAAAATGCAATACTTTGCTGTATGTGTGTAGGTGGAGCCACCTTGCATTACATCAGGAATAGGGGTCGAGGGTCGATCCATCACACATTAAGGCCGGGAATGGATTACAAAGGTGGATCCACCATGCTTTGTGGATGGCGGTAGGGTTTGGAAGAGCATCCACCATACATTATGGTCTGGACAGAGTTCGATGGTGGATCCACCACGCATTACAGCGATGGATAGGGTTCAGAGTTGGATCCACTACATGCGACAGCCAGGATAGAGTTCGAAGGTGATTCCAGTCGCTGTAAGTCAAGGGCAGTGTCTGAAGGAGGTTTCACTACCAGTAGGTACTGAGCATCACGCGAGGGCTGTATGTCTATTCATATAATAGGGATAAATGCAAATTGAATGCTGACTGTGATGCTTTCTTGGAAAAGAGACCACCTGCCTCTAAACTGACATGGTTCTATGGTAAAAGATGATAGAAAGTAGGTGGAGTGATCAGCTAAGAGGGGTTGTAACAAGGTATGATTCTATAGTGGATTAATGACGAATTCTAGAGACAGGGAGATTTTGCTGCAGGTCACTTACCGCGCATTTAACCATTTTGTTCTGCTGTTGTCTTTCATTACATCAGTTGTGTTATATAACCTGCATTTGACTTACATACAATTACGTGTTCTCTCTTTGACTTAGAGCTCTATCTAATTTCAATAGTTAACAGCAAAACCTCTCCATACCATACTCAACAGAGGACTTCCAAAGCATGTGTGATGATTCATGTCCATCGATGGAAAACATATTTCAAAACCATCCTCTAGACGAACGATGATGTATGCGAAATACTCCATTTCTGTGCCACATCTTGGATGTAAATCGAGTCTTCAGTTTCATAACTGCAGATTCTAGGCTAGTGACGGAGTTTTTAAGGTACTCCAAACCATGTGTAAACATTTGTTTGACAGTTCTCCTGTTAACGGAGTTTGCTACAGCATGGCGTGTAATTTCACATGTCAAAAACTGCTGCTATGTGTTTGTTTCCTTGTAAGATGAGTTTTCTGTTGGCAACGATAATTTCATAGGACTAACGTGATAATATAATTCTTGAACCATAATCGGATGTGAACAGTGGGCACTACACACCTCAAGAAAGCTAGACTGTGTATGTGTCATGAGGAATATATGTATTCCTTTGGTGTAGGGGGAAGTAGTCTTATCATCTTAAGGACTGTCGCTGTAGTGAGTGGGATAAAAAACTTGTAGGGTGGATGTACATATGCCCGACGTTGGACATGTATGTCCAGCAATAGAGTATTAACAGCCTTGTACTCTACGTGAAATATTTGGAAACCAGAAGGGTTTAGCATGATGACATCTCTAAGTGCAGAACCATGTAGTCTTAGGAGTGCATGTGTTTATGTTCTATGATTATTCCTCTCTTACCAATACCGTTTTTATACGGACCTCGGACACTAGAGCAATACTTCAGAACTGACAGTGCAGTTGATCTATTAAAATGCTTCAAACTCTATCCGTATGGTGCTCCTTTATGCTATCACGCATAAACCATACGATTCTTCTTAAATATCTCTTATATCCCAGAACACTCTCTTATGTAACCGTAAGGGGTGCTCACCTCCTCGACATGCAAGCATCTTGAGAGATCTTTCTCTTGTGGATGGATGCCGTGAGTAAGGTTGGTGCAGAACAGTCTTCGCTGAATATCAGTTACAGACTCAGCTCGTTCTGTTCCTCACGAGATGTGGAATGCAGTGGTTATAGAACCCTCCTACTTCTTGCCAGTTGCAAATTAAATCGGCGACAGTGTTGCATGGTGGGTTGGCAAATGACAATGCAAGGAGATCGTTCAATCTCGTACTTTATCCTATGAAAGTCAGAATATGAGTCCCATCCACATAGGGAATGATGGGGAATCACAATCATAAACACTGCATTATGATCAAAGTGTTAGAAATATGTAGATAATATAACCGCATCAATATAGAAAGCTGTCTCGTATACTTTTTTTGTACATATCCAAGAACTAACCAGTAGTAGGACATGGTGGGCGTCACCCGAAAATATCGTTATCCAACATGGCGGAAGGGAGCGTCACCCCAGGGGTGGGTGTTACCCCAAAATACCGTTACCCAAGATGGCAGCCATGACGCAAGTACGTAAAGTCACGTGATGTTAGCTGATGACACAACTACCGTTATCCAAGATGGCAGGAAAGTGCCACACCCCCTTGTCGGGAAGTATGAATTTTGGGGGAAGATAGGTCAATTTGGCTACCTCTACTAAACTAGGAAAATGGCGAAAAGAAAAGGAACTTCAGCTATCTCTACTAACGAAAGAAAATGGCGGGGAAGAAGGGACACTTGGGCTCCCTCTACTAACCTGTCACCATACAGCTCAGGAAACATCCCCCAGGCTGTGGCTAAGCCATGTCTCCGCAATATCCTTTCTTTCAGGAGTGCTGGTTCTGCAAGGTTCGCAGGAGAGCTTCTGTAAAGTTTGGAAGGTAGGAGACGAGGTACTGGCAGAAGTAAAGCTGTGAGTACCGGGCGTGAGTCGTGCTTCGGTAGCTCAGATGGCAGAGCCCGCGAAAGGCAAAGGTCCCGAGTTCGAGTCTCGGTCGGGCACACAGTTTTAATCTGCCAGGAAATTTCATATCAGCGCACACTCCGCTGCAGAGTGAAAATCTCATTCTGGAAACATCCCCCAGGCTGTGGCTAAGCCATGTCTCCGCAATATCCTTTCCTTCAGGAGTGCTAGTTCTGCAAGATTCGCAGGAGAGCTTCTGTAAAGTTTGGAAGGTAGGAGACGAGGTACTGGCAGAAGTAAAGCTGTGAGTACCGGGCGTGAGTCGTGCTTCGGTAGCTCAGATGGTAGAGCACTTGCCCGCGAAAGGCAAAGGTCCCGAGTTCGAGTCTCGGTCGGGCACACAGTTTTAATCCGCCAGGAAGTTTCATATCAGCGCACACTCCGCTGCAGAGCGAAAATCTCATTCTGGAAACTCGTAAATTAGCGAAGCAATCCAGTACATACCATGCAGAAGTGCAAACTACTGGTAGATCACCAAAATAATGCATGCAAACACGAGCACAACGCTTAAACACCCAAAAATAATTCATTGCACAAACACTCAGTGCAAGTAAAAACGGCAACATATCAGCCATTCGAAACCTGATTCTACTGAACGGGAAGCCTAAGTGTACCCCCAACACATGGAAACCGTCCAGATGGGAGAGAGGAAGGTCAGGTTACCGTATATTATTTATTTTGCTAAGGAAACTCATTTATCCATCATAATTACTTACTTAATCACAATGATCCGCCATAATTTCACAACTATATGCGTAGCGCTGCACAAGAACGGCTTAAAATGGCAAAATACTTCTTTACCACACAACTGGTCTCATCCTGCTTGTAAAAGAAATTCGAACTACCACTCGAAACTTAAGCAAATGTCGATCCTAATTACTTAATTAATCACAAAGATCGGACCTAATCACACAACTATATGGACAGAGTTTCGCTAGGACTGCATACTCCGTAAAAAATGACCATACCATACTACTGGTTTTATCCAGCTGAGAAAATGATTATACTAGTCCAAACTTACGCTAATATCGATCCTAATTACGTAATTAATCACAAAGTTCGGACCTAATTATGCAACTATTTGCATGGCGCTTCACAAGCATGGCTGTACTCCGCAAAAGCTGACTATATCATACAACTGGTGTTACCCTGCAAGGAAAAAAAATCTCGCAATACTACACGAAACCAGTGACAGGAACACTCAAACTCTACCCTACACCTACAAGCTAGCGGGAAAAGGGCTGGGCGCGTCTGGCCATTCTGATTTAGTTTTTCCGTGATTTCCCTAAATCGCTCCAGGCAAATGCCGGGATGGTTCCTTTCAAAGGGAACGGCCGACTTCCTTCCCCGTCCTTCTCTACTCCGATGAGACCGATGACCTCGCTGTCTGGTCTCCTTCCCCAAAACAGCCAACCAACCAAAAGGGCTGGGGTGTAACGTACAATCTTTATTGTTTTTGGTGTGAAATATGTGCAACTGACTAGATGCTGGTGTTGGACATAGAGGAGTTTAAGAAAAATTATATTATCTGGAAGCAAAGAGCATCTTTCGCTGTTTAACGTCAGAGTTCACTACCCGCACCTACTAAAAATTACCCTACAGCCCAGCTAACCGTAACCAATACACGCTATCGCAGTTGATGGAAAACAAATGCATCACAGTACTGGGGTAAATCATCGTCCTAAAGGACTTCAGTTGAACCCTCGTTCTCGTCCCTGTACAATCACAAAGTGGGTAATCGAGCTACTCAGCCGAAAGCCTCGCGGTGCCCAGCTGAAATGTCGTGCTGGCCAGCGCCTAGGCGAGTGAAAGCCCCACAGACCATGCCAGCCGGCCGCCACCTCAATCGATACGATCACGTGCGTCGCCTATACAATAGAAGGCACAGAGATAACAGAACGGCTTTCCCCCCAAATGCATCGTGTCTGTCTAAAAGTATATTTACGCAGCCATCCCTAATGAATTCGAGGCGCCACTGTCTTGGGCCCCCAACGCTTCTCGTTCTGAGATGGAAAAACGTACTGTTTGACGTCATATAGGACGCCCCAGCAGTGCTCTCGCAGGGCACTCGTCCCGCGTTCTGCGCTCGATAATTTACTTAACATCAACTAGACTCATACATTAAAGCAACTACTAAAAAAACATTTTATGAACAAAATCGGTATAGTTATTCACGTTTGACTGGGAAACTTGTCACGCCTTGGAGGACATTTACGTGGAAACTCGAAAAAGAAAATAGACTAAACCGGTATTTCCACTCGCGAATATCGATGATGTAGCCGATTCCAAATCATCCACCAGCCGCTGTGGCCGAGCGGTTCTAGGCGCTTCAGTCACGAACCGCGTGACCGCTACGGTCGCAGGTTCGAATCCTGCCTCGGGCATGGATGTGTGTGATGTCCTTAGGTTAGTTAGGTTTAAGTAGTTCTAAGTTCTAGGGGACTGATGACCTCATATGTTAAGTCCCATAGTGCTCAGAGTCATCCAAATCACCCTCATAACTTACAAAGTCAAAAAATGTGTTCCACCTGCTAGGTGCGCACACCGCAATCGACCTCTCAACTAAATAAACACATAAAATTCGAAGAAGTAGTGAACTGAACAATTTACATGGGAGTGAATAATTACCCAGGCCAAACACACGTGCGTATTGAATCTTCTTATATTTCCACTTGACCACGAAAGCTATCCAACACACACTAAATATTAATTCGCTATTCGGCCGTGTAGAGGACTCTACGGCTAACTGGACTACATTCCTGCCTTGCAACAGCTCTCACCATTCAGCCGGCTCCTGAAGTTAGCGGAAAACGTAAATCATTCACACCACAGGACACGTATATATGATCGCTATACTTACGGTTAAATGTTACGATTGCGGTTTCAGTTGAATGACATTCGACAACGAGCGAAGTATCGGAAATACACACTGCCGACGGCTCTGGAAATAGAAATATCTGTACCATTCTTATTACTTGACATATCTTTCCGTTTGCTATTACAGTATTGCACGTCAAATCCACACCTTCATTACGACTGGATATAGACATTTTCTATGCACATTTCTGAACAAAACAAATACTTTACAAACCTGACGCTCATGCCGAACCTATCACACATACCCTACGACTAAGTATAATACCTCGTCAATAACGGATTGCTGACGATATGAAATAATACTGACCGAAAATCAACCATTGGTGGGCTTGTCTCATTTTTTTTCTTTTTTTTTGCGAGTGGTACAATTGTGTCTTAGAAATAGAGGTGTATTCTTCTTACAAACAGCGGGTTGTTAAAAAAACACAACCATACTAGCATAACAAGCAGTCTTGACTCTACAGGTGCATACAAGAATCCAAAAAAAAAAAAAAAAAAAAAAAAAAGACAACTTTACTGGCATTACAAATCGAGGTACGACATTACCTCTGAAAGAGGTGCTCCTCTGTCTGAGTGTAGACAGTGATCGCTGGAGTATACTGAGATTTGGTATCAAATCAAGTCCTCCCATTCAAGCACATACCTGCTTAGGATCCTATGCAAAAGTCCTTTATTGATTACAGCCACTAGTGAATCATATTTCTAACACTCATATCACGAAACGAGTCACGTTTCACGAACTTATCTGCTAAAGTAAAATTCAAACCTCGTTTTAGGTATTCACCACGCATCTTGCAACTGCTGTCCTCTCTCCAGCTCTACGCATGTGATCGTTCCAATTTAAGTCGGAATTGAGTAGGAGTCGGGGGAAAATGTATCTACACTCCTGGAAATGGAAAAAAGAACACATTGACACCGGTGTGTCAGACCCACCATACTTGCTCCGGACACTACGAGAGGGCTGTACAAGCAATGATCACACGCACGGCACAGCGGACACACCAGGAACCGCGGTGTTGGCCGTAGAATGGCGCTAGCTGCGCAGCATTTGTGCACCGCCGCCGTCAGTGTCAGCCAGTTTGCCGTGGCATACGGAGCTCCATCGCAGTCTTTAACACTGGTAGCGTGCCGCGACAGCGTGGACGTGAACCGTATGTGCAGTTGACGGACTTTGAGCGAGGGCGTATAGTGGGCATGCGGGAGGCCGGGTGGACGTACCGCCGAATTGCTCAACACGTGGGGCGTGAGGTCTCCACAGTACATCGATGTTGTCGCCAGTGGTCGGCGGAAGGTGCACGTGCCCGTCGACCTGGGACCGGACCACAGCGACGCACGGATGCACGCCAAGACCGTAGGGTCCTACGCAGTGCCGTAGGGGACCGCACCGCCACTTCCCAGCAAATTAGGGACACTGTTACTCCTGGGGTATCGGCGAGGACCATTCGCAACCGTCTCCATGAAGCTGGGCTACGGTCCCGCACACCGTTAGGCCGTCTTCCGCTCACGCCCCAACATCGTGCAGCCCGCCTCCAGTGGTGTCGCGACAGGCGTGAATGGAGGGACGAATGGAGACGTGTCGTCTTCAGCGATGACAGTCGCTTCTGCCTTGGTGCCAATGATGGTCGTATGCGTGTTTGGCGCCGTGCAGGTGAGCGCCACAATCAGGACTGCATACGACCGAGGCACACAGGGCCAACACCCGGCATCATGGTGTGGGGAGCCATCTCCTACGCTGGCCGTACACCACTGGTGATCGTCGAGGGGACACTGAATAGTGCACGGTACATCCAAACCGTCATCGAACCCATCGTTCTACCATTCCTAGACCGGCAAGGGAACTTGCTGTTCCAACAGGACAATGCACGTCCGCATGTATCCCGTGCCACCCAACGTGCTCTAGAAGGTGTAAGTCAACTACCCTGGCCAGCAAGATCTCCGGATCTGTCCCCCATTGAGCATGTTTGGGACTGGATGAAGCGTCGTCTCACGCGGTCTGCACGTCCAGCACGATCGCTGGTCCAACTGAGGCGCCAGGTGGAAATGGCATGGCAAGCCGTTCCACAGGACTACATCCAGCATCTCTACGATAGTCTCCATGGGAGAATAGCAGCCTGCATTGCTGCGAAAGGTGGATATACACTGTACTAGTGCCGACATTGTGCATGCTCTGTTGCCTGTGTCTATGTGCCTGTGGTTCTATCAGTGTGATCATGTGATGTATCTGACCCCAGGAATGTGTCAATAAAGTTTCCCCTTCCTGGGACAATGAATTCACGGTGTTCTTATTTCAATTTCCAGGAGTGTACCACCCTCTACTACCCATGTAGAAACAGGCTAAGCTGCGTGACTGCGACAGGACTGTGTTTTGACCATTTGATGCAAATTGGAACTGCGAGAAGGACAAGGATTTTTGCTACTGCACTGTGGTGCTCCCCCCCCCCCCCCCCCCACCCCTCCAAACTACATGCAAGTACTACAGATAGGCATCCATTCACATCTTCCCAACAAGCTATCTTTATTATTCTGTACCATCCAACGGAGAAAAATTAAGAGCTATAAAAGTTCCACTAACTTCATTAGGTAGAGAACTGCACTGATCAGTTTAAAGTTTCATCACCTGTACTATAGGAGAATGATCGTATCCCGTCGACTATACTGCTAGTCACAAGAGACGTGCCCTGTGACCGTGTCTCGTTCTTTGAAACATTGTTTTTCTTCTGCTCTAACACGCTTTGTATAGCGCCAAACATTTTGTTTTTCTGCCACGACTTCGAGGTCTGTGTCAGGTTCTAAACTGACATTAAAATGTTCTGATCCATGGCCTCTCGCAGAAAACTAGACATCGCATGTTGACGTGATTGACGTCAGCTGATGACTTGATTCCCGTTAATTAAGACGACTGCCGTGACAGCAGCTGATGACGTAACTGTTGTCATTCAAGGTGGTGGGAAAGTCCCATGCACCGCTGCCAAACACCCCTGGCGGGGAGTTTGGATTTTGGAGGGAAGATAGGTCAATTGGGCTGGCTACCCATAGACGTCGCGCGGTGTAAATCGTGTTGTACTACTGTTACCATAACGCAGCACGCACACTGGATGATTTTAAATAAAAGTCAGTTACAATATAAGGAAATCTGAAGGGTTTGTAGCGTTGGCGTCGGTTTCCAAACAACAGTCCAAATGTGATTCACGAAATCCATATTTAAATTCATGTGTCACTGACAGAATAGCTGATGGCTCGGTGTTCCGTTTCGACTGATTCCTCATCCCGCAGTCATGTACGCGATCACTGTTTCGGTGCTAGCCATCCCCAGAAGGTGCCACCGCTCCACAAAGCTCTTTCTCAAAACTCAAACAAGCCTTGTCAGTCAGTCATTATGTGGTAACCGACAGCATGCCAGTGGACAGATGGGATGGAAAAGACACCGACAATGTACTGGAATAATAAGCATTACAGTTGATTGTGTGAACAATTTAGGAATTTTACACTCTAAATCCACACCTTCTCCGCTTTGAGAGTATCACTGCGAATGTGGATACACGACTGTGCAGTACATCCATTCATTGGTAATTCTCGAACACATTCATCATCAAGGTATATCAGACAGTGCTCTACATATTTCTAACACCTAGAGCATGGTACATAACTTAAGATCTATCTCCATGCTGATGGGAGTCCCACACCATTCTCGCAGTCTTAAAATTTGAGACTGAAAGACCCCCTCACACTGTCATTGACCAACCCGCTCTGTAACACCAGTTAGTATTTAATCTGCAACCGATCACAATTAGAGCGCTACATTTCACGTCCCGTGAATGGATGGAGCTTGCCGAGTTCTCGCCCATCCAAGTGCACAAGATTTCTCGAAATGCGCCCATGTCGCGGAGGTTAGCACTCCTTATCGATGTATAGTAACAGATTTCAAAGTGTTGTGATGTAATAGCATACGGTTAAGAAGAACAAGAATGGGTGATATTTGTGCGTGATGGAGCTCCAGACGGATGGAGTTAGAAGCATGCTTACGTATATCAAACAAGCTATAAATTTTAAAGCATTATTGCAGAGTCTAGGATCAGTACCTGGAAGGTATTGGTAAGAGGGGACATAAACACTCGCACTCCTAAACTTACAACGTTCCGCACTTAAAACGGACTATAATGTTAGGTCACTTGTGTTTCTGACCTATCAGTTGTATAGAATGTAGTGCTTTTAATATTCCAATGTAAGAAATATATTTCAAGTGCATGAGATACATCCTCCTTCCCGGTTTCTCTATGGTAAACTATGTTATCGAAACGTAAAACGAAAATCTATTTTCTTAAAACATTAGCTCTGTGTCATACGAGCACAATATAACTTTTCAGATATGTATAGCGTCCACTGTTCACATCTCATCACGGTTCAGAAATTATACTACACCTGCATCATCCCTATATAAAATTAGTAACAGGAAACACCTCTTACAACTCTGTAAAACAGCACAACTGTCAGGCAAATGTATACACGGGGATTTCAGTGCCTCAGAAGCACCTATCGCTAACTTAGTTACGAAGCTGAAGTCTCGATTTTACACCCAAGATACGATAGGGGGGGGGGGGGGGGGGGATGGAGTACATCGCAGAGACCACAGTTCGTTTAGAGGAATGTGTCACGTTTCATCACACACGTTAGTTGGAAGTCCTCTGATGACCGACAGGTTTACCGTTAACGATCGCAAGTAGACAGTACCTTAAATCATTTACAGAACACATGGTTGTATACGAGTCGAACACAGGCTATGTCACAAGACTGATGCATCCTGACAGTGGAAAAATTGAGCAGTAGCAACTTTTCCCTCTCTAGAATGCATCATCAGTCTACCATTTAATCGTACCCCGTTACAGCTCCATCTCAATCGATCACCCCGTCTACTCTCTGTTATCTTTTAACGCAGATGCATGTAAGTTTAGAGGCAGATGGTTCTCTGTCTTCCTGAAAAGCGTCAAATACAGTATTCAACTCGCATGTACCACTGACATCTCAGTTGACTTACAGTATAATGCTACCTTGACGGAAAACAAATTGACTGCTTCCCCTTCGCTTCCATGTCGTCATTTCCTCGGATTCCTCTTGCTGCCGCAAACTTGTCCCCATGTACAAATTGTTCTATGCCAATCAGAAGATACGCAAGTATTTGCTCGATTTCCCCGCATTTCAGTGTATATTCGAACTATTCCCCCATAATTTTTTGCAATTCTATTTTATGTCAGTCCTATCCATGCGATCATCACATAACCTCTCGATCTGAGTTTTAAAATTGCTTGTAAATGTAGTACAGCTGCCAACATCTAGCCCAAATGCACTGATCGGGAGGCGTAGTATAGCACTGTACTCGATTGTATCCAGTCACCTCCAAGAAAAAAAAATGGCTCTGAACACTATGGGACTTATCATCTGAGGTCATCAGTCCTTTAGAACTTAGAACTACTTCAACCTATCGAACCTAAGGACAACACACACATCAATGCCCGAGGCAAGATTCGAACCTGACACCGTAGCAGTCACGCGGTACCAGACTGAAGCACCTAGAACCGCTCGGCCACACCAGCCGGCTCACCTCCACATTTGGAGAGCGTTTGCTCTGTTTTCTGCATGGCTGTGTATATGAAGGAGATGCAAATATCGGCTTAATACCATATTCCTTAGCCGAATCGCTTTCTAAATTACGAGAGAAGGGTGATTTTATTACGAGCTTACACCACTAGTGACGAGCACCTGCACTTCTAGTCTGTTAATGCATGCCCCATGATCACTGCCTACATTAATTGTCGCAGTATTTGTGTGGGAGAGCACTTCATCCCGAAGCAATGCTAACCCTCGATTTATAAAGTATTTATAGTTTTTAACACGGATATCGTTAGCGATACTTGTGTGTGCCGGTACAACCAAGGCTGCTTTCTTATGCCATGTAGCAGTAGTATGGTCGTTGCGATCGTGTTTTTAATAGTTGGTCACTTATATCTCTTCCTAAGACACGCTGGTACCAACTACAAGAAAAACAAATGAAGCAGCTCCTTCGATCGCGGATAATCGCTCAGTATTGTTTGGTGTCACCAGCATTCAGTTACTAGCGAAGTATCATACAGGGTGAGTCAGGAGGAGAGATACATGCTTTGAGACGCGATAGTATTAATGATTCTGAACAAAAAGCTTCGTGTGGACATATGCCCTATTGCGAATGGTTTCCGAGATAGAACAGGTTTAATATCACTTTTCTACGCTTTTCTTTAATAACTCGAAAACCACACAATCCAACAAAAACGTGTGTCAGTACACAATTAAACTAAATTAAATTTTCTCCAACAAAAGTACTTTTTTTGTCTAGGACTAACAGTTTGCGGGGAGAGTTCGCGGGAATACTGAAAATCTCGCGCGACGATCGTGCACTGTGGCTTAGGTACTCTTTGTAGGCCTGTTTAAGGTACTTTTCCGATTTGATAGACCACAAGCCTCCTATATCAAAATCTTCGTCTCAACTTCCTCTATATTACTGTGGTATGTTGTAAACAATGACACTGAATAATACAGAAAGTAAATGGACATGTATATCAAAAATGCGCTATCTCGGAAACCATTTGGTCTAGGGCATATGTCCACATCACATTTTCTGTTCAGAATCAGTAATTTGGACTAGGGCATATGTCCACATCACGTTTTCTGTTCAGAATCAGTAATTCTATCACCTATCAAAACACGTACGTTTCCTCCTGACTCACCCAGTATTTAGTAGGGGATGTGTGATAGATTTGCTGTGATTTGCAAGCTTGTGATTTATATAATTGGATGTGAAGCTTCTGCGGTCTGTGTTCTGATGTGTCCAAAGAAAGTGGCTATGTCCGGTCGTAAAGTAGGTAGGGATTTCAATGCACTGATAAAGGGAGTGAAAGGTTTTACTTGGAATATTATGTCAGCTCATAAGAATAATATAGATATTCATCTCTCCAGATACACAGACAACAGGACGGGTATTTATGACACTATGTCATTGTCAGATGTCACAAGATTGGCCGATTCTGCATGCATACGGATGTGTGGTAGAGGTAACCAGCGACCGAAACGAATTCACGTTTCCAGCTTAAGGCGGTTGCTCCCATTGAGTCTCCAAGCTGGTCAGATAGGGTACAACCATGTCGGCCTCTGGTCAGGTGAACAGCGAACTAATATCATGACGTGCTGGGCAGACTTTGTGATTGTGTGTGTTGCGAGTATTCTCTGTGGAAAATTGAGAAGATTCAATATGGTGTGTGTTGACCCTGGACACATTGATGACAACGGAATACCAACCACTTCCGTCATTCTGGACACCGTCTACGACTGGGCAGTCCTCTCTCTTGTGCAGCCCAAAGTCGGGCTGCAGACCGGAAGCGATTGTTGAGAGGAGAGTTTCACGGTGGCAACTAGCAGTGAGCGATATCTGGCCTCGTGTGCTGCATGTGGACATCAGGACATGGGCGTACAAGATGTGCGAGTGTTTCAGCGATTCCAACGTCTGTCCATGACAACTATTATAGTGGACTGCATCATGGTTTAAGTGTATCGTGTTTAGTGTTTCTCAATACATCACAGTGGACTCTGTCTTGCAGTGGTATTTGTTGTTGTTAGCTCTCTATCATACCATGCAGTAGACCCTTCCTCCTCCTTCTGAATGCAGCAGGGAGAATCCTCTTTCGAATTTTATAGTGTTTTAAAACCACAATCACAACATCAAATTCCCGATTGATCAATTTATTACATCCAATAGTGGTACTGAGAGCAGGCATTTATAGTGTGCCTAACGCAAATAGCATGCAACTAAGTTAAAATATGAAATTTTTAGCTAGGTCCAATGTAATGGACGTCGTCCCAAATGACCTGACTGTGCCAGTATACAGCAATAGGAAGCAACAGAAAAAGATCTGGAAGGTGGAACAGTCGAGTTTGGAAACTGGGCAGCTGCAGGATCGAATCCCACCAAATATACCAGTCCTAGTATCCACTAATAGGATGCAAGGAAAACCTGCAGCACACAAAGGGTGTCGATTTAATTAATTAGTCAGTCAGTGTGATAGAGTGAGGGAATATTTCCAAGACATCCACAGCTGGGATTTTGCAGGTATCTGCTGCTTTGTTAAGGACAAAGGAGGGATTAGTGCAGCATACGACAGACATTACTTACTTCTTCCAAAATATCTTTGTTGTATATTCTACAGGTTCCCATAGCAGTGAAGGTGTGAGAACAGAGGGATACACCAGCTTATCAGCGCCAGGTCTACATGAATGGCGAGGGTGCAGGAACGGTGGTTGGAAGAGTGGAGGACATCTTGGTCTATGTGTGTTTGCATGCATTGGTTCACACAAACAGGAAGTACCACTTGAGAGAAAGGGAGGGAGAGAGAGAGAGAGAAGGGGGAGAGTGGTAGGGGGTGAGTCTGGTATCAAATTTCAAAGAGTTGCTGCAACCTAATGCTTCGTCCTGGGGTTAGTGCGACTTCCAGTCTGTGTGCCACATGAGCCGGCACTGTGTTTATAGTATTACGCAAGCTGGCGGCGGAGCTACGACCCAGAGCAGTCGCAAGAATACGCGAAGTAGCTGACATGTCTGCCACTGCAGTCGTTGCCAAAGGTTTTTAACAGTGTAATTACATACAGTGAGTTATGTTGTCATCGATTTCGCGATAGTATTCCTTGCGCGACCAGTAAAAAACGCCACAATTGTTAAATATTACACAATGTCTTGTCACCGTCAATTTTTTTGAATAGACAGTATTTCATACACGCAGTCAATTTCCTGAAAAATTATTTAAATAAATGTGTAAATTATATTCCACATAGCCTTTTATCCCGCAAATTGTCTAAATAAACAATATTCCCCACTTTTCCCTGTCTGACAGAAATTGTTTACAAAATATTTTTTACACTGCAGTCGATTTCTGACCAAATAAGCAATCAACTGACTCTATTTCCTGCCATTTTTCAGGTGGGTGAGGGGACGAAAGGGTGGGGATGGGACGGGAGAGTTTCATTCATTGATCAATTTAAATAATTAGTCAATCAGGTTCATAGAGTGGGAGGGAAACTATTCGAAAAACTCAGACTTGAATGTGTGCTTCTATCAGCGAGGGCGCGAGGGTTTGAAGTTTCCGGGGGGGAAGGAGGAGGAGGGGGGAGGGGTGGGGGGTTTCTCAGGACGAATTATACCCGGGGCTCATAAATGAACCCTCAGTGGGTCTTAAACCACCTAGAAGAACAATAGGTCAAGGGGAGGGGATAATAAATCAGTTGAATGTATGCAACCCGTACTAGCGAATTGGTGTAGAATGGTCTTTACCTTACCGTTCATATTTTGGGGTGTATGACGTGCTGCTCGCCATGGTTTTTAGGAGATTTGCATTGTGCAATCGTCTGTTAGCAGTCTGATGCGATACATGAGGTCCTGTGGCATCTTCAAACAGCGAATTTAATTCTGGAGCATTCAACCCTCGATTCCTTTAACATATCGATTGTCTTGTGCACCTGCCGACTACGGGTGGCCTGTACAGTATAATTGATCGACACGTAAGTGTCGATCAGACCATTGCCGTCATCACACATAAATTTTTCTAGATATAAAAATAACAACTGATTATTTGTAAAATTTACCTTCAGATTTTAAAGTGAGTTCGAGGAAAATCCCTAGTTTCTTGTGGTCCTCTACTGTTGCATTAGAATTACGAGGGTAATCCCAAAAGTAAGGTCTCCTATTTTTTAATAAGTACGTAGACCTGTTAATTTCTACAATGGTTTACATCAGTTTACAGCTTGAACATTTAGCTATTTTCCGACATAATCACCATTTCTGTCGATGCATTTTTGTAGATGCTGAGGCAGTTTTTGTATGCCCATTTCATACCAGCTCGCAGCCATGGTGTTCAGAAAGTTATGAACCTCTTCTTTCACCTCGTCGTTGGAGCTAAATGTTATTTTAACCCAGGGAAGAGGTGATAGTCCCTGGGTGCCAAGTTAAGACTATAGGGTGGGTGGGTAATTATATTCCACTGAAACTGTTGCAGGAGAGCAACGGTTTGCCGAGCGATGTGTGGGCCAGCGTTGTCACGGAGAATATGTACGCCCTTGCTCAACATTCATCTTCTCCGGTTCTGAATTGCCAGTCTGAGATTTTTCAGAGTATTACAGTACCTGTCTACGTCAATTGTGGTACCAGGGGGCATTAAGTCGATCAACAATACCCCTTTCCGATCCCAAAAAACGGTTGTCATTACTTTACCGGCAGACTGTGTTTGTTTGAATTTCCGCTGCTTTGGCGAAGGAGGATGCCGCCACTGGCGTGATTGTTGCTTGGTCTCAGGTGTAAATTGGTATGCCAAGGTTTCGTCACCCGTGACAATAGAGTCCAGAAAGTTTTCCTGTTCGGCTGCAAGGCGGTGAAGAAATGTGGGGGAAGCATCAACTCGTTGCCGCATGTGGGCCTCAGTCAGCATGCGTGGCATCCATCTTGCGCACACCTTCCCGTAGTTCAACGTTTCCGTTAAAATTTTGTGAGCGGTGCTTCGGGAAACCTCAGGAACCAACGTGCAGAGATCATCTAGCGTGATCGGCCGATCTTCAGGCATGCTTTGCTCAACCATCAACACTGTCTCCTAAGAAATTGACGGTCTCCCGCTCCTTTGTTCGTTGTGAATTTCGGTCCGACCAGCTCCAAACTCTGTACACCACTTACGAACATTTTTGACATCCATGCACGACTCACCAAACATTTCTGTCAATTGACGATGAATTTCAATCGGCGCAGTGCCCTTTGCGTTCAAAAACCGAATACCTGCGCGCAATTCGCACTTGGCGGAAACATCCAACGGGAGCTCCATTCTGAACGGCTGCCAAGCCAAGACTGAGCGCCTCAGCGCGGCATGCACATGTTTACACACAGCGCGTGAAGCACTCCTCATAACAGTGTGACCAACTGACACACAAACAGAGTTCTGTAGTTATAAAAAATAGGAGACCTTACTTTTGGGATTACCCTCGTACATTACCGAAATGTGGTACCAATATTGCAAAATGCTCTAACATTAAATAAATGTTAACCCAACATTGCAAAAAACTTTGTTAGTGTTCCATGAACCAAGGACACTCTCTTTCGTCTGGGCGACTAATGGTGAATTTTACCGCAGTAACTGCCTTCCAAGTTTATCCTTTGTAACAGAATGCAGAGAACATGTCTACTTTGAAAGGTTGGCTAAACCAAACTCATCAGTGACATTCCACTGACTATACTCATCAAAAGGTATCAACATATCAGAAAAAATTAAATCGGTAATATGTGCCTGTACACTGAATTTTTAGTCAGACTGCCACTGTGTAGTTTCCTTGATGTTAGCTGTATGACACTGCTCTGTTTTTAACGTAGATCAACTGCAAACAGACAATATGTGTGTTCCTGTCATAGTACGTTATGTTCAGCTAGTATGAAAGGTGGCTAACTGTGGTGTGCGTACTGTAAGACCTTCGATACACAAACCATCAGATTATTTGACTTGTCGCTCTAACGAAGTAGGCGAGTGTCAGCAATATGTCTCGTGGTCTTATCGAGGCGTGTTTATCTTCTGCCGTTAGGTCAGACGATAGAAATGCCACTTGCACGCTTAGAGTAGCAGATTGACGGTGACCAATTTTTAACAGAACTGGATTAATTTTCACACACATTTATTAAAATAATAAAAATCATAGATATTACGTAACTTGATTCTGGATGCTATTTACAATTGACAATCTGAAGTTCCTTTGGTCTTGGTACGTTAATCTTATTCTCACATATCTCTGATACCTGACAAAGTGTCTAAACATTTCTCTTCATGGCAATGTACAGGAATATGATAATCTTATTAGGCGCAGACTGAAACTTGACTACAAACTAATGCAGACTAATGGAGACAGAGTAATCGGAGGTCTGTACACTCGTTATAATACCTCGAGCGTTCAGGTATCACTGCGCGAGTGTGATCCGCGAGGAGAAAAGGTTCGACGTTAGCAGCAATCTCATTGGCTGCGTCACATATTAATACGCGGATCGGCGGAAGCAGAATTTGGTCCGTCTCTAAGACAGTGCCATCTCGTAGTGGGGAGCCGGACGAGCGCTGTGCCTGCGCTGTTGTGCTTAGGGGGGCGCGCTCTAGTGGGAAAGTTGTGTATGCGCTGACTACGCGGAACTATGTACACAACACTAACCATCTGGCTTGTCTCTCCCCATGATTTTTTTATAATTATACAGATTCATAGTGAAACTCGTTAACTGCAAGTGTTGTATCATAGATCGACACCGTCCCCATCGGCGTCTCTCAATTTGCAAAGGAAATGAACATTTGGGACAGAAGCCAATAGCGGTCGTGTGGGGTCCCGGCAGATCCAATTAAGCATGCCCACTGGGCCATGCCTTCAGCAGCTCTGACTGTGAGCACCCTCTGCCGCCATGATACAAAAATGGTTCAAATGGCTCTGAGCACTATGGGACTTAACATCTGAGGTCATCAGGCCCCTAGAACTTAGAAGTACTTAAACCTAACTAACCTAAGGACGTCACACACATCCATGCCCGAGGCAGGATTCAAACCTGCGGCCGTAGCAGTCGCGCGGTTCCGGACTGAAGCGCCTAGAACCGCTCGGCCACCTGGCTGGCTGCCATGATACACGACGGCTGGTGGCAGCGTCTCACCTCAGTCTCAGCTGCAGTCTTTGACAGTCTTCCGTCTTACTAAGACTTCGAGAGTTCATTTGTGCATTAGCAGTGAGAGTCTCACATTCCACGATGCTCTTTAGTTTGCTTCTTGTATTTACTGGACTTTACTGCTGTTTGCTCTTTTGTATAGTTTCAGTGAAACATTTGGAGAAAGCTATAAGTTAAGTAAAACTTCTATTTACTGTATTTACATGTTGGCTAATCCTTTCTGCTCCTGTCCAGCGTCCCTACGATGACAGCTGCTGCATCACTCTGCAGCCCACCTCTCTTACCATTGTGTTCATAGTAGTTCACAAGAGTAGGATTCATAGGTATTAATTTTTAATGAAGACAGAAATGTTATATATGCACATTACAGTGATTCGACGTTCTGCTTTGCAATTTTTTCTAATTAATACAGTACCAGCTCGTGCTGGGCATTTATTTAGGTGCAGAGGTGAGTCCCTGGCTTAAAATGTGTGCTGAAGGCAGGTAATGAGAATGTGTCTCACTGGGCCGGAAAAGTAAACAGCGACCCCCTGGGGGGCTGCCTGCAGGGAATTAGCTGGGCAAATTGCAGGGCAGTGACCGCTGGCCTCTCTTGTCATTGCACAAGAGCTGTTGGCTCCAACACAGTAAGCCGGCCTGGCGTCTAGTATTGTCAGATACTAGAACACGCAACGTTCTGTAATGACTGAATGGAAATGGAGCTCAATGGGTGGCATACGGCAGCTTTACAGCAAGGAGAAGTCGCTCCTGTCGTAACCAGCTGCCAACACTTGGAAAAATTCTGCAGAACAGTCCACACAAGATTAGTGTTTGGAATGGGAAAGGGCTGGTTGGGAAATAGCCTCTCATTCTGTGCCGTATCTTTCTCGTGACCTGCTGGGAGGCTGGGCAGTATTTTAACAGAAGACACGATTGGTCTCTCTGAGATCAGATGGAAATAAGGTGGTAAACAGCTCGGCGAACTGTAGAAGAGTGGGCGTTGTTTGGTGCTCAAGATCTCTAGGTGGCAGTATGTTAAAAAGAAAAGATACACGTTGTTGATGAGCACCTTTAACTTCAAAGACTTGTCGTGTCTGATTGGTTTCCTGCGAGTGTATCAGCAAGAGGGAGCTAGACACTAACCTGGCTGAGGCGGAGTAGGCTCGTCCAGCTCGTAGTTCTGGAACAGAATCTGTGAAGCTGGAATAATTTTTAAACCAGGGAACTCTTCTAATGAAGAAGAGAGAGAGTTAGCGTAAACATTACTCAAGCTTACGAGGCACTGGCACCTGAACCAAACTGTGGGAGGTGTAACTACTACTACTCCGTGCAACTAGATGCATCGAGAGGCAGAGTAGCGCACTGACCACGTCGGAGGCAGAATACTAGCGGAATCCTCGACAGGCTGATCAGCTGCTGTTTATATAGTCTGCTGTGACGTTACTATGATGCTTGGGGAATCTTCCATTGCTGTGGCTGCCTTCCGATCCCCGGGTCTGTCACGTAGCCGCCCTGAGTGGAAGTTTCCTGTTACCGGGCGCTACGCCGCGCCGGCTCTTTCCGTTGTGTACTAACCCTGTGTGGAGGCTTTCCATCCGCCGAAGCACTTTAATGCGTATAACAGCGGCTCCTACTGCTGTGTCTCAGGGCCGTAACTTCACAGACAGCTTAACATACGCCTATTCGTAATTTATTCGCGACAGGCTACACACTGAATGCAGCGTGGTGGAACTTAGGCACAACCTGATGACGTCAGAATGGGAGCCGACGCTGTAGTGTCTACAGATCGGTGATGTATAGCAGTGTTCTGCAGTGCCATTACGAGTGAAACCTTATGCGCTCTCCCTTTCTCTGCAGGCTTTCCCACACGATTTTACAGAAGCTATTTGGTGAAAAAAAATTCAGTTTTTGTGTTTTGTATAGTGTTATGTGTCAGATTCAAGTGCGCTTCAACTCGCTAAAGGTCATATTGTTACTTTCGCATTTAAGTAAGAATCTGCGCGAAACTCAAAAAAGTTTGCAATGACAAATGTGGGTCACTATATTTTGCGTTTGATGCATGTTATACCATATATTGCTGCAAATGAAATTGAGCTAAGATATTGAATTTTCGTTTAGCCTTCGCAGGAGCTCTCTATATGTGCCATGTTGACTTCCACTACAGAAAATGGAATTTGTGTACGATGTTGAATTCTGACGCACGCATGCAACTCACATCTCCTAAACCGTTCGAGACTTCGAAACGAGAGTTTAGCAGATGATATCACCCAATGAGGTTTGCCATTTGGTTAACATACAGAACTTCCTTATCTATGTAGATGTAGCCGAAGCTACAGTTTTTATTTAATTTTCTCATTTTTCAGTCCAGTATTGCAATTTTTAAAAATTCACCGACAGTTAGTTAAAAGAGAATTTTCTAGTGTGAAAATCAAACTGAAATTTCTTCTTATGTTTTAGCAAAACGGTACAATGAGGTTTCCTGTAAGGTATTGACCTCTCTGGTAGCCTTCTACTTCTTTAATAAGGCACTCTGTTTCAAGATTCTGTAGCAACAGCTATCGCAAGATGAACTTACGCTGTGTTTTGAAAAAAAAAAAAGCACAATTGGATAAGTTAACAAGAGAAATGTAGTCGCTACTCATAAGATACGTTGCTTCTTCAAATGAGAAACGGTTAACAATTCAGACAAAATAAATCGCCAATTCTGTTGCAGGTTTGGCCTAATTCAGTAACCCACCGTAATTTTAATAGTCAATGATTGGAGCCAAAACTTACCAAAGGATTTTCTCCCTGTTCTTCAGCTGAGAAACGTGAAAATAATGCGTAGCAAATAGTATACCAAAGTCTTCTTCTTATATCATTCGAAGTGAAGTGGTGGACATCTTCACCACAATTATCTTTCAATATGTGAAAGATAAATTACATGTATTTATAATCTATTTCAACCATAATGAGTAGTCTCATGCGGTTTTGAAAGTAAGAACACCAATAATCCGTAACCTTGGTATGCCCAGACAAACAGGCATTAAATTTGCTTTTTTGTAACAGACCAATGCAGTATTTTTGCTGCAGAGTAGAACTGACCCAAGAAAACTCTTTCGCAATACTCAAGCTGCGAAGACGTTGAAAACTTACAGAGCCTTGCCAACTATTAGTCAACGTCAATATAAAACGAAACTTCCTGGCAGAATAAAACTGTGTGCCCGACCGAGACTCGAACTCGGGACCTTTGCCTTTCGCGACCAAGTGCTCTACCAACTGAGCTACCGAAGCACGAATCACGCCCGGTACTCACAGCTTTACTTCTGTCAGTACCTCGTCTCCTACCTTCCAAACTTTACAGAAACTCTCCTGCGAACCTTGCCCGTGAAAGGCAAAGGTCCCGAGTTCGAGCCTGTGTCGGACACACAGTTTTAATCTGCCAGGAAGTTTCATATCAGCGCACACTCCGCTGCAGAGTGAAAATCTCATTCTGGAAACGTCAATATAGCTGATGAATTAAAAGTAATTCTAATAAACAGATTCACTCTCTCGTTATTGAAATGGATCAGAATGGAAAGATGGTAGTCTGTTTGCTGTACTTTTTCACATGTGAGAGATAAGTGAAGTGGAGAAAGATAATACCTTGATAAATTTCAGTCTGTTCATTGTTGATGATACACTAGGTTGCAGGATTGCCCGCAAATTGTAAAAGAGTTGGTGATTTATTTTCATCTGACTTTTTAATGTTTTTTCTTCAGCAGTGTCATCAGCGATGATTTCTGTTTAGCGTGTATGACATATTTATCTAGATGCCACGTTAAGTTTTGCTTCTTTGCCAAACTGAAACAGGAATTGAAGAACCTTCATTATAAGCGTAAACTGAACAATAGTTTGTTATCAAGTTACAAAGTGAGGGTACAAATAACTTTTAAACAATTTTTTCTTTATAATTGCAAGAACAAGTTGTGTTGTAGCTGTTGTACAAAAGAATCTTATGGATTGGTATCCGATTTGATACTGGAAGTCGACGTATTCATTGTAAGTAAAGGTCCAGAGAGAGAGTTTAATATCTTGTGTGTGAGTTTGGATTAGATACTGATAAATTGCGTGAACGCACATGAATGTCAGTGTGAATACCTCTCTCACACTAACCGCCAGCTCGAAAGTCGTGGTCTAACGCACAGTAGAGAGAGTGGAATAGGAAGCACACGGCAGAGTAGCTTCCATCACTAGACAAAACCCACGCTGGACGATACGGATCCAACAACGACATACAGCAACGGGCCGAAAATCAGTCCGTATTAACTGCTTTCACCATGTTTTGCACTGCCTCCGCCAGTTCTTCTGTGTTCATCACCTTCGTAAGGTTAGCCTGGAGCCAACACCAAGCAATTTCCTTCAAACTCGAGCAGGAGAGACGAACTGCGAGCAGTGCACTCGATACGAAGCTTCTCATGGACACATCTAGGACCAGATGCAGTTCGCACTATGCCTTCAACAGTGGTACACAATATTTGTCTGTGACCTCCAACATCTGTGGTGTCACGTTGCTGAACTTGTGGAGCACCTGCAAACACACTGACAAATGACCACAACTTTTTAGTGGCATCTTGGATGTCTGACAACAGAAGCTGTTGCGATATGTAACACATTTCCAGGTCCTTACAGCTCACGAATAACCTCCCCTCCAACCCCTCCGCCCCTCTCTCTGTACTAATAACAGCCAAGTTCCCCTCCATTTTATTAGCAGATCAAATGCGTGGATGGCATATGACTTGTCCTGTTCGGCTTAAAGAGCGAACCTTCGTGAAACATAAGCATCATCAGTGATCCACCACCGTCCCTCAGGCAAGATAAAAAGAATAAGAAGACTTGTAACTGCAATTAACTGACTTCAACGCGAAATTATAACAAATAAACTTCTCCTATGCAGTTTTGTGTGGTCAAGATTTTCATATCTAGAGAATTACCATAATTTAGTAATGGCACAAAGTTTACACTATGCACTAAATAGCATGGTTATCCACCGGAATTGTAAAACACATACGAGATGTTTGAATGTTTAATAGGCAACTCAATGTATTATTTAATAACAATACCCACCTACAAAACAATGGCACAAACAATTCAATGTACAATCATCACATGCGATAGTTACAACCTACTGAAGAAGGGAACTAAGTACCTGAAACCGGTTAAAGTAATAAAATTTCTTTTGTGCAGCTGCTTGCTGATTATTTCAATAAATAAAGAAGAATAATCTCTGAATGTACCTTATGCGTCCACATCATTTCCTTGGTCGTTTTTGGTGACTTGTTGTAAGGTGCATTCAGCATTTTTACGTGAGTGAGGGTTACAGAAGCCATACGGGCCGTCGTCCAAGAGAACCACTGTGATTTTCCCTTTTCGCACTGTAATTAATTTGGCAGAAAGCGTGTTCAGTAATTTTACCGAATTTGGTTCCGTGAATAAAGATATAAATTTGTTGTCTGCAAATGAATCTTGTGTTTGTATCTGAGGAACATAGAGGACAGAGATGTGTGCAGCTCCACATCTCCGCTGTAGGGTTACGGGTTTGTGCTGTTTACTGTAACACCCTGTCTACTCACAGCTGGAGTAATATGTCTGGATGTCCTCTTCATGCACGACAACATCTTTAGCCGTGGAGACGCTCGACGGATGAATGTCTTACAGATGAATCATCTTCCGCATGAACAGTATCGTAATGCAATCTACGTGAATGATGTGTCACACACATAGCGGGGACGGACTGCAGCCAAATCATTCTAAAGATTTAGGGATGGTGCTGCTACCAGCTGTCGGATGCCACCAGGTCCCAGTGCGGGCTTTACTCGGCAATGGGATCGATTGTTGCAGGACTTGTGAGTTCCATCATTGAGAGCGTGCCACGCCGTTGCCGAGTATGTGTTCGAGGTAATGATAAATGAGCTTTCTACTAGCTATTTTGTTGGTGATGGATACATTTTCCAGTTTTCGAACTTGGGTTAACAAAACTGTAAAACCTCATTTTAAAAACGTTTTAAATTAGATGTTTTGGACATTTAGCTACTAAAAATGTACTTTTATTAACCATGACATTGGTCCTTACCCGTTGATAAATTATGTTTCAGAATTATCTTCTTATTTTTCATATATTTCTGATTTAGCGGTGTTTACACATTTCACCACTGCGTATGACTACACAGCGTGTGCACCTCTTTCTGTCTTACCTTCTCTCTTCGTTCTCAACTCTTCAGGAAAGTTCTTTTCCTATGGTATCGAGTGATTCTTTTCCTCAAGGTGATATCCAGTAGACTACATGACACATTTTGAAAGCCTTTCTTCCAGTATCATGTTGACATGCCAATACGAGCTTAATTCTTTCTGTTGAGTAAAGTCAATAACTGAGTTTTAATTGTTGATGTGTGTGCTTATTTTGTTTCTTATTTTCTTTATTTTTAGATAACACTGATGAACATCTCCAAAAATCCATCTCTGCATCTATTTATTTAGAATTTAACGGTTATTTCATTGCTAATCTTCTGAACCACGAGTAATAACGTGCCTAATTATTGTTCTAATTGGTTTTGCTGCTGTATCACTTTTAATGAGGTTATCCCAAAGAATTCTATTTCATAAGCGAAAACCGTCTACATAGAGTTTATTCTAGATCTGCAGTTTACGTCCCTTTCCTGTCATTTGAAATTTTCTTCTCTAAGTATCTATGTTAGTGAGTAGGTGCTATTTTCTCCAGCCCCATTCAGTATTTAATCTTCATTTACTCCTCAAAATATCATGTACCTCGTTTCACTATTGTGTACATTTAGAACCTGCTTTATACATTTGTGTATCCCTTTTCTTATCACACATTACAGTCATGGGCTAAAACTTATTTGATGTGCACTATATTGTCAATTGGTGTGATTCCTGTATATTTAAATGTTTTCTATGTATGTTGCAGAATCTCATCTGGGAGTATTTTATTTAGTCTTGGTGACGTGCAACGATCGCACGTAATTTTTTTCTAGCTTGAAATCCTGCTGATAATTTGTTTGTTTGCATGATTATCTTCTGCAGTATTTATTATGCATCAGTTATTATTGGTTTTTCCATCTTAAATAGCAACCCCTATTCCTTAAAGAACCTAATTCCTGTGTATCAAACAACTTCAAAGTATGTTCAAACATTTTGAAAGTTATTTTTTCCATTATCAAAACCTGTGTCATATAGTCTAGGCAATTTACGGTCCATTTTAAGAAACGATAGTTTTTCACGTATCTCAATATTCAAAAAATGGTTCAAATGGCTCTGAGCACTATGGGACTCAACATCTTAGGTCATAAGTCCCCTAGAACTTAGAACTACTTAAACCTAACTAACCTAAGGACATCACACACACCCATGCCCGAGGCAGGATTCGAACCTGCGACCGTAGCAGTCGCGCGGTTCCGGACTGCGCGCCTAGAACCGCTAGACCACCGCGGCCGGCTATCTCAATATTTTTGAAGTCATATCGCTTAAACCAAGTGTCGTACAAGGACACAGTTTTGCAGTTGCATTGAGTGGTACGTGTGGATACTGTGTGCAAAATATGTTGCAAATAGAGTCAGTAGTAGAGAAGTGTCAAGTCCGATGCAGAAGATTACTGCTTGAAAATCGCGAATGTTGTAAGGAATAAAATTTTAAAATTTTTTGTTACACAACTTTGCGAAAGGTGGAGAGATTCAACGAGGTAAAAATTCTAAAATGTTACAAATTACGTAGAAAGTTTGTTGTAAATCTTTAAGTACTCTCATTATCATGAATATAATGTGAGTAATTTACGCATGAGTTAAACTGCGTCATGCCATACAAACAATTTCTAGCTGTAATACTTTACTTATTGTGCATACTCATTAACTGACGCCCCCGGTAGCTGAAAGCTCAGCGTGGTGGAATGCCACGCCAAGGCGCCCGGGTTCGATTCACAGCTGAGGCAGGAGATTTTCTACGCTAGGGACTAGGTGTTGTGTTGACCTCACCGTCATTTCATCCCCATCTCCGACGCGCAAGTCGCCCAATGTGGCGTCAAATGCAATAATTACTTGCCCTCGGCGGCCGAACTTCCCGAACGGGGGATCCCGGACCACAGTTCTGGACGCTCATTTCCATTAACTGACGAGTATATTTCTTTATGAGTTGACTATGACAGTGTTAGAAATACACTATGTGATCAAAAGTATCCAGCCACCTGGCTGAAAATGACATACAAGTTCGTGGCGCCCTCCGTCGGTCATACTGGAATTCAGTATGATGTTGGCCCGCCCTTAGCCTCGATAACAGCTTCCACTCTCGCAGGCATACGTTCAGTCAGGTGCTGGAAGGTTGCTTGGGGAACGGCAGTCCATTCTTCACGGAGTGGAGGAGAGGTATTAATGTCGGTCGGTGAGGCATGGCACGAAGTTGGTGTTCCAAAACATCCCAAAGATGTTCTATAGGATTCAGGTCAGGGCTCTGTGCAGGCCAGTCCATTACTGGGATGTTATTGTCGTGTAACAACTCCGAGCCGTGCATTATGAACAGGTGCTCGATCGTGTTTAAAGACGCTGTCGCCATCCCCGAATTGCTCTTCAACAATGGAAAGCAAGAAGGTGCTTAAAACATGAATGTAGGCCTGCGCTATGATAGTGCCACGCAAAACAACAAGGGGTGCAAGACACCTCCATGAAGAACACGACCGCTCCATAACACCACCGCCTCCGAATTTTTTTGTTGGCACTACAGATGCTGGCAGATGACGTCCACCAGGCATTCGCCATACCCACACCCTGCCATCGGATCGCCACGTTGAGTACCGTGATTCGTCACTCCACACAACGCTTTTTTACTGTTCAATCGTCCGATGTTTACGCGCCTTCCACCAAGCGAGACGTCGTTTGGCATTTACCGACGCTTATGTACAGCTGCTCGACCATGAAATCCAAGTTTTGTCACCTCCTGCCTAGCTGTCATAGTACTTGCAGTGGATCCTGATGCAGTTTGGAATTCCTGTATGATGGTTTGGACAGATGTCTGCCTATTACACATTACGACCCTCTTCAACTGTCAGCAGTCTCTGTTAGTCAACATACGAGGTCGGGCTGTACGCTTCTGTGCTGTACGTGTCCCTTCACGTTTCCACTTCACTGTCACATTGGAAACAGTGGACCTAGCGACGTATCTCGCATACAGACGTATGACACAAGTGACACACAATCACCTGACCACAAAAGAGGCCCGTGAGTTCTGCAGAGCACCCCAGTCTGTTCTCTCACGATGTCTAATAACTACTGAGGTCGCTGATATGGAGTAGTTGTCAGTACGTGGCAGCACAGTGCACCTAATATGAAAAACGTATGTTTTTGGGGGTGTACGGATACCTTTCATCCCACATTGGCCATTAATTACACGATAAACCAAACTTTTATTATTCCAGGAAGCTGTCAGACAGTTAACGTGTAAGCAACCACTGGACCAGGTGACCAGTTGACCGGTTTTGACGCTTAGCACTGGCTCTGAGCACTATGGGACTTATCTTCTGAGGTCATCAGTCCCCTAGAACTTAGAACTACTTAAACCTAAAGAACCTAAGGACATCACACACATCCATGCCCGAGGCAGGATTCGAACCTGTGACCGTAGCAGTCGCGCGGTTCCAGTCTGTAGCGCCTAGAACTGCTCGGCCACTCCAGCCGGCCCGCAAAGTACTACAGGCATTTGTTTACCGGACGGTAGTGCGTGCACGAGGACTCACATAGAGCTTAAACTGTGACAGAGCACCAGCCACGGACACTGGTAAATAGTCACAGTGTGGCGGATAGAGTTTTGAGGCTGCCCCCTGGGAAGCAACAGGACGTCGACGACAGCGCGGACCATCAAACTACGGACATTAGCGGTAATGGAAGCATGCATACGAGATCACGCCGCGGCAATACGCTGCTGGTTTGCATGCGGGCTGTGCTCCGACTGAATCCCTGGTGGCTCCTGGCAGCTACCACACTGGCCTGAGACGTCGCGAGGTCGTTTATTCCACTGACATTTACTAACATACCTCCACGAGTCTCGTTAGAGCCACTGGGTGCCCCGCAGCGACATATTATTTGTTTCAAATTGGAAAAACAGTTTAAAATACGGGCAGCGCTATATGTACCAGCTGCGTACACAGTACTTTTTATTTCATGCTTCAATGAGGATTATTGTATTATTTCTGACGGAAGGTACCGTTTAACACGTTCTTGTCCAAAACGTCTGTGCTATATTCTCATGTTAACAACAAACATGTTGCTACTGTCGGCCCTAACACACAGTTTTCGACGTTAAAACCGGTACTTACTCTCACAGCACACTCTCTCAATATTAGTCAGGGTGATTACAGAACTGGCAACCTATTGACCCAAGAACGGGAACCTTCACTAGTCAATAAACCGTGTGAAACTTTGCACAGTGATTTTCACTTTAGCTCAATACTACAGATATAACTTGAAATTTCGAACTCGAACTACCAAGCTGAATTGTTTACCCCATTGAAAGAAACCTTAAAGAAATTCTTCAAGTCTTCCCGAGACATGGTTTACATATGTTTTTATCCTCTTTCGAAACAACTTCCTAGTGAAATTAAATTACAATATTTTTGCAAAATTAGTATAAGAGAAACAATCCTCCTCGTGTTACTAAAAATGATATGCAAATACTGAAGACAAATGCACACGGGTTTCTGTAGCTTCAGACTGTGTGAATGTGCTCTATATTGATTGGGTGTTCTAACAGACTGTAGCCGATGACCTAAGGATTTTCGCTGACAGCTCTCTAATTTATCTCTTTGCCTGCTCCATTTACTTAAATTTTCCAGACTTTATACACTTCGGAAATTAAATACAATGAAAATCATGTCACCTTTACCAAAGAAGAAGAATAATTCTGCTTCTAGAATGCAACTTTACATTAAGATCTTACCACGTGTGTGACTCACTGTTCGATTACATAATATCATTCACGCACTCATTCATCGTTAACTGTAGATTAATACGTAATATATACACTGCATTCACTTCCCCACTAACTCTGACAACGTAACGTCAACAAATTGTTTGAAAACTGTAACATGATGTTCCTTTTATTATTATAACCAAAATACTGTCTTATTAGCTATTTATCAACGAAGTAGCCAAAGAAACTGGTATACTTACCTAATATCGTGTAGGGCCCCAGCGAGCACGCAGAAGTGCCACAGCGCGACGTGCTATGGACTCAGCTAATGTCTCAAGTAGTGCTGGAGGGAACTGACATCATGTATCAAGCAGGGCCGTCCATAACTCCGTGAGAGTACAAAGTGGTAGAGATCTTTTCTGAACAGCACATTGCGAGGCATCACAGACATGCTCAATAATGTTGATATCTGGGGAGTTTTCTGGCCAGTGGAAGTGTTCAAACTCAGAATATTGTTTCTGGAGCTATGTAGCAATTCTGGCCGTGTGGGGTGTCGCACTATCATGTTGGATTTGCTCAAGTTATCTGGAATGCACAATGGACATGATCACACAGGATGTTTACGTACGTGTCACCTGTCATAGTCGTATATAGACGTATCACGAGTCCCATATCACTCCGACTGCACACATCCCACACTATTACAGAGCCTCCAACTGCTTGAACAGTCCCCTGATGACATGCAGGGTCCATGGATTCATGAGGTTGTCTCCATACCCGTACACGTCCATCTGCGCGATCCGATTTGAAACGTGACTCGTCCGACCAGGCAACGTGTTTCCAGATATCAACAGTGCAGTGTTGCTGTTGACGGGTCCAGGCAGGCGTAAGGTTTTCTGTCGTGCAGTACTCAGGGGTACACAAAAGCCCATATCGATAATGCTTCGTTGAATGGTTCTCACGATGACACTTGTTGATGGTCCTACACTGAAATTTGCTGCAATTTGTAGAAAGGTTGCACTTCTGTCACGTTGAAGGATTCTCTTGAATCGTCGTTGGTCCCGTTCTTGCAGGATCTTTCTCCGGCCGCAGCGATGTTGGAGATTTGATGTTTTACCGGATTCCTGATATTCACGGTACACTCGTGAATCGGTCGTACGACAAAATCCCGACTTCATTGCTGCTTCGGAGATGCTGTTATCGCTCGTGCGCCAACTATAACAACACGTTCAAACTTACTTAACTCATTAAATCCTGGCGCCGGCCGAAGTGGCCGTGCTGTTAAAGGCGCTGCAGTCTGGAACCGCAAGACCGCTGCGGTCGCAGGTTCGAATCCTGCCTCGGGCATGGATGTTTGTGATGTCCTTAGGTTAGTTAGGTTTAACTAGTTCTAAGTTCTAGGGGAGTAATGACCTCAGCAGTTGAGTCCCATAGTGCTCAGAGCCATTTGAACCATTTGAACCATTAAATCCTGGCATTGTAGCAGCGGTAACCGATCTAACAACTGCGCCAGAGGCTTGACTTATATAGGTGTTGCCGATCTTAGCCCCCTATTCTGCGTGTTTACATATCTCTGCATCTAAATACGCATGCCTATACCAGTTTCTATAGCGCTTCAGTGTAGTCTGAGCGCTCCTGCGATGTATTTCGAAACCACATTAATAGGTCAAGATGTTACTTTCAATGGTAAGTTACAAGATATTTCTGAACATTTTTCCATAACTACATAACTGAAACTCGAACAGCAGTAAATTATCGTTTAGAGCGATTCACAACGAGGCGATATGATACGTGGTACGGCACGTAATGTGGCTCGCGCTACAATGCACAAGTAACCGACATCGGCGGAGCGCATCGGAAGATAGTGGCACCGACTTGAGCGACTCACACTGGGACGAAAGTGATACAACATCGGTAAGTGCCTAAAAATAAATGATTCAAGTGGCTCTGAGCACTATGGGACTTAACATCTGAGGTCATTAGTCCCCTGGAACTTAGAAGTACTTAAACGTAACTAACCTAAGGACATCACACACATCGATGCCCGAGGCAGGATTCGAACCTGCGACCGTAGCAGTCGTGCGGTACCGGACTGAAGCGCCTAGAACCGCTCGACCACCGCGGCCGGCCGTACGTGCCTCACTCGGATAGCCCGAGGGCCGGTCACTCCACACAACTATGTGGAGAGAAATTTCAAGTCATCCAGTGTGCGTAAAGAAGTTATTTTGTAGAGATGAAGCAAAGCTACATCCAACTCTGTAGTTAGTTTCGCAGCAAAACTTTTACCTTTCCCCGAAAAAAATTAATAACCGCTATTTTACGATTCATGTATATTCTCTGCTATGCCGTGTTCCTTTAGTTTATTTTAAAGAAACAATTTGAGAAATAAATGATTTTTCCACATCTTATAGTGCCACATGACAGCTTGATAAAGAACTGGTCTTCTTTTAGTTATTGGTCATAGTAATTGTGGTAATTCGACGTAAAGTTAAACAGCAAGCTTATTTCGAAAAGTTTGCAGTGAAGAGTGTAGTTGCTGACCAGGTTATATATAGTGCATTTTAGGCCGTATACTGCTGCGTCGAAATATAGCTAAAGCATCTTATATAGCTTTTGACGGTGGAGGGAGAGAGAAATCTCTTTCCATCCCTGAGACAATTGTGAGATATATCGGAGCTCGTCCACGACAATATTGGCAGCAACGCTCTACACGCCAGGATATTGCCGCCTGCTATGCGGAGTGAGGAAAGGTCTCGTGTACCCCTCTTTCGTTTGATGTCGAAGCTCCAAACGGAAAACGTACCGAAAGGAAAAGACACTGGATATTTTTGACAGTGTGCGTTGAGAAAATTTTGTGACAGATGTAAAATAGGCCTGAACGCTAAATTCCACTTACTTCTCAATGAGCAGTTGCACTAAGCCAAGGAGGATACGTCGAGATTTTCCGTACCTTCATAGGAGTAAGCATTTCTTCGAAAACACCTACTGCTGCACGATTTACGATAACCGATCTCACTTCAGATCCAAGTCTTCGGAATACTTCTCGAAATGAGTCATACACTACTTTCTGAAACTGAACTGTTGTATAAATACTACCCTAGCTTTACCAGTCTGTAACGATTATTTATGTATGTGGCACACTAAAAAAAGAAGAGCACTAGATGGCCCCGCAAAAAATAAACTTTTCAGTGTGGTGTTTTAACGTCATTCACGCACTTTCACCAACTTACTGTAATGAAACCTTCGTAGCATGAAAGATAGCTAGTAGAAAATTCGTGTGATTCCGTAGATTTTCCCGGGGTGTTACATGTTTATGCTCTTCACGGGAATGCTGCCGGATACGATCGTCTTCACTACACGATATTTCGGCCATACATCTGGCCGCCGTCTTCAGGTGCGATCGCTGAGTACAAATCACCCCGTAACGTATGAACATCAGAAACGGCGGCTCCTTTGGCCACATGGAATGGAAGCTCTTAATCGGTTTTTAGATCGTTTTAACTGTCTCCAACCATGCACAAAATTTTCGATGGAAATTGAAAAAGTTGGAAAATCACCTGTTTTTTTGGATATTCTAGCACAAAAAAGAAAATGCTACCTTGGGACGTGGCGTATACCATAAACCCACACATACGGGCCGCTACCTTCATTCCACGACTTGTCATCCACCACATCAGCACATGGGAGTTCTATGTACATTAGTTGAGAGAGATTATGCCATTTCTCATGTTGAAAATTTGACACAGGAACGGGATCATCTTAAGGCTGTCTTCAAGCTCAACAGATATACCGATCACCAAATTAATCGTGCTTTTCAGTTTGGACCATCAAGTGAACCAGCGGCGGGCAGTATTAAATCAGCTGCTTTTCTACCATTTACTGGAAGTATTTTTTCAAAAATTTATAGAATTCTCAGGAAGTATGATACAAACGGTGTTCTTTTGTCTTTAGCCAAGACTAGAACCCTTTTTGAATCTGTTAAAGATGATTTGGTATTGAGAAATCCTGGAGTTTATAAAATTCCGTGTCATTGTGGAAAGGCCTATATTTGAACAGACTATTCGCACTGTTCACGACCGATGTGCAGTCCGAAAAATGTGCTGTCGCCGAACATTGTCTCAATGAAGCGCAGCCGGTCGGTGTGGCCGAGCGGTTTTGGCGCTTCAGTGTGGTCGCAGGTTCGAATCCTGCCTCGGGCATGGATGTGTGTTATGTCTTTAGGTTAGTTACGTTTAAGTAGTTTTAAGTTCTAGGGGACTGATGACCACAGATGTAAACTCCCATAGTGCTCAGAGCCATTTGAACCATTTTTTTCAATGAAGCGCATAACATCACTTTTAAAAAGGCACAAATTATAGCTTCGGCTTCTCGTTACTGGGACTGTGTGCTCAAGGAAGCCATCGAAATGCGATTATCTGATGATATTATTAACAGAGAGAAAGTTTCTCCTTTAAGCAAGATACGGTACCCTATTCTATCTGATTTAAAACAACAACTGTCTGGTATTCGACCCGCTACATCTTAAATTGCTATTTATTACTTTCGCCAGATTCTACCGCTGGCGGCCCTCCAATAACCGCTTGGCAGGGGGCAGCTCTTCCGCTTCTCGCGCAGGCGCAGTGGCCTGTACCCGGGGTATCAAGGAGCCGCCGTTTTTGATATTCATTTTGGTAGTGTACTAGGCGATCGCACCTGAAGAGGGCGGCCAGATGGAATGCCTAAATATCATGATTACGATCATATCCGCCAGCATACCCGGAAGAGCATACATATTAAATTCGTGTGGACTCATTCTGTCGAGTTCATGGAATTTGCGTTCGTGCTGGGAAACCTCATGAGAAACCACACCTAAACAATCTTTGATGTTTATAGTGTTCAATGGGTGCACCGAATACATATTAAATTCGTGTGGACTCATTCTGTCGAGTTCATGGAATTTGCGTTCGTGCTGGGAAACCTCATGAGAAACCACACCTAAACAATCTTTGATGTTTATAGTGTTCAATGGGTGCACCGAATACATATTAAATTCGTGTGGAGTCATTCTGTCGAGTTCATGGAATTTGCGTTCGTGCTGGGAAACCTCATGAGAAACCACACCTAAACAATCTTTGATGTTTATAGTGTTCAATGGGTGCACCGAATACATATTAAATTCGTGTGGACTCATTCTGTCGAGTTCATGGAATTTGCGTTCGTGCTAGGAAACCTCATGAGAAACCACACCTAAACAATCTTTGATGTTTATAGTGTTCAATGGTTGCACCGAATACCACTTTTTTTGTAGTTTCCTCTGTTTTAAATAATGATTAGCCACAATAAAATCATCTCAGAGGGCCTCATTACTACAAATGATGTGATTCATGCTGTCTCTTGCTAATCACTTGGAAGTTACATCGTGCAGCGTTTTATCCTTATGAGAACACGACTGTTGTACTGGGAAGGCCGCGCGGAGTGGCCGCGTGGTTAGAGGCGCCATGTCACTGACTACGCGGCCGCTCCCGTCCGAGGTTCGTGACCTCCCTCGGGCATGGGTGTGTGTGCTGTTCTTAGGATAAGTTAGTTAAAGTAGTGTGTAAGTCTAGGGACCGATGCTCTCAGCACCTTGGTCCCTTAGAAATTCACACACACCCACCGGTAAGCCCCGCCCCACGCGGTACGACCTTTTTTGCAACGTATCGTATCGCATATCCTATCGTATCATTGGGAGCTTCGTCTTTTTCTGAAAGACAATATAAAATTTCATGGGGGCTGGTAAACAGTAATTAATTTATTCACACGCTGGTGTGTGATTAAAAATATTTATCAGAATGCATGGACTTGACTGGATCTGTAACGAATGAGCACAGACACAGGGGGTGACAACTTCCTAGTGTGGGAACAGATTCCACAAGGCCACTAAACAGCAGCAGTCATAGCCTTACAGATCCCTAACTGTGAGTGCGTATCGCTGCGTCATGGCTCGTCTCAAAAACTGATCGTAGTAACAGCAGATAATTACACTTTCTTAATTAATTTTTGGTTTGTTTGCAGGTACATGTCTGTAGTCAAATGGTTCAAATGGCTCTGAGCACTATGGGACTCAACATCTGAGGTCATCAGTCCTCTATAACTTAGAACTACTTAAACCTAACTAACCTAAGGACATCACACACATTCATGCTCGAGGCAGGATTCGAACCGGTGGCCGTAGCAGTCACACGGTTCCGGACTAAAATGCCTAGAACCGCACGGTGTCTGTAGTCCTGGCAGATAGTGAGATCCCCGTGCTGCGATACCGATGCACTCCGTTTTAGGAACTAAAATATACTGGAGCTGACCGCTCATCCAGCGGAGTATCGTGAAATTATTAGTTCCCAACATGTAAGGGAGAACAGCGGCATAACAGTCCGTGCTGTGCTGGTGGAGGCGTGCTGTAATAACGCACCATCGTAGGACGCAGCGGTCAGATGCAGCAGACGATTTTCGTGTGGTGAAGAAATCTGAAATACGGAGACCGCCACTCTATGAATAACCTGGAACTACAAAAAAGAAGTGGAGACCCAGGTGCAGCAATATCGGCGTATCACAGAAGCTGTAGTGCAAAAGATGAAGTCTGTGATCAGTCAGTTTTAGACATCTTGCTCGGCTTTTTGATTACGACAGAGGCCATCGACCATTGGATTTCGGGACTGCTCAGACACATCCTGAAAGCCCAGCGAACGCTGGCAGCAGCGGAAGTATTGCGGATCTATCAGGCCAACTAAGATTTCTTCATTTTAATTTTATTTTTTGTTGTTGTTTAGTGATAAGTCTTCTGAATGGTCTCACGTACCCCGCCACAAATTCCTCTCATTTGCCAACCTTTTCACCTCAAAGTATCAACTGCAACCTACGTCTTCAACTACTTCCTTGATGTATTCCGATCTCAGCCTTCCTCTGTAGTTTTTACCCTTTAGAACTACCTCTAGTGCGATGTAAAGTATTCCTGGCTTCTTTTCAGTTTTTTCCGTATATTCCTTTCCTCACCGAATCCGCGGAGAACCTCTTCATTCCTTACCTTATAAGACCACATTATTTTCAACAATGTTCTGTAGCATCACGTCTCAGATAATTCGATTTTCTTCTGTTCGTCTTTTTCTATAGTCCCTGTTTCACTACTTTTCAATGCTGTGCACCAAATGTACGTTCTCATAAATTTCTTCCTCAAATTAAGGCTTATGTTTGATCTGGTAGGAAGACCTCATAAGTCTCCTAATCACCATGGACGGGTGCTGACTGTGTCACTAAACCTTCTGTAAAAGGAAGCAAAGCAAGTTAAGGAAGCATGTATGTTCACCATCGCCGAAAATCACCAAGATCCAAACACCAACGAAAACGGTGCTTCAGTGGTTTCCATTGTTTAGTGCTGATAGATTATGCTCGTAAGGACTAAACGGTCGGAGGAACATACTACAGAAATTCCATGACGCGGTTCTGAGAGGCTGTCAAGACAAATCGTCGAGAGGTGTTTTCGTTCCATGACAACATACTGGACGTCAGAGCCTGAAGGAAGCTGTGGCACCAGCAACTCTGCATCTAGGCCTCTGGTCGCTTAGAAGGCGCATTTAGTTGAGCAGTCAGGAATGCGGGTACTCGTTTGAAAACTTCATTTAAATAAATATTCTGCCGCCTGATCGCCTATCTCAACACAGCCAATTATGCACAGCATGTTGCACAAACACCTAAAATTTAATAGCTCCGTAACAAAAATTCACCGATTGTACATCAGCTACATGATAGAAAAAACTGTGTTGTATTAATAACTCATTACTGTGACATAACGAAAAATAATTCGTTAAACTTGTGACATTTATGTCGTATATCGCTGTCACGATATCGATTAATTTCATGGACAGTACAACGAGGTGACTATAGTTATGGGATACGTCGTAATATCTAGTCGGACCTCCATTTGCCCTGTGTGGTGCAGCGACTCGACGTGGCATCGACTCAAGAAGTACTGAGTCACGCTGCCCCTGTAGCCGCCCATAACTGCGGAGGAGTTGCCAGTGCAGGACGTTGTACACGGACTGACCTCTCGATTATATCCCGTAAATGTTCAATGGAATTCATGTCGGGTGACCTGGGTGGCTAAATCATTCGACCGAATTGTCCAGTATATACTTTAAACCAACAGTAAACAATTGTGGCCCGCTGACATGTCCCCGGTGTTTACGAACATGAAGTCCATGAAGGGCTGAAAACGGTCTCCAAGTAGCCGAACATGACCATTTCCAGTCAACGATCGCTTCAGCTGGACCAGAAGACCCAGTCCATTCCATCTAAACACAGTCCACACCATTATGGAGCCACCACAAGCTTGCACATGTCTTATTGTTAACAGGGGTCCATGGCTCCAACCATACTGTCATCCCTTGCCAAGTGAAATCGGGACTAATTTGACCCGGCAACGGTTTTCCAGTCGTCTAGTGTCCAACCGATATGGTCACGGCCCCAGGAGAGGCCCTAAAGACGATGGAGTGCTGTTGGAAAAGGCACTCGCGTCAGTCGTCTGTTGTCAGAGACCATTAACGCCGTACTGCGCCGCACTGTCCTAGCGGATACGTTCGTCAGACGTCCCACAGTTCTAGGGCTACTTCACGCAGTGCTACTTGTCTGTTACCGTCGCTCTAGGAGAACCCCTAATGTTGGGACTGGCCTTCTGGTCTCAAACATTCACCCCGTGAGTGGACAGATAGCCGCGCCTTCAGCCGGATCCGAGTAGGCACACGCGGGAATAGTTTACCAGTTATCGAGAGCTCCAACGTTAGGCACGTTATGGAGCCTCTTAGACTGGTAGAATTCAGGGCTGTAATGAAAGCCAATGTGGTATATCATCAGACATGTAGAGGCAGCATTGACTGCGGCTATCGAGGACGCAGGGTGTGGCCGTCTGTAAGTTGTGGCTAACTTCAGCGCCAAGAACACCTGTCGCAAGGATTCTGAGCCACCCTCAGTTCATAAGGCGACTGACGGTAGTGGTGAATGGTGCTGGCCTCACATGTGGGCTCAAGCGGAGCTCTCAATTGGCAGCATTGTTCCCTGACTTGATCGGGGTCCTTTGGTCCTTTGGTTTGAAGCCGAATGCGAATGGAGAGCCTCTGCCAAAGGATTTGCCGACTCTGTAACGGTCGTGGCTGCAGATTTCTAGACCTACGTTATTGGCTGGAGATTAGTAGGACTCCCCTTGATACATCGGGGGGGGGGGGGGGGGTGAGGGGGGGTGAGGGGGGTGGCACTGCATAAACGAAGTTCGGGTATCTTTGTGGAGTACTTGTGGAGAGCACATGAAAGTATTTTAGGCTAGGTTGTGGTTTGAGGCGCACTGATGAACACTCGCCAGTAAGGGAAATCAGACCGCGTTCAGAATAAAGGCACATCGACTGTCGAAAGATTATCAGTAAATTGTCGAAGTATTTGTAACATAGTTCCCGAATTCACTGCGCTCCAATTCTCGCAACCCAGAGCTGGCTGAAAGCCAAAGTGGAAAGTCTAAATGGAATGCATACCGGAAAGACGGATTAGAAGGCGTAGGACGGGGAGACTTCATTAATGTCGACGAAAGTAGTGTATTTCTTAAGGTCGAAGTTGAGTGTGACAGAGAAGTTATTTGGGCGCATATAAGGGGTCTAGGTGACATCAAGTTAATTGTTGGATGTTTTTTTCCGGCCACTCGATTCTGATGTGATAGTGCTAGAGACATTCAATGAAAGTCTACGGTTAGTAGAGCGTAAATGCCCAGATCGTGCAAGGCTAGTTAGAGGTGGTTTTGAGTCCGGGATGTCTATGGATACACTGCAGGGGGCAGTTGTGCAAAGTACTTTTGAAGACGTTTTTTGGATACTGCCTTGAGCAGCTACTTTGGCATCCGACACGCAATGGAAATACACTCCTGGAAATTGAAATAAGAACACCGTGAATTCATTGTCCCAGGAAGGGGAAACTTTATTGACACATTCCTGGGGTCAGATACATCACATGATCACACTGACAGAACCACAGGCACATAGACACAGGCAACAGAGCATGCACAATGTCGGCACTAGTACAGTGTATATCCACCTTTCGCAGCAATGCAGGCTGCTATTCTCCCATGGAGACGATCGTAGAGATGCTGGATGTAGTCCTGTGGAACGGCTTGCCATGCCATTTCCACCTGGCGCCTCAGTTGGACCAGCGTTCGTGCTGGACGTGCAGACCGCGTGAGACGACGCTTCATCCAGTCCCAAACATGCTCAATGGGGGACAGATCCGGAGATCTTGCTGGCCAGGGTAGTTGACTTACACCTTCTAGAGCACGTTGGGTGGCACGGGATACATGCGGACGTGCATTGTCCTGTTGGAACAGCAAGTTCCCTTGCCGGTCTAGGAATGGTAGAACGATGGGTTCGATGACGGTTTGGATGTACCGTGCACTATTCAGTGTCCCCTCGACGATCACCAGTGGTGTACGGCCAGTGTAGGAGATCGCTTCCCACACCATGATGCCGGGTGTTGGCCCTGTGTGCCTCGGTCGTACGCAGTCCTGATTGTGGCGCTCACCTGCACGGCGCCAAACACGCATACGACCATCATTGGCACCAAGGCAGAAGCGACTCTCATCGCTGAAGACGACACGCCTCCATTCGTCCCTCCATTCACGCCTGTCGCGACACCACTGGAGGCGGGCTGCACGATGTTGGGGCGTGAGCGGAAGACGGCCTAACGGTGTGCGGGACCGTAGCCCAGCTTCATGGAGACGGTTGCGAATGGTCCTCGCCGATACCCCAGGAGCAACAGTGTCCCTAATTTGCTGGGAAGTGGCGGTGCGGTCCTCTACGGCACTGCGTAGGATCCTACGGTCTTGGCGTGCATCCGTGCGTCGCTGCGGTCCGGTCCCAGGTCGACGGGCACGTGCACCTTCCGCCGAACACTGGCGACAACATCGATGTACTGTGGAGACCTCACGCCCCACGTGTTGAGCAATTCGGCGGTACGTCCACCCGGCCTCCCGCATGCCCACTATACGCCCTCGCTCAAAGTCCGTCAACTGCACATACGGTTCACGTCCACGCTGTCGCGGCATGCTACCAGTGTTAAAGACTGCGATGGAGCTCCGTATGCCACGGCAAACTGGCTGACACTGACGGCGGCGGTGCACAAATGCTGCGCAGCTAGCGCCATTCGACAGCCTACACCGCGGTTCCTGGTGTGTCCGCTGTGCCGTGCGTGTGATCATTGCTTGTACAGCCCTCTCGCAGTGTCCGGAGCAAGTATGGTGGGTCTGACACACCGGTGTCAATGTGTTCTTTTTTCCATTTCCAGGAGTGTATCTTAGACCTTGTAGTTACAAATATGCTGGACCTTATTGACACCATCAATATTGAAACAGGGATTAGCGATCATGATGTCATCGCAGCAACTATGGTTACGAAAGTTAATAAATCAGTTAAGAAGCCTAGAAGAGTGTTTCTGTTGGAAAGACTAGATAAGAAGCTGTTAGCACCTCACTTGGACATTGAATTGACATCACTTATGTTCAGTAAGGTGGAAGTACAGGAATTATCGGTAAAGTTTAAGCAGATTGTAAATTGTGGAGAATTAAGTGCCTAGCCATTGGATGAAGGACGAAGAGACCCCACCATGGTTTAATAACGAGATTTGGAATACTATGAGGAAGCAGAGGATATTGCACTTCAAACTCAAAAGCGACTTCTGCCATTGAATGTATCAGAATGATCTAATTTAGTGGGAAGACACCAAATGTACTGGGTGGGTGCCAGGAGGTGCCGTATTAAAACTTGGAGAGAACTATACAAGTGATTTATTTGTTTCCACCACAGTGCTCTGTTCACCTTGGTCTGTGTCACAGGGTCCCACAATGCTGAGGCCACCACCCCAGCGACCCAGTGCAATGTGCTGCTGTGTGTCATCATTGTAGGACCACGTCGTCAGGGCTGCGCCTACAGCTGGCTGAGCAGTCTTCATCCTCGTTGACTCAGCGCTGCTCCGCTGGGAGCCGCCGAGTGGACCGCTGCTTCCGTCCCTGCTGGTATAGCTGAGATCACAGCATGAAACAAGCGCCCATCATCTGGCATCATCCGAATCTGTGGCCCTCACCTCGGGAAGTCTCCAGTGTGTGTCGGGAGCCGAGACAAATGACTGCAGATGTGAGGTGAAGAGTGGCCCGCCGCTGACTGGCTGTGGACCCACATCAGCCTCAGAGGATCGAACCAACGACCCATCTCGGACTGAGACGCTGGCACCCCATCTGTTGCTGCATGTAGCCAGTGGTGTGACACGCTCGCCGTCCAGGAGAGCTGCTACACTTGAATCAATCTCGTTAGAAAACAGCACCAATGTATACTCAGCTGTGCGCCTCTGTTTCGCTAATGTGCCGCTTTGCCTTGCGTATGCACCACACCCCGGTTGCGCCCAGTCAGCCCCTTCTTCCTGTAACTTGCAACATGAAAATCGCTGCATTTACTCTTTTCAGTGGTTCGACGGCCCTGTGGTCTCCATTCCACTTTGCAACCACTGGTCAGAGTAACTTACTGCAATCCGAATCGCACCAGGTTGTAACTTGTGCACTCCGAAATATTCCACCCAATCTAACTTTTCTATCTTAAACGGTGGTGCCGCTACATTATTCCCCTCTTTGTAAAGACTCGGTTCCATGGCCGACCCTTTACTTGCTCCTAACTTGTTTGGGTCGGCACCTATGGCATATTTCTTTACTACTAGAAAACTTAAACGTGGTCTAGTGCCCCTTGAAACCATGACATGAAACCAAACGTAAAAGTTCCTTACTGGACGACCACTGCTCGATCAACCCCTTACCTACTCATCTCACGCCCTTGGTATCCAATCCAATAGGACTTGGACTACCCCCAGATCCTTCTGAGAAATGGCTCTCCGCCTGATCAGAAAGAAAACACATAACAAAATTAAGGCTGCGACGACAATTGGCACTGATGTGCTGTAACGTTCCCTGGCAAACTCACGTTATTAAAAAAAAAAAAAGAGTTTATTTGTACCATATACGCCGCTCTGGGCAAGTTGTATATATCGTAATTATTGAACAAAAATATTACTGAATGTGGTGTAAAAGACATTTGTTATTCTCCTTATATTTTTTGTTGTAATATTTGTCTGTATTTAGGATAGAAATTTTTCTGTATTTATTATGTGATTGTAAAATGTGTCAGTATTTGCGATAGCAGAGATATGTTGCCAGAAGAGAATAATATCGTCAATTTGCAAATAAATGTTAATAGTCAGCAATACTATTTAAGCACAATGCATTATGTATTCTTTGGTCTTCTCTGTTCAGAAGTCATTGCGGTAGGACACTGTGAAAGAGTTTTTTACGAATGGGTAGACTTCTTTTGTCTCTGTCTGGACTTAGCCGCCATTAGACGATGCGTTACGAATTAATGTGAGTTGTATTGTTGTTTGATCTAAATATATTAGAGTTTATCAAAAGTGTGAATTATTTATGTAAATTAGCTTGCCCACGTCATCTATAAAATTTCTTTAAGAATTTTTCAGCATTTTTTAGCGGTGTTGCTGGGCTGTGCCGCGACCAACAATAGCAAACCCGTAAATCGGGAACAGATGCATAAAAATCAATGGTGAATTAAGAAATTGTTCTTCTTTTTCAGTGATCCTGTGGCTGATAAAATTTGAATTAATTATACGTTTGTGCATTCGTAGGCGGATAGCTAATGTTAGTTAACATTGAAATTTAAACAGTTTGGTTCTTTCAAAATATCTTAAATGTGTAATGAAGTAGGTTTGATCAGTGATAAATGTCGGCTTGGCAATAATTAAAACATTTTCTGCTAATAGAGGTAATCTTGTGTTCTATGGCTAGTGCCGGGATAAAATTCAGTAAAAATATTTAACAAAAAATCCACTGCATCAGGAAAGTGTATGCCAAGGCCGAATGATTTAAAGGACCCAATTCTCAACCTAATATTCTTAACCAGTTCATATGTGTTCACGTAAATATTATTTTTTCTTTAAATGTACGTAATAATTAAGTAAGTAAAAATTTTTTATTACCACACGAAAATAAGAGAGTGGTTCTACAACAAAGTTCGCACGAAAGAAAATTAACTTAAAAACAACAGATAAATTTTATTATTCTTCTTTAACGAAATTTCAAATCAATCCCATTCATTACGACCGATTTCGTTAAATTGGCGCCCAACGTGGGGCTCGAAAATGCAGTGGCCACTAAATACCCGTGAGATAACTAGGGAATTAATATAGTCGAACTTTGTTGCTGAACATTTAATAATTTTTCTATGTATTGTATGTATTGCATAACCAATATTGTGTGGTAATACCTGTGTATGATTTTTTGCATGAGAACACTATGTACCCAGAGGCAAGCTGAAGAAGAGAGCTCAATATTTCGAAAAATTAATTACCTACCACAATATCAGGGGGCAGCTGCACCCAAGATAGATCACCAAAAGGTAAAGCTACAGTGTAGTTGTCCTGTGGGTAGTAAAGTAGTCTCAGTGCAGTGTTCTCGGATCATTAGAGGTGTGCTTGTTGTTAGTAAATTGTTTTAAAATAACAGGACATTTAGGTAGTTAGTCATTGTAGTATATAGTAAGTGTGTATTAGTTAATGTCCATTTCTTGTGTGATTATGTCAGTGAAACCTGAGTGTTAGGATATTTAGTTCAGATTTTATTTCTTTTGTTTACTATGGTTAGATTGCGTAGTCAGAAAGATATCAACATGGATAATGAGCAACAGTCAGTAAGTAGTGATACCAAGTTGGAAAGTGGGACACAAAGTAATGTTAGTGACGTAGTTCAGGAAGTACAATGTGAGAATCTGGGGGCAGAAGGACAAGAAATGTTGCCATTGCCACCCAGTGATTCAGTTGATAGCGGAAATACTGTGCCATCCGCAAGCACTGGACACGGACCAGAGAGTGGTGAGGTGTCAGAAGTGCAATCATTAAGAGTTATGTTCGAGCGCATGCTCAATTTCCAAGCTGAATTTGTACGTGTGCAAGCAGAGCGTGATAGAGAACGTGATGCTAAACAAGCAGAACGCGATAGAGAACGTGATGCTAAACAAGCAGAACGCTATAGAGAACGTGATGCTGAACAAGCAGAGCGTGACCAGAGATTGGTAGCTGAATTTGCATGTATGCAAGCAGAACGCGATAGAGAACGTGATGCTGAACAAGCAGAGCGTGACCAGAGATTGGTAGCTGAATTTGCCAAACAAGCAGAGCGCGATAGAGAACGTGATGCTAAACAAGCAGAGCGTGACCGACGCCTGCATGAGAGGGACTTGCAGTTGATGCAAACTTTAGAAGTTATGCAAAGTGAGATTGTTAGTTTGAAACAAAAATATGAAACCAAACCCAAAACGGTGCAAGAATTAAGCGAAAGAGTAGATAGTGTTCAAGTGGCTAACGCCAATATAGTAGAGGAAATCAGTGTCCTGACTAATAGGGTCGAACAACTAGAAATTGACACAACTCAAGTAATTGAGAACAAAGTGATCCAACAAGTGCACAAAGTAGAAAATGAAGTCATAAAAGAAATAGATCAGAAAGTGCACGCCGCAAATGAGGCCAGAGATGTGGGCTCAAGTGCGGATGTGCAAGATCTAAAAAGGATAGTGCATAAAGACATTCCGCTGTGGCAGCGGAGTGTGGACCGTCGTCTTGCCGAGATGGAGCTTAGCTTGCGGCATGACGAGGCACGGGCGTATGTCACGCCAGCCAGGTCCAACAATGATAGGCATATAAATACTGCAGTAAAAAATTGCGACTGCGAGACAGAACAGGCAACCAATGTAAGCGAAACAAATAAATGTCATTCCAAAGTAGTGATTGAAGAAAGCTTGATTAGGAACCGACAGTTTCAGATCTTTACAACGGAGAAGAAATCTGTTCACCCTGTAGTGTTTATCAAGGGATTTAGAAACATTTTGCCTAGCGTTTGGAGTCATACCCAGAAAATACAGTTCGTTATGTCTTACATACAAGGAGATGCTGCATTATGGGCAACCGAAGCAGCTGACAGTTGTGATACATATGAGCAATTTGAAAAAGCATTCTTGGCCAAATATTGGTCAACATGTATCCAGGAGAGATTACGGAAGGAGGTATATAATCCAGAGCCGTATTCTCCACGACTAGGCAATTTGCGAAAATATTTCGAGAAGTACATTAATAAGACCCGTTACTGGGACGAACAGATTTCATCCCGGGATTTGATCAGGCTTTTGAAATCACACTTGCCGATACATGTAAAGGAAAAACTTATACACGTGCCTGAAAATGATATGGAACATTTCTTGTCTGTTCTGGACTCAATTGACCTGATTCAGGAGGACGTTAAGGCAGCCTCTGAACAGGCTAGAAGTAACGGAAATGGTTATAGAAATGGTAGAAATAACATGCCTCCACCAAGTAATGGAAACGGCGGAGGTAATAATAGGAGACAGGAGTATGCACAAAACGGAAATATAGGTAGAGACCGGAACGGCAATAGTCCGCCGGTGAATAATGACCGGAAAAGGAGGTTCGATGACCGGTATGAGACAGGCCCACCAAGCAATAATAGATGGAAAAATGCCAGGGGGCCGAGCAACACTAATACTTATAATGATGCAAACCGAACTTGGCCGCAGAACCAGAGGCCCAGTCCGGACCGGCAAAACAGTGATAGATATGACAATAACCGACCGCCACCACAAAATGCGCCAATTGCGCAACCGTGGCGGCCGACGCAACACAACGTGCACATAGTGGAGGTCAGTGACACAGAGCAGCCACGCCCATCCACTAGCAATAATTCAACAAACTAGATGCAGCCGAGATACGCTCTCCATAGTCGGCTGAGGTTTGGAGTGAGAGCAGCCCGACACAGAACAAAACACCGAACAAAATCTGTATCCTTAGGTATAATGACGGGGTACAGATGGGAGATGAATTAATAACTGAACCATCCACGTGCATAAAGGAGCACAAAGACAAAGTACAAGCGATAATAGAGATCAAAATTAACAATATTGATGTGCAAGCGGTCGTAGATACAGGTGCTACTGTCAGTGTTATGAGTATGGACTTATTCAAAGTACTGGGGAAGGAAAGGCGTATGCTGACTTTTCCCGTGAATAATTGTAAAGTCACTGGAGCCATAAGTGCACAGCGACAAATAATTAAACTCCAAGTGCGGGTAGAGATGTATGTAGGGGATGAAGCCATAGCGTGCTCATTCCTGGTAGTAAAGGGTTTAAAGGTAGCCTGCATTTTGGGGGTAGATTTTTTAAGAGAAAGGGACGCAATAATCGACCTTTCTCGGGGAAAATTAAGCTTGATGAATGCTGGTAGGAGAATAGAATTGTCCATGCTCAGATCTGAAGAGGTACCTGTACCTAATTGTAGCGCTATTAGCATAAGGTGTAGGAATCAGTGGATACTACATTTAGACAATCATTGTCTAGGTCAGAATCTCTATTATCCTGACGTACAAGATGATCAATTAAAAGCAAATGTGGACGCACTTGTGAACAAAGTATCACAGTCCGAAAATTTGAACTCTATGCAACAGCAGGATTTGGTACAGTTATTATCTAATTATGCAGATGTATTTTCAGAACGACCAGGAATTGTTAAGGGATATCAGTACAATATCGAGGTAAAGCCTCAAAAAACTTACTGTCGAGCCTCATACTCCATTCCTTGGTCCAAGAAGGAAATAGTAGCTAAAGAAATAAGAAAACTGATCGAGTGGGGAATAATAGAACCGTCTTTGTCCCCTTATAGTAGTCCTTTGGTGGCGGTAGCAAAAGCAGACGGACAGGTACGGTTAGTACTAGATGCGAGAGACATAAATGAAATTATTGTACCTGTTAGGACTCATCCGGAAAATCTTGATGAGCAAATTCAAAAATTTCATGGAGTGCAATATTTGACATCTATTGATATGAGAAGTTCTTTCTGGCAAATCCTGCTCACACCCGAGTCGAGGAAATATACTGCATTTATATTTGGGGGAAGGAGCTACCAATTTAGGGTACTACCTTTCGGCCTAAATGTAAGTGCAGGAGTTTTTATAACAGCCCTCGACGCGGTTTTAGGTCCGGATTTGCTGCAAAGGGTAACAGTGTATGTAGACGATCTAGTGATTGCCACTGCCACCTGGGAGGAGCACGTAGAACTACTGAGTAAAGTCTTAGAAAGGTTTAAGCAAGCGGGAGTAACAGCGAATCTTGATAAATCCAAATTTGGACGTAATCAGATTAAATTTCTAGGTCACATAATAACACCACAAGGCATCAAGCCTGACAGCAAAAAACTTGATGTAATTCGTGGGTTTCCTAGTCCGAGAACTAAGAAACAGCTCAAAGCATTTATAGGTCTAGCATCTTTTTTTACACGGTTTGTTCCAAACCAATTAATGAATAACGAATCTTTATTGAGCCTGTTGCGTAAAAATGCGCACTGGGTGTGGACAGAAGAATGTCAACGCGCATTTGACGCTATCAAAAATGCCTTGGTGAACGCCAACATACTGCGACACCCAGACATGACAAAAGATTTTTGTATAGCGACAGATTCGTGTTCATACGGTCTGGGCGCGTGTTTATTTCAGTGGGACAGGAGCAACGACCCCACAACAATCAATGTAATCGGATTTGCCAGCCGCACACTAAACAGCTGCGAGAGAGCATATTCCGCTACCGAATTAGAGGCTCTTGCAGTGGTTTGGGCGGTAAAGAAATTTAACTATTACATCTATGGTAAAGAAGTCAAAGTATTCAGTGACCACCAGGCTTTGAGCTTTTTAATGACTTGCAAATTATACCATACCCGCTTGCTAAGATGGAGGTTAGCGTTACAGGAATATAAAATTAAAATCATGTACCTTAAAGGACAAGATAATGTTGTAGCAGACGCCTTGTCGAGGCTTCCACTAGGCCAATCCTCAATGTCAAATATTTTGGGACAATCGGAGGAATATCGAATACTATTAGTACAAGATAAGGTACATAGGAGTTTACATATGTGTAAAAATATGTCCATATTGCAGGAAACTGATCCGATTTGGCGAGATATCATTAGTAAAATTAAAGAAGGAACCAATCTTAAAAGTGTTCAGAATTTCAAAATAGTAGATAATATTCTGTATTATAAAACAGGTGTGTCAAATGACCATGGAGTCGTGTGTATACCACAACAGGCTATCCCAGCTGTAGTGTGGCGCACGCATTTAGCATGGGGTCACGCTGGGATAGGCAAGACAATAAGGATTATGTCCAAATTCTGTTATTTTAAGGGGATAAGCCAGCAGACTCGCACCATTATCAGGACTTGTCCTCTGTGCCAAAAAGCTAAGTTTCAAAATAAGTCCACAAGGTTTGAACTGCATCCTATAGTGCCTCATCGACCACTTCAGTTAGTATCTATAGACATAGCAGGACCCTACCCACGAGCCAGGGGTGGATTGAAGTACATTTTAGCGGTGTATGACCTTTTCTCTAAATATTTAAAAATATACTGCCTTAAATCAGCCACTGCTCGTGGAATAGTTAAATGGTTAGGGAAGGAATATTTTACACAAGTGGGTAAGCCTGAAGCGATAATATCGGATAATGCTTCCTATTTTACAGGCCATACCTGGAAAAACTATTTACATGAACAAGATATAAAGCATATACTAATTTCCCGTTTTCACCCACAAGCAAGTTTAGTAGAGAGAACATTTGGAGAGTTAAATAAATTTTTCAGGTTATACATTGCATATAAACACACAAGATGGCCAGATCTGATACCTAAGTTTGTAGAAGTTCACAACGCAACCCCGCATGCTTCTACAGGGTATCCACCAAACGAGATTATAATAAATAATAATAGAGTTTTGAATGAGTGGCTGGCACCTTTGCCTAAGGTCCCAGTCATTCCTGAGCCTAAGGAAGAGAAGATAAGAAAAGCAGGGTGCAACCTTACCAGGTGCGCTCAGAAAAGGAAAGAAAAATATAATCGACATGTGACGAATAACAAAAAATTTAGTGTTGGGGACTTGGTACTCTTACGCAATCATCCTAACTCCTCGGCATCCTTGAAACAGAATAGCAAGTGGCAATTGGTGTACAATGGACCTTTTAGAGTAGTAAGTGTGACACATGAGTGTAGCTATCTCTTAGCAGATCCCCACTCAGGGAGAGTACGGGGACTGTATCCGCGTAAGGATGTAAAAGCATTCCTACAGTAAAAGACTAATAGTCCTATGTGGACACCATTCTTTTGTAAATAATGAACATTAATGATGTGTGATCTTTAGAGATAATGTACTAGTGTAGAAGTGTTTAGTTATAAGAATATGATTGACTTTCTCATGTGTATGGATATTTGTGTTATGTACTCTTTTAATTTGTGTTATCTAGAACATGCTCTAAATGTTTGCACAGATAATCTGATTAGTGCAATTATTTGTAGTGTTAAGCTGTGACAGAGTTCAATCAAAAAGAACATTTTAGTAATGATTAGTTAGTGTACTACATAATTTTCTATGTGCCCAAATTTGAAATATTTCTTGGCACAATCTTCTCTATTATGTGTATGTATGTATATATGTGTAGCTGTCAGATTGACAGATTGACAGATTCGAACCCAGAATAATATCAATAATATGAGGCCCTGAGAACTTTATTATCTAACCAATGTTATTAGAGAAAATAATGCACCCAGTAGTGACCCGAGGGCACCACGGGAGGCAAACTTGTTGCAAATTTATGTAATGCAAAGTTACGCACAAAGAAGCTTCAATTGAAGCATGTGCAGATTCAAACAGTAAAAAAGAGCTAGCCAGATACAGTCCAAGTCAATTTTTGCCTACAGAGACTACACTGTAGTTACGTAGGACGTTGATAGTAAAGTGTGACATGAGTTCAAAGGAGTTATTGAACAATATGCCTGAATCCGGCTGGAATGCACAAATAAAATCTACTCGAACACGAATATAGATGACTTTTGGGAAAACTAATACCAAATTTTAATATTTTGTTACCATGTACGCAAATATCACACCTTGATAAAGAGTTACGAATGTGCTATTACAAAAAAAAAAAAAAAATTGCACAGCGGACATTGTAAATAAAAATAAAGGAACTTAAACAAAAGTGCAGTATTGTGCGGCAGAGACAGACAGTGACTGTTAAACCTGCAGCAATACGTCACGGAATAGTTGTGTATAAGTGATAAAAAACTGTATCATCGCCGTGTGTGCAAGTGGACAAGGAACTAGCACGACACGAACAGTGAACCGATAACGGACGGTGGATCAAGCTAGTGTCAAACTTTAACTCTTTGTGTGTCAAGGGACGCTAGGAAAGCGCATTGACTACGAAGATACATTTTGTCCTAAGGTGAAAACTTGCGTGTGACTAATGACAAGTCATGACATGGTGAAAAATATTGTATGCCCATAAAACGTGTTACTGTGACAACGAAACATTGTGCAAACCAGACTAGTGAAGGCCTACTGAGTAATAACTGCCACTAACTGTGTGCGTTCTTTCCCACAGCAGGAAAAATGCCTATAAGGATAGTACACTGTTTCTGAACTTGTTGCATGTTTCCTGGAGCACTGCAAGAAAACGTCGCACGGGCGAGCGGATATCCAACGCGCATCCGGCTACATCAGCTATGCAGCGGCCGCAGCAGCCCGTAGCAGACCAGACAGACAGCCACGCCCCTCCGCGCCGTAGCTGTCAACGCCGGGGGCGGTGACCTACACGGAGTCAGCGCGCCGCTCAACAATCACTCCGCACCGCTCACCAAATACAGCATTATTGATTTTTTTTTATGTTCACATAAACTGAATAACATGTCAATGACTTCATTTCGATAAACATTGAACATTTACTACGTAGGACAAGTGACCTTGTAGTGTATCACAAGAATAATAGTATCACACACAAAAAACTTCAGTCGAACTGTATGTGACTGTGATATTGTGTAATTGTGTAACCGTTTGTGACGAACTGCTAATTTAATTCAAATGAATAACTGTTAAAGAGACAATATTGACCATGAACCAACTGGGATGGCTGGGCTCCGGCACAGTTTTGCCCAGGTTTCCTGTTTGCCTACGCCCAAATGGGGGAGCCATGAACTTACATAACCCTGGGACTATATAAAAGAGCCATTCCGTAAAATATACAAGTGTAAAGAACGTTACTGGCACCATTGTGTCAAAGTGTAAAAACTCTTTGCCAAATGCTGCCAGGGGGCAATGTAACGTTCCCTGGCAAACTCACGTTATTAAAAAAAAAAAAGAGTTTATTTGTACCATATACGCCGCTCTGGGCAAGTTGTATATATCGTAATTATTGAACAAAAATATTACTGAATGTGGTGTAAAAGACATTTGTTATTCTCCTTATATTTTTTGTTGTAATATTTGTCTGTATTTAGGATAGAAATTTTTCTGTATTTATTATGTGATTGTAAAATGTGTCAGTATTTGCGATAGCAGAGATATGTTGCCAGAAGAGAATAATATCGTCAATTTGCAAATAAATGTTAATAGTCAGCAATACTATTTAAGCACAATGCATTATGTATTCTTTGGTCTTCTCTGTTCAGAAGTCATTGCGGTAGGACACTGTGAAAGAGTTTTTTACGAATGGGTAGACTTCTTTTGTCTCTGTCTGGACTTAGCCGCCATTAGACGATGCGTTACGAATTAATGTGAGTTGTATTGTTGTTTGATCTAAATATATTAGAGTTTATCAAAAGTGTGAATTATTTATGTAAATTAGCTTGCCCACGTCACCTATAAAATTTCTTTAAGAATTTTTCAGCATTTTTTAGCGGTGTTGCTGGGCTGTGCCGCGACCAACAATAGCAAACCCGTAAATCGGGAACAGATGCATAAAAATCAATGGTGAATTAAGAAATTGTTCTTCTTTTTCAGTGATCCTGTGGCTGATGAAATTTGAATTAATTATACGTTTGTGCATTCGTAGGCGGATAGCTAATGTTAGTTAACATTGAAATTTAAACAGTTTGGTTCTTTCAAAATATCTTAAATGTGTAATGAAGTAGGTTTGATCAGTGATAAATGTCGGCTTGGCAATAATTAAAACATTTTCTGCTAATAGAGGTAATCTTGTGTTCTATGGCTAGTGCCGGGATAAAATTCAGTAAAAATATTTAACAAAAAATCCACTGCATCAGGAAAGTGTATGCCAAGGCCGAATGATTTAAAGGACCCAATTCTCAACCTAATATTCTTAACCAGTTCATATGAGTTCACGTAAATATTATTTTTTCTTTAAATGTACGTAATAATTAAGAAAGTAAAAATTTTTTATTACCACACGAAAATAAGAGAGTGGTTCTACAACAAAGTTCGCACGAAAGAAAATTAACTTAAAAACAACAGATAAATTTTATTATTCTTCTTTAACGAAATTTCAAATCAATCCCATTCATTACGACCGATTTCGTTAAATTGGCGCCCAACGTGGGGCTCGAACCCACGACCCTGAGATTAAGAGTCTCATGCTCTACCGACTGAGCTGGTCGTAATGAATGGGATTGATTTGAAATTTCGTTAAAGTGCTCAAAATGATAGTTATTTGCCGTTGCCTTTCCCTATACTGAGCGACATGTTGAACAACCTGTTCGGCAGATACGCGCCCCTCTTGCTCTAAAATGAACTGGTTTTACGGATCTCAACAGACGTGGCTCCAGAGCTTGATTTATAAAGGTCAGATTCTCCCTTGGCAAAAACCCTTAAGCCGGCCGGTGTGGCCGTGCAGTTAAAGGCGCTTCAGTCTGGAACCGCGTTACCGCTACGGTCGCAGGTTCGAATCCTGCCTCGGGCATGGATGTGTGTGATGTCCTTAGGTTAGTTAGGTTTAATTAGTTCTAAGTTCTAGGCGACTGATGACCTCAGAAGTTGAGTCGAATAGGGCTCAGAGCCATTTTTTGAAAACCCTAAAGCGGCTTCTGGCCAGCAGAGCTGTGGCTGTGTCACATTCAATTGTCTGACGCCTGAAACTGACGCTGGCAGGCGGAAGGTTGGTCCTATTATGTTCCATTGATTAAAATTCTGCTCCCCTCGAGCTCTATACGTTTCGCTTCTGGAAACACTCCCCTCTCAAAACAACTTGCTACTACTATCAAATTCTCGTACATGGAGAAAATCCAGTGCACCCCGACACATTGCAAGCTTAATTTTGGTTCCATGATGTCCCTTGGACAGTCTATTCCTTTCCCCCTGGCTAAAAATAACTGCACTGTGTACTTGTCCCATATTTGTAGCTTCACTGATTCTCCTCCAACATTCACTATTTTTGATCCAAACTCAACACTGATTGTGTGACCACTTTCATCCTTAAAATACATTATATGAACTGGTGCAATAAACACGACTTTCCTGATCCAGCACTGTCTGTAACTAAAAATTTAAACAGGAAATCTTACGACTCTGACATCGTTCAATACATATTTATTTCGGCTTTGCTGCAAAATTTACTGAGACACATTTATACCTTCAGAACTGCGTTTGATTTCTCCTCCAACAACACTCCACATACGTCAGGCACTACACTACCCTTTTCAGTGGCCTGAGGACAGGGATCACCATCACCCTTCCTCCCTCTTCAAAAGGACTGCTGCCCCAGCAGGCTCACAATACTGGAAAACACATGTAAAATACAATACTTAATTAACCTATGCAAATCCAATGATACATAACAAGAAACAGAAAGCTACAAATACTCTACTACTTTCTAGATCTAGATCTATATTCCTGATTTCCTCTGTGCTTAGCACCTCTTTTCACCTTCTCTTTCTTCCTCTTTCCTTCATGTGACCCACTTGGAATCACATCCGGGCAGCCCTTAAATGGCCGTAACCACCCAATCTGTACTATCGTCGTTCTAGTTGGCAGCTGGAGCTTTAACGGGAGATGTGGTTTCAACAACTTGGTGTGGCCCTTGATACCTCGTGAGGAACTTCTTCGTTTTCACTTTTTGCGTGTAGGGGCTGGACAGCATTACCCATTGCCCCACTCTATACTGAGATAAACTTCCTTTCCGATTCACTGCCTCTTCTTGCCTTTCCAAAGCCCTCGTATTTGCCTTTTGTACCTGTTTCCAGATATCCCGAATTGTTCTCGCGAATTGACATATCAATTCCTTTCTGTAGCTTCACTAAATCAAACGGTAACGGCATTTTTCGCCCCTACACTACCTCGTGTGGAGACAAACCGGTATTGGTATGGTCTTCTGCATTGTATGCACATACAATGTGCTTCAAATACTCGTCCCACTGACGGTGATGGAAATCCACATAAAAACTCAGCATCTTCCCGATTGTAGTGTGTACCTGTTCTGTCCTTCCGTTGGGCTGTGGATGCAATGCGCTCGTCCTCAACTTCTTTACGTTCAACAATTTACACAGTTCCTTCACTAAATCCTACATGAAGTTGGTCCCTTGGTCAGTAATTACTGTCTCCGGTACACCAAACTTCAAAATCCAGCTGTTTACTAACGCTTGTGCGACCATTGCTACCTGTTGATTTGGCAGAGCCACCATCTGAACATACCTCGAAAAATGGTCTATTATTGTCAGGACGAATCTGTTCCCCGAAGGTCTTAAACATCAGTTCCGAGCATAGAGAATGGACATGTTGCTTCCGGTAATCGTTGTAGCTGTATCTGTTTCCGACTCAAATCTGTTCTCTGCGCGCATGGTATACAATTCTTGACATACTGATCCACATCTCCTTTCCTACCTTTCCACCAATACCTCTCCGCCGCTCTCCTATCCTTCGCTCCACACCCTCCATGATCAGATAATACGTGATCATGTGCTTCATTTAAAACTTCATCCCTCAACTTCGCTGGTACTACTACCCTTATCCCTAACTTCGTTTCCGTGCACAAAAGACCGTCGTACATATTAAATTGTGGCTGCGTCCGATACAATTTACAATCGTTGTCCGCGTCCTGTAATTTTTGCCATACTGCTAGGTCATAACCTGATGACATCTTCTTTTGCCGCCAGCCGGCCGGAGTGGCCGTGCGGTTGTAGGCGCTTCAGTCCGGAACCGCGTTACCGCTACGGTCGCAGGTTCGAATCCTGCCTCGGGCATGGATGTGTGTGATGTCCTTAGGTTAGTTAGGTTTAAGTAGTTCTAAGTTCTAGGGGACTTATGACCTCAGCAGTTGAGTCCCATAGTGCTCAGAGCCATTTGAACCATCTTTTGCCGCCTTCCTACTCAGTGCATCCGCATTACCGTGCTTCTTCCTAGGCTTGTGCACCACCTTGTAGTCGAATTTACTAAGCCTCATAGCCCATCTAACGAGTCTGGTGGAGGGATCCTTCAACCCCAACAACCACTTCAATGCAGCATGGTCTGTTACTATCCATAATCTTCTCCCATATAAATAACATTTAAAATATGTGATTCCATAGATTACGCTAAGCATCTCCCTTTCTATTGTTGAATAACTCCTTTCTACTGCATTCAACTGCCTAGACGCATAGACTACAGGATGTTCTTTCCCATCAATTTCCTGACTAAGAACACACCCTAATGCTTGATTCGATGCATCGCATGCTAGTATGAACTCCTTTTCAAAATCTTGAAACACAAGAACCAGTCTTGATGTTAACACCTCTTTCAGTTTGTCAAACGCTTTCTGACACTCTTCTGTCCACTCAATTTTCACACCCTTCCGTAACAATCGCGTCAACGGCTGTGCTAAATCTCCAAAACCCTTCACGAACTTTCGATAGAAATTGTAAAATCCGATGAATCATTCCACTTTGTTTACTGTTTTCGGTTCCCAAAAATCCCTTACAGCCTGTACCAACCTTGGATCTGTTCGGACTCCGTCCTTACTAATAATATGACCAAAATATTTTACTTCTTCTAATGCAAAATGACACTTCTCCAGGCTCAATGACAAACGAGCTGCTCTTAACCTCATAAAAACTTCCCTTAACCGCTGTCTATGTTGCTCCATACTACTTGAAAACACTACAATATCATCCAAATAGACAAGACACTGCCGTTGTTTCAAATCTCTCAAGACACTGTCTAGCAACCTCTGGAAAGTTGCCAGACCGTTTTTCAAACCGAATGGCATTCTAATGTACTGGTAATGGCCTCTAGGTGTAGAGAAAGTAGTTTTTGGACGATCCTCTGGAGCCACCTCTAACTGATGATAACCGCTTGTCAAATCCATCGTAGAAAAGTACTGGCACTGTCCTACGTGATCCAAAGTCTCCGACGTGTTTGGAATGGGGTGTGCGTCCGTTACTGTCATATTATTGAGGTATCGGTAGTCAAAAGAGAACCCGTATTTCTTAGTTCCATCTGAATATTTTTTAGGCACAACGACAAAGCCCGCTCCCTAGCAAGTATTACTATGCTCTATAATACCGTCCGCAAGCTGCTGATCAATGAAATCCTCCACAATGGGTTGCAAATACCTCGGTATTCTGTATGGTTTACGGTACACAGGTGTTTCATTCCCTGTTAGTATACTATGTTGAACTAATAGAGTTCCTGGTAACGGCCCAAGTTCCACAGTTCGTTGTCCAAGGTCAATTTCAGCATGATGTTGGTTCAAGAAATCTACTCCTAGGATCATGTAGCCCTCGCTTACTCATGGTACTATCTCCATGCATGCTTTAAATCGGACTTTCTCTATTCGAAAGTCAACTGTCACCGACACGAAAGGTGTGACCTCCTTTTCCCCACACCACGCAACCTATAACGTGGTGGTTCTAGCTTCCTTCGTCCCATTATATGCCTAGTAGCCACTGACACTTGTGCCCCTGTGTCCAACAAAATCTTAAACTTTTTAGTTCCTACCACTGAACATTCTACCTCCGGATACGTATTCGTAGCATTGAAATTAAGTGGGAGATCCCTTAGATTGGTCTTGGGCCCCCTCTGCCTATCCCCACTTCTCCATCCTCCACGCTGCTGATTTCCACCCCTTCCTCTATTCCTTGGTGACTGGGTGCATTGCCTCTGCACATGTACCGTACGACCACACTTAAAACATTCCACACCCGCCGTAAACACTGTTTACCTCTCGTGTACCCCTGTTGCCACGTCTATTTCCTCACATTGAATTGCCAGCTGAATGGCCGACTACAAATCTTTCGGAGTCCATTCACGCACTTTCCCTGACGTATGTGCCGGTAACCCTATCAAAAATACATCAAGTGCCATTTGCTCGGCCTCCTGCAACAGAATACTATTCGCTTCATCGCTCTCACCCAACACGTACGTATACTCATTAATTTCCCTTATCTGGTCCGCAAATATCTCCACTCTCTTACCCTCTCTCTTTGTCATTGTACTTAACCTCTCTCTAAAGTAACGAGCACTATTTGTTTCTTGTGCCTTTGTAAAAGCCCTTCCTTCAACTGCTTAAGCTGTCCTGCCTTCCTTAAGACATCAGCAAACCTTACATATGTCTTTGCTTCACCCGTTAATCCAATCTTGGCTCTACGTAACGACTATTCATCAGACCAACCATTCATTACAGTTGAAGTCTCCAAGTCATCCACAAACGAACGCAAATCCTCAGGTACCTTGCCAGAAAATGGAATAAGCAGCATCGCGGCCGCTGGATCAATCTCCTGCACCTTAGGCAACAATGACTTATCAGATGCGCTTTCTCACTCACTTCCAGATGTTAATTCATTTCGCAACTGCGTATTGTCCGCTGTCAGATGTGATACTTTTTCCAACAAAATCCGCACCGCTTCTGGTTCCGACACACCTTGCGTCTCAAACTCTGCCATTGTGTTGCTTTCCCTCCCAGTTAGTCCCAAAACAAAACATTTAAGTACAAGAACAACCTGACTTCCTGCAGCTCCATATCATTATACTCAGTATCACATCTTACGTTTTAGGAGGAGATACATAAAACATCATACTTAGAAAGCAATTAAATGCCACGAAAAAATATAAAACTTTCTGCTCCAAATGCAGTAACACTTACTCTGACAACAAAAAATACTATGCCCATGCAAAACATCTACAATGTGGCTTGCCAGGAGCCATACTCGGAAAAAAGGTAAGAAAACGTCCAATACTCAAAAAAAAACCTTGGTCAAAATTCATCAAATCTTGTGACCATAATGCAGGTTGTGGGCTCAAAAATCGTACTGGACAGATGACGTTCGCTATTCTGACACCAAATTTAATGGGTGGGTGCCAGGAGATGGCGTATTAAAAAATCGGCGAGATCTTTCCAAGTGATTTATTTTTTGAAGTGAAGTTAAAATCTTCTGGGCTTACTAGGCCACGTCATGTTTCTTCTAAAATGTTCGACGTTTCGACCCCTCTCCTGGGATCTTCCTTAGGATCTTTTGGTGTCCACTACAGCCCTCTGTTCACCTCTGTCCACGTCACAGGGTCCCGCAATGCTGAGGCCACCACCCCATCCACCAAGTGCAATGCGCTGCTGTGTGTCAGCCTTGTAGGACTGCATTATCAGGGCTGCGCCTGCAGCCGACTCAGCAGTCTTCTTCTCCGTTGACTCAGCACTGCTCTGCTGGGAGCCACCGAGCGGCCCGCTGCTTCCTTCCCTGCTGGCGTAGCTGATAGCACGACGTGAAACAAGCGCCCATGATCTAGCGTCCGAATCTGTGGCCCTCGCCTCGGGAAGTGTCCGGCGTGTGTCGGGAGCCGAGACGACTGCCCGCGGTAGCGAGCAAAAGAGTGGCTGCTGCTGGCTGGCTGCGGACCCCACGTCAGCCGCAGAGTGTCAAACCAATGACCCATCGTAGGCTGGGACACTGGCGCCCCGTCTGTTGCTGCCTGCAGCCAGCGCTGTGACATGTCTCGCCGTCCGGGAGAGCTGCCACACTTGAACCAACCTCGTTAGGAAACGGCACCTATTTATACTCGGCTGTGTGCCTCTGTTTTGTTAACGCGCCGCTTCGCATTACGTTCGCACCACACCCCCTTTGAGTCAGTGGGCCCCTTCTGCCTGTAACTTGCGACATGCAAACCGCTGTGTTTACTCTTTTCAGCGGTTTTCGACGGCTCTGTGGCCTCCATTCCACTTCACAAACGCTGGTCAGACTAACGTACTGCAATCCGGCCCGCACCTGGCTGTAACTTGTGCACTCCGAAATATTGCACCAAAGCTAGCTTTCCTATTTAAACGGTGGTGCCGCTACCGTGGTTTAATAACGAGATTCGGAATACTATGTGGAAGCAGAGGCTGTTGCACTCCCAGTTCAAAAGAGAATGCACAAATGATGACAAGTAAAGTTCAATAGAAATTTGTGTGTCTGTGAAAAGGTCTATGCACGAGGCTTGCAACAACCACCGCCGTCATGGCGTAGCAAAAGAATTGAGTAAATTTTGGTCCTATGTAAAACCGCTATGTGGGTCTAAGACTTCCATTCATTCATTTGTAACCAGTCTGGTGTGGCAGTTGAAGATTGCAAAACGAGAGCCGAAGTTGTAAATTTCACATTTAAGAAATCTTTCACGCAGGAGAATCATACAAACGTAGCATCGTTTGTCCATCGAACAGACTCCTGTATGGAAGATATAGAAATAAGCACCCTTGGCGTAGAGAAACAACTGAACGAGTTGAAAACAAATAAGGCAATGGGTCTGGATGGAATCCCAGTTAGCCGGCCGTTGTGGCCGAACGGTTCTAGGCACCAATCTGGAGCCGCGATGCTGCTATGGCCGCAGGCTCCAATCCTGCCTCGGGCATGGATGTGTGTGATGTCTTTAGGTTAGTTAGGTTTAAGTAGTTCTAAGTCTATGGGAATGATGACCTCAGATGTTAAGTCTCAGAGTCCTGAGAGCCATTTAATCCCAGTTTGACTTATCAAAGAGTACTCTACAGCATTCACCCCTTACCTAGCTTTCATTTACCACGGATCTCTCACCCAGTGCAGTCCAAAGCGACTGCAGGAAAGCGCAGGTGAGTCCTGTATATAAGAAGGATAAAAGAACGGACCCGCAAAATTACAGGCCAATATCCCTAAAACTGATTTGCTGCAAATTCCTTGAAGATATTCTCGGTTCCTAGATAATAAATTTTCTTGGGACCGAGAATTTTATGTCCAAGATTCATCATGATTTCAGAAAGCATCGTTTGTACGGATCTCAGCTTTCCCTTTTCTCATATGATCTAATGCGAACTATGGATGAAGAACAACAGGTAGACTCCATATTTCTAGTTTTCCGGCAAGCGTTTGCCACGGTGCCCCGCTACATGCTGTTAAAGAAGTTTCGAGCACATGGAATAGGTTCACAGATACGTGAATCACTTGAAGACTTCTTAAGTAATAGAACCAGTACGTTGTGCTAGACGGTGAGTATTCATCAGAGACTAGGGTAGCGTCAAGAGTTACCCAGAGAAGTGTGATTTCGGGGACAGGCTCGGCAGGAATCTACGTTGTTTGCTGACGATGCAGATGAGTAGGAAAAACTAACCCGTACTGTTAGGATACGGTAACAGTAGTGTCCTGCTTGACACCGTCACATCCTTTAAATATCTGGGCCCGCTGCAAAGCGGTGGGAAAGGGAGCATGCACGTGAGAAGTGAGGTAGAAAAGGCGAATGGTCTATTTCGGTTATTCGAGGAAAGTGTGGTTCATCTGCAAAGGAGTCCGCATACAGGGTGCCACTGCGAGCTATTATTGATTACTGTTCGAGTGTTTGGGGATTAAACGGAGGCATCGAAGCAATTCAGAGACGAACAGCTTGATTTGTGTTAGAGATATGCTTCGGAAACTGAAGTGGGAATCCCTGAAGGGAAGGTGTCATTCCCTTGGAGGAATGCTGTCGAGAAAATGTGGAGAAACGACATCTGGACTGTAGAGCGATTCTACTGCATCCAACATACATTGCGTGTAAGGACCACGGAAATAAGGTACGGGAAATTAGGGCTCATACGGAGAGACGTAGATATTACTTTTCCCTCGCTCTGTTTGCGAGTGGAACAGAAAAGGAAGTGACTATCAAGGGTACGGGGTACCCTCCGCCACGCCCAGTGTGCTGGACTGCGGAGTATCTATGTAGATGTACATGTAGAAATGTAATGGCACCTCGGACCATAACTCTCGGATGATGGGTCGTATGGCGGGCCACAGTCGACTTGATACCCCACTACAGTCCAGGGCGTCTCGATACACGTATGCAGGATGGAATCACATTACTAAAGTAAAATTGTGTTCGGTGATGAGTCCCCCTCTGAACTGAGTCCCTGTGACCAGCGAAGATGTGTCTGGAGATTCCCTGGAAAGCGGTTGGATACCGACTTGACTGTCGCCCAGCCCTTTTGATGTCATTCACGGCACCTTTACAGCATAGCGGTACATGGACGAAATTCTATACCCTGTTTCGTTGCCTATCATGGCAAGCCATACTGGGGTTACATTTCAGCGAGATAATGACCGCCTGCACAAGATGCAAGTTTCTACTGCTCGTGTTAGTGCCAGTCAAATCCCACTTTGATCAGCAAAGCCGTCAGGTGTTTACCTAACTGAGAGTGTTTGGAGGATTATGGGTAGGGCCTTCAAACGATCCCGAGCCTATCAAAATTATTGCACGAAATCCCTCAGGAGGACATCCAAACAACTGTGTCAATCAGTTAGAAGCCGAATAAGTGATTGCATAAGAGCTAGAGGTGGACCATCGCGTTATTGACTTGTTCTACTTGCTAAACTTTTTCTCTTTAAAAATCACCAGGCTTTTGTGGACATGCAATCACTTGTTTTATCAGGCATGTATATCACATCTACCGATTTCAGTCGCCTTGGTATCATTCTATCATGTTGTGTCTTTCTTACTTTTTTTTTTTCTCTTAGAGCGAATTTTGTGGACGCGGAGCCGGTGGCAATAGCGTCCCAGATGTGCTCCATAAGGCTCGGATCTCGTGAATTTTGCACCCAAGACGTCAGTGTATGTTGAGTGTCATGGTCCTCAAACCACTACAGCACGACTCTGGTCTTGTGATAAGACAATCATCCTGGTGGAAGATGCCGGAAAACTAGGATAAGACAAGTAGCATGTAAGGACGCAGGTGGTCCAAGTAATGATGCGTGGTTTGAACGCCCTTCAATCACTTTTCATATTTGCTCACGACAGTAGCAGGCGAGAAGCCTACCAGATTCGCCATTTTCAAGAATCTCATTCACAGGCGCCGGATGACAACAGTATGGCGTTTGTCACAGTATATTTTCCTGTTTGCGGACCGTATCGTCGTTAGAATGATAGCCCATTCGTGTCTGATGTGTTTCGATTTTCTTCTGTTCCGCTTTTCCTGCAGTCCATGTTTCACTACACTACAGTGCTGTGCTCCAACCTTACATTCTCAGAAATTTCTTCCTCGAATTGAGGCCTATGTTTGATACAAATAGACTTCCCGTGACCAGCAATGCCCTTTTCGCCTGGGTAGTTTGCTTTCAATGTCCTACTTGCGCCGTCCGTCGTTGGTTTTTCTTCTGCCTAGGTAGAAGAATTTCTAAACTTCATCTACTTCGTAATCACCAAACCTGATGTTAAGTTTGTCGCTGTTCTCATTTCTGCTACTTCTTATTACTTTTGTCTTTCTTCGATTTATTCTCAATACATAGTCGGTACTCATTAGACTGTTCATCCCATTCAGCAGATCCTGTAATTCTTCTCACCCTCACTAAGCTAGCAATGTCATCAGCGAATATTATTATGAACTGCAATTCCTCTCTTCAACCTGTCTTTTATTTTCGTCATTGCTTCTACGATGTCTAGATTGATCAGTAAGCTATATCCCCGTATTAAACCAGTTTCAATCTGAGCACTTCGTTCTTGGTCCTTCTCTCTTATTGTTCCCTTTTGGTTCTTGTACATATTGTGTATTACCCGTCTTTACCTATAGCTTACCCATATTTTTCCCAGAATTTCGAGCATGCTTCAGCAATTGACATTGTCAAACGCTTTCTCCTTGTCGACCAACCCCATGAATGTGTCTTGATATTTCTTTAGAGTTTCTTCTATTATCAACCGCAACGTGGGCAGTAGTCGAAATATTTTGGTCCACACTGTGTGTTTGTGCTCTGTACTAACATAAAGCAACTAAATCAGTATTTCTGTGAACGAAGCAGCATAATCACTTACCAGCTGTGTCCTCTTAATCTAAATCTGCGGCTGTGAATGACAACCAGCTTTTATTTACAACCAGAATAATTATTATTACACAGAACTTGAGCTACAGTCTGGTATGTTACGTTAACCAGAGCCAGGTACACACTGATCAGTCACGCTCTCAGTATTGATTGTAATTAAGCCTCTTTGGATGACACAATATTTTAAGCGAATTGTATGGCATGTGTGTATGGAGCTGCGAGATCAAACAATGCATGGTGGAGTCTTTCCGAGGCTCTGGAACACGAGAGGGAATCCCTTTAGAGGTAAAGTAGAGAACCATCTAATTTTTGTATTTTTAACGTTCTAAACTCATTCCTCTACGCTAATATAATGACCTGTAGAGGGCCACAAATTCCCACAGAAACTGGCACACCCGGAAATGAGCCCACAAATTGCTCGCATTTGTTTCTCGGAAATGGGATTTGTAGGGAATTTCGTTTGTAACAAGATTTATGAATCTGCAGTACAGCCAGGATGAGAGGCGGAAAGGAACAGAAGGCTGCGTAAAGAGAATGCGTGGAGAAATCACGAGAATAAAAGGGAAATTAAAATGAGATTCCCAGGGACCGTGGCAAGAAAAGGAGGTCACGGACGAGTAAAAGCGTCGCAGCAGTGCCAGAGAGTCACACGGCAGAGGTCTCAAAGGGCACAGCGTCTCCTGGTTGGCGTGCACAAGCAGACCCGGCCACCACTCATCCCTGCACCCAGTCTCTTCGTCTCTCAGCAGCACCGTCGTCCACAATCCTCCACTACTGACTGTACGGTTTGCAATACCCATAGTTCCTAACCCGAATGCAAAGAAATAGTGTCACACGTGCAATGAAACTTTCTGAATCAGTTGTGGATTAGTAACTAAACTCAATTATTTAAGTTTTTTATATAACCATTGCCCAAAATTTTCGACTACAAACTTCAGCGAATGAACACATATGAAACAAACCGTAGCTTGTGAAACGAGTGTACGGACGACGTTACTTGAAATTAGGTACCAATCACAGATGACCACAAATTACCGCAACGGACCACTTGCATGCCAACTGGGGGTGTCCGGGTTTTCTCGGATATTGGGCTCACTCGTCCAGTGTCTCGCCACTCAGTTGTTCGGTCCCCAACCGAGTCAAAATACCTGATGATTACTGTGTTTACAAAATGGAATACATCTGTGGGGAAACGAATGTATTTAACTCTTGGATGTAAGAAAATATGCACAGCGCGTATTCCGTTTTCCCGTCTTCATCCAAAATTTTGATTTTATGACCACAGAGATGAAAATAACGTCTTTTGTGCAGTATCGAACATAGTGAAATGCCTGGGAGACAACACGTTCCAAATCAACAAGAGAAAGGATTATTAAAACACAACAGGATACCCACAAAATAAAAAACTTCTTGCTTTGATTAAGTGTACGGCCGGTCCACGGTACAATATTTTATACATTATGAATGAAACATACACATCGATGTCTACATATACATGGATACTCTGCAAATCACATTTAAGTGCCTGGCAGAGGATTCATCGAACCACATTCACAATAATTCCCTATTATTCCTATTTTGTACAGCGCGTGAAAGAAAACTAACACCTATATCTTTCCGTGCGAGCTTTGATTCATTTATTTTATTCTGATGATCGTTTCTCTCTATGCATGTTGGCGTCATAAAAATATTTTCGCATTTGGAGGAGAAACACGTCTTTGTTTTAATGATGTCCATCCCAAATCCTGTATCATTTCAGTGACACTTTCTCCCGTATTTCGCGATAATACAAAACGTGCTGCCCTTCTTTGAGCTTTCTCGACGTACTCGATCAATTGTATCCGAAAGAGGACGGATAAATATTGTTTAGGGAGTCTCTTTAGCAGCTCTGTTACATTTTCTAAGTGTCCTGTCAATAAAAAGCAACCTTTGGTTAGTTGAATTTATGGCCTTTAGATTTGCCTGATTTATCGTGTAACCAAAGTTTAACGGATTCCTTTTAGCACTCACGTGGATGACCTCACACTTTTCGTTATTTAGGATCACTTGCCAGTTTTTGCGCTTTTGAGATATCTTTTCTAAATCGTTTCGAAATTTGATTTGATCTTCTGATGACTTTACTAGTTTCTAAACAAGAGCATCATCGGCAAACAACCTAAGACGGTTGCTCACATTGTCTCCTAAATCGTTCATACAGTAAAGCAACAGGAAAGGGCCTATAACGCTACCTTGGGGAAGGTCAGAAATCACTTCTGTTTTACTTGATAACTTTACTTCAGTTGTCAGCTCTCTGACAGGAAATGATGAATTCAGTCACATAACCCAGACGATACTCGATAAGCACGCAATTTCACTACGACCCGCTTGTGTGGTACAGTGTCAAAAACCTCCTGGAAATTTGGAAGTACGAAATCTATTTGAAATCCCTTGCCAACAGCACTGAACACTTCGTGTGAGTAAAGAGTTAATTATGTTTCACAAGAATGATGTTTTCTAAATCCGTCTTGACTTTGTGTCAATACACCGTTTCCTTCGAGGTAATTCGTAATTTTCGAACACAATATATCTTCCAAAATCCTGCTGCATATCGACGTTAACGATATGGACCTGTGATTTAGTGGATTACTCCTGCTACCTTTCTTGGATAATGATGAGACCAGAGCAACTTTCCGATCTATGGGTACGGGTATTTCCTCGAGCGAACGGTAGTATATGACTGTAGATGACTGTTAAGTATGGAGCTACTGTATCAGTATACTCTGAAAGGAACCTAACTGGTATACAGTCTGGACTGGAAGACTTGCATTTGTTAAGTGATTTAAGTTGCTTCACTACTCCGAGGACGTCTACTTCTACGTTACTCATGTTGGTAGTTGTTCTTCATTCGAATTCTCGACATTTACTTCGTCTTCTCTAGTGAAGGAATTTCGGAAGTCTGTGTTTAATAACTCTGCTTTGGCAGCACTGTCGCCGATAGTATTTCCATTGCTATCGCGCAGAGAAGGCATTGAGCGTGTCTCGCCACTAGCATACATCAGATACGACCAGAATCTCTTTCGATTTTCCGGCGGGTTTCGAGACAGTTTCGTTGTGGGAGCTATTATAAGCATCTGGCATTAAAGTCCGCCCTACATTTCGAGCTTCTGTAAAAGGTTCAAATGGCTCTGAGCACTATGGGGCTTAACATCTGTGGTCATCAGTCCCCTAGAACTTAGAACTGCTTAAACCTAACTAACCTAAGGACATCACACACATCCATGCCCGAGGCAGGATTCGAACGTGCGACCGTAACGGTCACGCGGTTCCAGACTGAAGCGCCTAGAACAGCAAGGCCACACCGGCCGGCATCTGTAAAGGAACGCCAATCTTGGAGATTTTGCGTCCGTTGAAATTTGGCACGCTTTTTTCGTTGTTTTTGCAACAGTGTTCTGACCCGTTTTGTGCACCAAGGTGAATCAGCTCCGTCGTTTGTTAATTCCTTTGCTATAAATCTCTCAGTTGCTGCGGATACCATTTCTTTGCTTTCAAGCCACATCTGGTCAGATGTAAATTGTTAATTTGGAAGGAATGGAGATCGTCTCTTAGCCAGGCGTGAAGCGAATTTTTATCTGCTTTTTTGATTAGGTGTATTTTTCGTTTACTTTTAGAGGATTTGGGAATTACTGTATTTAGTTTTGCTACGGAAACTCTGTGTTCACTTATCCCTGTATGCGTTTTGATACGCGTTATTGGCTCAGGATTATTTATTGCCAACAGGTCAAGCGTGTTTTCATAACCGTTTACTACACGGGTGGGCTCATGAACAAATTGCTCGAAATAATTTTCAGAGAATGCGTGGAGCACAATTTCGGATGATGTTTTATGCGTACCTCCGGAATTAAACATGTATTTGAGCCAACACATCGAGGGTAAATTAGAGTCACCAGCAGCTATCATTGTATAAGTCGGGAACGTGTTTGAAAATCAAACTCAGCAGTTGTATAATCTGAGTTGAGAGGTCGGTAAAAGGATACAATTATTATTTTATTCCGGTTGCTTATAAGGACCTCTGCCTATACTAACTCACAGGAACTACCTACTTCAATTTCGTGATAGGATAAACTGCTTCCAACAGCAAATACACGCCACCGCCAACCGTGTTTAGCCTTGCTTTCGGATCACCGTTAGGTTCATCGCAAAAATTTCGGCGGAGCTTATCTCCGATTGTAGCCACCTTTCAGTGCCTGTAACCATTTGAGCATCAGTGCTTTCTCTTGGCGCTTGGAGCTCTGGTACTTTCCCAGCACATCTATGATTCTTCCTGCTTTCGGCCTGCAACGTTTGTGACTGAAGCCCTTTTTGGGTTTTTCCGAGACACTCTAACTGAAAAAACCGCCCAGTCCACGCCACACAGCCCCTGCTACCTGCGTAGCCACCTCTTACGTATAGTGGGCTCCTGACCTATTCAGTGGAACCCGAAACCCAACAACCTTGTGGTGTAAGTCGAGGAATCTGCAACCTACAAGGTTGTAGAATCGTCTAAACCTCTGATTTAGACCCACCACTCGGATCTGTACCAGAGGTCCGCAAACGGTCCTCGACTATGCTGCAAATGGTGAACTCTAGGCACCGATGTGTGCCACCACCTGCAGTTGGCTGCACCCTGTGCTCTTCATGGCATCCGGAAGGACCCATTCCACGTCTTGAATGACTCCACCTGGTATGCACAAGGAGTGAACATTGGCTTTCTTCCCCTTTCTGGCAACAACAATGGTGTAATATATTACAACAGTTATTATCTGTCACACAAATCGGTTGTCAGCTGTTACGCCATCATCAGGTACAAATTCCGTTGGATCAAAGAGTTTAAATTTATGAATGTACAATCATCTCCATTTTTAGAGATGTAAATGTCAGAATTTGGAATAAAACAAGAGGGTTTATTTCACTGAAAATACGATGTAAGATTATTTAACTAAGATAAGCTGGCATGGATAGATGTCAGGGATCGCTATAAATTGGGAATCTGATGTCGTGACTGGATTTTTCAAGCACTACAGGATTCCTAATCTGGGTGTATCCACTGTATTTATAAACAGGAGGAAGGTTCCACTGCGTGATAAGATAGAGACAACAGCAAATACCATTGCAAGACAGAGTTCACTGCTGTAACACGTCCAAGCACTCTACCATTACGTTTTGTACACAGCGAATCATTTTGTATTTTCTACCACGACGTTGAGGTATGTGTCAGGTTATGAACCGCTATTAACATGTTTCGATCCATTAGCTCTCATAGAAAACTGGACATCGCACGGTGTAAATTATCTTGATGCTGCACCCACAGCACACACACCGGATGATTAAACTAAAAGACAGTCACAACATAAAGAAACTGGAAGTGTCTTCCAGCATTGTGTATCGTTTCCAAATATCTGCCCGTAGGTGACTGATGATCGCTACATTTAAACTCATCATTCACAGTGATGGGGTAGCTGATGGCTTGGTATTCGGTTTCGACTGATTCCTCACGTACGCAATCACTGTTTCGGTGCTAGCCATCCCCGAAATGTGTTGCCCATCCACCAATCGCAAACAAGTGATGGCAGTTAATCATTATGTGGCAATCAGCACCGTACCAGTGGGCGAATGGGATGGAGAAGACACCATCGATGTACTGTAATAAGAATAATAGTTGATATCGCGATCGATTTTAGCGATTTTATCGGATTTTTAGCGCTCAAAAACGTTCAAATGCGTGTGATATCTTATGGGACGTAACTGCTAACGTCATCTGTCCCTAAGCTTACACACTACTTAACCTAAATTATCCTAAGGACAAACACACACACCCATGCCCGAGGGACAAACACACACACCCATGCCCGAGGGAGGACTCGAACCTCCGCCGGGACCAGCCCCACAGTTTCTGTATCATCGCTAAACCACCTCTTCACTACTTTGCGAGTACCATATACTAGATTGTGAATGTAGACAGATGAGTGTGCAGTCTGTCCACCCATTGTTAATTCTCGAACACTTACACGCATATATATACATATTGTAAGTTGGCTGTTTAGGTTTTCTTATTGGCAACGTTACGTAGCGCTCTGTATGAAAATCACTAGCTGTGCTGTGTGCAGTTTGTGGCTGCATTGTTGTCTGCCATTGTAGTGTTGGGCAGTGGCAGCTGGATGTGAACAGCGCGTAGCGTTGCGCAGTTGGACGTTGGAGGTGAGCCGCCAGCAGTGGTGGTTGTGGGGAGAGAAATGGCGGAGTTTTGAAATTTGTAAGACTGGTTGTCAATTATGACTATTAAGGTAAATACATTGTTTGTTCTCTATTAAAATCTTTCATTTGCTAACTATACCTATCAGTAGTTACTGCCTTCTGTAGTTTGAATCTTTTATTTAGCTGGCAGTAGTGGCGCTCGCTGTATTGCAGTAGTTCCAGTAACGAAGATTTTTGTGAGGTAAGTGATTTGTGAAAGGTATAGGTTAATGTTAGTCAGGGCCATTCTTTCGTAGGGATTTTTTGAAAGTCACATTGCGTTGCGCTAAAAATATTGTGTGTCAGTTTAAGCACAGAAATTTAATAAGTTTTCTAAGGGGACATTTCAATATATATATATATATATATATATATATATATATATATATATATATATATATGTGTGTGTGTGTGTGTGTGCGTGTACGTGTTCGAGAATTAACATGATATATATTGTAAATTACGCTCTATGATCGAAGTGATAGAAATACGTAGAGCGTAATTTACAATTACGGTTGCCCATTTTTCCCTATGTGGATGGGAGCCAGAGGAATACAGCTAAATGTCATTACTCGTGAAGAAGCAGAGTGAGCTGAGTCTATAACCGCACTAATCTTACCAATCTTACTCACAGCACCCATTCAAGTGCACAAGATCTCCCCAGATGCGCGCATTTGAGAAGGTTAGCATCCCTTATCGGTGTACAGTAGATATAAAAGTGTTGTGATGATATAACAAATTGTTATGAAGAGGAAAGGTGTGATTTATGCATGATGGAGTTCCAGGTGGACGTAGTTTGAAGCATTTTACGTAAATCTACTGCACTATCAATTCAGAAATATTGTTCTAGTGTCTGAGCTCAGTACCAAGAAGGTATTGGTAAGAGAGAACATAAACACATACATTCCGAAGACTACCCAGTTCTGCACTTAAACACGCTGTAACGCTAGAGTTTGCGGCTTCCGGCCTAATAGTTATGCGGAATGCAACGCTGTTAATACCCCAATGTAAGAAACATACTCCCAGAGCATGACATACACTCTCCATCCAAGTTGCTCTACGATAAACTATGCCAAAAAAATGCAAAGTGATGAAACTACTACCTTGCACACCAAAGAAAACATGCATTCTCTGTAACACAAACACTACATAGATTTCCAAAGGTGGACGACTTTCCCTCTCCCTAATGATCTAGTTGCATGCTTTTAGGATAAGAGGAACAAGAGAAGCATAGCACCAGTCGTTTCGTGCCTATGTGAAAGTGAAGACTCGATTTACATTCAAAATATGGCAGAGAAATGGACTTGGTCTAGAGGATGCTACCGAAACAGGTTTTCCATCAATGGACATGTTTCGTCACACGTGAGTTGGAAGTCCTCTGATGACTATGGTGTGGAGAGGTTTGCTAATAATGATCGCAGGTGGATAGTGCTCAAAGTCGCACACAAAACGTACAATTGTATACAAGCTGATTGCAGCTTATACCAAACAGCTGATGCAGTCTGAGAGAACAATGGAAAAAATGGCTGAATGCGTGATAAATGACCATCGAATCGCAGTCTTTGGTTTTATCACCCACAACGTTATCTGTGTGATCATTCTTATTTAGGTTATTTGTAATTGTAGAGTATTCAGTTGAAGGTACAGACTTCAGATTTGTGTTCCTTATCGCGTAATCAAAATTTAGCAGATTTCTTTTAGTACTCATATGAAGAAATTTACACTTTTCTTTATTCAGGGTCAATTACCACTTTTCGCACCATACAGGTATCTTATCTAAATAATTTTCCAATTAGTTTTGGTCACCTGACGAATTTACATGACGGTAAATGACAGGAACACCTGCAGACAATCTAAGACAGCTACTCAGATTGTCTCCTACGTCGTTAATATAGATCAGGAACAACAGAGGGCCTATAACACTTCCTTGGACGACTTTCCGTCTGTTACTATGAAATGTGTCCTTTCTGACAGGAAATCACGTATCCAGTTGCATGACTGAGGTGATATTCCATGAGCACGCAGTTTCGTTAGAATGCACTAATGATTTGCGTAATGTTTGTGTGTGTTATTCAAACGTAGAAAATATATTTTTTTGATAAAGGAGGATAGTTGTAAGATGGAAGTGAGTGTTTCAAGCGTCTGTTTAACTCCTGCAAATTGTTAAACAATTAATCTGACAGGGTAGTAAAAACGGATTATTTCCATCTATTTTTGCTATCGAAATTCCTTCAGCTTTCCCTCTGTGTCCAGTGTTAGCCAACAGGAATGCGGTATTCTGAGAAGAAACGAAAACCTTCGTGTTTGGAGATGCTGGTTCTCACAGACAAGCAGGGAGTGGCCTCTTGAGAGCGATAGAAAGGAAGCGAGTCTGGAATTTGCAGATCGACAGATTACCGCCACTTGATGCTTCGTTTGGGGCCCGCGATGTCAATGCAAGCCAAATGCGGTCTGTAGACAGCGGTTTTTACTAACATGATATGTAATTAGGACAGTGGGCTTTTTGGTGGAGGCGTCCTGACGACACACGCACACTCGGGAGACCCCAAGCGGCGGCTACTATGCCGCACTTCATTCATTCCCTGGTGAATACAATTTTTATGTCATGGGGAGCAAGGGCGGGGGACGGGGGTGGGTGCAGTCGTTGTGTCAACCGAAGTGGGAGAAGCCCACCTCCCGCAAACTGATTAAATAAAGAACGTGAATCAACACATTATTGGCCTCGATTTGAATTTCTTGTCGTGAGATCCTTCCTCTCCAGCATAGAGTGAATGTTTTTCCTACCAGTTTTTTCTGGGATGGATGGCGAAGGGTTGGGGCGAGGGTACGAGGGTGAGACGTCGTCTGGTGGTGGCACTGTGCAATAGCTCAGTCGACCCCTGCATGTCGAGGTGAGTGCACACATGAAAATTTTCCAATCAGGTGACGCCTCCCATCTGCACCAGTGTAACTACGTAATTAGGACATGTAGTTGCTCGATATTTCTCACCAAATGGAAGTGAGATCCTGCCTCTGGGAATTGAATTTTATAAATAAACAGCACAACGTATGTTATATAATTGAATTTCCTGTCGTGAGATGCTTAGTCTCCAGCACAGATGGCAGAATCCATTCTCAGTCAGGCGTTTGCCTTGGAAGGAGTTCTCACATGCTCTGGTATTCCGCAGGGGATTACCAGGTAAACGTTGCTTCCTTGCGGTTCAGTCCGATTGTGACTGATGGTGGGAGGAGGCCTGGCAGTGGCATATTACAGGAGGAGAAAGAGAGAGGGAGCATATGTTTTGACAGGAATTTCTTGGGTGCTTTTGCTTGGGGATAGCGTGACATCCGCTATGTCAGTTGCGTGGCCCGCGCGGACGCATCTTGGACACTGGTGCGTGGCGTGGCCGTTGGAAGGTGCGTCACTTTGCGAGACCCCAAGCCATCTGCGCGTACGGCTGTGTGAGCCGGCACTTGGTGCGGAACGATGGGCGGTGCGTGCTTTGTGATTGAATGATATTTAGCAGTGTAATTACGTGTGATGGGTGTGGTGTCACCGCCAGACACCACAATTGCTAGGTAGTAGCCTTTAAATCGGCCGCGGTCCGGTAGTATATGTCGGACCCGCGTGTCGCCACTCTCAGTGATTGCAGACCGAGCGCCGCCACACGGCAGGTCTAGAGAGACGTCCTAGCACTCGCCCCAGTTGTACAGCCGACTTTGCTAGCGATGGTTCACTGACAAATTACGCTCTCATTTGCCGAGACGATTGTTAGCATAGCCTTCAGCTACGTCATTTGCTACGACCTAGCAAGGCGCCATTACCAGTCACTATTGATGCTGTAAAATATGTACCGTCACGAGCGATGTTCACCAATTATGGATTAAAGTTAAGTATTCCAGAAGCTACGTACTTTTTTTACTAGACTCAACTCCTTTAACTGTTCCAGACCTCACGCCAGCCTGCGTGAGCTTAAACGCATGCCTTCCGGCTACCTCATAGTGGCTTGACTGTCTTGCCAAGTCACAACAATGGGCATTTCATGACGGTATTCCTTGTGTAATCGGGATTTAAAAGAAGCGATCGATTTTATTATTTCTTTTCCATGTGCGACCTGAACCTCCGCTCACAGCAGAGAAAAATGAGCAAGAGATATCCAAACTCTGGAAACTGAATTTTTTATAAATAAACAATATACCCTCTGCTACGTAGATGAATTTCCTGTCATGTGATCCTTGCTCTCCAGCACAGAGCAGTTAATTTCAAGGTAGGGAATCGAGAGAAGGGAGAAAAGGTGGGGGGGCTTACCTTAGGGGGAAGCGTTAATTATTTGATCAATTTGATTAAGTAGTCAAACAAATTGGTACAGTGAAAGGGAGTATTCAAATAACTCAGGCCTGAAGTGTAGTTGTATCATCGGTTGGAGTGGGAGGGTTATAGGTTTTTCATTGGGCTGTGAGGAGGAGGGGGAGGGGTGGGGGAACAATACGTTAAGAACCAGTCAAAGAAAGAGAAGGATTATCGCAAGGGGTCATGATCCTCTTAGCAGAACAATAGGTTAAGAACCTGTTAATCAAAGGAGAACAATAGCTTTGCCCTTGAATATTGGGAGTCCGCTCTCACAAATTGTCCTGATGCCCACTTTGTCCCCATAGTTAGAAACTTCTGAAAACGGATGTTGAAAATTATATGGTTCAATAGAATTACATAGCAGTACATTTAAGCATCTAACCAATGTGACGAGCTTCTGTGATTTACTGGTCACACAACAGAAGAGATTGGCTATCTCCTGCTTGTTTAATCTGAGCGCTTTTCTCTTTTCCACTCTTTTGGTTTCCTTTTGGTTCTTGGTCATATCTATTTTACTAAACCGCTAACCCAACTCTTGGTGCAGAATCCCAGATTCTGGCTGCCTATCTAACGGCTTCTAGAGGCAACAAAATTTCATAATCAATATTTCATATAGTTATTGATCAAATTCATAAATTTAAATTGCTGTCATGATTCACTCACTGAGATGTATAACTGATTGTTAAAGGTTAAAACCCACCGCAAAATAATGCAAGGGAGAAAACTTTATTGTTTATTAAATTAAATTGACATAGCAAACAAAATGTCTTAACATATACGAGGTGCGACAGTAAAGTAATGAAATTGACGTGAAAAAAAATTTACTTACCGTTTTAGTCAATTTCAGCGTTGTATCCTTCAGAGTAGTTCCCATCTGATTGCACGAACATTTTTCCAGCGCTTCTGCCATTGATGGTAACATTTCTGGAAGTCATCTTCTGTAATATTTCAAAAAATAGCTACATGTTCACGTCTCCAGGTGGCAAATTTGTATGCATCTAGCGTCGTTAAAAGCAGTTAAGTTTAAAAAAATTAATATTAGAAAAAATACCGATCACAAACATGATAAACGATAATCCAAATCTATAGTGAAATGAACGTTAATAAGTCACATTGTTCATTTGAACGCTGATTGAAAGGCTATGGAGGAAGGAAAATGAGCTATAACACTGGAACAGTTACTAACCAATTATAATTGATACAGGTGAGAGCCAACAACAAAGATCATTTCCGAATTTAACATAACAGGAAAACGAATCACATAATGTCCTGTAAAAAATGCACAAGGACCAGAACTGAGGAAAGGATGGTGAGGGAAGGCATGTGGTATCATTAGAGTATGTGAATTGATTTACAGTGCCACTTAACTAAAAAAATTTGAAAACAATGAAATATATGATATTTTTTGTCAGCACACTGCCAGAAAAAAATTAGTACACCCTTCTAGAAGTTTCCAAATCACTCAAGACTTATTGTTGCGACAGTCCATGTGGAATGTACGAAATGATTAGATTTACAGATTAATAGTACAAGCGGCTCTGAGGTATCTGATATCGACCAATGCTCAAATAGCCATATTTATATGTGGTGTAGCCTCAATAGGCGGCAAAACATGTGCTGACTCTGACATCCAGTTGACCATCCATATGGCCAATACTGTCCTGGGATACATTTTGCCACACTCTCTCAATTTGTTCACGAAGTTCCGCACGAGTTGTTGGTTGACGAGTCACGCCAGTCCATTTGTAACCCATCACGTTCCACGTATGCTCAATTTTAGTCAAGCCCGGAGATTGTGCTGATGAGGGAAGATGTTTGGCGTCGTGGAGATCACGTCGAGTTTCAAGGGCACTGTGTCGGCGATCACTGTCTTCTTGGAACAACACACCACCTCCGTGTTCAAAGAACTCCCAAAGAACGGGGATACGTTCTGAACGTAACAACTGGGGTTATCGTTCCCTCGAGAAACGTCAATGGTGAACGAGAGTTTTAGCGTATCGCACTCTAGACCATAAGGCCTGGGATTGGGGCAGCGTGTCTTGGACGAATGCACTCTACGAAATAAAGCTAACCAAGTCTACATCCTAAGCGTAAACGACCATATTCACGTGTACGCAGAACCTGCTCTCAACGCTGAAAACCATGCTGCGCCATTCCATGCTTCTCTAACAGCAACAGTCGAGCCGTGCACGTCGATGCTGTGGCGTCAAAGGAAGGCGGGCAAGAGCTGTGCGTGCCCCAACTCCCAATGGTAATAACCGGTTTGCAACAGTTCATGTTGACACATAGGGGCTCACGATTCCTCATATCTGTGCTGCGGCAGGTATACCGTCTGCCACTGCTGCCCTTACAATACGACGATCCTGACAGGTGGTTGTGCTGTGTGAACATCCAGAACCTCGTGTACTGGTGAAAGGATGTTCACTGATACCAAGGGTCGTTGCATAACCGACACAGCACGTCTAAATTGTGTGACAGTTCTCCGAAAGAACGGTCTCGTCACTGGGTAGGCCACAACTTGACCTCTTTCAGTCTCGTCCATTTGGCTGTAGGAAGCACGAGTGCGGTTCCGTGGCATGGTTGCCTGCTTGCTTGACAAGTTCGCATCAACTGAGGCTTCTAGCTGTTAGCATTCCCTGCTAAAGGATAAACACAGATGCCACTGTGGTATCTATGCCAATAAGCTATCTGTTGGCGGACAGCGTTGAAACCATCGTCAGTACATCTGCTGTCCCCCAGGAGGCATATGGCACCTTCCAAACCAAATCGACGTCGTCTTTCTAGGTGTACTAATTTTTTTCTGGCAGTGTATGTGCATTTACTCATCATCATAACAAGTTGTTGTGCTCATTGCAGAGCGTCGTGACACTATTAACCAACCGTCATCTGTTTACTAATGTCAAAAAAACGCTGACAGTATTTGGCTTATAAAGGAAATGCACAAGAAACGGTCACTGTCCTTGTTTTACGTAAAACTCCAAATTTTTATGGGATAAAAGTGAATTTGTAGTAGTTTAAGATAGTAGATAAGCTGAAACTGGAATCTCCGGTGGGGGGTGGGGGTGGGGGCATGGAGTCAGGCATCTTTATTGACTTAAATGCCTTTGCGCCAGCAAGGATAATGTCTGGCATATAAACTTAAAATAGTTATAAACTTTTCTATCAAAATCAAAGGATCGAAAAATACGCAAGGTTTAACAAGCATTATACAGTCAATTTGCCATCGGCCCTCAAACAAATCACTTTGTTTATTGATATACTTTTGTTTATACACTTTCCACTAGTGTTTTTAGTTTTCATTGTAGATATTTGCTCTTATTACTTTTCGTTTTTCTCTTACTATTTATGTTATTCATTTTAGCACCCACATTTGGACCGGTGACATCGCTGTTTGGTCCACTCACACAAACCAACCAATCACCCACTTTTGAGATACGTCTTTAACGCCAGTAAAAACATAGAACTATGCCATATGGCGGCATGTATTTGTAGCTATATTTTGAAATATTTTCACTGCTAATGTTTTGTGTACATAACGCTTGTTCTATGACAATTGCGTTTCATATGGCAGATGTTCTGATAACGGGGTACGCCCGAAACACGTTAGCAAACATAATTTTCGACAGTAAGTGATCTGTTGATTTTAGCGACATAATGAAGTAATGATATTAGAAGAGCTCGGAGCTTACATACTCGTAGCATGCCTCCTGCATGGCTTATTGTCGTAACATAACCTCTTGGAAAGGTTGACTGCAGTTAAGTGTTTGAAATTTTGAAAATAGCAGGGACAAAATACAGGGAGCGAAAGGCTATTTACAAGTTGTGCAGAAACCAGGCCATAATTCTGAGAGTCGATGGACACGAAAGGGAAGCACCGGTTTACAACTGAGGGAGACAGTGTTGTAACCTATCCCCTTTACAATTTTATCTGTACATCGAGCAAGCAGTAAAGCAAACCAAGGATAAATATAGGAAGCAGATGAAATAAAATTTGGGGGTTTGTCTATGACGTTGAAATTCTGACAGAGACGACGAAGGACTTGGAATGGATAGTGTCTTGACAAGGTATCATAAGATGAGCGTCAGCTAAACGTAAACGAGAGTAACGTGTTGTAGTGAAGATCAATGAAGGCAGGTCAATTGAATTTATAGTGTCTTGAAGTGGTTACATTAGAGAAACATCAACAAAATTAAAATGATGGTTATGTGAAGTACCCAAACAAAATCTGGTGATGTTGAAGGAATTAAATTAAGAAATGAGACACGAATGGTAGTAGATGGGTTTTAATATTTGGCCGAAGTACAGTTGATATAAAATGGATACTGGCAATAATAAGAAAGCCGTATCTGAAAAAGAGAAATTTGCTAGCAACAAATATAAATTTAAATATTGGGAGATATTTTCTGTACTTTGTCTAGAGTGTAATCTTGTACGGTTGTAAAACTTGAAAGGTATACAACTCACACAAGAAGAGGAGACAGGCTTCCAGTATGTGTACTGCAGAAGAATGCTGAAGATAACATGGACAGACAGAGTAGCTGAAAGGGGCCGCGTGGGGTAGCCGCGCTGTCTCGGGCGTCTTGTCGCGGTCTGCGCTGCTCTCATCGCCGGAGGTTCGAGTCCTCCCTCGGGCATGGGTGTGTGTTGTCCATAGCGTACGTTAGTTTAAGTAAGATTAAGTAATGTGTAAGCTTAGGGACCGATGACCTCGGCAGTTTCGTCCCATTAGATCTTTCCACAATTTTTTTACAGTAGCTAAATGGGAATGGTGAATATAATCGAGGAAAACGAAATTTATGCCCCAACGTAACTAAATAAGGAAACGGTTGATAGGACACGTCATCAGGCTCAAGAAGACGTGAATTTGGCAATGAATGGAAGTGTGGTGGTAAAAATTGATATCATAAGCGGATTCGTACGGATGTAGGCTGCGATAGCTACTGAGTGATGAAAGGAATTGCAGAGAGAAGACTACCAGAGAGAGAAATACTTAACCACTTTTAGAACTGAAGACCACGACAACAATTCTGATTTTCGGTACGAAACTTAGCATCCGATATTCCAAATTATAGGATACGTAACTATTAGTTCACAAAGAAACGCTTGCAGTCTCTTTTACTTTTTTGTAGCAGAGGAACAAAATTATTGTTAATTGAAAATCACCAACTCTCAACTTCTCAGACGCAACAGTTTAAAAACTTGGTGTGCAATCCATAGGGCCCCGCTTTCCGCCATATCCTCGCAAGACTTCCGCCTTAGCGACCTCCAAAGCCGCTAAACGAAATTAGTTAAAAATTCAGGAATATCGGCCAATCAGCCGCCAGAACAGAACGTACGCATTTCGATCGTCCTTTTCCTGGTAAATCTTATAGCACTTGGTGTTATTTGCTGATTCCTGCCGCAACTTGTAGGACTGTATTTCCGAGAGGGTGTTAGCAAACACGAGCCATCGTGGGGTAACAACTCGCTCTCGAAAACAGCGTAGTGGACCCCGACCGCCAACCACTTAGAGGAGTTAAAGGAAAAGAGGACAATTATACCGTGTCTGGAAAATAGACGCCATCTCACGGAAATAAGGAAAGAGATGCTACAGTATTAGCTACGAGCACCAGCTGAAGGGGACAACCAGAAAATTATATTTGTCACAGTTACGAGTTCTGGTTGACAAACTGAGTAACTTCAGGAAAATCAGGGAATTCCTAACTTCCTATTGTTGCCATAACTTTCCAGTTAAGTGTAATACTAAATAAAATTACATTTCGAACCCTGACTGAGATTTAGCATCTTACGACACGCTGCATTCTTTTCATCTTTTCACAAATACTGCTTCGTCGTTAAATTGTACTATGTAACAATAAGGGAAAGAGGATGGATAACGGCCGTAAATATGAAATAACGACGGAGAAAGGCAAATTAAATACCCCAAAGAACGTCTGTTTGAGATAATGAGATGTTGACACAAGTAATACTCGGTCAGCAACTTCAGAGAAGTACCGACGAATGTGTTCTTTCGTGTCCGCGCGAGCATAACGATTTCTTTTAACCGCAACGTTTTGGAGAGGAACCTGTCTCCATTCCTTCCTTCGGATGGCTCCTCTCGCATTTTCCGCTCGTTATCTGCCCTTGCAGCAGCGGGGCTCATTATATTTCTGCTCGGCAGCGCGACACAAGCCTCTATCTCTTAATTCCCCGCCTCCGACTTTGTTCTTCCGCCACCTAAGTTACCTTCCGACGCTTGCTTCTGGCGGATGTTACTGCACCCTCCAGCATGCGGTATGTAGGTAGAGATGCGATAGAAGTGAGCGATGTGTTGGGGCTACAGCCGTGAGACCGAATTAGTAGCAATATGGGGACTAGAGGGAAAAAGAGCTACGACTGAATACTGCTGAAGCAGTTACTGCTAGCTCTTTGTTAGGATAGACTTCGCCCAGCGTGATAGGGGATTCGATTGGAGAACATAATTATGAGAACGATAATGCAGCGAACCCTACTATCGAATCAGAATCTTAACTATATGCTACACACATCGGTTAATTCTAAAATTTGGTACGATCTCCCTATAATTCATGCAGGGAGAAGTGACTCTGGTGACAGAGTTACGACCAGTCGCGAATGATTTTGGTCATATCGTACTACACGGCTCAGCGTTTCGTCCCTAATCTTGAAGATCTGTAGGTCTGCATTTGGTCTATAATATCTGCGTTGTTTCCCAGGCAGGTAATGTTCATGTGATGTTCCGAAATGCAAATCTGACGACTTGAGAATAAAAACTACGGAAATAGTAAGTCGGTCGGCTGCGACCACTAGAGGATCATTTTATAACCTAACCCATCCCACCCGCAAAAATAAACATAAAAATTATATAATTAAACTTTAATCACATAATAAACTTCAGATCGTGAAATTGGTTATCATTATCTTTAGTTCTCTTCATTCCTTTATATTTTAGCTTAATATTACCACCTTAAAAATGGGAAGTCTCAGGTAGTTATTATTTTATTCAACCTATGTGGAAAAATTATTTTTAATTTATTATCAAGCTCCATACAAATTTTCTCTCCATATGTAGTTTTTAAATATTGACAGCACATAATGTAATACAATTCATTTACTTTTAGCTCACTATTGTTTTTTTAAAAAAAAATAGAACTGTTTGGATTATTAAGCTTCTTCAGCAAAGTATCCATTTATATATTGTTGTGGTCTTCAGTCCAGGGACTGGTTTGATGCTACTTCATCATGTGCAAGCATCTTCATCACTGCATAACTACTGCAACCTAAATCCATCTGGATCTGCTTAGTGTATTCGTGTCTTGGTCTCCCTCTACGATCTTTACCCTCCACACTCCCCTCAAATACTGAACTGGTGATCCCTCGATGCCTCAAAACATGTTCTTCCAAACAACCCCTTCTTCTAGTCAAGTTGTGCCACCAATTCCTCTTCTCCCAAATTCTATTCAGTAGCTCCTCATCACTTACGTGACCTACCCATATAATCTTCAGCATTCTTCTGCAGCACCACATTTCGAGAGCTTCTGCTCTCTTCTTGTCTACACTGTTTATCGTCCATGTTTCACTTCCATACATAGATACACTCTGTGCAAAAACTTTCAGAAAAGACTTCCTGACACCTAAATCTATACTCGATGATAACGAGCTTCTCCTCTTCAGAAACGCTTTCCTTGCCATAGCCAGTCTACATTTTATACCCTTTCTACTTCTAAATCATTAGTTACTCTGCTCCCAAAATAGCAAAACACATTTATTACTTTAAGTGTCTCATTCCCTAAGGTAATTCCCTCAGCATCACCTGATTTAATTAGACTATGCTATATTATCCTCATTTTGCTTTTGTTGATATTCATCTCATATCCTCCTCTCATTGTTAATTCCATTCAGCTGCTCTTCCAGGTACTTTGCTCTCCTATCCATTTATATAGAATAAAAAATACTAATATTAAAATTTTTCAGACAAAATTCTATGCTGAGCATCATATGTTAAATTTTTCTTGTCATGACTATGTAGGCAATTGTCCCATTCAGAATTTTATCTTTAAAAGTGGCAACTAGTTTCATTGAAGTGGCCAACACATTCATTCCCCTACTTATATTTGTGACATACACAAGATTATATTCAATAAAACTTAAGGGATTTACATTGACATCAACACTTAATTGAGTGACTCTCTTAAAACCTAGGAAAGCATCACCTTCTTTCAGATAATTATTTTGGAGATTTAAATACCGTAAATTCCGTATCTCTTGTAGGAAAACTTCATTTTGCCAATTCTTTATACAGATGTTCTTTAATTTAACATGATCAAATAAAGAAAAATCAATTAGCTGACTATTTTTTCTATTACTTCGAAACACTACCCAAATACGGTAAGGCATATCAAATTCTGAAGAATTATGACAGTAATATCTAATTCTAATTTTTTTCCATCCAAGCTGGCATTTTTAGTGTTTGTGACTCAGATAAGTACAAAAAGCACTGTGCTGTGTTTCAAATTGATATTGAAAACAGTAAATTTTATATCTTTTAATATGAAGTTGACATCTCTAATTCTAACTACTTTTACACAAGTCTAATATATTTTTTCTCTATAAATGGAAGTTGAAAATAAAATGTCTACTATAAACAAAGGGAAATATTCTACACAGAACTACTTGGAAATAAAACAAAGCCAACAAACAAGAGATTTGGACTATAGTAACTAAAAGAAAATTTGAATAATAGTAATCTTATTACAAATATTAGAGATATGAATAACTGAAATGAAGAATAAAAACTACACCAATTACTGGTCCTTCTTGTGACAATATTATATTTGTTAAAATAACAAATTTTATAGATAGTGAAGGGGGATTGAAAAACACTAAATTTCTTGTAAGAAAATTAGTATGTGGAAGCTTTAACTGTTTTTAATATCTTGATTTTCTAAATTTAATTTAGGAGTACATGGCCTTAAAAGCGAAAATTCGTTATTTATTAGATCCAAATGCACAAACATTTGAAGATGTTGAAATGATTATTAATTAAGTTATCAAACATATTCAAAAATAGCTAATGATTGAGTCAGAGATAATTTAAATTTTTTAAATATTTTCAGACAAGATGACACAAATTTAAACCATATTTATAATGGGTTTGGTGGATGTGATTTGAAGTTTGATGATTTTACAGATATACGTAGTAAATGGTAGAATAATTCATTTGGATTTTTTATGATAGATATGCCTAGGAAACCAGATGAAGGTAAATTCAGAAATGGAATATTGAAATTTATGACACTAAAAATGTGTAATTAAAGATTTTTAACCCCCTAGTACATGTTGGTGAAGTGTGACACAGAAGTTGTCAAGAAAGCTAGACACAATAGAAAAGTAAAAGAATAATTAAAAGAAAGGTTTAAAAATAGAAGAACGACCACAAATACAATAAGAAAAATACAAAAAGGAAGAGCAACCAGTTATCAATGCAACTGAATGAGTAAAACTACGAATGGTAGGAGTAGGTAATGTTAAAATAAGTTGAAGAAAATAGGAAAGTTGAAAAGCAAATGGTTATTTTCATTATCAGCTACACAAATTTAATGATATACCTCCAATTAAACAATGTAATAGTAATAAAAGAGATAATTAAGCAAATCAGAAATACGAGATTTTTAACGAAATATGAAGAAGAGAGGAACACTCATGGTTGTATAAAGGCGAGTGTTACTAGAAAAATAAACAAAAGTGGAAGAATGCCAGAAGATATTAACCATAATGAAGATAAAGTTTTTGGGTTGAGACCTGTTGGTGAGTTTAAATTTGTTGGTAAATTACCAGTAGAATTGAACAGTGATGAATTAAAAATTTGTCACAGGACATATGAAAGTACAGATGCATTAATGAATCTGTTAACTAAGAAACAAAGAAACAATGGAAGATATGAATAAACTGTTTTCATATTCTGATTTATCAAACAATGCAGATATACTATACCATTCAGGAGCATTATATTCTGAAAAAATTTAAATAAACTAAAATCAAATAGAGGTATTAAATATAATGGTTAGATGAAAGAAATAGTTGGAGTCTATATCCCAAAATTAGTTACAGATTTAAACTCAAGTACAGATGGAAAAACAGGAGAAGATTTCATTAAAAAATATTCAGAAAAACCAATAGAATATGTCTGGAAGAAAGATGTCTATCAATTAATTGATAGATTAGCAGTAATTCATGGACAAGAATTTGCTGCAAAATAAAATTATCACAATGAAGAAGTGCGAATAATGCAAAATTTGACAAATAAATTTTGTGATTTCATCAATAAAAATTCCAAAAGCAATTCTGTATTGGATCAGAATTTTGTATTGTCTTCTGCACAAATTTAGGAAAATTGAAAAACGTTTTAAAGGTTGAGTCAAATGAGTTTTAAATAATATGCCTTGCCATACATGCACCTACCAGGAATTCGTATTGCCAGCCTTTTACTAAACTAACATGGTGATCCATGAATTAATCCATTAAATGAAGAATGTAGAAAACAGTATTGCATACAGAGATAAGAAATATTTAGAAAAAAGACACAAAGTAGATAAAGAACTTCCGTTAGCTACGAATGAAAGAATACATGCAAGTGATGCTCCATTAGGAGAAAAACTAGCGGCAACTACTGCTAGAGAAATGATGTGTTGAAAGAGAAAATTACACATGGGATTAGGTGTGGATATTAGTGGTTAGAGAGTGTGAAAAACACCATTCCCTATAAATTTTTATCTATAAGAGGCTCGTCGAAACTGTGCCCCTGGGGCGCTAGTGCCCGCGATCGTCCGAGGCCAGCGCCCGGGGCGAATTCGTGTGTTGCTGCAGTGGCCGAGCCGTGTCGCCTAGCTGTCCGTGCGGTCCGCCTGCCGCGCCTCGTTATCTCGCTGTACGCGCGCTTTGTACGGAAGACAGGCCGCCGCGCCAGCAGCCCTCAAAACCATTGACATGATACAAAGCCGTAAGTCAACAGACGTAACGCTACAGTGGATCCAGATGGATGGTCAACAGTAGCAGACTACAAAAGAGAGGAGTGGCGCGTCCGCACTATTTAAACCCGAGAGGGAAATTCATTTCTTTTGTACTGTCTAAAATCGTGCCAAACGTTTAGTATGTCATCGCAATCTTATGTATTTAAAAAGTACTCGATTGAACGGCACCGTAATACCTGTCACAAAGATCGTCGCAAGAAGAACGGCAGTCAACGCATGAAGAAGTGACGCAAATTTCAAGCAGCATTATAGTGTAGAGTTTCCTGTCGTATGCCTCTTTATTATTTACAAAGATGATAAATAAAACTGCATTTTATAATCTGATATGTCACTTAGCAATGTTCCAGTTATCGAATTCCAGCTTGTCAACAACAAGAAACAATTCTTTTCGGTTAACTTTTATATCTGGGTTGTATTAAATCGCGTCGCACAGACATAAGAAAAAGTATCACGTGTGTTATTTTTCGCCACTTTCTGAAAATCCGTCTCAAACCTTCTCTCAGACAGCATTAAGAGTCATCCTTTGTTTTTGTTAAGTTGTGTTTTGATGGATGGGGAAACATACACTTTAGTTTGTTCTAAGTTTTCAATGAATTAAAACGCAGTTATTCCAATAGATAAAAATTTATTTAGCGACCACATTTCGCTGTTCTTGCTAGCGTCCATAACCGCTTTTCAGAGGAACTCGGGTAAAATGCACCCAAAACCAATCTTTTTTTTGTAAGTTTTTTATTTGAGTTTCAATGAGTGAAATAATTAGTTATTAAAATGATAAAAGTGTTTTAAAAACAGTGTTTTGGACTGGCAAGACAGCCAATCCACAATGACGGGTAGCCGAAAGCCACGCGTTTAAGCTCACGCAGGCTGGCGTGAGGTCTGGAACAGGACAATGTAATTAATACAGCCAATAACGTACGTAGCTGCTGGAATACTTAACTTTAATCCATAATTGGTGAACATCGGTCTGACGGTACAAGCATCACAAGATAAATAGCAAATGATAATGGCGCCTTGCTAGGTCGTAGCAAATGACGTAGCTGAAGGCTATGCTAACTATCGTCTCGGCAAATGAGAGCGCAATTTGTCAGTGAACCATCGCTAGCAAAGTCGGCTGTATAACTGGGCTGAGTGCTAGGAAGTCTCTCTAGACCTGCCGTGTGGCGGCGCTCGGTCTGCAATCACTATCAGTGGCGACACGCGGGCCCGACGTATACTAACGGACCGCGGCCGATTTAAAGGCTGCCACCTAGCAAGTGTGGTGTCTGGCGGTGACACCACATTCCTCCCCCGCAAATCAGCGTACGGTTGTGTCATATGGCTTCCGCCCGCCGTGGGGAGGACCCCATGTTGACGTATGCTATGAGGTGGGGAGCCCAACAACAGGCGAGGCTGTGTCACCCGCACCCTGCCATTCGGTCCGAGGGGAGCTAGGAAACGCCTGAAAACTTAGTCCAGGGTGCACGCCAACATGCGGTGTATGCGCCCGTAAAGAGACAGGAAGGGGCCGAAGGATCGACCTCCATCGGGTCGGGGCACCCGACGGGCGAAGGCGCCATGTGGTCCGGAGCGGGCAAGAGATCCATGTCGGAGGACAGATGGTCACAGGAAGCGATCGGCGGCGCGTGACCCAGAGAGTCGCCCGGCGGTTGCAGCGATGCGTCCACTGCGGGCGTTGCCGGCGGGAGAACAGGTGGCGGCGCGTCGCCATGGGGCAAAATGGAAGGCAGCGTCGGTAACACCTGGGGATGAGGCGAGCCAGTAGATGGGTCCCCAGGGCGCTGACCGGACGGCACCGTCGCTGAAAGCAGACGGAGAGCGGCAGAATCCGTGCGACGACAGAGGCGCAGCTGATTGAGATGCCGACGCACCTCACCAGAGGCCCCCAAAAGCAGATACATAGCACGGCCGAGGCAGCGAAGAATGCGCCCTGCGAGCCAACGCCGTGAACCTCGATAGTGGCGATAGTATACAACGACCGTGAAGCAACTCAGCCGGCGAACGACCATCTCGGGGCTGAGACCGATACGAGGACAAAAAAAGCAATAACGCGTCCTCCCGAGAATGCAACTCTTTCAACTTAAACATCTGTGACTTGAAAGTCCTGACCAATCGTTCAGTGGCACCGTTTGACTGCGGCGAAAACGGCGCGGACGGCAGATGTTGAATACCTTTGGCCTTGCAGAATGACTGAAATTCTGCGGACATGAATTGCGGGCCATTGTCGGGAACAATAGTCTGTGGAAGACCTTCAATGCAAAAGATAGCGGATAACGCTTGGATGGTGGCAGAAGACGTCGTGGAAGACATCCGGACAACAAAAGGAAAATTACTGAATGAATCTACCACAACCAACCATCGAGCATTCCAGAATGGACCAGCAAAATCGATGTGTAAACGTTGCCAAGGGGAAGTGGCTTTTGGCCATGCAAAGAATTTCCGCGGTGGTGCGGATTGTTGTTCGGCACACGCCATGCAAGAAGAGCACATATTCGTAATCGCAGCATCGATTCCGAACCAAGTACAGTGCTGACGAGCAAGTTGTTTCGTTCGCACTATACCCCAATGTCCTTGGTGGAGAAGCCGTAAGACAGAGGACTGTAACGAACGTGGTACCACGACCCTGGACTGATCATTATCAGAACGCAACAGCAAAACACCACGTCGTACAAAAAGTCTCTCCTTGTGAGCAAAAAATCGGCCAAACAACGGATCGTCGATCCGTGACTTTGACAAGGGCCATTACGTAGCAACAAAATGCAGAACGGTAGCAAGGACAGGGTCAGCAGCTGTGGCTGTAGCTACACGACGAAAATCAATCGGAAACGATTCGACCACGTCATCGGTTTCCGAATCAATGAACATGCAAGCAAGTTCGGAAGAATCGAATGCTCTATCCTCAGCAACGGGCAAACGGGACAACGCATCGGCGTTTCCGTGCTTAGCAGTGGACCAATACAGGATATCGTAGCAGTACGGCGAGAGGAAAATAGACCAGCGAATGAATTTCTGCGCTGTACGTGGAGGTACAGGCTTGTTCGGATGAAAAAGCGATGTCAAAGGTTTGTGGTCTGTGATGATGAAAATGAGACGACCATACAAGAAATCATGAAACTTTGTAACACCAAATACGAGAGCAAATGCTTCTTTCTCGATCTGTGAATAATTTCTTTGCGCAGACGAGAGCAATTTGGACGCAAAGGCAATAGCACGATCATGCGATCCATCTTTGTGCGCAAGCACAGCAACGATCCCGAAATCTGAGGCATCCAACAAAAGGGGTTTCTGGGGATCGAATGGCGTAAGGCAAGTATTGGAAAGCAACGCCGATTTCAACTGGCGAAAGGCGCGTTCGCATTCCATCGTCCAGACGAACGGAACACCTTTACGGCGTAAGCGATGAAGCGGAGCTGAAATGGAAGAGGCGTGGCGCAAATAGCGATGATAATAATTTATTTTTCCCAGCACACTCTGTAGCTGCTTCAAATTCTGCGGCGAAGGCAAGCCTTGTATGGCACGGAGGTGTTCTGTACTGGTATGTATGCCCTGGGCATTGAGTACATGTCCCAGGTACGGTAAGGCCCGAGCAAAAAATACACATTTGTCCTTCCGCAAGCGAAGACCATTGTGTCGCAAGACCTGAAATAATGTTCTGAGATTGGCTAAATGTTCTTCTTCTGTCCCTCCAGAGATCACAATATCATCCAGATAGTTTGCTGCAGTAGGCACTAACTCACAAACAGTTTGTAAATATTGCTGAAACAATGCAGGGGCGGATGCACACCCGAATGGCAGTCGTTTGAATCGATACAAACCAAGATGCGTGTTGACCACCAAAACGCGCTGGGATTCTTCGTCCACCGGTATTTGCAAGTACGCATCTGCTAGGTCCAACTTCGAAAAATATTTACCCGGGCACAGTTTGTCAAAAAGATCTTCCGGGCGGGGTAAAGGAAAGGTTCCAATCTCTAGTTGTGGATTCACTGTTGCCTTGAAGTCCACACAAAGTCTCAATTTTCCGGAAGGTTTTTGCAAAATTACTAAGGGTGATGCCCAGAGAGAAGCCTGCACGTCTTCAATCACACCTTGTGATTCCAAATCGTGTAATGTTCTTGCGACCTCATCACGCAATGCGTGGAGAACATTGCGCGCTCTGAAAAATTTCGGTTGCTCGTTTACTTTCAGTTGCAAACGTGCTTTATAGTTCTTAGCGCAACCAAGGCCCGGTGCAAAAATGTCTGCAAACTCGTCACATAGACGAGAAACACTGGCTGTCGGCACAGTCTGGTTCACTGATAGGACCTGAGTTACTATAGACAAGTTAAACAACTGAAATAAATCTAAACCAAACAAGTTCACTGCAGCAGAAGAACGAAGTACGTAAAATGACACAAGTTTTGTTTGTCCTTTGTATGTTGCAAGAAGGCTGCACTGTCCGAACACAGGGATCGCTTGTCCTGAATAACTACTGAGATTAACATTTGCGGCATGCAACGGAGGGGTACCCAGCTGTTTGTACGTGTCTTGATTGATCAAGGAAACTGCAGCTCCGGTATCGAGCTGGAATGGTAACACGTTGCCATGAATGTCCAAGTCTAGAAAAAGTGTATTGTCCTGCTGACAACAAGAAGGACTGTCTCGTGCAACGTGAACTGACACTGGTACAGAATCACTTGCGACTTGACGGGATTTCCGGCGATGCCGACGCACACTATTTGTGGGACGAACACAGTCAATGTTAGAGAGAGTGAAACTGGGTGGAGTGGAATGAACTACATGAATTTCCATGGGCCACGCCTGAGTATTCTGGGTTCGATTCCGATTCCAGCGCGAAGCAAAGGGCCTAGATTGGTAGTGAGTGTCCGTCCTGAGCTTTTTCTGGCTAACACTTTGAACATGTCCTTTTTTATTACAGAAAAAGCAAATAGCTTGGCGTGATGGGCAATTCTCACGCGAATGTCTAGCAGCACACCGCGGGCATGATTTTATCACTGCATTTGCTTGCTTGCGCGGCACACGTAGCTGAGAGCTTGGCAGCAGCTTCGTGGACGGGCGCGAGGGCTGTTTACTGTTCCGTGCAGCGCGCCCGGCGGGCCGGTGAATGTGACACACGGCAGGTGAAGTTTCAAACGATTCCTGAGCAAAGTCAAGTGTGTCCTGCCGATCCAATATGTCCATCACTTGTTGAAAGGAGGGATTGACTAGTTTCAAAATCTGTTCCCGTATACGAACATCGGCAACATTCTGTGCAATAGCATCACGTACCATGGTATCTGAATAAGGGAGTCCACATTCACACTCAAAAGCGCAATCCCTAGTAAGGCCTTGCAAGGTTGCAACCCACTCCTGATTAGTTTGACCATCCGTACATTTTGTACGAAAGAAGGTATACCTTTTTGCAACTACATTGACTGATTGTTTGAAATATGCGTCTAACGCAGACAAAATTTCGTCGTAGGACAGAGTTGCTACGTTGCGTCAGGGAAATAACTTCACTATCACACGGTACGTCTGGACGCCTATGGCGGAAAGGAGAAAAGGCTGCCGCTCATTACCTTGAATTCTGTAGGCGGCGAGATGGAATCCAAATTGGCGTGACCACTCTGTCCAGCTTTCCAGTGCCGCATCAAAAGGACGAAAGCGTGCAACTGCGTGTTGTGGCTGCGGTAGCGGTGGAGCAGCGGCTGCCGCCTCGTTTTGCATTGCACGTTGACCCTGGACGAGCTGTCCAAGGGCATCCAGTAAGGCCTGCGTCTGCTGATTCTGCAAGCGATAAAATTCGGACAGTACATCTGGAGATTGTTGTGAAGCCATGACACAAGTAAATTAGGTCAGAATTTGTACAAACGCGATTTATCTCGTCGCCAAACTGTTGTGGACTGGCAAGACAGCCAATCCACAATGACGGGTAGCCGAAAGGCATGCGTTTAAGCTCACGCAGGCTGGCGTGAAGTCTGGAACAGGACAAGGTAATTAATATAGCCAATAACGTACATAGCTGCTGCAATACTTAACTTTAATCCATAATTGGTGAACATCGGTCTTACGGTACATGCATCACAAGATAAATAGCAAATGATAATGGCGCCTTGCTAGGTCGTAGCAAATGACGTAGCTGAAGGCTATGCTAACTATCGTCTCGGCAAATGAGAGCGTAATTTGTCAGTGAACCATCGCTAGCAAAGTCGGCTGTACGACTGGGCTGAGTGCTAGGAAGTTTCTCTAGACCTGCCGTGTGGCGGCGCTCGGTCTGCAATCACTGACAGTGGCGACACGCGGGTCCGACGTATACTAACGGAGCGCGGCCGATTTAAAGGCTACCACCTAGCAAGTGTGGTGTCTGGCGGTGACACCACAAACAGGATTGTACAAAATCGATTTTAAGTGTTTTTTTTTCTTATTGCCGTGGTAGGAGCAGGAAACAAGTGGTCGAAGTCTTCGCCTAAGTTACAAATGCTCGTTGAGAATTGAGAAAGCAGCGAAACCCTTTGGGGCTGGGAATCTCACCTCGGATTGCCTGGTCGACTCGGCGGCTTGTATTTGTACAGCAGACGTCACGGAAACTGTTGCTCGCGGAGTCGAAAGTATGGCCCCAGATGTGGAGCAGCAATTAACGGAGAGAACGGCAAACTTCGTTTCATTTTCTATCGCTCATGACGGGTCCACGGACGTTGCGGAAGTATCTCAGCTCGTCATATTCATTCTGGTTGTCGACGACAGTCTGCTTGTAACCGAAGAATTTCTCGACCTTATACCATTAAAAGACATGAAAAAATGGCTCTGAGCACTATGGGACTTAACCTCTGAGGTCATCAGTCCCCTAGACTTAGAACTACTTAAACCCAACTAAGCTAAGGACATCACACACTTCCATGCCCGAGGCAGGATTCTAACCTGCGACCGTAGCGGTCGCGCGGCTCCAGACTGTAGCGCCTAGAACCGCTCGGCCACTCCGGCCGGCTTAAAAGACACAACCACGGGTTTGGATATTCTTCTAGCCGTGGAAAACGTGTTCGAATCAAAAGCTTTAAATGGGAACGCCTGCCCAATGCAACAACGGATGAGGCCCCTGTAATACGAGGGATACACACTGGATTCCTGGGTTATGTCAGGTCAAAAATCGCTGATGTCGGCTGTTCCTTATTCGCGGCAGTCCATTGTCTGATGCAGCAGGAGACACTTTGTGAGAAGATTGTCAACATAAAAAATTGTTATGGACACAGTTATTCGAACGGTTAATTATCTTCACTCGCATTGACTCACACATCACCAGTTTAAAGAATTTCTGACTGATATCAAAGCGGATTACCCGACTGTCCTCTACCACGCAGAAGTAAGATGGCCTAGCGGAGGGGAGGTGCTTCATCCGTTTTTCTCCTTGAGGGACGAAATCAATACCTTTTCGGAAATGAAATGACCTCTAGAAGAATTACTTCATGATCCTAAGTGGGTGACAAATTTGGCTGTTTTGAGTGACCTACCCGGTCATTTAATTACTTTGAACATTCACTCCGAGGCGAAAATCACTGTGTTGTTGATTTAATGCAGACGATTCAAGCATTAAAAAAAAAAAAAAAAAAAAAAAAAAAACCTTATTTTGTGGGGAAAGCTGTCGCGCGGGGAGATTTCTGGACACTTCCCTGCATTAGAAAGCTTTAAAGAAAATGTGGATTTTTGACGTTATGTTCAAATCATTTGCGAATCGCCGGAAGAGTTTGAAAACAGATTTTTGGAGAAGAGTGAGCTTCGACCGGCCTCAGATACATTTGTTCGCCCGTTTTCCCTCCGGCCAGACGACGTCTCACTAGTGTTTCAACTAGAGATGATTGATCTGCAGTGCGATATCCACCTGAAGGACTGCTCACTAATATGTGAAACTTTGGATGACTTTTACAGCTGTTTTCCATGAGAGAAGTATCCTCTTTGGCACAAGCATGTAGCCAAACTACTCTCAACGTTTGGCTCTACATATATTTGAAAGAGCTTATTCCACCTTTTAAAGCTTGTAAAACTAAGAACCATTCACAACTTAGCGATAAAAATTTGACTAATTCTTTGAGGTTAGCAGTGTCCCGGAATATTGTACAAAACCTAGACAAAATCATTTCTTCGAAAAGTAAAAACGTCTAAAATGTTGTCTTCTTTAACAACGTTGACTGTAAAGTTAAAGGTCTTTATAACCTTAATTCTATTTTTTAGTAAGTTTTCAAACTTGGTCTATTAAAATTATTGCGTACAAAACAGCAAACAAAGGATCCGATGTCTAAATTCTGAAAAGCCTCTAGCATGAAGGACAACAAAAATATTAACTTGCAACTACTAACAGTACGAATGAGTCTCTTAATGCTTACGTAAAATTATTTCTAAAATGGAATATTTATGACACCAGTTCCTTTAATAAATTGGTATATCTTTCAGAAACGCATACCATACATACGATGAGTGTGCATGTGCAATACTAATAGAATCAATATGTTGGTCAGGAACCTACTAAGTTGTTCTTCGACTCTATGCGGACACTAGCAACACACGGGGGAGCTGAACTAAACTGACTTGCACCCGCAGAGCGTGGACGCGCCCGCCGATCGCAGTTCCTGGATGTGTCTGATCTACATAAATGAATAATTTTACAGTTGATTATACTTTGCTATCTAGTGTTGAAATTAAAGCAAAAGGAATTAAAAGTAAAGCCAACAATGATCAACTACATAGCATTGATGAATTTTTAACTGGTGTTAGAAAAAGAGAGATGAGAAGACTGTTGGAAATTTCCCATAACATTAGCTACACCAACTGTGAAAAAAATTATTGATTGTCTTATGTAAAACAAAGAAACAAAACATGAAGGTGGATTTTTACCATTACTGTTGGAAGCTTTACCATATTTATCTGCTATTAGTTCACTTGCTGGTGGATCTGCAGCAATTGCAAATGCTGTTATAAAAAGGAAAAAAATCTGATAAAAATTAGGAGAACAAAAAAGACATATGTAACAATATAAAAGAAATGTGCTGAAATAAAAGAAATTTCAAAACAGACGATGACTATCCTAATGCAGTAAGTAATTTCGACATGGAAAAACTAGTTACAAATTAAAAATTAACTATTTTAATGTCATTTTTGTGATTAACAAATTACCAAGTCATCTTAGATAATACGAATCTTTATTATTTAATGCACATACATCTAATCATATTGGTAGTCATAGAATCTGTTATTATAAAAGTAATGATATAAAATTTGTTTGTCACCCATTTGGAGGTAATAGTTCAACAAGTTGACTGTTTGGGAAAAATGATCTACTCTACAATGCTCAGAGGATACAAAGTTTAATGAAGTAAATTGTGGTCATTTACATCTATGTTTTAAAACTGTCAATAGAGTATTGTTAGTTAAATGATGTTGAGACTTGAATATTTGGACATTTGTAGAAATAAGTTACATCCTAAACCAAATAACGATTTAGAAAAAAAAATATATTCAGTCATTAGCATCAATAATTAAAGAGTGAGAGCAGTGTTTACCACCCTTTCTAAATTTTAAAATTTTCAAACAAAAATGAGAAATATTCAGCCATCACTAGATTCAAAAATAATTAATGTAATTAAACCATTTCAGAATAAATTAAATCAAATTTTAAAGTAATTAGATATATAATATTGGTTTTAAGGTAGAAGAGTTGAGAAAATAAATGATTTACCAGACGAAAGAGATGTAGTGAACAAACAATATTTACTGAATGAAGTATCAAATTTTGTTACAAAACCCAAATATAGAAGCACTCTAACACAACTTTAAAATTACGTCAGTAAAGAAGAATTAAAAAATATTGTTAAAAAGCTTGAATGCAGCAAAGAAATGGTATTTCTGATGGTATCATAGAACATTATAATAAAGAAATAATTAAAATGAAACAAGTCTCGCATTATATATAAAATAATTTTACCAGAAAGTAAACTTATTACATTATGAAATTTTATATGGGTCGACTTTTCCATATGCTGACTTTCTTTATAACTGCAAAAGTTAAATTTCAGTGGAGGGTCCAAATACTCATGAAGGTTCATTAGATAGTTAATCAATTTTTCTTGCATATAGTTATCCAATCTATTGAAATAATATTGATGAAAATAATTATTAATGTTTCTTCCATTTGATGATATAAACCTTCTGAATTAGGCATATAATTACTTCTTAAAAATTCTTCACAATTTAGATATTTATTTCAGATAATATGTGTTTGATTTTGTTCATTTTTATATTGTTTTTGAATAACATAATGTTCGTAATTTAAATAATATAATTTAAAATTAACAAATCGGTCATCACTTATTTGAGGAACAACATATGGTAATGGTGTATTTACACTGAAGAGCCAAAGAAACTGGTATACCTGCCCAGTATCATGCAAGCAGACCTACGTGCTGCAGTACAACATGATATGGACTCAACAAATGTCTGATGTAGTGTTGGAGGGAATTGAGACCATGAATCATGCAGGGCTGTCCATACATCCGTAAGAGTATGAGGGGGACATATCTCTTCTGAACAGCATGTTGTAAGGCATCCCAGGTATGCTCATTAATTTTCATCTCTGATGAGGTTTAAACTCAGAAGAGTGTTCCTGGAGCCACTCTGCTGCAATTCTCAACGTGTGAGGTTTCGCATTGTTACGCTAGAATGGCCCAAGTCCGTCGGAATGTGCAATGGACATGAATGGATGCTTATGGACATGTAACCTGTCATAGTGATATCTAGACAAATCAGGGGTCCACTATCGCTACAACTGCAAATAACCTACACCATTAGAGAGCCTCCACCAGCAGGGTCCACGTATTTATGACATTGTCTCCATACCCGTACATGTCCATCTGCTCGATACAGTTTGAAATGGTTTTAGTTTCCAGTCATCAACAGTCCAATGGCAGTGTTGACAGGTCCAGGCAAGGTGTAAAGCTTCATGATGTGCAGTCATCAAGGGTACAAGAGTGGGCCTTCAGATCGAAAAGCCCATAATGATGATGTTTCGTTGAAAGGTTCACACATGCACACTTATTCATGGCCCAGCACTGAAATTTGCTGTAATTTGCGAAAGGGTTGTACTTTTGTCACGTTGAACTGTTCTCTTCAGTCATTATTGGTATTATTCCTGCCAGATCATTTTCTGGCCACATTAATGTCAGAGATTTTATGTCTTAGTGGATTCCTTATATACACAGAACACTTGTGAAATGGTTGTAAGGGTAAATCCCCACCTTATCGCTACCTCAGATATGCTGGAGACGTTTTGTCTTACATAGGCATTGCCGACTGCAGCGCTGTATTGTGCCTATTGACATATCAGTGCATCTGAATATGCATGCCTATACCAGTTTCTTTGCTTCTTCAGTGTATTTTTGCATTTCTTCTGTTTATTATTCCAACTGCATAACGAATTAACTGTCTGAAACCTTCTATACTTTCATCTTTAATTTTATTTAAATTTTTCAAATGAGTTATTCTCTTTTTCGTTTTACATTCAGAATGTTTTCTAATGGTTGGTAAAACTTCTTCATAAAACCAATCTTGAAAATATTCTGTAAAAGGCATTTTGGATTTCATAATGAAAGAATATGGATCTGGTTCAGTCATAAATTTTGTTGAATTTTGTAAATATTAAGAGCTGTGGTAGGACTATGAAGATCTTTAAACTGTTTCTAATATTTTTGTTTAACAAGATCTTGAATTGCTTACTTAGGATGAACATATCCTAAAAGATCAGCATCTTGATTTGCATAAGACCATGAATTATTCTTTTCATCAGTAACCATAAACACTTGTTTCCCAATGTATGCAAGATATTATTGACAAGACCTAGGAGTGACTGCATTTATATAGCATAAATTAAAATTGTATACTAGCCACATTGAAAATTTTTTGATAAATATTTTTTTTTCTTTTCTCATTTATTTCACTTTCAATATATTCATATACTAGTGCTAGTGGTTCACCATAATCTATTTCTGTAAATGGAATTAGTTGTCTATCAGAAACTGAATATAATTTTTCTTATTATGTTTCATATTTGTTGAGGGTGAATCTTTACTGTTGGGAATACCAAACAGAAAAGAAAACATGTCATCAGTAATTAACAAATTTTTCTCTTCATATAAACAAACCTAAAAGTCTTTAAACATAAATGTAATTGATATTATTCTTCTAAATATGTTCAAAGATCATCATCAAATTACAAACAGTGTGAGATGTACTTGAGACTGCTTGAGCTGTTGCTGGAGCTGGCTCCTTTAATATAGAATAATAATATATTAGATAAAAATATTTAGCCAGGTTTAAGTAATTTCCTTAATAGCTTGTCATTATCGATCACAACTTTTTTCATGATATTTTTATTGTATTGCAAACTTTTAAATGAAATATAAAATACACTGTGAAAGTGCTAGTGAGAGTAAAATCATTATTAGTGTAAATATCGTATCTATAGAACTATCTAGGCCAAAACAAGGTGAAATTGGGTTGTTCTTTCAAGGAATAATGTTAATTAACCTAATAGAAATTTGTCTTTATAAATGTAAGTCAAGACATATAAGATATGTGAAGTGGAGAAGTCAATTGATTACTTTCACTTACATAAATATACAAAGACAAACATCGACATCCATGTACTGAATGCATTAGAAACTATCAAAGAAATAAGTACGATAATAAAAAATTCTTTGTGTATGTGAAAAATATATTTCATCTGACTATTACAGATGGCAAAAAATGTGTAAGCTGTAAAGGAACTGAAGATTTTAGTTGTTCTTACTTCCACCATTCCTCTAGGAAAAAACTTTCAAGTATGATTTGTCTACTAGAATATAAGCCACAAAGAAAAATGTTGTGCAAATATGGAAAAGAAGTAATTACAACTGATCTTGAAAGACATTTACAGTCAGTGAAACATATGAATTAATTGAAGGTGAAATCCTATTAATTACTACCTTAACAAGAGTTCTTATTTTTTACACATATTCTTTCCTTGAAAACCTAATGTTTTTTAATCCTTATTATTAAAAGCTAAAATGGAAGCTTCATTAATAATGATTACTGTTGTGCAACTTTGTGATTACTGCAGAAGGAATAATTTACGAGTATATGGCAGATTTAGAGAGAATGATTTAATTAATTCAATCATTTATGATAATTCACCTCCTCCTACAAGCATACCCGCTTTTCAAATGTCTAATAAAAATATTTGCCTAATGAAAGACAGTCAAATAGAAATTTCAATAAGAAAGTTCACAGTTATTACAGGGGGATTAACTACAAGTATATAGTGGATACAGAAAAGATGATTTATTAATATAATCCAGAAGACTAGATCAAGACCAAAATATATATTTATCATAAATTAGTTTTACCTGTTTGACGGTGACCTTCTTGACAAATCTGACCACCTAGAGAAGAAAAAATATTTAGACCAAATCAATTGTACATATTCAGTAGCAAACTATTTGAGCAATGAAAAGAGACAGAGCCAACTTTAAAGTATTTGAGATTAAAGAAATAAGATTAAAATTTAATGAAAATTTCAAGTTTGATCTGTTGACTATACAATTGTCTTCAATGATGCTAGTATTGTTAAACTTGATAGCGTTATTGAGAAAACAGATTATATAACAAAAGCACTCAATTCTGTGGTTGAAGCAGCAAAAAAGAACGAATTTATGATAAGGAGAGAAGCTGAATATAACATCCAAAATGTTTCATCTAACAATACTCAAGAAGCTGTACAAAGGTTTGTGCTGTAAGAGTTTGATTTATAAGCTTCTGATGAGATTATTAATATATTCTATATAATATTCAGATGATAGCAATTCCTAGAGGCAGAAGCTGTAGAGCTAAAAAAATAATAAATCTATCTGAAGAGTAAAAGAATAAAATATGTATCACAAGCATTAATAATAATGATTATCTGTGCTGTCATAGAGCAATAATAGTTGCAGTATCATACACAGAAATAATATTTTGGGCAGAGAACTAAGAACAGGATTAAGAAAATTAAAGAAGGATATAAATACAAATGACAAAGAGAATTAACTGACATAGTATGTAATCAGTTGGGTAAATACAGTGAAGGAGGGTTTATTTTAGATGATATTAAAATGTTGAAGGATTGTTGGATGTGTCAATAAAAATTGTATGTGCTGAGAATTTTAAATCAGATACCTATAGTATTCCTGAGAAAGAAATTAAGATATATCTGTGCAGTGATCACAACTGTTTTGATGTAATTAACAGTATGAAGGCTTTCTTAGGATCAGTATATTTCTGTAACAAATGTAATAAACCTTATAACAACAAGTACAAACGTAATTACAAAATGGAGAGGAAAATCTGTATCCTACACAATGGCCCAGGACACAAAACTATGGAAAACACGACATACTGTATGAACTGCAATAGATACTGTTATAAAGAAGAACACTTAAAAATATCACCAAGAAGTTGTGATATAGCTTACAAATGCGAAGTATGTAAAAAGATTTGTTGAGTTGTAAAGAACATAAATGTGGCTTTGAACTTGCAGAATCTGTAATCAAGTAGTAAAAACTGAAAATCATGAATATTACATGTAATCTGTATTGCAAAATGGTGGTATTTGGAAAGAAAGTTTGGTGGTGATTTTATAGTCCTAGGTTGTCCTAACTGTTATAAAGATAGTTGTTATATTAATGGAGAATTCCAAGATTATTATGTATTCCAGTGCTGACAATGTGGAAAGATAGTTAGTTATACACAGTTTGAGGTTGTGAAGGTGGGGAACCTAAGAGAGGGAATTGAATCTGTGCAGAAAGATACATGTGGTTTTTTGCGAAGGTCAGAAAGGAACAGATATATGTACTCTGAATAACAATAATAGTTCACAGTTTTAAAGCAGATACTGTTTATAAATTTAACACAAATGATGAATTCTATAGATTGATGATATCTGAAAAAACAGGTATTACACATTTATAGGTCACTATGCTGAAGGATATGATACACCATTCATTTTGAAGTACTATGTTGAAAATACAGTAAAAACATATTCTATCTACACAGGACCAAAGCTGATGTTAGTGGAGATAAAACAATTAGGTTCAAAAATTATAGGTAGCAGTTTCTTGCACATACTCCACATAGTAGTTTTCCAAAATTATTTGATTTGAAACAATTGAAGAAAGGATATTTTCTTCATTTATTCAATTTCAAGTAAATGAAAATTACATAGGACCAATTCCAGACACTCGATATTACTGTGTTGACACTATGAAACCTTAAGATATAGAACCAATTCTCAATACCTTAGCTCCAGAGTTTAAAAAAATTATGTGGCTAATATAAAGGAAGAAACTTATAAGTACTGTAATTCTGGTGTAGATTTAGTGATAAGAGGTTGTCTGGAATTAAGAAAACTATTTCTAGAGGTAGCTAATATTGATCAATTCTATTATTTAGCAATGTTATTTTTTGGATGGTTGTAAAAAATGTTTTAAAAGTGTGATTATTAATAATAACAGTAAAGAAACAAGGGATGACTTTTATGAAGAAGCTTTACCAAGGAATGAACAAATATGAAATGCAGGATATAATTTAGTGGAAATGTGGGAATGTGATTGGCTTAACTCTCCAGATGGTCACTGAACTACAATAGGTACTTAACATTGTTTACTTCCAAACTGAGTGCACTTAACATATGTCAGCATTGACATACTAATTCTCGCAAAGAAGAAAAAGAAAAATAACTCTGACAAGTAATGGTATATGTATAGAATGCAAATATTTAAGTCCACAAAAAATAAGGTAGTAAAAATTATGTGCTTTCTTTTCACGTCACCTTAGAATTTACCGAACAGGATCTATCGGAGATAGGAAGCTGCAATAAGTTTAAATAAATACGTGAGTACGAAAAAATTAACATTTAAGTGAATAAAATATTCGTTTTTAGACATATGCTTTTATTCATCTCTGTGTGAAATAACATACGTTATTGCCTCTGAAAAGCTGGTAGCCCTACTCAGGTTTCATACACGCTGCACAGCTATGAAGGTGCCGTGGACGGACGCCAGCTTCATCAATAAGATTGTTGAATAATAAAGTTTTTTCACCGATGTCTGTACAGTATTAACACGACCGCCTTCATTTCAAACGGACTCCTGTCGTCCCTGGCAAACAATCGAACGTACAACTCCCATGTGGGAGAACAGAACGTCATTACGGTTTGTGAAAGACGACCTTCCACATCGACGTGAAGGTCATATCACATAGCGAAGGCTTTATTTTTATTTTTTTTTTTTTTTGTGGTAGCGAGATTTTAACGAGTACCATTGTGCACGCTTTTCGAAAATCTCCGAAAAGTAAGTGTAAACTATGATGATAGCACATATGTTACGAAGTCAGGAAATAACTTCCATGGAACTAGAGGGAGCTTTAGAGGGTAAAAACAGTGAAGGGAGACAGAGACTGGATACTGGCATGTATTTCTCAACCGGAAACACCTATAGAAAAACAGCTGTACACTCCATAATCTGAGTGTCGCACTTAAATTGTTTTTGGTAGTGGAAGGTAATATTTAAATTAAGGTATTTCTACGCGTAAAATTTCACCCTATTAAGATTAGATGGCATATACCACTTACGATCAAGCCTTACTCTCAAAAAGCGGTTCAAATGGCTCTGAGCACTATGGGACTTAACTGCTGAGGTCATCAGACCCCTCAAACTTAGAACTACTTAAACCTAACTGCCTTAAGGACGTCACACACATCCATGCCCGAGGCAGGCTTCGAACCTGCGACCGTAGCGGTCATGCAGTTCCAAACTGGAGCACCTAGAACCGCTCGGCCACTCCGGCCGGCCCTTACTCTCAAAGGTAGTCTGAAAAGTTCACTCAGACTTCATTCATAACCATAGCCAGCTTGTGGTAATTCTTCAGCGAAAGTTTACAAACGATGTGGTTCTCTTGGCATTGCTCGCTCGAATGTTGCTGGTATTAGCCTGACGGAACAAAAAGATCAAATTCTCGAGTAAGCGACAAGCCACGCGGTAAATAATGTTCGTAATGTCACTGGAAGTCTTCAATTTCACCGCGTGCGTTAACTCGAATTCTCTTCCACTTTTTACACCACGTCTCACACATTTTAGTACCGAAATATCATAGTATTAATAATTTTCAGCGGAGCACATATCAATACGTCTGACCGCTTCGAGATCGAAGTGCCGCCTCTAGCCTCTACACAACGGAAGTTTCTACTCCCAAAAAATCGCTTTAATGCGCTATTTCTGGTTGGCAGAGAAAGCAGCCAATCCGAAAGCAGCATCAAGCCCACTCAATCCCGCGCGTACTTAAAGAACCAATCACAATTCGTCACTAAATCCGAACATTAAATTTACACAAGTAAATTTTGAAAACGCGCAAATACAAAATTAGTTCTGTTGTAACAAAACTATATTTCTGAAATCATAATCACATTTCCACAGCCTCATAAAATGACGAAAAAGTTTACAATAGATTCCGCGGTACCAATGACTAACACACCTCATTTTCGAACATTACTCACATGACCTGTTACTTCAATGTATAGTATAAAATCTTTACACAGCACAGTATTTCATATTTACATCTTCTTTCACTGTCATTACGAAACAAAATAATAGTAGTAATTAATAAACAACTAGAAAATCATAGAAACAAAACCGGAAATAAAATAAAAAGGAGTTTGACAGCATCTCTAACAGTATCCGTCAGATACTGGCCTCTATCATACAGCATGTGGACTACACTCCTGGAAATGGAAAAAAGAACACATTGACACCGGTGTGTCAGACCCACCATACTTGCTCCGGACACTGCGAGAGGGCTGTACAAGCAATGATCACACGCACGGCACAGCGGACACACCAGGAACCGCGGTGTTGGCCGTCGAATGGCGCTAGCTGCGCAGCATTTGTGCACCGCCGCCGTCAGTGTCAGCCAGTTTGCCGTGGCATACGGAGCTCCATCGCAGACTTTAACACTGGTAGCATGCCGCGACAGCGTGGACGTGAACCGTATGTGCAGTTGACGGACTTTGAGCGAGGGCGTATAGTGGGCATGCGGGAGGCCGGGTGGACGTACCGCCGAATTGCTCAACATGTGGGGCGTGAGGTCTCCACAGTACATCGATGTTGTCGCCAGTGGTCGGCGGAAGGTGCACGTGCCCGTCGACCTGGGACCGGACCGCAGCGACGCACGGATGCACGCCAAGACCGTAGGATCCTACGCAGTGCCGTAGGGGACCGCACCGCCACTTACCGGCAAATTAGGGACACTGTTGCTCCTGGGGTATCGGCGAGGACCATTCGCAACCGTCTCCATGAAGCTGGGCTACGGTCCCGCACACCGTTAGGCCGTCTTCCGCTCACGCCCCAACATCGTGCAGCCCGCCTCCAGTGGTGTCGCGACAGGCGTGAATGGAGGGACGAATGGAGACGTGTCGTCTTCAGCGATGAGAGTCGCTTCTGCCTTGGTGGCAATGATGGTCGTATGCGTGTTTGGCGCCGTGCAGGTGAGCGCCACAATCAGGACTGCATACGACCGAGGCACACAGGGCCAACACCCGGCATCATGGTGTGGGGAGCGATCTCCTTCACTGGCCGTACACCACTGGTGATCGTCGAGGGGACACTGAATAGTGCACGGTACATCCAAACCGTCATCGAACCCATCGTTCTACCATTCCTAGACCGGCAAGGGAACTTGCTGTTCCAACAGGACAATGCACGTCCGCATGTATCCCGTGCCACCCAACGTGCTCTAGAAGGTGTAAGTCAACTACCCTGGCCAGCAAGATCTCCGGATCTGTCCCCCATTGAGCATGGTTGGGACTGGATGAAGCGCCGTCTCACGCGGTCTGCACGTCCAGCACGAACGCTGGTCCAACTGAGGCGCCAGGTGGAAATGGCATGGCAAGCCGTTCCACAGGACTACATCCAGCATCTCTGCGATCGTCTCCATGGGAGAACAGCAGCCTGCATTGCTGCGAAAGGTGGATATACACTGTACTAGTGCCGACATTGTGCATGCTCTGTTGCCTGTGTCTATGTGCCTGTGGTTCTGTCAGTGTGATCATGTGATGTATCTGACCCCAGGAATGTGTCAATAAAGTTTCCCCTTCCTGTGACAATGAATTCACGGTGTTCTTATTTCAATTTCCAGGAGTGTATATACACTCGAGCCACCTGACGCCCCTGGTCCTGCGCATGACTCACACCGAACGCCTGTCCACACATCTCCCACCTAAATAGCGACGACGTACAGGCGCTACGCCTCACCCCCCGAAGGTTTTCCAAGAGCGTCTCGCTCGAGGTACTTACTGTGAATAACGCTTAAACTTATAATATCTGCATCTACATGATTACTCTGCAACTGACATTTAAGTGCTTGGCAGAGGGTTTATCGAGCCACAATCATACTACCATTCCACTCCTGAACAGCGCGCGGGAAAAACGAACACCTAAACCTTTCTGTTCGAGCTCTGATTTCTCTTATTTTGTTTTGATGATCATTCCTGCCTACGTAGGTTGGGCTCAACAAAATATTTTCGCATTCATAAGAGAAATTTGGTGACTGAAATTTCGTAAATAGATCTCGCCGCGTCCAAAAACGTCTTTGCTTTCATGATTTCCATCCCAACTCGCGTATCATATCTGCCACACTCTCACCCCTATTACGTGATAATACAAAACAAGCTGCCCTTTTTTGCACCCTTTCGATGTCTCCGTCAATCCGCCTGGTAAGGATCTTACACCACGCAGCAATATTCTAACAGAGGACGAACGAGTGTAGTGTGAGCTGTCTCTTTGGTGGACTTGTTGCATCTTCTAAGTGTCCTGCCAATGCCTTTGGCTCGCCTTCCCCACAATATTATCTATGTGGTCTTTCCAACTGAAGTTGTTCGTATTATTAACACCCAGGTACTTAGTTGAATTGATGGCCTTGAGAATTGTACTATTTATCGAGTAATCGAATTCCAACGGATTTCTTTTGGAACTCATGTGGATCACATCACACTTTTCGGTATTTAGCGTCAACTGCCACCTGCCACACCACACAGAAATCTTTTCTAAATCGCTGGTCTTCGGATGACCTTGCTAGACGGTAAATTACAGCATCATCAGCGAACAACCTAAGAGAACCGCTCAGATTGTCCCAGGACGCTTCCCTGGGGAACACATGACGTCACTTCAGTTTTACTCGATGATTTGCCGTCTATTACTACGAACTGCAACCTTCCTGACAGGAAATCACAAATCCAGTCGCACAACTGAGACGATACCCCATAGGCCCGCAGCTTGATTAGAAGTCTCTTGTGAGGAACGGTGTCAAAAGCTTTCCGGAAATCTAGAAATACGGAATCAACTTGAGATCCCCTGTCGATAGCGGCCATTACTTCGTGCGAATAAAGAGCTGGCTGCGTTGCACAAGAACGATGTTTTCTGAAACCACGCTGATTACGTATCAATAGATCGTTCCCCTCGAGATGCTTCATGTAGTTTGAATACAGTATGTGCTCCAAAACCGTACTGCAAACCGACGTCAATGATACAGGTCCGTAGTTCGATGAATTACTCCTACTACCCTTCTTAAACTCTGGTGCGACCTGCGTAATTTTCCAATCTGTAGGTATAGATCTATCGGTGAGCGAGCAGTTGTATATGTACCTGTCCAACGTTCGCTTTTCAGCCCGGTGCGTTTCTTTTTTCAGTGTATTAGCCAGCTACAGGTGAGGTTTACCTCTAACAGTGACACAGCGTCCTCTCGTCATCACTGATTTCGTCCAAATCTGCGGCATCCGCTGCTGGTGCGCCTGGCCAGAAATTAAGGTGACAGGAATCAGAGGTCCAGGTGGTCAAGCGTTCAGAAAAAAATTGATTTTTTGGCGCTGGTCAGGGAGTCATGAGCCATGTATACAACAACGCAGCGGACAGCACACGGAACGACAATACGACGATCGTGGCGTCGAGTCCCTCTGCGACTGCCTCTTTACTTTTTTTTAGTTTCAATTTTTACTCCATTCACACCACAAATAAACTCATGTAACGCTCCATATACTGTATTTGTAAACATTTTCTTAAAATACATGAAATGGAAAGACGAAGCAAAATTAATGATTCCATATAAATTTCCAGAATGAGACTTTAAGATATAAACGTCGTTTAGATACTTTTATTACTCTACCGATGACGGTTACACGTGCTAGTGTCATATTCATCGTAAAAAACAGGGAAAAAAGTAACTGTGTTAGCGTCCAGCACACGTTACAAACGTCGCATTTTCTTCAATTTCGTGGTTGTTTTGAAGTTTCAATAGAAAAACAAATTTAGTTTCTATTCATAAAAAGTTCTCTTCAACGCTTTGTTTGGTAGCTGAGCACGCATAACGCATCACTTTGCGAAATATCGGCGAGGATGTCTGGTGAAGTAAAATGATATGTGTTGATGTAGTCTTCAGGTGTTGTGATTTCATTTTCCCTGTCGATACTGCAATTTTACCTGCGTTGGGAAATTTCTGTTAGCGTGCAGCTGTCAACGGCTGTTCGAAGGTCAACATGAAAGTAACGCAATGACAAGGTACTGTACGCTATAATTACAATACCTTCTTTAAAAGTTATTTCCAGAGTTATCGTGGACGCCCTTTGTACAATCCTTACTTGGAAATTCATTTGAAATTCAGAATTTTCCTTTGACTTTCTTTTCATGCAATTAATAAATTTATTCATAAAAGCTCCATATTGAGCATTAATGACGATCACTTGCGGTCTAATTAACGTAAAATTTCAAAATAGAAAATAAGATACGTTTTCGCGCAGGTCTCTACCCCGCGAGTTTCGGATTATTTTTTCTTATTCTTTTCTCTGCGCCAACCTCTGCTTCACAACTACGCTAGTGGTGGTGGTGGTGGTGGTTAGTGTTTAACGTCCCGTTGACAACGAGGTCATTAGAGACGGAGCGCAAGCTCGGGTTAGGGAGGGATTGGGAAGGAAATCGGCCGTGCCCTTTCAAAGGAACCATCCCGGCATTTGCCTGAAACGATTCAGGGAAGTCACGGAAAACCTAAATCAGGATGGCTGGAGACGGGATTGAACCGTCGTCCTCCCGAATGCGAGTCCAGTGTGCTAACCACTGCGCCACCTCGCTCGGTAACTACGCTAGTGCAAATGGCCCATACCTCACCCCAAATCGCGTGAAAACTGCTATTTTGTATAACGCTTGGCCTTGTGGAGCTCCCACTTCCGTCACTTTCATTTCTGGTTAAGCCCACCCTATGTGTATACCATGAAAGCGAATGAAAATGGTGACGACGGGTGGGCATGGTCCCCTTGTAAGATTCACACTATCTTAGTATCTTTTTTTAAAATACAAGTTGAGCCGCCAAGCTTAGAGTGCCGATCTAATCCGTTTCCTGGAAATAATGGGGAGTTGGCGCATTGCTGGGCAGCGCGTCGTAGCTGCGCCGTCTTAGGCACCTTGTCACAGTTCACGTGGTCTAGGCGCCTTTTCACAGTTCGCGTGGTTCCCCCGTCGGAGTTTCGAGTCGTCCCTCGGGCATGGGTGTGTGTGTGTTGTCCTTAACATAAGTTATTTTAAGTTAGATTAAACAGCGTGTAAGTCTAGCGACCTATGACCTCAGCAGTTTGGCCCATAGGAACTTACCACCACCACCGCGCATTGACGGAGAGATTATGACTTGGCACCGCAGTGCATGCAGCCAGCTGCGCGATTCTGATGCTACATCACTATCCGTCAGCTGGCTTTCATCTCCGTCTCTGTCTGGCTGGGTTCCTCCCTCAGTGCAGTGGGCAGTGTAGCGTGCCCATCACTGCTGCTGTCAATGAGAAGTTATAGGGTACCTAAAGACAACTGCTGCCACAACATCTCTTTGACCACGTAACAAGCATACCATGCTGTTCAGTGGCTCTCACCTAATTATGGACTGCGCGCATCGCTTAAGCAATGAGACCTCTTTCAAACACATTCTGTTGTGGAGTACTTCGGAAACAACGGTAAGGAGAGATTGTTAACAGTGTGGTGCAGCAGCTGTCGTCGTAAGGAAACTGGATAGCGGCAGAAAAGATCAGCGAAAACGTAAATACAGTTAACAGAAGTTTTACTCAATTTGTAGCTTTCCCCAAGTGTTCTGAAGAAACTTTACAAAAGAACGAACAGCTATAAAGCCCAAATATTAGAAGAACATTGTGCAATGTAAGACTCACACCATTAATACACGAGAAAATAGTCGAGAACAGACTAAGACTGAAGAGTGTCGAAGACTGCGGCTGAGACTGGGCTGGGTGGGGCCGCCGGCCAACCTCTGTCACGGTGGCAGACTACACGTATACACTGCAGTCGCACGACGACTGCTTAACAGTGCCTGCTCACATCTGAACTGGAGGCCTGGACGAGCTGTAGCTCTCACAATTCGGACGTGTGGTTTCAGTGTCGCATTCGTGCACCTCTGGGCGCTAGCAGCATTGCTCCAGCCTCACATGAAGATGAGAAAGTCTAGAATGAAATTTTCACTCTACAGCGGAGTGTGCGCTGATATGATGCTTCCTGGCAGATTAAAACTGTGTGCCGGACTGAGACTCGAACTCGGGACCATTGCCTTTCGCGGGCCAGTGCTGTACCGACTGAGCTTCCCAAGCACCACTCACGCCCCGTCCTCACAGCCTATCCGCCAATACCTCGTCTCCTACCTTCCAATCTTCACAGAAGCTCTCCTACGAACCTTGTAGAACTAGCACTCCTGGAAGAGTCGCGGTCCGGCACTCAGTTTTAATGTGCCAGGAAGTTTCATGCGAAACCCTGTTCACACACCTCACCTCGCGTTACCCCACTGCGCGACCTCAAAAGTACAGACCTCATACCCTGGAGCGATGTCGACCTAACCAGGCACCGATAGATCATTCTTCACAATAATCAGAACGATTATTGGGTGATAGATATCACGGTTAAGAAAGTATGCCTAAGGAGTCGATTCTGGGATATCTTCTGTTTCTTTATGATATGGCTTCTAATGTGACAGGTGATTCTAAAATATTTTTGTTTGCTGATCATACTAGGCCGGTCGTAGAGGATGTAAAGTGCAACAAAGCCAATATATCAGATAGTGCAGTTTAAGGCATAATTTCATGGCTTCTGAAAAGCAAACTGACGTTAAATCGTGGTAAGATTCAAGTTTTACAGGTTCTGACACGCTGTTCAACTAAAACTGACATTTTCATCACAGAGTTCAAACAGTCCAAATTCATAGGTATTTAGATAAATGGTAAACTGTCTTCTCTTGTTGCAAAACTGGATGTTCTCGCACTTACCATTGCATCAGTATCTGCAATAGCTGGTAGTCCCAACACGAAAATTATTCTATTCTACTCAGTTTGTTGGCATATGGTATTATATTCCTAGGGATACTGCTGGCTCAAAAACAGAAGTTCGCGCAATATGTGTTGTAAGTTCACGAACATATTGTCGACCCCTGTTTCGGATTTCCAGAATTCTGGGACTGGCCTCTCAATACTTATTTTCTTTAACGTAGTTTGTTCTTGACAGCATGAGCTTATAGAGAATTAGCAGGCACCACTTAGTTATATTAACCAGAAATCCAATACGTATTTGGATCACTCATCCTTGACTGTATACTTTCAATAAGCCACCAAAGTCTTAGCAGTAAACCGTACACTTTCTAGTCCACACCGAAGAATTTCTTCACCATTCATTCCATCCACTCTGTCTGGTTGTTTCTAGATAAAAATTAAGCAAATTCCTGTGTTACATGGTTGATTCTGCTAGTATACAGTCAGCAGCGTATCCTCTGCTTAATAATCCTGTAAATTTTCTTTTATTTGTTATTAACGTTTTTGATTTTAATTTCATTGACGACTCATTCAATGACTATGGAGATTTGGCGCTGCGTTTGGTCCTACAGAGATAGACTAGTAAGACAAATAAAAAATTAAAAAAGCAATGCACCATGGGATCACTAGAAAATTATCAATTAGTACGAAGTAAAAAAGGGACACGGAAACAAAAACTTTAACTTCATGCAAATAAGAACTTAATATGAACTATAGCAGCAGTGTCATTTGATATTTGAGGATGAATGCAAAGTAAAAAGCGGTGTCATGGTTTTGACACTAGCGTAATATAGTGGCCTCCTTGGATACACTGTTCTGTCGCGCAGTTCAATCTTGCGATACCTCCGACGGGAACACGGTGTAGGAGACGGGGAAGAAATGACGCTATCACGGGCTCTGGGCAGCCATCGACGACCGTAATGGATACTTTGGCTCCTCGTCTGTCTACTATGTCCCCTGACATCGGGAGGTAATGGCTGCCGTAGAGTGATTTTTATCGAGATACTGAGCGTATTATAGGCTTCATACTGTTTCCACCGTTTTGCGTAGAAAGAGCATAAACACCATTGTGACTGAACGTCCCATGTACACATGTACACATGTAGATAAATGCATCGAACGATAACAAAATAAATGAGACAGAAAAAGTTCGTTCAAACCTCACTGATGGTAATTTGTTTTAACTGTTTACCCATCAAACTGTTACTTGGAAAACGTTTTTCTGACATGTAAAAAGACTTTCCGGAGTTTGTAGCAGTGTTCTCCTACTAGTCCGCTTCCGATTCGTTAGTTTATTGTTATATACTTATTATTGATCACATTATTTTGTTTACCATTAATTATTACTATTAGTGTATCTTCTGCACGTGTGGTGTAGTTGTTGCTTTATTTTTTCTGTTCTGATCGTATATTCTGTGAAACTACACATGTTTATTACTACAGATGTTTGTTACTTTCAAAGGAACGAAGCGAAAACAGACTGCCAAGAGAACACTGCTGTGCCCTCCGCGGTGGCCGTGCGGTTCTGGCGCTGCAGTCCGGCACCGCGGGACCGCTACGGTCGCAGGTTCGAATCCTGCCTCGGGCATGGGTGTGTGTGACGTCCGTAGGTTAGTTAGGTTTAAGTAGTTCTAAGTTCTAGGGGACTTATGACCTAAGATGTTGAGTCCCATAGTGCTCAGAGCCATTGAAGAACACTGCTGTAAACTCCAAACAAACGTTTTACATGTCATAAACACGTTGACCCAGATAACACTCTGACACATAATACTGTGAGTAAATTCATCATACCCTTGGTATAAGGCTCTACCGCTCTACCAACTTTCGCTCAGGAGTGATATCTCTCAGTTACCCACGGTCATGCTTTTGCTGCGCTCCGTAGTTCTGGTGTTGCTTTTAGTTAACGTTTGGGCTGGTTCTGCTAGGCGAAAGCACATTGTACGAGCTGAAACATGGTTTTGGCTGATACTCTGTCGGCATACAAGATTTGGTACCGATCTGTGTATATGGTATCTGGAGGTTTGGGTGTAACTGAATTCGAACGTGGACAAACTGTTGGTGCTATTAACCAAGGTAGACAAACTGTTTGGTGTTTCAACCGGGACCAGATCGAAGATCTATACCGCATACAGGAAAACAAAAAAAAAAAAACAATCATACGCCAAGTCACAACGGAGATAAAGTGCGTGTTTAGTAATCTTGACAGACGCTCACTGAAGAGGACTGCGATGAAAACTAAAAGGACGGCAGCTACAAAAGTCACTGCAGAAATGAATGTCGCACTCGCAAATCTTGTTAGCACCAAAATACCACGAAGGGAAGTACACGAGCAGGTCGGCCTGAAATTCCAAAATCTCTCATCAGTGATGCTAATGCCTGTAACAGCAAAAAGTTGAGTAGCAATCAAAAAACATCAACTACGTGGTAATGAAAGAAATTCTTTTGGCCAGTGGAGTCTTGTTTCACGCTGTTTCAAACTTCTTGTCAAGTTTCGTTCGAAGAGAGAGAGACATGGCCGGGGTTCGGTCACGATTTTGGCAACCATATCGTTTTATTCCATGATCACTACGGTTAGTCCACGAGGTTGCATTACTCTTCAGTATTATGTGACCATTTTTGCCGATCACGTCCACCCCAAGGCGCAATGTTTGTTGCCCAGTACTGATGCTCTGCTGCAAGACGACAAGGCGCGTGTTTATACAGCTAGAATCACCCGGGAGTTTTGTGAGCACGAGAGTGGATCTTCATGACCCCTCTGGGCACCGCACCTCAGTATAATTGGGCTTTTGGCGTCTAGTTTGGAGAGAGGGGTGTGTGATCGCTATCTACCGTCGTCATCCATACTTCCATTTACAAGTGGTACAAGATTCCCTTGAAAATCATACAGGACCTGAATTTATCCAGTTTGTGGCGACAAGAAGTAGTTTTAAATGCCGACAGATGTCCTACACCGTATTAGGCATGCTAATGTGTTGCGTTTCCTTATTTTTGTCCAACCCCTCTACGGCTGCTGCATGATCACGGAACTTCCATGCTACTGAATTTGTGCTATCTACTCATGAACATACGACCAACGCATCTGTGCTCCAAGCTCAGTTACTCTTGTCTGCGTCACTTTGCAGTCAGACAAACTTTTTACTTCGTTAATATTATTTCTGCTCCTCATTTACAAACACTCTCTCTCCTGTCGAGTCTAGTCTACCACTTCGATACCCATTCCACACTGTCTCGTACTTTGAAAATACGGGTGTGCAAAACTTAAGGACGAAAGTAACTTTCATATGCTGTGTCACTGTCAAGCAACTTGGCTCATGAAACTTGGACCATAGGTGCTGAAACAACTACCGTAGCACAGTACGGAAGGTAACAGGAAGAAATACCCAATGCACGGTCTGCCATGTGTTCCCACGGTGAAGGGTTCTTGTGGTAGCACTCCGTTTTTTCCACTGTGAGAATAATTACTGCTGGATGGTCGTCGGTGCTTGTGCATGAGCTCGTGCTTGTGCATGTGCTACAGTACGTCTTCCCAGTGACAGGATTTAAGGCGCGCAGAAGCCGGCAAGTCAGTGCATTCACCAAATATCCCCTTATTCCAAGTGCTTCTCCAACCTCCCAGAGCTGTGCTGGCCTGCACTGTCTTCCAAAATAATGAAGTAAGGTCCGAGTGCAGGGCTGTAAAGATCCTAAACCTGAAATTTAGTTGTATTTCGAGCCATTATAAGCTTTGGATAACTATTTTTAGGTTGGCCGGAGTGTAATTTAGTGTAATTTGTGCTTCACGTTACACAATTGCATCTACATCTACATGGACACTCTGCAAATCACATTAACGTGCCTGGCAGAGGATTCATCGAACCACCTTCACATTTCTCCATTATTCCAATCTCGTATAGCGCGGAAAGTAAGAACACCTATATCTTTCAGCACGAGCTCTGATTTCCCTTTTCGTGGTAATCGTTTCTCCCTATGTAAGGCGGTGTCAACAAAATACTTTCGCATTCGGAGGAGAAAGTTGGTGATTGGAATTTCGTGAGAAGATTCCGTCGCAACGAAAAACGCGTTTCTTTTAATGATGTCGAGCCCCAATGCTGTATTATTTCTGTGACACTATCTCCCATATTTCGCGATAATACAAAACGTGCTGCCTTTCTTTGAACTTATTCGATGTACTCCGTCAGTCCTATCTGGTAAGAATCCCACACTGCGCAACAGTATTCTAAAAGAGAACGGACAACCGGTAGTGTAGGCAGTCTCCTTAGTAGGTCTGTTACATATTCCAAGTGTCCCGCCAATAAAACGCAGTCTTTGGTTAGCCTTCCCCACAACATTTTCTGTGTGTTTCATCCAATTTAAGTTGTTCGTAATTGTAATACCTAGGTATTTAGTTGAATTTACAGCTTTTAAGCCGAACTTGTTCCTTTTAGCACTCATGTGGATGAGGCAGGGTCAACTACCATTTTTCGCACCATTCAGATACCTTTTCTAAGTCGTTTTGCAGTTTGTTTTGATCTTGTGATGATTTTATCTGCAAACATCTGAAGACGGCTGCTCAGATTGTCTCCCAAATCGTTTATATAGATAAGGAACAGCAAAGGGCCTATAACACTACCTTGGGGAACGCTAGAAATCAATTATGTTTTACTCGATGACTTTCCGTCAATTACTACGAACTGTGACCTCTCTGACAGGAAATCAGAAATCCAGTCACATAACTTAGACGATATTCCATAAGTACGCAATTTCACTACGAGCCGCTTGTGTGGTACAGTGTCAAAAGCCTTCAGGAAATCCAAATAGACGAAATCGATCTGAAATCCCTTGTCAAAAGCACTCAACACTTCATGTGAATAAAGAGCTAGTTGTGTTTCACAGGAACGATGTTTTCTAAATCCATGTTGACTAAGTGTCAATAGACCGTTTTCTTCGAGGTAATTCATAATGTTTGAACACAATATCGACGTTAACGATATGGGCCTGTAATTTAGTGGATTCCTCCTACTACCTTTCTTGAATATTGATGTGATCTGTGCAACTTTCCAGTCTTTGGGTACGGATCTTCCTCGAGCGACCGGTTGTATACGGTTGATATGTATGGACCTAATGCATGAGCATACTCCGAAGGGAGCCTAATTGGTATACAGTCTGGACCAGAAGACTTGCTTTTATTAAGTGATTTAAGTTGCTTCACTAATCCGAGGACAGTGGTAAGTGTACACACTTATTCAAAGCGTAAAAAGAGGCACTGTGGGTGGTGGCTTATCTCTGCTCCTGGTGTTTATTGATACTTTCAGTAAGGCATACAGAAAACGGTTGATGTTTAACACTTTGAAAGAAAAGGTATGGGGTAAATCTGGCAACCATGCATGCTGCACAACATTTCCTGATGAGTAGGAGGCTGTAGCAAATGGAGGAGCGGAGGTGAGGATGGTAGGGTTGGTGGAAGGTGCGGGTGGGGTACAGGTCAAGGGGAGGGGCTGGGAGTCGGGGGTGTTTGTGGCAATGATACAGAGAACACCAATTTTGTCTTCGTTCCAGTAGTTATATCAACTTGAAGGACACGATTAATATCCCAAAATACTGTCGTCATGACTTTAACAAAACGCGGAGCTCTCTTACATTTCTTCGTTTTTGGTTATTGCTGATGATGCTACTGAGTGACTGTCTTTTGAAATCCAGTATGAGGTGGTGCATCCAGGTTTTGTTTCTATAATTATCCACAACAAAACGAGCGCCTCACTAGCCTAAAACAGTTCTGATGAAACGGCTTTCCTGTGAGTCTTGGGGTCTTATGCGAGCAATCATAGAACCTATCTTGAATTCAGCAAATTTACAAGAGCGTCAACCATTGCACAAGTATTTCCAATGCTCGCTCATAACTGTACAATCCGTTGTTGGTCAAAGTACGTCGGCGTGCACGAATGATGTTGTCTGTCAGATTCGCAATGTCAGGAGCAGCGGTGTGGCACGACGCCTTGATCGAGGTTTCTCCACCTCTCGATGCTTTAACTCTCTTTAGTCATCTCCTGTCATTAGTTCTATCAACTGCATCATTGACATATGCTGCATACAGACGTTTAAAGACATTTATTGCAATTTCTTTTTCTGTAACCAAGAATTTAATTACAGACGTTAGTTGTCTAGAGTGTCTAGCACAGGCGCCATTGTGATGGTTCACCACAGGACTGCCATCTGATGAAATTGTTCGTAACTTCCCACGTGTGCTGAAGAGACATACTGTTTAAAGTACCTAAAATGATGATTTCATATATGTATTTGTGACTGCCAAAAATTATGAAAAATTGGAACACTATTTTTTGAACAACCCGTATAATTATATACTGCTTTGGATGACACTATCCTATAACAGTACCTGGCAATTTAAAATCTTCTGCCTGTCAGGTATTTGGAATGAAAGTGCCTTGCGTTTCACGGACCCTGCGCTACCGAAAACGCCCCGTGGGTCGAATGGAAGCCGCAGCTTGTCGTTCGCTGCTACTATTCTCCCGAGGAGCAGTGGAAACCGGCAACAACGAAACTGCAATACTCGACAACGTGCAGTCGAAAGATGCTAAGCACGGGCATAGCTACTTGGATAATTGGATTGCTTACCTAAAACACACTCTCGGTTCGGCACACAGTATTAATCTGCCAAGAAGTTTCAATCTGTCACCTCACTTGTCAATAAAATAACATTCTCCTGGATATTGTTTCATTTTTTTTCAGCAACATGTTCTTCCCTGAGTGTAAGTTTTGTAAATGGACTAAGGAGAGTTTAGCAAGAAAGACGTCTCTTTTTGTCCATGGACACGTATTTAAGATCCTTTTGCATCTCTGTTACACTATACGACAGGCTCTTTCGGCATTCCGAATCCTACAAGCGCGCCTCTGAATTCATTCCACTGCGGCGCTCATGCTTACTTACATCATGACGATGCTTACTTCATGACGACCGTAAGCGCTATAGCAGAATTCTATAACTGACCCCACTATAATATTATTTGTATTTTAATAAAGGACTAAAATGATTACCAGACCACAGCTTCTACAGACAATAAAATTTGATTTCTAGACTTTATATAAATATAGCTGAAATATCATAACCTACTCAATAAGAGGAATAGTCTTATATTAAAGGGTTACCAAAATAAGCCAAGTTAGCATGAAGGGCTATCTCTCACTGACGAGTGTAATTGTTTTCTTCCGAAATTCAGTTTCTGTGGGACCTTAAGTGAATGTAAAGGCCAGTGCTGGAGTTGCAGAATTTTCCGCGTTGTTGACATACGTTTCTTCTGGTGGGGACTGGCTGCGTAGCGTGGCTTCTCTTCAGGAGTTGCCGTTATTTCCTAGTACGGCTCCGGTCAGTTTCTGTTTTTGGCCAATTTCTGTTGTCGAAGCGTTGAATACCTTCCCAAACATGGCGAGGTCATACTGGACGGTCACGTGCAGTAGTGTTCCAGTTATTAGTATCAATTTGACATCTTAAGTGAATGTGGCCTTCCTAGTTTTCTTTGAGCAACCTTTAGCCAGGAATGCATTATTTGTTTTGGTGCATGGAATTCAGGCGTACGAATAATGTGGCCCGGTCGACGAGTTGATGCTTAATGATTATGGCTTCAGTGTTAGTACAGTTTGCTTCTTCCAGATCACTGGTGTTAGTGTTATTTGTTTTGGTGCATGGAATTCAGGCGTACGAATAATGTGGCCCGTTCGACGAGTTGATGCTTAATGATTATGGCTTCAGTGTTAGTACAGTTTGCTTCTTCCAGATCACTGGTGTTAGTGTTATTTGTTTTGGTGCATGGAATTCAGGCGTACGAATAATGTGGCCCGGTCGACGAGTTGATGCTTAATGATTATGGCTTCAGTGTTAGTACAGTTTGCTTCTTCCAGATCACTGGTGTTAGTGTTATTTGTTTTGGTGCATGGAATTCAGGCGTACGAATAATGTGGCCCGGTCGACGAGTTGATGCTTAATGATTATGGCTTCAGTGTTAGTACAGTTTGCTTCTTCCAGATCACTGGTGTTAGTGTGCCGATCTTGCTATTTCAACCTTAGTATCCATCTCAGGTAGCACTCATGGTACTTTTCCAACACATCGACTGTGTTCTGTAAGCAGTTCATGCTTCCCACCCATATGTAAAAGATGGTGTATTATGCTGATGATGTTTGGTTTATGGGGCGCTCAACTGCCCGCTCATCAGCGCACGTAAAAAGTCCCAGTTTTTCACGGTCCGACTTTTTCACAATCCAATCCAGCCACTGTCACAAATGATGATGAAATGATGACAACATCAAGTCCCTGGGCTGGGAAAATCTCCAACACGGCAGGGAATCGAACCCGAGACTTCGTGATCCAGAGGCAGCAACGCTAGCCCCTAGACCACGACCTGCGGACAGAGATGGTGTAAGAGTAGCCTGGTATATACAGGGTGAGTCACCTAACGTTACCGCTGGACATGTTTCGTAAACCACATCAAATACTGACGAACCGATTCCACAGACCGAACGTGAGGACAGGGGCTAGTGTAATTGGTTAATACAAACCATAGAAAAATGCACGGAAGTATGTTTTTTAACACAAACCTACGTTTTTTTAAATGGAACCCCGTTAGTTTTGTTAGCCCATCTGAACGTATAAACAAATACGTAATCAGTGCCGTTTGTTGCATTGTAAAATGTTTATTACATCCGGAGATATTGTAACCTAAAGTTGACGCTTGAGTACCACTCCTCCGCTGTTCGATCGTGTGTATCGGAGAGCACCGAATTACGTAGGGATCCAAAGGGAACTGTGATGGACCTTAGGTACGGAAGAGACTGGAACAGCACATTACGTCCACATGCTAACACCTTTTTATTGGTCTTGTTCGCTGACGCACATGTACATTACCATGAGGGGTGCGATACACGTATACACGGGGTTTCCGTTTTCAATTACGGAGTGGAATAGAGTGTGTCCCGATATGTCAGGCCAATAGATGTTCAATGTGGTGGCCATCATTTGCTGCATACAATTGCAATCTCTGGCGTAATGAATGTCGTACAAGCCGCAGTACATCTGGTTTAATGTCGCCGCAGGCTGCCACAATACGTTGTTTCATATCCTCTGGAGTTGTAGGCACATCACGGTACACATTCTCCTTTAATGTACCCCACAGAAAGAAGTCCAGAGGTGTAAGATCAGGAGAACGGGCTGGCCAATTTATGTGTCCTCCACGTCCTATGAAACGCTCGTCGAACATCCTGTCAAGGGTCAGCCTAGTGTTAATTGCGGAATGTGCAGGTGCACCATCATGCTGATACCACATACGTCGACGCGTTTCCAGTGGGACATTTTCGAGCAACGTTGGCAGATCATTCTGTAGAAACGCGATGTATGTTGCAGTGCTCTCCGATACACACGATCGAACAGCGGAGGAGTGGTACTCAAGCGTCAACTTTAGGTTACAATATCTCCGGATGTAATAAACATTTTACAATGCAACAAACGGCACTGATTACGTATTTGTTTATACGTTCAGATGGGCTAACAAAACTAACGGGGTTCCATTTAAAAAAACGTAGGTTTGTGTTAAAAAACATACTTCCGTGCATTTTTCTATGGTTTGTATTAACCAATTACACTAGCCCCTGTCCTCACGTTCGGTCTGTGGAATCGGTTCGTCAGTATTTGATGTGGTTTACGAAATATATCCAGCGGTAACGTTAGGTGACTCACCCTGTATAGAACTTGGTTGTCATGGAGCTGTTACGATTATCATAGATCCTTGTTCGAAAACAATTAAATGCCGTACTGGCACATTTGAGGCGATATTATATTCCAGCATCAATATTTGCAGTTGCTGGAAGCTGCTGACAAGGTATGGGGAGTGTTCTACTTCTGCAGGATTTTGCCTTGCACTGTGATTCTTGTTGGTATGACTACAGAGACAGGTGCAATGTTATGTAGGATCTGCGTCTTCTGGATGTTAAGGCGTAGACCAATGCTTGTATACGCTTATCATACACGTTTACGACATCTTTCAGATCATGTTGTGAGTCATCAACAAGGACACTATCACCTGCGTATTTATGTTCAATGATGATTATACTGGATTCTTTAGTCTTGGTCCGTAGTCCGCCGAGACAGAAGAAACCACCAGAAGTGTTGTATTCTATTTTTGGTCCTTTGTGAGCTCCCCGTCCACTAGATGAAGTATAGTTCCAACAAATATTGAAAACAAAGTTAGAGCTATTGCACAACCTTGCTCCACACCCGTTGTGATATCGGAATTCTATCCAGGCCGATTGTTGGCAAGAATCATGTCATGAATGTCATTGCGCATTAGTCTAAAATGGTTCAAATGGCTCTGAGCACTATGGGACTTAACATCTGAGGTCATCAGTCCACTAGAACGTAGAAATACTTAAACCTAACTAACCTAAGAACATCACATATATTCATACCCGAGGCAGGATTCGAACCTGCGACCGTAGCGGTCGCGTGGTTCCGGACTAAAGGGCCTATAACCGCTCTGCCACAACGGCCGACGTACATTAGTCTAATAATGTTAATCGCAGGACAGCCTATTTTAGTTCATATCTTTCACGAGGCATCTCTCTTGATTGAATCGAAAGCCTTGACAAGATCTATGAATGCCATGTTGTTGTTCTTTACATTTTTCCTGCTTTTGTGTGGCAAAGAACGTATCTGTGATAATGCGATCAGGTCGAAATTCACTCTGTATTTCAGATAAACAAACTCCAGCGAGAGGTATCAGACGATTGCACAGAATTGGAGCCAGTGTTTTCCCAGTAGCAGGTAAAAGGAATATTCGACGGTAGTTACCACAGTCAGTTCTGTAATTTTTTCTTTGAAGATGGTAACTATCAGTGCATGCCGAGGAGTGGTTTCAGTGCTCCGTACTTTTACAATGAGAATGAGTGTTTGTGCATCGATTATACGTCCACCTTGCTTCAAAGATTCATAGAGAATTTTTGATATGTTTAATAGCTTTCTCATCTTCTTGTAGATGATTGTAAAAAAGTAAAACGCCTACAGCCGTCCTTATGATTTTATTTACTTTGTTGCAACCACTTTCGGCGCTTCACTGCGCCATCTTCAGGCTGCGGTTGATGAGGGTGGAGTTGATACGATCAATATATATATCACATCAGTAGCCAGCGTAACTGAATATACAGATAATCTGTAAACTTAGGTGTCACACACTCTAACCATCAAATGACCAAGATGGGGTTTTGCAGGTTCTTGCGGAATTGTGGAAAATGTTGTTTCATTGATCTCTGGGTCTTCATTCAAGAGCTTGGAAATGATCCTTCCACCGTGCGTTAATGTCGTTTTTGTCTTTCAGGAGGGTAGAGCCATTCCTAGATTTAAGTGGGGTTAGACCTTGAGTTACTGGGCCATATGCAGTCTTCGTCATACTGAAGAAGGTTGAGTGGTGTTTGTTTCTGCTAGATGCTGCATTTCTTGAGATGTCATCGTCCACCATTGATTTCTGAGAGGACGACATTTTCACTTGACTTCCGCCATCGCTTCTTGATGGTCTCTTTTCTTGGTGATTGACTTAGAATTTCTCTGTCAAGTTTAGTGTGGCTTTCTCTTTTTGTTTTGTAGTGCCAGGATTTCTTGGTCATTTTCGTCAGAGCAGTCTTCATGTTTAGTCTTGCGGTAACCAACTGATTCTTCAGCAGCTGACGTTATTGCAGCCTTCAGTGTCGTCCAGTGTTCCTCAGTGCTTTCAGCATATTTATAAGGGGGCCTTTCATTCTAGAGTTTATGGAATTTTTCTTTATTGCTACTATCCTGAAGACCGTCTGCGTTCATTTTATATCTCGTATGTTTTCTCTGTTTCCGACCTTTTAAGGGAATGTAAAGGGCCATCAATGACCGTATCAGTCGTTGGTCCGACCTGCAGTCATCAGAACTTGTCAATGGCATTGTAACAATGACATCGCGTGGTCCTTGACGCGCACAATGACATAATCAACCGTGGACCATGGATGTTGCCATGATGTTTTAAATTTATCCATCTGCCTGAATATCGTATTAGTGACAATTAAGTTGTTTAAGCACCTACCAGTTCCTCGGAAGCTGTTGATGTAATATAGGGCATTCACCATACCAAGAGGACAGGGTTATTTTACATGATGGACGGATTTTCAAAATGTAGGATCATGCATTTGTACAGCGGGTAAGTTTTAGCTATGAAGCAGTGTTACACCTTAGCGGAAAACTCAGCAGACACAATGTCCGCACATGGGGTTTCGAAAATCCACATTCACTCTCGCAACACGAAAGACACTCACCGAAGATCAACGTGCTCTGTGCCGTATCCCGTACAATGGTTTGTGGACCATTCTTCTTTGCGGAAGGAACTGTAACGGGGACGTCGAACCTGGAAATATTGGAACAATGAATCTTCCCTCAAGTTGTGTAAGATTTCCAGGACTTCATTTTCCAACAACGTGGAGCTCCGCCCCATTGTGATGTACGAGGCTTTTTGAATGACTCCCTTCCTCAGCGCTGGATCGGTCGCAGGGAACCTGAGGACCTAGCTCTGCACTTCTGGATACCAGACCTCCTGATCTCACACCCTGCGACTATTTCTTATGGGGTTATGTGAAGGAAGCTGTTTACATCCCGCATCTGCCAACCACTCTGAACGATCTGTTGAAACGGATCACTGTTTCCGTCCACTCAGTAACAGCAGATACGCTTTGGCGTTGCTATTGCGTCGATGTTTGCCGTGGAGCCAACGGTGGCAATATTGAACTTTTATAATATTTAGCTTGTTTCTCATTATTAAATAATTATTAAAACCTAATTTACTACAAATTATTATTAAGTCGGGTGATGCTGAGGGAATTAGATTAGGAAATGAGGCACTTAACGTAGTAAAGGAGTTTTGCTATTTGGGGAGCAAAATAACTGATGATGGTCGAAGTAGAGAAGATATAAAATGTAGACTGGCAATGGCAAGGAGAGCGTTTCTGAAGAAGAGAAATTTGTTAACATCGAGTATAGATTTAAGTGTCAGGAAGTCGTTTCTGAAAGTATTTGTATGGAGTGTAGCCATGTATGGAAGTGAAACATGGACAATAAATAGTTTGGACAGGAAGAGAATAGAAGCTTTCGAAATGTGGTGCTACAGAAGAATACTGAAGATTAGATGGGTAGATCACATAACTAATGTGGAGGTATTGAATAGAATTGGGGAGAAGAGGAGTTTGTGGCACAACTTGACTGGAAGAAGGGACCGGTTGGTAGGACATGTTCTGAGGCATCAAGGGATCACAAATTTAGCATTGGAGGGCAGCGTGGAGGGTGAAAATCGTAGAGAGAGACCAAGAGATGTATACACTAAGCAGATTCAGAAGGATGTAGGTTGCAGTAGGTACTGGGAGATGAAGAAACTTGCACACAATAGGGTAGCATGGAGAGCTGCATGAAACCAGTCTCAGGACTGAAGACCACAACAGCACCAACATTATTAATTATTAAATTTATTAAATTGGTATCAAGCATCACGAAAAAATTTGGAACTTCTACTTTTCATCGGTATAAGTCTTATTCATTTTGGATTTGAGCTTGAATAAATATTAAGTTTTGTAAATGGTCCACCATGTAAAGTAATCCTGTATATCGAAGATTTTCTGTCAGCGTTTACTCCCCAAGCTTTCGGGGATCTTTCCTCATCCCAAAAGACAATGGGTTCTATCTGTCTAAGCCCCAGAAAGATAAGATGCCTCTTCTGAACTCCACATTCTACGACTTCGCCACCGTTGAGGTGTTTATCATAGCCTGACAAGGGGCGCTCATGAGATACTATCACCCGGGCCAGGTAAGTCAAGATTTTTTAACGATGTGTTACTCCTCTTCCTCCTTCTTTCTCGACTGGGATCGGGTCTGGCTATGACGAAGTTATAAGACAAGTGCCACCGTTGGGATCCGTGTATACGTCTTGAGGTAGTGTACCTCACTGCGCACAAATTGCCCTCATATTGTTCATCCAGAAGCTGGAATTGAGAGCCCTTAGGGATTTTCAACAAACTTTGCACAAAATTTCGAGTCATTTCAAAACATTTTGTTTCCGAGAGCCTCCACAATGTGGTAAACGAAAGGAAAGATTATTGCTTGCTCCATTTTTCGCAGTTCATGCAGTACAATTTCAGTATCACACATGACCTTTCAGTTTGTTACTTCTTTATTACTAATTGTATTAGCAGCTCATTTTGCAGAATGTATCCACTGAAAGTATTTGAAAGTGTAGCACTCTATCACTCATAATTCAGGAGATGTTGCTTTTTTAAACCCTCGTCGCCAGTTTTCTAAAGGCCTCGTCGCTACTGCTGTGGAGGCCGAGTTGTCGCTGTTGTTACGGTAGGCGGAGTTTGTGACTTCGTGACACAGCTTCTGGTGCAGTACACCACTAAGACAATTTCTCCCTTCCACTATTACACAGCCGTGCCCTAGAATCAGGCCGGCCGGTGTGGTCGAGCGCTTCTAGGCACTTCAGTCTGGAACCCCGCGACCGGTACGGTCGCAGGTTGGAGTCCTGCCTCGGGCATGGATGTGTGTCATGTCCTTAGGTTAGTTAGGTTTAAGTAGTTTTAAATTCTAGAGGACTGATTACCTCAGATGTTAAGTCCCATAGTGCTCAGAGCCATTTGAAACATTTGAACGAGGATTTATAACCAAGCGGGCGAGAACTGCTCTTCTATCCTCCGAGTTTGCTTCTGTCCGTCGTCCAGTCACTGTCGTATTGTAATCGGCTGGCAGTTGGTCGAGGCGAAGTCGATATCTTCATCATTAGCGCCGCCAGTTGCGCTGGTGGAACTCTCGCAAGTAGCGAGTCTCTGTCGTACTGGTACCAGCTCTCATTTTTGCTCAAGTGGTGCTTTTTTCCTGGCTGTGTCTTGTTCGGACGACACAGCAGTCACGTCATAGACGTACATATGCGCATTCATCCATAGTGGTTTTACATTATAAATAGCACATTATCTCATATGGAAAATAATCAGACGTCTGAAGCTGCTGTATGTTCGATTCTTTAACGAGTTAGAGCCCGGCTGAAGAGTTACTGGCTACTCACACTTAAACGTGCTTCAGCAGTTAACCACTAAACTTTTAACCGGATTCTTGACTCACGACTACTTGATTTGATAAAAAAGAAATCGCATTAACAAATGAATACGGTCTCGCCGAACGTTAGATCAGTATTATTTCACTTTCGTCATTTTAAATTTAGGAGTGTAATTTTTTAGGAAATTTGTAACTTATTCAGGTGCTAAGACATTTTGGAGGCATTGCCTGATGTTCTGTACTGTTCAGGTCATGTAGTGCTCCTAACTGCACTCATTCACAGGCTCTTATTTTAGAGTAGTCTGTAAGAAACATTACAGTCCGAAAACCGAAGTTCAAATCGAATCTCGCGTTGGTCTTTGTTGCTACAATTCTCTTTGCCTAAAGAAAGAGATATTGTTCAACCGATTCATCAGCACATTTCGACTACAAAACCGACGGACATAAATTATTTCCTTACGCTCCTGCACCATATTACCACAGTGGCTTCGTTAGAAAATAACAGCATTCTCTGTTTGTAGAAACAGTGCACTTGTCTATTGATTGTAACGTAAACTGCGTCAACATTGACCGCGGCCGCGTTCTTACTTCACGAGAACGGGGTCCCGGGTTCGATTCACGGCAGGGTCAGGGCGTTTCATCTGCCTCGAGATGACTGGGTGTTTTTGTAGTCCTCATCATTTCATCAGCATTCATGAAAGTGGCGAAACTGGGCTGAGCAAACGTTGGGAACTTGTACGGGCGCTGATAACCGTGCAGTTGAGCGCCACACAAACCAAACATCATCATCATCAGCATCAACAACAACAACATTGAGGATATCTGTTCACACTGAGTGCTGTTTTGCTATAAAGTACGGACTGATACAATGATCGAAGCGAAGGTAGATCTTGTAAGTGGGCTGCGTTGGCAGCGCTGTGTAGCGCTTTGCAATGAATCTCTGACTTCGCTTTCTTTGTAAGAGACTCTGTGGCTGGTTGGACTCGTTGTCGGAAGTTAGTCACCAGCAATGATGGGAGTACTGTTGGGCAATTGGAGGTGAACGGCCAGCAGTGATGGATGTTATATGTGAGAAGTTAACATTGGAGGGTAGAGGTCAGAAGTGTTAGCGCAGGCTAACGATCTAGACTTGGAGATTGAATATTAGTCATGATTATATACCTTTGTACTAGATGTCAATGACGATTTAAATTCGTGTCTTAACCGGATATCACATTATTAAGGTAAAAAAAATACATTATTTGGTTTACAACAAAATCTTTACTTTGCTAACCACATGCATATTAGTAGTTAGTGGCCTTAGTAGTTCGAATCTTTTATTTAGCTGGCAGTATTGATGCTTGCTGTATTGCAGTAGTTCGTGTAATGTAAATTTTTGTGAGTTAAGTGCTTAATGGTATGTATAGGTTATTGTTAGGATTTCTCTTAAGTCATATCCATTCTTTTGAATTAAGTATGTGAAGTCAAGTTATCCTTTCTTGAGCAGTCAGATTGCGTTGCGACAGAATATTGTGGGTCAGAGTTGACATGATAAAAAAGAAAAGTAAAGGGAAAGTAGGCTCAGTACGTGCAGTTTTACTCAGCTGTTTCAAAATTAAATAATGTAGAAGTTTCATCTCCTCAGTCATTCAGCAATTTAACAGATTCACACATTTATATATAGAACTTTCATCTGTAGACCCTTAGCCGAGGATACCTCACTGGACTCTTCTGATTTTTCTGGTAGTTTGAATAATTAGTGCATTATTAGAAATTATTGTTACTGCTAGCGCGTAATTGCATAGAGAATTTCCTTTGCAGTTGCAGTTTTTCGTTGTTGTACAATATTGTAATGAGCAAAGCAGTTGTGGCATGTATGTGGATTTGCACTATTTTGCAGTCGCTTTTGCAATTAATTTGATATTTATTATTTTCAATGCTATTTTTGCTCTTCAAATTGTGTTTTTCTGTGTTACCGTGTGAAATTCTGTGAATCATGGCGTGTGAAAAGCGCAACACTAGCCTACAAAGTAAACTGAGATATATTAAGTGACGATGCGCGTACCGTGTCAGCACTACCTTGTAATGAAGTGAGAAATGTCCAAAAGAATTTAGTAACTGTGCATAGGGAAATGGAACATGCAGTAAATAACGGTGTAGACAGTGAAACAATTAGTGAACTGGGAGTATTGTCGATAGATCGGTCGGCAATAGCTCGCCTCAGGAATGCGAAATGACAGAATAAAATCTTGCAAATACCGTTGTTTCGGGTTTTGCGTCCTTAGCCTTTTTTCAATTAAGTCAAGACTCACACTTCGCTTTTCAAAATGCAAATGTTGCTGGTGCAAATGAGCTGCCGAAAAGCACAAAGGAACATGTTCCAGACACTAATATATCGTTATTACAATTAATGCAACAAATGGGAAAAAAGCTTCAAAAGTTAGGCTCAATGGAACAATTTCAGAAACAATCACAGCATCAAATGGACCGAAATCAGAAACAAATTAAAGAAACACTTGTACAAACATGTCAAAGATTAACCGATGAGTTACTTAAAATCGAATCGAAATGTCAAAGAATTTGTATAGAAGTTAAAACGTAAATTTGTGAACTTTTCAGTCTATTTTTTCGCGACATGAAAACACATTACAGAATCATGAATCAGCGAGAAAAGAACAGCAGACTATTGTTCACGAAAATCGCGATACCTTGCAGGCTAAAATTGACTCATTTGCGTCTACCGATACGGTCACGCATCTTGTACAAGGTAAGGAAAACCTAAAGGGCACAGTAGATACGGTTACGACACAAATGGACACTCTGAAACTTGGTTCAGAAAAACACCCGGAGGAAATCAGTACACTATCGGAAAAAGTAGTCGAACTTTCGGTCCAGGTAACTAATTTATATCCCAAGGTATCTGAATGATACAAGACCGGTAGCCTTTACTGACACAGAAGAGTACGAACAAATTAGGAAATTAAAACAAAATCAAATCAATACACACTATAAAACAGAAATGCGGGAAGTACAAGATCAGTTGGCACAGGCAGTACAAGAATTACATATTTCAGAGGGCACTCGCGCTCCGACATGGAAGATGGATTTAGAAATACGAAAGAGCCACAAAGTATTAACACAGGGCACTTCGGAAATTTTGAGAGGAATTGCCAAGGTGCAGCGAATCTTGAGATGAAACCACCGACACGACGTAACATTGACCGATTTGCAACTCGACAACACGATGATTTTCACTATATGCTCTTCAGGGTATACGGAACGCCCTATGCTTACAATGCTAAATTGAGCTAAAAGTTAGGAACATTTTCTCATTTGTTATTTGGACGATACTGTTGATTTTTTCACAAAACGCAGAGACATGTTCTGCTTTTATGCTAAATTATTAATTTTGAAAAAATAATGTATAATTTTTCAGATATTTTATTTTTTGTAAATGTTAAAAAAAGTTATACATTTTAACAAGTATTTTAAAATTTATATCTATTAATACAAAATAATTCCACATATCTTTTAATTCAGATATATTAGAAGGTCTTAAGGAACAACTACAGAAAATTTCATCTTTCTACTATAAATAGGCCCTGAGAAAATGTACCTTATACACAAAAAAACTAAAGTTATGGGAAATTAGCTTCAAAGTTTTTACTTCAGTACAAGCCTGCTCCATAGCTTGTATCATCAGAATCGTCCAACAGCTTCCTCTTGATGGCTCTGCTATGCTGTCTAGCCATCTTTGAATACACTTTTATGGCATTATCTGAGGACCTGAGCCGGTCCTTGTCCAAACAAAGCATAGCTGCGGCAGTTCGTAGTCCTACACAGAGCCCCAACTTCTGCAGAACTTTGCACTTTCTTATATTACCCTGATTGAATGATGAAACAGCATCATAAACGCCAAAGTGAAGTGTGTTTATACCCACAAACACAGTTTTAGGTAGTCTATTCCATATCACATGGTTCACACACTCATTTGGATTTTGAGTCCGGCCATGAAGACATTTCTTTAGTAGACTAATATCTGCGAGGTCTCGGAATATTGGTTTTATTTCGTCCATTATGGCAGGTGGCAGGTGATGAGGGTGATTGTATTGTTTCTTAGTTACCTTGCCTCTATTGTACTTGCACCAACTATCGTCTCCTTTTGGACATAGCCCATATTGGGGATTCTCATTGTTTGAAGCTGTACGAAAAAACAAAGCGCAGACTGCTCTTCTCATTAATTCTGCATCTGCTGTATTCTGTCTTATTGCTAGACCATAGCACTTCTGAATATGATCTATTGTAGCATCTGTCAGTCTATTTTTCCCATCTAAAGTTTTTCCATCGCTCAATTTCTTGCCTTTCATGCTGGCCTTGAGCCGTCGAAGTCTTGATCCCACCCTTTTCTGAACATGGCCAACACACTCCAGTTTGGAAATTTTCGCATCGTTACCATAGGGTCTCAGTTCCTCAACTTCTTTGAAAGCCTTTGAGTCACCATCTCCAAGATAATTTATGTATCTAACGTTGTACCATTTTACTGAGCGTTGATAAATACTTCTTACACCAGCAACTTCCATACCACCACTTGACCCATAGTAATTTGCCATGCACTCCTCTGCATGTTTATTTTTCATTTTCTCCTTGCATCTGCAATGCTTGGAAAGTATTGCCACATCAACTACCTTACCAGTGTCCACACTTGTAGCTGTTACTACACCACTTAGAGATGTGTAGCCTCTCATCTGCCAGATTCCATCAAAAGCTATGGACAAGTCTCCGCTATTATTATTTTCAACAACTGCTTCCTCAACAGCATCTTTCATGTTTTCCTGTGCCACATCTTCTACAGCAGAGCCTGTTGCAATTATGTGTTTGTTAAATTTTGAAGGTGGAGGAGAGAGGTTTATCACACCACACAACATGGCACCTGCAGCCCTGCCCTTTCCTATACACCGTAATCCATAAACCAGTCTAATGTTTATATCGTATAGTTTACCTGTTTCTGCAGTAACATGTGAGGAATTGAAGAAAGTAACACTGTGTTTGCAATAACTGCACATCAACTCTAATTCACAAGCAAGTCCTACATGTAAGTTTGTTTTCAATGAAACACCGCATTTTCGACATTGTTTGCAGCACACATTGTTCTCCAAAACGTCTGTTAATAAAGAGACGTTAATTACCTCATATTTTGTAGTCCCAGCATTTAGTTTCTTGTATTCTTCTTCAATTCCAGCTAGTTTTCTTCTTGAAGCACTTTCCGGTGTAGTGGCAGCAGCATCACTCAATGTATCACTACCAGTGTTGAGGTTAGTCGCTACTGGGACATCAGATACTGATGAAGATGAATCAGTCGAATTTTTAGTACACTTTACTTTCTTGCGCCAATGTACACGCTTTCTAAATACCTTCAGACTAGGTCTTGGCATGCTGAAGGAAAGAAAACTCAATGACTTCTCCACATACGACTGTCACAACAATCACATGGATGTACTCACAAAGGAAACAATACAAATTGTGCAGAATCTATTGTCAACTGTCTAGCAGTGTAGCCAATAGAAAAGCTAACTCTCTTGTGCTCAATTATATCTCTGGCAAGGCTGTCTATATCAGGTATATTTCGCGTCTCATATACAAGGTGCGGAACATCGTGTGTCGAAATTTTTTTAAAAAATTATTTAAAATAGTTCTATTCACGTCATCCAAATATTTTATACATTGTATTAAACGGGAGAGTCTAAATTCTTCGAAAATGCATTTACCCAAAAATCGATTTTTTCATAGAAAAACTCATTCCGTATACCCTTCATCACAACGCATAATTTAAAAACGTTGAAGAATTCAGGTAATGATATACATCTACAAGCTTGGCTGTTTGCTCATTGCTTTCCTCCTGATTGGTCATTGGAGCACAGATTAGAATTTATGAGTGGCTATCTAGAAAATGAACAAGCAGTAAGAATGCGTTCGGTTATTCGCGACTGTCTCAGTGAAGGAGATTTCTATCATGCCTTCCTTTCAGCATACTGGTCACAGGCTACCAAAGATCCAGTAAAACACAGCACCATAATGATGAAACATTTCGAACAATTTGAATTTTCTAGCCCTGTAAAATATTTCGAAGATATATTGCACAATAATCAGTATTTGTCAAACTCGTACAGCCCCTCAGAACTCATCCGTATTTGCTTAGTTAAATGGCTTGAACATTTGAGACATGTTATTTTGGCAGGACGTTGCTTTTCAGGGACTTTTGCAAGAACTGGAAATCGACACAAACTGTTGCGGGATGAGAAAACGGGAAAACAACAATTACAGGTCATATCCGACACAATTCCGTGACGATAGAAATAATAACTAGACATGACAAGACTACTTTTATAACGCAAATCACGAGCAATATAGAAACCACCCGTATGACAACCGTTCGCAGAATAACAATGGTTACCGACAAAGATTGCATTTTCGTAGTAATGAATATGACAGAGACAACCGTACAAACAGACAGTATGGGAACCAGAACAATTATTATCAACAAAGACAATGACTTCAGGCCCAACAGCCCACCTCGTAATTACAATTCAGGGAGAAATTCTCCACCATGTGATCGACAAGAAAGAAATTACAGAAACTACCGACTGACGACAGGCGATACAATCATGACGACAGACCAGAATTTAATCAGAACTGGCGGGTTTCAAACAGGGCAGGGCCCGCTCGACAAGTTAAAATTGTAGAAGTTAGATCTCCAAATCGCAATAACGACGCACTACTACAAAGAGATAATAGACAATTATTCGCACCACGGCAGCCACAATACGTAATTATGAAGCTGACAACGTAGCTTCCGTGACTCTTAATTACATAAAAATGGAAGATATTAGGGACATCTTACTCCAGGAACATGACGTAATACAAAATGACGTTGACTATCCTGTAATTCACATCACAGCAAATCACACAAAATATACGGCTGTACAGCTGTGCGGCAGTCCTATTTCATTAATTATTGAAACAACTTTTAATAAATGCACCAAATTGAACAATTGCCCCACACTTTCTTTACGTAAGATTAAATTACAAGGTTCAATTTTTGGAAAAAGTGTAGATGTACGCAAACAGACTAACTTAGAATACTTTTGTCAAAGCCATAGATATAGTTTGAATATTCTTATTTTTCCATTACTGACGATGGAAATTATATTGGGTGTAGACATTTTGAATGAATATATAGCAATCTTAAAGTTTCACGACGCTGAAATGAGTTTAGAGAAAGATGTTAAGTCAATAGCTCTGAAATTTGAAGATTGGCTTTCAAGCCATGACGAGAAAATTAATAGGCTTTACCTCTTGTTGGACCATAGCTTGGAACTTTCGATGGAACGTGACACTAATAATCACTTTGCAAGTGTTGGCAGGGATGACATTGATGACGTATTGAGATACTAACGAATTAATGCAGAATAAAATTCAAACAATTGAGAACTGTAGTGACACTGATAGGCAGGACCATTTTGACATTTTGCAAGCACATTCCATAGTTTTTACTAACAAAATAGGAACAATTAAAGGATTTCAATACCAATTTCGTGTTCTTGAGCACACTAAATTTTGCGTCAGACCATAAGTAATTCCGGCACATTATACACTCCTGGAAATTGAAATAAGAACACCGTGAATTCATTGTCCCAGGAAGGGGAAACTTTATTGACACATTCCTGGGGTCAGATACATCACATGATCACACTGACAGAACCACAGGCACATACACACAGGCAACAGAGCATGCACAATGTCGGCACTAGTACAGTGTATATCCACCTTTCGCAGCAATGCAGGCTGCTATTCTCCCATGGAGACGATCGTAGAGGTGCTGGATGTAGTCCTGTGGAACGGCTTGCCATGCTATTTCCACCTGGCGTCCCAGTTGGACCAGCGTTCGTGCTGGACGTGCAGACCGCGTGAGACGACGCTTCATCCAGTCCCAAACATGCTCAATGGGGGACAGATCCGGAGATCTTGCTGGCCAGGGTAGTTGACTTACACCTTCTAGAGCACGTTGGGTGGCACGGGATACATGCGGACGTGCATTGTCCTGTTGGAACAGCAAGTTCCCTTGCCGGTCTAGGAATGGTAGAACGATGGGTTAGATGACGGTTTGGATGTACCGTGCACTATTCAGTGTCCCCTCGACGATCACCAGTGGTGTACGGCCAGTGTAGGAGATCGCTCCCCACACCATGATGCCGGGTGTTGGCCCTGTGTGCCTTGGTCGTATGCAGTCCTGATTGTGGCGCTCACCTGCACGGCGCCAAACACGCATACGACCATCATTGGCACCAAGGCAGAAGCGACTCTCATCGCTGAAGACGACACGTCTCCATTCGTCCCTCCATTCACGCCTGTCGCGACACCACTGGAGGCGGGCTGCACGATGTTGGGGCGTGAGCGGATGACGGCCTAATGGTGTGCGGGACCGTAGCCCAGCTTCATGGAGACGGTTGCGAATGGTCCTCGCCGATACCCCAGGAGCAACAGTGTCCCTAATTTGCTGGGAAGTGGCGGTGCGGTCCCCCACGGCACTGCGTAGGATCCTACGGTCTTGGCGTGCATCCGTGCGTCGCTGCGGTCCGGTCCCAGGTCGACGGGCACGTGCACCTTCCGCCGACCACTGGCGACAACATCGATGTACTGTGGAGACCTCACGCCCCACGTGTTGAGCAATTCGGCGGTACGTCCACCCGGCCTCCCGCATGCCCACTATACGCCCTCGCTCAAAGTCCGTCAACTGCACATACGGTTCACGTCCACGCTGTCGCGGCATGCTACCAGTGTTAAAGACTGCGATGGAGCTCCGTATGCCACGGCAAACTGGCTGACACTGACGGCGGCGGTGCACAAATGCTGCGCAGCTAGCGCCATTCGACGGCCAACACCGCGGTTCCTGGTGTGTCCGCTGTGCCGTGCGTGTGATCATTGCTTGTACAGCCCTCTCGCAGTGTCCGGAGCAAGTATGGTGGGTCTGACACACCGGTGTCAATGTGTTCTTTTTTCCATTTCCAGGAGTGTAGAAACTGTGTTAGAGTGGAAATACAATCTATGGATGACGAGGGTATTATTGAGCGTGCAGTAAGCTCATACAATAATCGAGTACATGTTGTTGACAAGAAAAACGGATCGATCAGGCTTGTCTTAGATTCGATACAAATAAATACCATCATCAGACAGGCCGCAAACGTTGTAAGAACTACTTCAAAATTTCAATGGTGTGAAAGTGTTGTCTTCTATAGATCTTAAATCCACCTTCTATAAGATTGAACTTCATTCAGTGTGTAGAAAATATACAGCTTCCCTTTGTTTCGGCGTTTGTTATCAATTTAGGAAACTTCCTTCTTGTCTGAACATTTCTTCGGCAGCATTCATTCGTGGGCTACATTCCATATTACCTGAGTTCTTAAAACGTCACATCACCTTATACGTGGACGATATTTTAATAGCTGAAACCTATTGGGAACAAGATAATCCCATCCTCAACAGTGTGTTACGTATTTTTGCAGAATCTGGAATCACAGTTAACTTGGAAAAGTCTGAATTCAGTAAGACAAAGGTTAAGTTTTTGTGACTCGTTATTTCTTCTGAAGGCATACAGCCGGATCCTGAAAAGTTAGAAGGAATCGGAGCCTTTCCAGTTCCATCAACAAAAAAACACGTCCGCAGTTTTCTGGGTCTTGTGAATTTTTAGTGCCGTTTTCTGAATATGCAAATTCTAGTAACACCAAAACTTTGTTCTCTCACTGGGAAAAATACTATTGGGGAATGGAACAAGCAGGCACAGTTGGAATTTGATTCTTTGATAGAAGCGCTATTTAACGCGCCAATCTTAGCACACCCATATCTGTCACAAGATTTCTGCTTTAGCACGGATTCCTCTAAAGTTGGTAACCATTTATTTCAATAAATCATAGAAAATAACATTGGTGCTCAGAAAACCATCGCTTTTGCTACCCGCGTGCTAGCAAAATTTGAAAAAAAAAAAAATTATTCCGTTACTGAATTAGAAGCTTTAGCCATCGTTTGGGCATTTCACAAATTTCGTTTCTAATTTTCTGGCTAACACGTAAAAGTTATAGTGATCATCGTGCATTACAATTTCTTATGTCATCAAAATTAAATCATGATAGGTTGAAACGTTGGGCATTGTGTCTGCAAGAATTCCGCTTCACAATAGTCTACATTCCCGGCAAGAAAAACATTGTTAAGGATGCATTGTCATGTGCACCTGCTGGCCTTGAGAAAACCAACAGACAAACTAACACTGAAAAAAATTTCAGTATTCTTTACATTCAAAAAGTAGCCTTTGGAGACTTCATCACTGCATCTTCATAGGACATTGCTTGTGAACAAGAAACAGCTTCGATTTGGAAGGATATCAAAAGTAAATGGGATGAAAAGACACGCACGCAGATTCGTCATTATTACCTGGTTAGAAACAACATGCTCTTTAAACGTTGCACTGTTGATGATAAGCTACGAGTACTTTGTATTCATGACGATTTTGTTAATAGGCTCATCTGGCACAATCATTTCAGCTACGCGCACGTTGATCCACGAAAATGTTATCATATTCTTCGAACGACTTGTTATTTTAACAATATGGAAAAAAGAATTCGGACAGTCTTGTCTATTTGTAGACTTTGTCAAAAACCTAAACCATCCACCATCTCGCATCGTGCTCCATTGTTTCCTATCATACCTACTAGAATAAAGGAATTTGCTGCTGTTGATCTTCTGGGATCCTTTGTCAAAACATCGAACGACTTTTCGTACATTCTGGTCGCTGTTGAACATACTTCAAAATTTGTTTCTTTCGCACCGTTACGCAAAGCCATTGGACGGTCTGTCCTCAACACCTTTGTTAAAAATTTATTGCGTGGAATTGAATACATTGCTACAGTTATTTCAGATAACGGACTACAATTCAGATCTGCTGTTTGGTAAAGCGTGCTTCGGAATTGTAAAATTAAGCCTGTTTTTATTTTATTGTACTCTCCACATTGTGACCCGTCTGAACGATTTATGAAAGAAATCAATAAGCTTTGCACACTTTATTGTCACAGGATGCATCAGTATTGGGACAGTTACATTTATTTCTAAACGTGCTGAATGACATGCCTCATGACGCCACTGCTTTACCTCCTATCCTTGTACTGAAGAATGAGGAACCACTGAACAGAATTAGAGAGCTTGTATCTTCTCCAAATACACATAAACTTCGATATAAAGACATAATTGATTTGACTATTAAAAATATAAATTCTGCTGCATACAAAAGGAGAAAACTACACGGTAAGTCAAATACTAAGAAACTACATATTGGTCAGAAAGTTTGCATTAAAGCCCATTCATTGTCTTATAAAAAGAAACATTTGAGTCACAAATTCTTTCTAATTTACAATGGACCTTATAGGATTCGACATACACCGCATGATAATTTTGTTGAACTTGAAACTCTGCGTACTAAGAAAAGTAAACGACTACACCACATTTCTCATGTAAAACCGTTTATTGAGAGGTAATTTGTTTTCTGACTTTGATATAAATTTTTTTACTTCAAGTTACTATTACCCTTTGTCACACTTAGAAACTGTTAACATACAAAAATGTTTTGAAGTCAACTATCCAGTCATGGACCTATGGAACTGATTAAGACAGTAACTTTACTAGTTTACTTTTATAGGGAACAGATGACACAGTCTTCGCATGTGTACATTTTTGTTTGTTGGTTGCAGGATTACCTAACGACTATAAGGCATACATACTTAGAGAATACATTGCTAATAAGATTTTACTGCAATATATTGGTTTACTTGAAAAGACATATTTTATTTAAAGTACTTTCTGAGAGATTACAGATGACAGAGTGCTCTGTTTGTTTGACAGCTACACGATTATACTACAACGCTACTAATTAGTGACACAGTTTTTATTATTATTTTTGCGCTGCATTTGTTTTAGGTCTGCACAGTTTTCTGCGAATTTTGGTAATGACTTTTGTGACATAGCTGCAGTGAGACAGGTATTTTTTGTAACACAACAATACGTTACAGTACAGTACTTTCTTGGTCACGGTAATGTACGTAATAACTATGACATCTACATGCATAGCATTTTCACTTTTGTATACGGCAAGGTAAGTACATTAACTACTGGAGAACTTTCCTTACGAACGACGATAGCTACGACACTTGGCACATTTTTACCGTTAGACAATGACGGAAATTATCTTACAGCAAGACGCACAGTTTAGTGCTACATGAGACGCATTTTAGTGATTATCTTTAGTACTTGGAATATTTTTAGAAATATTTTAGAACTACCTTGATACAGAGAAGATTTTCGACTCATTCCGCTGTTGTTAGCTGTAATATCTGAGGGTGTAATTACATTAACCCTCAGGGGGTACACGTTTACTTTGTGTACCATTCGTGTGGCAAGTGCAAGGAGTCCTAGCTAATATGGTATTAGCTTATACAACTTTACACATCGATACCATATTTCCCTAACACAGAATTACACAGCTATCTGATCATTTAACTGAGAGAGACAAACATTTTTTTACTATATCAGTTACACATATTTACGTAATTACACAGTTAGATCGCACTTATAAAATTGTCTGCATTTTGGAAACTTTCACATTGACTTTAGGAACTACTGTGATACTACGAGAGATTTGAGTGGTGTATTTTGTATGGGATCATGATTATTGAAGTACGTTTGAGGCAGATGATTCTATTAAAGTGAGCAGAGAGTTTTTTAGAGGTTTTGAGATTATTGAAAGAAGCTACGACGATTCTGAGATGTGATTGATCTGTCATGAGATGTTATTATAGAATCGTACTTGAAGAGTTATGAGCTTGTGAATATATGTGTGAATATGAGTACCACAATGCCAACGGAAATTTTTGGGCACTGTTATTCATGAGATCTCGTTTCTATCACTTCTAACGTAAATTTTCAACCTATGAAATTTTTTTTATTGGTATGAAGCTGTCACTGTGGCGGAGACTGCTGTCGTAAATTTTTCGTAGAAGTGTGTTTGTGATCTTGACGTAACGCTGCGCCCTACGTGCTTTGAAATATTCTTATTGTTGTGTGGACTGATAACTTTCCTCGTGCTGCTTTAGCTGTTTTAAAGCTACCCCCACTTTCACATGTGGTCACATGGTTGTAGAAAAGATAGGCTGTAGACATCGTTATTGACATTTATTTGCAGAACGCATCACAAACATGACACGCTATTACTTGGAAACATATGATTACACTGTGCAGCTCGTTCTATGTGCTACTTACAGAAATGTTTATGAAGTGTTGAGAAATATTTTTACGTCTACACACCTGACTATGACCAGTATCTTTCTACAGTTGTTGAGAGAATTTTTACTGACTTATGAAACGCCATATGGCTAGAGGATAATGTTTCTTTCTTTACCTTGTACATATTTGTTTATTTTATTTGATATCTTGTTTCTAGCTGCGCTGCGGCGTTGGTTTTATAAAATAAAATTTAATAGATGTCCTAATGTAAACACTTTCTGTTTACAGATCTATTAAATAATAATTTTATGATCTACATTCTAAAAACCTGGGAGTACTAGGATACGAAAGAAGCATAAGGAGGAGAAGGGATTGATAACAGGAACTGCATGCATAATTTCTTTTTCAAGGACTTGGTAATTTTTTTTTTACAATATGTTGTTTTCGTTCACACTTCAGTGTTAAGATGTGACATAGGCATTAAGATGTAAATACATTACCTGATTTGCATTGCTATCTTTACTGTAATATTTATTCTGCTTGTGCTTTGTCATGTTTGGGTATAAGTTATTGCATTTGCTGCTGGTATTTGCCAGGCATTGTCCTATTGAATTTTACTTTGTACTGTTCTGATCAGTCAGTTACCACCAATTTATTTTTGTTCTTATATTTTCTTGCCTTATATTAGTTGTAATATTGTATAGGATTTGCTGGTTCAGATATACTGCTACTTGCTTTGCCAGTATGCTTTTTTTGTCATTGCTGATTGTGTAAACTGTTTTGTGCCGTTGCATTGCCTCGTTCTCTAGTTTATGCATCTGACCTCAGTAGATTTAAGTTAGTTTAAGAGGGGGTAAGCTATACAGGGTGAGTCACCTAACATTACCGCTGGATATATTTCGTAAACCACATCAAATACTGACGAATCGATTCCACAGACCGAACGTGAGGAGAGGGGCTAGTGTAATTGGTTAAAACAAACCATAAAAAAATGCAAGGAAGTATGTTTTTTAACACAAACCTACGTTTTTTTAATGGAACCCCGTTAGTTTTGTTAGCCTATCTGAACATATAAACAAATACGTAATCAGTGCCGTTTGTTGCATTGTAAAATGTTAATTACATTCGGAGATATTGTAACATATAGTTGACGCTTGAGTACCACTCCTCCGCTGTTCGATCGTGTGTATCGGAGAGCACCGAATTACGTAGGGATCCAAAGGGAACGGTGATGGACCTTAGGTACAGAAGAGACTGGAACAGTACATTACGTCTATATGCTAACACTTTTTATTGGTCTTGTTCACTGACGCACATGTACATTACCATGAGGGCTGAGGTACACGTACACAGGTGGTTTCCGTTTTCAATTACGGAGTGGAATAGAGTGTGTCCCGACATGTCAGGCCAATAGATGTTCAATGTGGTGGCCATCATTTGCTGCACACAATTGCAATCTCTGGCGTAATGAATGTCGTACAAGCCGCAGTACATCTGGTGTAATGTCGCCCCAGGCTGCCACAATACGTTGTCTCATATCCTCTGGGGTTATAGACACATCATGGTACATATTCTCCTTTAACGTACCCCAGAGATAAAAGTCCAGAGGAGTAAGATCAGGAGAACGGGCTGGCCAATTTGTGCGTCCTCCACGTCCTATGAAACGCCCGTCGAATATCCTGTCAAGGGTCAGCATAGTGTTAATTGCGGAATGTGCAGGTGCACCATCATGCTGATACCACATACGTCGACGCGTTTCCAGTGGGACATTTTCGTGCAACGTTGGCAGATCATTCCGTAGAAACGCGATGTATGTTGCAGCTGTTTGGGCCCCTGCAATGAAGTGAGGACCAATGAGGTGGTCGCCAGTGATTCCGCACCATACATTTACAGTCCACGGTCGCTGTCGCTCTACCTGTCTGAGCCAGCGAGGATTGTCCACCGACCAGTAATGCATGTTCCGTAGATTCACTGCCCCGTGGTTTGTGAAACCCGCCTCATCGGTAAACAGGTAGAACTGCAACGCATTCTCTGTTAATGCCCATTGACAGAATTGCACTCGATGATTAAAGTCATCACTATGTAATTGCTGATGTAGCGACACATGAAACGGGTGAAAGCGGTGACGATGCAGTATGCGCATGACACTACTTTGACTCAGTCCACCGGCTCTCGCAATGTCCCGTGTACTCATGCGTGGGTTCATGGCAACAGCAGCTAACACACCAACTGCACCCGCTTCTCCTGTGACAGGCCTGTTACGGACCCGTTTGCGTGCTACGACCATACCTGTTGCATACAGTTGGCGATAGATGTTTTGCAATGTGCGGCACGTTGGATGCTCTCTGTCCGGGTACCGTTCTGCATACCCCCTGCAGGCTTCAGCTGCATTTCGTCGACACTTGCCATAGATGAGTATCATCTCCGCCTTTTCAGAGTTCGAATACACCTTGGCCACAGTTCCTACAACACTACACTATCACAGATGTCTGGTAACACGGTGTACTACAGTTGGTCTGCGTGCGAAGACGAATGCAGAATAACAATAGCAGCAAGCGCTACGTGCGGACACTGCGACAGCTAGACCAAACCACAACAGTGCACTACAGCCACACTCGTAAACACGGTCGTCATCGTAAACATGTCCCTGCAGATGCTGCTCGCCGACCGTGGCCCGCGTTTGTTACAACACGCAACTGAACGTCGGAGGTTTCAAGGGTCAACTTTAGGTTACAATATCTCCGGATGTAATTAACATTTTACAATGCAACAAACGGCACTGATTACGTATTTGTTTATATGTTCAGATGTGCTAACAAAACTAACGTGGTTCCATTTAAAAAAACGTAGGTTTGTGTTAAAAAACATACGTCCGTGCATTTTTGTATGGTTTGTATTAACCAATTACATTAGCCCCTGTCCTCACGTCCGGTCTGTGGAATCGGTTCGTCAGTATTTGATGTGGTTTACGAAATATATCCAGCGGTAGCGTTAGGTGACTCACCCTGTATAAGAAAATGAATTGTGATGAGTTGCAAAGAAATGTATTGAGAAGCTATAAGACAAAAAGTTGACCAAAAGAGTATTGAATATTGAGGAATAGTTATTTTGAAAGAGGAAACGAACTGATAAGTAGGGTTTAGGAACAAAAGGCTTAGGTAGTATTTTCTTGGAAACAAATGATGAGGTAAGGTAATGGAAAATAAATTATAGTTAAGAAATATGTGAAAGTAAATACAGAAAGCATGTTTAGATAGGATTTTTTTTTAACGGGAAAAATTTTGAAATAAGAGGGAAGATCTGTGGAATGAGGTTTTGGGTTGGACTGCAGTACCACATGTTACACTGAAAACAGACCTTGTCCTTTCCTTTTGTGTTATTCCGCTATGTCTTTATGTGTACCCTGTGCTCTTCCTGTGTCTGTTTATTTACCCAATAAGATTAATTGAATTTTTCTCTTCTAGTACTAAGCTGCATTTACTTTGGAAGGATGTTTAGACATTATTTATTGTTATCTGATTTCTTTTAATGCTCATGTGTCAAGTTAATATTACAATGGATATTCTCATTTTTTATTTATTTACTTATGTCACAATTCCTGGAATACTCATGTATATGCTTATTTCTATTCCTTTGTAAATCCTGTATTACTATTAATGTGATCTGTATTATCTTGTTCTTTTATGATGTTTTCTGTAACTTTGTAATTGTATTCTTATGCTGTGAAATTGTAAATTGTGTAGATACCAGTTCCTAAAATTACGTACATAGAAGTGATTCATTTTACTGCACACATTTCTGTTGATCATAGTGTATGCGTAAAATCTCAGAGGCTAAATGACTGTGTTAGTGTTTGGACGTGAGTTGATAATTCAGAAAGGGACTATTTAACAACATTGCTGGTTCTAAGGACATTGCAAAGAAATTAGTGAGTGCAGAAGTGGTGGTTTATGGACTTGCTTTATTATCCGTAAGATTCTTCAGTTGCGATTGTGCACTCACCCAGTCGCAATGGATGTCTGCTGGCCATCTCTACAAGGACTACAGTGCGTCTGCACCCTTGGTGGCCCACTACTACCATAATCTGTACAGGAAGCACTCTGGGTCTGCTCTGTGGTGACCTACTAATTCTACCAATATTCTTTAAGACTTCGACTGACTCTGCTGTGGGATTTCTCTGCTGTGACCCATTACCAGTATTCATGTCAAGAGTCAGCACTGTGTTTCCGTTAGGAGGACAACACTTCTTCAAGACTGCATGGAGATCCACTACTTGCATGTGCATTTTCTTTTACTGCTCAGACTTCGTGCATAAAACTGTCATAGACTACTACTCTGATATATGATTTTGACTGTCTTTACGGACTTTGAGTACAATATTTGCTTTTGACCAACATTGTATTAGTAATTTCTGCATTTGATCTATTTGATATTGTTAATATAAAAATTTTTTAACAAATTGATCCTGGCCACTGCCCAATACAAGTAGTAAATTTTTTTGCGGGTAGCAGGAGGGCTATGTGAGTGGCTACTTCTGTGTTGGCAGCGCTGTGTAGCGCTTGAATTGGATCTCTGACTGCGCTTTCTTTGTAAGAGACTCTGTGGATGGTTGGACTTGCTGTTGGAAGTTAGTCGCCAGCAGTGATGGCAGTAATGTTGGGCAGTTGGAGGTGGACGGCCAGCAGTGATGGATGTTAGACGTGAGAAGTTAACATTGATGGAGGGTAGAGGTCTTAAGTGTTAGCGTAGGCTAACGATCTAGACTTGGAGATTGGATATTAGTCATGATTATGTCATAGATGTCCACCGAGCGAGGTGGCGCAGTGGTTAGCACACTGGACTCGCATTCGGGAGGACGACGGTTCAATCCCGTCTCCGGCCATCCTCATTTAGGTTTTCCGTGATTTCCCTAAATCGTTTCAGGAAAATGCCGGGATGGTTCCTTTGAAAGGGCACGGCCGATTTCCTTCCCAATCCTTCACTCATCCGAGCTTGCGCTCCGTCTCTAATGACCTCGTTGTCGACGGGACGTTAAACACTAACCACCACCACCACCACTAGATGTCCATGACGATTTATATTCGTATCTGAACCGGATGTCACATTATTAAAGTAAAAAAAAAAATACATTACTTGGTTTGCAACAAAATCTTTACTTTGCTAACCGCATGCCTATTAGTAGTTAGTGGCCTTAGTAGCTGGAATCTTTTATTTGGCTGGCAGAATTGACGCTCGCTGTATTGCAGCAGTTCGTGTAATTAAGGTTTTTGTGAGGTAGTGCTTAATGACATGTATAGGTTATTGTTCGGATTTTTCTTTAGTCAGTGCCATTCTTTTGAATTAATTATTTGAAGTCAGGTTATCCTTTCTCGAGCAGTCAGATTGCGTTGCGCTAGAATATTGTGGGTCAGTGTTGATATGATAAAAAAAGGTAAAGAGGAAGTAGGCTCACTTGTATTCAGTTTCGTTCAGTAGTTTAAGTAAAATATGTTAATGCAGAAGTTTCAACCTTTTGACAAAATTCACGTCACTACATGAAATGCAATACGGGCACCGATCCGCACCTGTTCAGTGTTTGTGTACGAGGGCAGTTCAATAAGTAATGCAACACATTTCTTTTCTGAAACAGGGGTTGTTTTATTCAGCATTGAAATACACCAGGTTATTCCCCAATCTTTTAGCTACACAACACTATTTTTCAACGTAATCTCCATTCAATGCTACGGCCTTACGCCACCTTGAAATGAGGGCCTGTATGCCTGCACGGTACCATTCCACTGGTCGATGTCGGAGCCAACGTCGTACTGCATCAATAACTTCTTCATCATCCGCGTAGTGCCTCCCACGGATTGCGTCCTTCATTGAGCCAAACATATGGAAATCCGACGGTGCGAGATCAGGGCTGTAGGGTGCATGAGGAAGAACAGTCCATTGAAGTTTTGTGAGCTCCTCTCGGGTGTGAAGACTTGTGTGAGGTCTTGCGTTGTCATGAAGAAGGAGAAGTTCGTTCAGACTTTTGTGCCTACGAACACGCTGAAGTCGTTTCTTCAATTTCTGAAGAGTAGCACAATACACTTCAGAGTTGATCGTTTGACCATGGGGAAGGACATCGAACAGAATAACCCCTTCAGCGTCCCAGAAGACTGTAACCATGACTTTACTGGCTAAGGGTATGGTTTTAAACTTTTTCTTGGTAGGGGAGTGGGTGTGGCGCTACTCCATTGATTGCCGTTTTGTTTCAGGTTCGAAGTGATGAACCTATGTTTCATCGCCTGTAACAATCTTTGACAAGAAATTGTCACCCTCAGCCACATGACGAGCAAGCAATTCCGCACAGATGGTTCTCCTTTGCTCTTTACAGTGTTCGGTTAGACAACGAGGGACCCAGCGGGAACAAACCTTCGAATATCCAAACTCGTGAACAATTGTGACAGCACTACCAACAGAGATGTCAAGTTGAGCACTGAGTTGTTTGATGGTGATCCGTCGATCATCTCGAACGAGTGTGTTCGCACGCTCCGTCATTGCAGGAGTCACAGCTGTGCACGGCCGGCCCACACGCGGGAGATCAGACAGTCTTGCTTGACCTTGCGGCGATGATGACACACGCTTTGCCCAACGACTCACCGTGCTTTTGTCCACTGTCAGATCACCGTAGACATTCTGCAAGCGCCTACGAATATCTGAGATGCCCTGGTTTTCCGCCAAAAGAAATTCGATCACTGCCCGTTGTTTGCAACGCACATCCGTTACAGACGCCATTTTAACAGCTCCGTACAGCGCTGCCACCTGTCGGAAGTCAATGAAACTATACGAGACGAAGCGGGAATGTTTGAAAATATTCCACAAGAAATTTCCGGTTTTTTCAACCAAAATTGGCCGAGAAAAAAAATGTGTTGTATTACTTATTGAACTGCCCTCGTATTTTGTTACCTACTCCGCGTTTTCAATGTTGAAAGATAGGTGGGGTACGGGAAGCGCGCTACACGTAAAACCGCTCTAAATCGCGTTTGCATCGGAATCAGATAACGGACGGGCTGAACAGCTGTGTCTGCTGACGTTTTCCGATAACATGGCGACTGCAGCGGGTTTCGTAATGTCCTCCGATACAGCAGCGTTCGGCAACTACCTATCTCTGGAGCGATAACAGCGGCATGCGCGCGATGCGGTTCCCCATTCAGGGTGCGGCGTAAACTCCCCCCCAACCTCCGCCATTTCGCTTCTCAGAAAATGGGAGCTGCACCCATCGTGGCACCGGCTTTTCTGCCTGAAGAAGTAATAACAACGAAAGCATGCAGTCGTCTCTTCTAGCACTAGTTCAGACATTATGCTTAATGCTGTCACGGGGTCGACGGGTTTGCTGAAAGTGTCTTGTGTTGTTACTGGTATTGCATCGTTAACGCACGTGAACAAGCTGCGAGACACGGTGAAGGTATATAAACGGAAAAAAATGCGTTGGCCGAGAGTAGGCGAGGTATATTATCTTAGAAAAAAAGTTTGCACAAACGCAAACCGAGATTTACAGAATTTCTAGTTCTCGAGAAAGTTATTCACAATGGTGACTGGAATATACTTTTTTGAAATATTTAATTCAGTGGGAATAAAATACGGGGAGTGAAAGATTATTTACATTTTTGTAGATACCAGACAAGTGTTATAAAGAGTCGGAGGACATGGAAGGAAAGCACCATAGCTGAGAACGGAATGAGACAGGGTTATACAGGTTGGTCCATTGATCGTGACCGGGCCAAATATCTCACGAAATAAGCGTGAAACGAAAAAACTACAAATAACGAAACTTGTCTACCTTGAAGGGGGAAACCAGGTGGCGTTATGGTTGGCCCGCTAGATGGCGCTGCCATAGGTCAAACGCATATAAACTGCGTTTTTTTAAAAATAGGAACCCCCATTTTTATTACATATTCGTGTAGTACGTAAAGAAATATGAATGATTTAGTTGGACCACATTTTTCACTTTGTGACAGATGGCGCTGTAATAATCACAAAAATATGGCTCACAATTTTAGACGAACAGTGGGTAACAGGTAGGTTTTATAAATTAAAATACAGGACGTAGGTATGTTTGAACATTTTATTACTGCTGTTCCAATGTGATACATGTACCTTTGTGAACTTATCATTTCTGAGAACGCATGCTGTTACAGCGTGATTACCTGTAAATACCAAATTAATGAAATAAATGCTCAAAATGATGTCCATCAACCTCAGTGCATTTGGCAATACGTGTAAAGACATTCCTCTCAACAGCGAGTAGTTCGCCTTCCGTAATGTTCGCACATGCATTGACAGCGCGCTGACGCATGTTGCCAGGCGCTGTCGGTGGTTCACGATAGCAAATATCCTTCAACTTTCCCCACAGAAAGAAATCCGGGGAAGTCAGATCCGGTGAACGTGCCGGCGATGGTATGGTGCTTCGACGACCAAGTCACCTGTCAAAAATATGGTTCAAATGACTCTGAGCACTATGCGACTTAACGTCTATGGTCATCAGTCCCCTAGAACTTAGAACTACTTAAACCTAACTAATCTAAGGACATCACACAACACCAAGCCATCACGAGCCAGAGAAAATCCCTGACCCCGCGGGGAATCGAACCCGGGAACCCGGGCGTCGGAAGCGAGAACGCTACCGCACGACCACGAGATGCGGGCCCACCTGTCATGAAATATACTATTCAATACCGCTTCAACCACACGCGAACTATGTGCCGTACATCCATCATGTTGGAAGTACATCGCCATTCTGTCGTGCAGTGAAACATGTTGTAATAACATCGGTATAACATCACGTAGGAAATCAGCATACATTGCACCATTTAGATTGCCATCGATAAAATGGGGACCAATTATCCTTCCTCCCATAATCCCGCACCATACATTAAACCACCAAGGCCGCTGATGTTCCACTTGTCGCAGCCATCGTGGACTTTCCGTTGCCCAATAGTTCATATTATGCCGATTTACGATACCGCTGTTGGTGAATGAGGCTTCGTCGCTAAATAGAACGCGTGCAAAAATCTGTCATCGTCCCGTAATTTCTCTTGTGCCCTGCGGCAGAACTGTACACGACGTTCAAACTCGTCGTCATGCATTTCCTGGTGCATAGAAATATGATACAGGTGCAATCGATGTTGATGTAACATTCTCAACACCGACGTTTTTGAGATTCCCGATTCTCGCGCATTTTCTCTGCTACTGATATGCGGATTAGCCGCGACAGCAACTAAAACACCTACTTGGGCATCACCATTTGTTGCAGGTCGTGGTTGACGTTTCATACGTGGCTGGACGCTTCCTGTTTCCTTAAATAACGTAACTAACCGGCGAACGGTCCGAACACTTGGATGATGTCGTCCAGGATACCGAGCAGCATACATAGCACACGCCCGTTGGACATTTTGATCACAATAGCGTTACATCAACATGATATCGACCTTTTCCGCAATTGGTAAACGGTCCATTTTAACACGGGTAATGTATCACGAAGCAAATGCAGTCCGCACTGGCGAAATGCTATGTGATACCACGTACTAATACGTTTGTGACTATTACAACGCCAACTATCACAAAGCGAAAAAAGTGGTCCAACTAAAGCATCCATATGTCTTTACGTACTACACGAATATGTAATAAAAATGGGGGTTCTTATTTAACCCAACGAGCTGGCCAACCATAGCGCCATCTGGTTTCCCCCTTCAAGCTAGACGATTTTCGTTCTTTGTAGTTTTTTCGTTTGATGCTTATTTCGTGAGATATTTGTCCCGGTCACTATCACTGGACCAACCTGTAGACTGTGCCTGATGTTATTGAATCTGTACGTTCAGCATCCTGTAAAGGAAACCAAGAGAACCGAAATAAAATTAGGTGTGCCACTGACTTTGTATGAGAGGCGTTCAATAAGAAAGGCAGCACACCTTTTTCTTGGCCAGTTTCGGTTGAAAAATGCATAATGTTTTGTGGAACATCTTAGAATAATCCTGCTTCAGCCTATATAGTTTCATGAAGTTCCTATAGGTGGCAGTGCTATACGTAGCCGTCAAAATGGCGCCTGTAATGGAAGTGCTTTCCAAGCAGAGTTCCTTTCGGCGGAGAACCAGAGCAGCGCAGATATTTATGGGATTTTGCAGAATGTCTACTGAGACCCGGAAGGGATCAAAAGCATGTCGAGTCGTTGGGCGTGGCATCTGTCAAACCGAAACAAATCTGCGCAAACCTATCTCCCGCGCGTCGTTCGGCCGCACTCACCTATGACTCCTGCAGTATTGGAACGTGGGGATATTTTTGTTCGAGGTGATCAAAGGACCACATTCAAACACCCCGTTACGCAATTTTATATGCCTGTTGGTGGTAGTGGTGACACGCTCCTCCACCAGTTGGGGCACTAGAAAGTATGTGCGCACTGGGTTCCTCGCCACCTAATAGAAGTCAATAAAGAACAACAAATTTGGCCCAATGACGGATGCACTCCGCAGGGAGCAGTACGTGTATGATGGAGAGGTTAGTGACACTGGAGGGCCTTGGCTGGCATCGAGCAGCTGAATGGCACAGTGTGGGCATACGCCCAATGAAGTGGCGTAAGGTTGTCACATTGAATGGAAAATATGTTGAAAACTAGGGCTTTATATCCAAAAGACCACGGAATAATATCACGTATTGGAATTCCGAATAAAATGAAACTGCTTACCATAAAAATGCGTTGCATCACTTACTGAACGCCCTCGTAATTATGTCAGACACGACAAAAGACAGGAAGACAGACTAACGGAATGGATATTGTTTTCAAAAAAAGTTTTGAGAAGATCATTAATAAAAGTAAAATAAGGACAAGGAAATGTACTCCGGTTAAATAATGAGTTGCTGGGGGAATCAGATTAACCAATTGCACAAAAAAGTAACTGAAGATGGCCGAAGACGTAGTATGTAAAACGCAGTCTCGTAAATGCAACGAAAGAGTTTCTGAAAGAGATATATTTGTTACCATCTAATACTAATTTAAGAGTTTGGAATTGTTTTCTGAAGCAATTTTCTGGATTTTAGCCTTCTACTTAAGTCAAACGTGACCCATAAACAGTTCAAAAGAGAAGAGAATACATGATTTGAAATGTGTGGTACGGAGGAATGCTGAAGATTTGTGGAGGGGGGGGGGGGGGGGGGGGAAGCGAGGCGTATCATGAACAACAAATGACGATGTAATGAATAGAACTGGGGAAAAAAGACATTTAAACAGAACTTCAGTAAAACATGTTATAGGTTGATCGGAGAGACCCTCAGGCATCAGCGAATGGTCAGCTCGGTAGTGGAAGGTAGGATGGATTTGCGTGGGTGAAAAATTTAAAGGAGAGACAAAGATTAAATACAGCAACCAGGTTCAAACGAATGCAGGTTGCGGTTGTTAGGCATAGGTGAAGAACCTTACGCGGGATAGACCAGCAACGAGAGCTGCATTAGACTGTGTTGAGACTGTATTTCAGAAGAAGAACCACATTAAGTGGTTACGAAACATACTGACTGATAAATTAGATGCACTTTTATTGTATGTACGTTTAACATGCGATCATTGTGGTCGCAAGAGCATAGTAAAATTACGTGTGGCACAGATCTGCACCCTAATATTAGAAAAGTACCGGTATGAATTATGCAGCTAAATACACAGCGCCTTGCCTAAGTGCAACTGTATAACATGGAGTTTAGCTCATACTTCGTCTGGCTTAAGAAACAAGCGGTCACACAAAAAAGGAAACTGTAGCAAAACGTTCACAAAAGTCGCATGACACACTCGCACTGTTTTTGATGAAAATATGTGGCCGCACTATTAAACCCCTTATCCTCAGTGGAGTCTCGTAAGGGCTCTTCACAAGATATGAAAACAGTAAGACCATAGTTATCATACCCAGCGAGCGAATTGTCTATGAAATTGGACCATCAAGTCGAAAGTTATCAAAACTCTTCATTAACGTGCTTCGTAGCACGCTGTGTAAAATGAGGTGGTGTCCGGATATTTTGGACGCTTAATGCAAAACTCGTAGAGTTCCTCCAAAAGAACAACGGTTCTTTAGGCGAACCCGTTGAATCTATATCGGGCTGCGCACGTTCCAGACAAATATGGGTTGACAGCAAGTCACCTACAGAGAATCAGTTCCTAATACCGTACTCACAAACCTGGTTGTGGCTTCTAATAAGTTCGTATATGGCACTCTCTAATGTTGAACATCGTCTCACTTCCGTCAGATATGTAAACACGAAAATCGTGATTTATTTTGACATTCCTATAGAAACTAATATTGATCTCAACTCACTGCTCAAAAAGGACTGCACGTTAATTGGATGACGTGAAAGGAGCTGTCCGTGTGAGATACTCCGAACAGATGTTTGGCTTCATTTCAGGCTTAGTACAACTCACCGACTACTGCAGATCGAAATGTCACTCACCGTAGGCAACATGAAATCCTTTGGGCCCGTTGTTTTGACATTCACCATCCGTCCAAAAGATTCCGAGACCGATTTTATTTCTGGTCTGCAAGAAATGTCAGCGCAGTAACTACATCGGCAGCTTGAACTAATAATTGTAAACAGCCAATTAGGAGTGTCCAGGTTTTATTAGTGGACGTGTAGCGGAAGTATGTCAAAATGTCAAAGATGTCGTTACAGCGAAATAGAGAAATGAGCATCTCTAAATCTAGTGTTCATGGTATTCTTCAGAAAGTTTCTTAGAACAGAAAAGTGTTCGTAAAATTTCTCCTGCTCACCTTGACTCTCATCCAAAAACAACGTTACACGGATGACTGCCACTACATGATTCAAATGTAAAAACGCGGATAAAGCTTTTCTGGGGAAATCATGACAAGTGGCAAGACTTGATGTTATTAATCAATAAGTAATGCCCCACATTTTTTTCTCAGAGCTCATTTACTGTTCAGAGTCAGCATTTGCTGACAATATACATCAATATGTCTTGTCCATGTCCTGGTTTTCTACGTAGTCTCCATCACGTTTTATGGCCGTACCCGAACGTTGTGAAAGAGCATGTATTCCCTGCCGGTAAAATCTCTTGTCCTGTAGGCGTAGCGATGTTTTCACTGCATGACTGACACCCTCGTCATCTTCAAAGTGTGTTCCTCGGACAGAACCTTGAGCTGCCCAAAGAGATGGAAGTCCGAGGGTGGCAGGTCCAGACTGTAGGGTGGGTGATGTGGTGATGTCCAACCCAATTAGGCGATCTGTTCCCGGGTTCTCAGACTAGCGTGTGGACGTGCATTATCATGTTGGAACAAGATTTCTGCTGGATTCTTGTCTGGTCGAACACGTTGGAAACGGTTCTTAAGTTTATTCAGAGTCTTCACATACGAGGTGCATTTATGTTCTAAGGCCTCCGATTTTTCTTTCTCCGGACTGGAAAGAGATAGAAACATGCACATTGTTTTAAAATGAGGCCACGTTCATTGTCAATACGTCCCAGAGATGGCAGCACCAAACGGCAGATAGAATTTTACCGCCAGCGGCGAGAATGAGAACAGTTTTAAATACTTAAAATGGCGACATTTTCCTTACTTGAATAGCGTGCAATCATTCGTTTTCTGAATTTGTGTGGTGTGAAACCAATTGAAAATCATCGACAGTTGAAGGAGACATGTGGCGATGGAGTTATGGATGTGTCGAAAGTGCGTTCGTCGGTGCGACAATTTAATGAAGGCAGAAAATCGTGTGGCAACAAACCGAAACTACCTTGGGCTCGCACAAGCCGGTCTGACGACTTGATCAAGAAAGTGAAGAGAATTGTTTTGGGGGATCGCCGAATGACTGTTGAACAGATCGCCTCCAGAGTTGGCATTTCTGTGGGTTCTGTCCACACAATCCTGCATGACGACCTGAAAATACGAAAAGTGTCATCCAGGTGGGTGCCACGAATGCTGACGGACGACCACATGGCTGGCCGTGTGGAATGTTGCCAAGCAATGTTGACGCGCAACGACAGCAGGAATGGGACTTTCTTTTCGTCGGTTGTGACAATGGATGAGACGTGGATGCCATTTTTCAATCCAGAAACAAAGCGCCAGTCAGTTCAATGGAAGCACACAGATTCACCGCCACCAAAAAAATTTCCGGTAACCGCCAGTGCTGAAAAAATGATGGTGTCCATGTTCTGGGACAGTGAGGGTGTAATCCTTACCCATTGCGTTCCAAAGGGCACTACGGTAACAGGTGCATCCTACGAAAATGTATTGAAGAACAAATTCCTTCCGGCATTGCAACAAAAACGTCCGGGAAAGGCTGCGCGTGTACTGTTTCACCAAGACAACGCACTCGCACATCGAGCTAACGTTACGCAACAGTTTCTTCGTGATAACAACTTTGAAGTGATTCCTCATGCTCCCTACTCACCTGACCAGGCTCCTAGTGACTTATGGCTTTTTCCAACAATGAAAGACACCCTCCGTGGCCGCACATTCACCAGCCGTGCTGCTATTGCCTAAGCGATTTTCCAGTGGTCAAAACAGACTCCTAAAGAAGCCTTCGCTGCTGCCATGGAATCACGGCGTCAGCGTTGTGAAAAATGTGGACGTCTGCAGGGCGATTACGTCGAGAAGTTACGCCAGTTTCATCGATTTCGGGTGAGTAGTTAATTAGAAAAACAATCGGAGGCCTTAGAACTTGAATGCACCTTGTATGCCTCTGAATTGATGGTTGACCCTTTTTGCATCGCATCCACGAGACTGACGCCATCACTGTCCCAGATGACTGAAACCATGACTTTTCCGGCAGAAGGGATTGTCTTGAATTTCTTCTTTTGTGGTGAATGAGGATGATGCCACTCCTTTGACTGCAATTTCGTTTCCGGCGCAAAGTGGTGCACCCACCTTTCCTCCGCCGTAACAATCCATTACAGAAAGACCTCTCTGTCGGTCTCAAAACGCTTCAACAATTCAGATGAAGCGGCCTTTCTTTGAATCTTGTGGTCCGCTGTGAGCATCCGTGGAACCCATCGTGAGCACCTCTTTGAACATGCGAGTGTGCCGATCATTGCAGACGCATTACCAATGCTGACCGACAACTGTAGAGCCAATTGTCGAGTTGTGACGCGCCGGTCGGCACGAATAATGGCATCCGCATGACTCAGCATGTCTGGAGCAGTGGCTGTGACAGGACGTCCCGAGTGTGGGTGATCATGGAGCTCTGTTTCCAGATTTCGTAAGGCTGTAACGTTCTTTACCCATCGCCAACTGTACTATCAACTGCAGCATCGCCAACCAGTGCACACAAACGTTTGTGGATTTTCACCACGGTTTCTTTTTCTGCACAAAATTTAATAACAGCACGCTGCTCGTAACGTGATCCGTGTGTAGACGCCATTTGATGCTGTACTACCGTTGCGCCATCAGCCAGAACGTTTCGAAACCTCACCGGCGCAAAGAACAAACATCAAATGTAAAGCACTAACAAGGACGTTTGTCTATGTAGATTAATGGCTTTTTAAAATATGTGGGGCATTTCTTAATGAACGACCCTCGTAATAACCTACCACAAAAAAATGGTTCAAATGGCTCTGAGCATTATGGGACTCAACTGCTGAGATCATTAGCCCCTTGAACTTAGAACTAGTTAAACCTAACTAACCTAAGGACATCACAAACATCCATGCCCGAGGCAGGATCCGAACCTGCGACCGCAGCGGTCTTGCGGTTCCAGACTGCAGCGCCTTTAACCGTAACCTACCACAAAATGATGAAGTAGTGCATGGATCTGTGATAGTTCCAAGAATATACGAACGTAACGCGTGATTTTAACAACATCTAAACGATGGGCATTTGTGACGATTTCGTATGGTTGAATGAGCTTTCTGTGAGTTGTCAGAATTCGTAGTGTGGGGGAGGGAGCAGTGTCTATGTGGAAAACTTGAAGGACCACAACAACCATTTTAAAATTTCTCTTGTGGGATCAGAGACTGATCCTGTCCTCACCGGAGCTCATACTGGGCAGCGGAAACACACTTTCCCGACAGACGCCGACAGCGGTCGCGCGGCTTCCCAGCAGGTCCAATGGGGCGCGCCCGCTGAGCGATACCCTTAGCGGCTCCGACTACGAGCACCCTATGCCGCCACGATGTACGCACTGTATGACGCTGTTTAGTTTTTCTTGTAACAGTTCAACTTTATCGGTGTTTATTCTTTTCTAGAGTTTCTTATTAATGTTGGAAGCATGCTACAAGTTCGGTTTATTGCATTTCAGTACAGGGTACTCAGGTATCGCAGCCAGCCGAGGCTATGCCACCTCCTCTTGCACCTGCTAGTAGGGATGCGGAGTCGGAAGTGTGTCAAGCGGTTCGCTGCTCCAGACGCCTAGAACTCTAATCATGATTTGTCTCTGTGCAGTTACATTTTTAAGGTCCTGAATAAATGCGTGCCAGTGGCACCGAAGGTGTTACCGAACTGGATGGGGGAGGGAGAAGGTCCTTAGAGGGACTAGAGCGACAGTTTGACAGTTTGCCATTTTATTCATGCATTTGTCAATGTCCCCTCTCCTATGTGATCACGCCATGGGAGGGCGCGGAACAGGAGGGCTGAACAAGAATAAGGACCTTTGGCTGCTTTAGATAGTGTTCAAATTTCATCGAATGGCTTTCAAAGGTCCCTAGTGGTACGCCAGAGCAAAAATGGAAATTCTGTTACACTCCAAGAGGATGCCATCATGTTCAGTCGCTTTGCCGGCCTATGATGTCCTTATAATAGGGCTCAATCGTCCGGGGAGTGTCAAAGGCGTCAAACCTCGTCAATAATGCCACCCTGCTGCTAAACACACTGCAAACCATCGCTTTAGACTGCAAAATATGTGGCAATAAACGCCACAAAGAACGGCGTGATTTCATTGACACTGTTCATGCCACACGCTAAGCCCCTATCGATTCTGAGCGGCATCGAGTCTCACCTCTGATTCTACGTGATTACTCTGAAATTCACAGTCAACTGCCTGGCAGAGTGTTCATAGAACCACTTTCAAGCTACTTATCTACCGTTGCACTCCCCAACGAATACTCAAGTCTTTCCATGCGATCTCTGACTTTGCTTATTTTATTAATATGGTCACTTCTCCGTATGTAGGTGGGTGTCACCAAAATGTTTTCGCACTCTGAGGAGAAAGCTGCTGATTTAAATTTCGTGAGATGGTCCAGCCTAGTGAGAATGCCTTTGTTTGAATGACTTCCGCTGCAATTCGTGTATCATATCCGTGACACTCTCTACCTTATTTAACGATGATACAGAATGAGCTGCCCTTCTTTGAACTTTTTCGATGTTCTCCGTCAATCTTATGTCATGCGGATGCCTTAGCGCACAGCACTCCAGAAGAGGGCGCACAAGCATAGTGTAAGCAGAATCTTTAGCAGACCTTTTACATTTTCTAAGTGTACTGCCAATAAATTACAGTCTTTGGTTTGCTTCCCCTCGACATTACCCATGTGAACCTTATCCTTAAGTATGTAGTCGAGTTTACAACCTTTAGATTAGTATGATTTATCGTGTAACCAAAATTTAGAGGATTCCCTTTGGTATTCAAGTGGATGGCTTCAAACTTTCATTATTTAGACTCAATTGCCACTTTTTATCTCGTTGAGATGCCATGTCTAAATGGTTATCCAATTGGTTTTGATCATCTGTTGACTTTACAAGACAGTGAATGACAACACCTCCTTTCAAGAAATCCAAGAGGATTGCTCAGATTGTCTTCTAAATCGTTTATGTAGATCAGGAACTACAGGGCGCCTATATTACTTCCTTGGGAAGGTGAATTTCACTCAGTTATTACGAACTGTGACCATTCTGAGAGGAAATCACGAATCCAGTCACAGAAAAGAGACGATACTCCACAGGCACGGAATTTAATTAGGAGTCACTTGTAAGGCATTGTGCCAAAAACTTTCTGGAAATCTAAAATTGTGGAATAAATGTGACGTGCCCTGTCTATATCAATCATTACTTTGTGGAAATAAAGAGATAGCTGTTTGCCACAAGAACGATATTTTCTGAATCCGTCTTGGCTTTTTGTCATAATCGTTTTCTTCGAGGTGATTCATATTGTTCGAGCAAAGTATATGTTACAAAATCCAGCTGCATACCGACTTATAATGCTGGGGTCTGTAACCTAGTGGATTACTCTTATTTTCTTTTTTGGGTATTCGTGTGACCTGTGCAACTTTCCAGTCTTTGGAACGCATCTTTCTACAAGCGAGCGGTTGTATGTGATTGCAAAGCATGGAACTATTGTATGAGCATACTTTGAAAGGAACCTAAGTGGTATACAATTTGGACAGAAAGCCCTGCCTGTGTTAAGGGATTTTAGCTGTTTCGTTACACTGACTATATCTACTTCTAATTTACTCATGTTGGCAGTCGCTATTCATTTGAATTCTTGTATATTTACTTCGTCTTCTTTTGGGAAGAAATTTCGGAGTACTGTGTTTGGTAACTCTGCTTTAGGCCGGCCGAAGTGGTCGTGCGGTTCTAGGCGCTGCAGTCTGGAACAGCGAGACCGCTACGGTCGCAGGTTCGAATCCTGCCTCGGGCATGGATGTGTGTGATGTCCTTAGGTTAGTTAGGTTTAACTAGTTCTAAGTTCTAGGGGACTAATGACCTCAGAAGTTGAATCCCATAGTGCTCAGAGCCAACTCTGCTTTAGTGGCACTGTCATCAACAACAACACCATTTTCAACGCACATTGCAGGTATTCATTGCATCTTGCCATTGGTGTACTTTACATACGACCAGAATCTCTTCGGATTTAGTGCCAAAGTTTGAGACAGAGTCTGATGTGAGGGGGAAGGGGAGGGGGGGGGGCAGTGATAGCTAAACGGTGTACTAGCTCCCATAGTATGAAATATAAAAATTTAACACTTACCGAACCATGAGTAAATAAGTACCTCATGAAATGAGGAGTCAAACTTATAAAATCAAACCTAGGCAGCAATGGGCCAAGTGCATGATAGCTGTAAAATAGGAACTGAGCCGTGGCTGACTCGTTTTATGCTTTGCATTAAACCTTGGTCGCTATTCTGTGATTAGCCTCCAGAGGTTATCACGATTATGCTGTTACCTCCTCTCTCCGCGAGTGGCAGCAGCAGCGTGTATCGATATTTGCACTCTTGTACTATCTTTGGCCTCACGCTTATAGTTTCCGGCTATTCCGTGTGCGGGCAGTTGGTCTGTTGGCGTGGAGCAGCGAGGAAGTCTCTGTGGCGCATGTCTGGCGGGGGCCACTGGCGACATCCTCGTTCGGTCGGAGTGTGGGGGGCTGTTTCCATTGCTATGAGGTCCGTGGCTCACCGATCCCGGACTCGAAAGTTGAGTCCTTACTTAATCTACCAGCCAGCCCCAACTGTTCACATTGTGTCGCTGAATTTCGTTGTGGGCTGTTGGGACATTCCTGCGGGCAACAATGTGTGTTTTCAAGTTGGCGAAGTTCTAGCTGCCGTCCTGTGCAGTTTAACTTAATATGATTATTTATAAATTGAGGTGCACCAGCGGAATCTTCTGTCTTGTGGCCGTTAACGTTCCGGTTACCTGCCCTGGCGTTGATGTAAATTCAGGCAGTGTATTTTCCTCGTCGTGTTGTGGCTGTCCAGCACGGTGTGTAGTTTGTCAGCTGAATGTGTAATTCGTTGTGGGCGACGATACTTTCTGTGTTGTTCCAGTGAACTCCCTGTCGTGTGCTAGTTGGCTGGAGTGGAAGTTATCCTGTCGCTTGCTCCGTTGACTGTCTGTCGGTTGGGTTGCCGCTGGATTGAGAATGTTTGGGCCGACTGCATGTCTCACCAAAGTGAGAGTTAGTGTTTGAATTCTAGGCCGACCCATGGAAACTTCTGAGCGCCGTTTAATGTGTTGCCTTTTCTTATTTTTCCTTGTTGTTTGTTTATGTATGGCTGCTAGCCGATTTTAAATTAAAACTGTTTTGCCCTTAAGGCGTGAGGTTGTTTGGGCCTTCAGCCTAATTTCGAGAAATGTTTTAAGATAAGGCCGTCTGCATTTTAAATTCTAATTCCTGTTTTGATTCTTGTTATTTAGGACCTGTAACTTGCGTTTGTAGAGTTAAATAATTCTTACATGGTTTGAGATACTTATATATGGCCACTATATTAGTACTGGGTTTTCTAATTTTGCTAGAGTGTCTGAAGATGCCTTTAAATTCAGGCAAAACGTGTCGCAAATGAAGAACTAATAAAAGCATCTTTATTGCAACCACAGCTGAATTCTCTCAGTGTCATCTGGTTCAGCAACTTCGTCAGCCACAGGTAGCACCCACAACATATTCAACTGATGAACTGGAAGAACCTCTGACTGACCCAACAGAAGTCTTTTGCTGCCAGCCACACGTCGGAACGACCTTCCACTTGACCATGGGTGGGGCATCAACCTCAGTGTGGGAAATACCCAAGGTGGGCACGTTTAGTGGATCGATCGGTCGACATGCGGTCCCATTGACAATAGTGTCAAGCTGCATGACCGAAGCCAACACCGCCTGGAGCTGTGAGCACTTTGGCACCAACCCAGCTCGCCACCTGTACACAGCAGTCGCAGTTACCATCTATAACGAAGATGGTGTGATAAATACACAAACATGCACGAAATATAGGAGTTGAAGCTAGAGAGCACCGAAGAAATTTCAAATAAGTGAAGCTGGGCCAACTGACAGTACACTGACGAGCTGCTGCTGCTGCTGCTGCTGCTGCTTTGCAATCTATTACTCGACTGTTATTTCCTAAATAATGTTTTCCTCAGTCTTCCGTAGGATAATCGGGTGATTTCAACGTTGGATGTCATGGATGTGACCAATGCAGAACCGTAAGAAGAAAATGTGAAAGCTCGTGTCCACAAATCAACACGGCTATAGAAAGCATCGCTAGTGCAAAACGCAGCTTCCCTTTTCTCGCATGACATACTGCGAAGCATAAATGAAGGGCAACAAGCGTATTACATATTCCTAGATTTCCACAAAGCATTTGACACAGTGCCACACTGCTGATTGTAAACGTAGGTATAGGTATACACAGGGTGGTCCATTGATAGTGAGCGCGCCAAATATCTCACGAAATGAGCATCAAACGAAAAAACTACAAAGTACGAAACTCGTCTAGCTTGAAGGGGGAAATCAGTTGTCGATGTGGTTGGCCCGCTAGATGGCGCTGCCACAGGCCAAACTGATATCAACTTCGTTTTTTAAAATAGGAACCCCGATTTTTTATTACTTATTCGTGTAGTAGGTAAATAAGTATGAATGTTTTACTTGGACCACTTTTTTTCTTTGTGATAGATAGCGCTGTAATAGTCACAAACGTATAAGTACGTGGTATCACGTAACACTCCGCCAGTGTGGACGGTTTTTGCTTCGTGATACATTAGCCGTGTTAAAATGGACCATTTACCAATTGCGGAAAAGGTCGATTCGTGTTGATGTATGGCTATTGTGATCAAAATGCCCAACGGTCGTGTGCCATGTATGCTGCTCGGTATCCTGGACGACTTCATCCAAGTGTTCGCACCGATCGCCGGATAGTTACATTATTTAAAGAAACAGAAGTGTGGAGCCACACGTGAAACTTCAGCCGCGACCTGCAACAAATGATGATGCCAAAGTAGGTGTTTTAGCTGCTGTAGCGGCTAATCCGCACATCAGTTGCAGACAAACTGCGCGAGAATCTGGAATCTCAAAAACGTCGGTGTTGAGAATGCTACATCAAAATCGGTTGCACCCGTACCACATTTCAATGCACCAGGAATTGCATGGCGACGACTCTGAACGTCGTCTATAGTTCTGATACTGGGAACAAGAGAAATTACGGGACGATGACAGATTTTTTGCACGCGTTCTATTTAGCGAAGAAGCGTCATTCACCAACAGCTGTAAAGTAAACCGGCATAATATGCACAACTGGGCAACGGAAAGTTCACGATGGCTGCGACAAGGGGAACATCAGCTACCTTGGCGGGTTAATATATGGTGCGGCATTATGGGAGGAAGGATAATTGGCCCACATTTTATCTATATCAATCTAAATGGTGCAATGTATGCTGATTTCCTATGTAATATTCTACCGATGTTACTACAAGATGTTTCACTGCATGACAAAATTGCGATGTACTTCCAACGTGATGGATGTCCGGCACATAGATCGCGTGCGGTCGAAGCGGTTTTGAATAGCATATTTCATGACAGGTGGATTGGTCGTCGAAGCACGTTCACCGGATCTGACTTCCCCGGATTTCTTTCTGTGGGGACAGTTGAAGGATATTTGCTATCGAGATCCACCGACAACGCCTGACAACATGCGTCAGCGCATTGTCAATGCATGTGCAAACATTACAGAAGGCGAACTACTCGCTGTTAAGAGGAATGTTGTTACACGTATTGCCAAAAGCATTGTGGTTGACGGACATCATTTTGAGCATTTATTGTATTAATGTGGTATTTACAGGTAATCACGCTGTAACAACATGCGTTCTCAGAAATGATAAGTCCACAAAGGTACGTGTATCACGTTGGAGCAACCGAAATAGAATGTTCAAACGTACCTGCGTACTGTAGTTTAATTTAAAAAACCTACATGTTACCAGCTCTTCGTCTAAAATTGTGAGTCACGTGTTTGTGACTATTACATCGCCATCTATCACGATGCGAAAAAAGTGGTCCAACTGAAACATTCATATTTATTTACGTGTTACAGGAATATGCAATAAAAATGGGGGTTCCTATTTTGAAAAATGCAGTTGATATCCGTTTGACCTACTGCAGCGTAATCTAGCTGGCCAACGATAGCGCCATCTGGTTTCCCCCTTCAAGCTTGACAAGTTTCTTTCTTTGTAATTTTTTTCGTTTGACGTTTGTTTCGTGAGATATTTGGCCTGATCAGGATCAATGGACCATCCTATAGAATAGGCCTCCAGGTATGTCAGTAGCTCGAAGACTTCTTAAGTAACAGAACTCAGTATATTATCCTCGATGGCGAGCGTTAATTGAAGGATTCCCAGCGGTAGGCAACTGTTTGCTGATGATGCTGTGATGTATAGGAAGGTTTTGTCGTTCAGTGACTGTAGGAGGATGTAGGATGACGTAGACAAAATTTCTAGTTGGTGTGATGAATGGCAACTAGTTGTAAATGTAGAAAAATATACGTTTATGATTATGAGTGGGAAAAATAAACCTATAATAAAAAAATGGCTCTGAGCACTATGGGACTTAACATCTATGGTCATCAGTCCCCTAGAACTTAGAACTACTTGAACCTAACTAACCTAAGGACATCACACAACACCCAGCCATCACGAGGCAGAGAAAATCCCTGACCCCGTCGGGAATCGAACCCGGGAACCCGGGCGTGGGAAGCGAGAAAGCTACCGCACGACCACGAGATGCGGGCAAACCTACAATATTTGAATACACTATTAGTAACGAGAATTCGACACAGTTACATCGATTAAATACACAATCTAGTCGAGCGATGTCGTTATCCTGAGGGAAGTCATTCACAAGATTTGCACGATGGGGGCACGAACTGTCGTCGATTAAGACGAATGCCACGCCAATATGCATCCGATATGGATGCACTAACGGTCGGAGAATGGCATTCAAGTATCGTACAGCCGTTTCGGCGGGTTTCATGACCACCAGCGGTGTACGTCAGCCCACATAATGCCACCACAAAACAGCAGGGAAGCTCCATCTTGGTGCACTCGCTGGGCAGTGTGTCAAAGGCTTTCAGCCTGACCGGGTTGCATCCAAACACGTCTCCGACGATTGTCAGATTGAAGCCTTATGCGACAGTCATCGGTGAAGAGAATGTGATGTCCATGCTGAGCGGTCCTTTTGGCACGTTGTTGGGCCGAGATGTACCGCGCTGGATGGTGTCGTGGTTGCAACGATGGACCTCGCCATTGACGTCGTGAGTGAAGTTGCGCAAGTCATGTCATCGAGAATTCGTGTCTCTCTGTATCTCCTCCATGTCCGAACAGCATCCTTTTGGTTCACTCTGAGATGCCTGGACACTTCCCTAGTTGAGAGATCTTCCTGGCACAAAGTAACAATGCGGACTCGATCTAACCGCGGTATTGACCGTCTAGGCATGGTTGAAGAAGAGACGACACGAGCCGTGTACCTCCTTCCAGGTGGAATGACTGGAACTGATCAGCTATCGGACCCCCTTTCTCTAATAGGCGCTGCTCATGCATGGTTGTTTACATTTTTGGCCGGGTTTATGAAGTGTGCATCTAGGCGCAACGTTGCAAAGTAAAAGGCAGTGGAAATGAGTACACAGGGACTGTAGTGGAAAGGCGAATGTCTAACTTTGGTATATTCAGAGAATTTTAAGAAAGTATGGTTCATCTGTAAAGGGGACTACGTATAGGACGTTACTGAGACTCGGATTTGGGTACTGTTTAAGTGTTTGGTATCCCCATCAGGTCAGATTAAAGGAAGACATCGAAGCAATTCGGAGACGGGTCATTAGATTTGTTACCGGTATGCTCAAATATCCCACAAGTATTACACAGATGCTTAGGGAAGCCAAATGGGAATCACTGGAGTTAGGCGACGTTCTTCTCGAGAAGCACTATTGAAAGAATTTAGAGAACTGGTGTTTGAGGCTGACGACAAAACTATTCTACAGCAGCCAATGTACATTTAGCGTAAGGACCACGAAGATAAGTTTAGAGATATTAGAGCTGATATGGAGGCATATGGACAGTCGTGTTGCCATCGTTCTGTTTGCAAGTGGAACAGTCAGCGGAATGACTAATGGTACAGGGCATCCACAACCATACACCATACGGCGACTCCCAGAGTATGTATGTAGATGTAGATTTAGCTGTGAGAGGGGATACGTCAACGCTCCCACCATGTGACAAGACTGCAGCTGCTTTAGGCAGAATGCTGTCGATATTTGGTGGAAGTTACATCTCACACGAGTTACTGAGCCCGTCTTGGTTTTTGTAAGTGTCTTTGCTACGTGTCTACAGGCCTGAGGGTGACGTCACGGGGCGCAATGCTTTCGCACCATAACAGACAAACGATGCAAGCACCCTTGAGCCACATTTCAAACTTCTACGTCGTATTGAGAGAGAATTACGGCTTTTCGAAGAAGAGATCCTTTAATTCTGTAGCGCAGTATAGTACAGGTACGTACTAGAGAACGGTCGCGGCCTTGACACATGGCTTGTAGGCTGTACCCCATATTTTTCCTCCGGAGACAAACAACACTAAACTTATAGATTCAGAGTCTGTGTCGGAACTAGAAGTATCCCTTGTCACATCAGCAACTTATTTTCACCAATCACTGTACGAAATACATAATTCGTTTACATAGGCTTTTCAAAATATTTACAATAAGTCTGACGTAGGACGCTGACATATGCTTCATTTCTCAAACCATATGACACACGTAGTAGCTCCGCTTGGGAGCCAGCAGCAATAGCATTTTGTTCTCCTTTTGGCGTGTGAGTACTGGGTACTCCTGACCCTTCGATTCGCTATATAGGTAAAAATCATGTGGAGGGACATCAGTTCGCCAGGAGACTGCACTGCCTCTGCTGATCGTCCCGTCTCCACCGAACACTACTGGCCATAGGACGAGGTTGTCAACAAGATACATGCTGTTGCTGCATCTTGCTGAAAATATTCGTACCGTCATTCATCTTGCGTGGGCCGAGCGACATATGGACTAAACAAATTAAATGCAGCAGGTAATTTTGAAAGCCTTTCTCATTTAATTTATCAGTGATTGGAGAGTATTAACGTTGTGGAATCCAATAGCGATGTTTTTATTGACATATATCAGGTCACTGTGATTGTTCGTACTGATCTCTTTTGAGCTTCATTTCCTTTCATTTTTCAGGGGTCTGGACTCTCGTGTTTCCTGGATGATTTCTGTGTGTTTGGGAAGGCATACCACGCTTGATTTGGGACGGGGATTGCAGTGAATGTAGCGAAAAAAGGGGGCATTTTTGCTATTAGCCCAGCTTGGAGATTCAGATGTTTATTTCAACGAATGTTGGGACTCTAAGGCAAGCCGACCACTGTGCACTTTAAAACGAGGGCCTAACCAGTGACCGAACTTTCTCACGTTCTTCAAAGTTGTATTGTATTGTATGGAACTGGGGACCTAGAAACGACATAGGGGTTTCGTCCCTACCGTAGCCCACAGTGGTACACAACCTCACAACAGGCTACAGCAGTCCACTCACCCCATCGCCGCCCTTAACCGAACCCAGAGTTATTGTGTAGTTTGGCCCCCAGTGGAGCCCCCCCCCCTCCCCCCACCGAGAAGTGTAACCCAAATGTTTGCGTGGTAGAGTAATTTTGGTGTACGCGTACATGGAGAAAGTGTTTGCGCAGCAATCACCAACATAGTGTAACTGAGGCGCAATAAGAGGAACCAGCCCGCATTCGCCGAGGCAGATGGAAAACCGCCCTAAGAACCATCAACAGACTGGCCTGCACACCGGACCTCGACACTAACCTACCGGGCGGAGTCGTGCCGGGGACCGTGACACTTTCCCGCCGGGAGATCAGTGCGTTAGACCGGACGGCTGAATAGGCGGGCTTCTTCAAAGTTCCTTTTGAGGATAAGCATCCAACGGTTTCCAAGAGAAACATTGTTTGCCGAAAATGATGGCATAGCCATGTGAGCAACTTTGTAATTTCAGAGGACCTCTGATGTGAGACAAGTTACTGGGCACGAAAACGCTCCATTGGTGAATTTCTCAGGATGCCACGAAGACAGAGCAGAAACAGCAACTCCTTTGAAGTAAAAGGGCGTCGTCTAATGCGACTGGCGGGGGCGGCCGCCTGTGCATTACCTGCTACTGGTGGCCATTTACGGTTTGTCAGACAGAAATATCCAGATATAAGATTTGGTAAAAGTATCAAAAGGTCCGTGGCTCGATATGAAAGAGAGCGGAAATGTGTCCATGGCTAGGTGCAATAGTGAGTGCATATTTGAGTTCATTCAGAGACGCAGAGCCGTGTGTATCATGAGCATATGCTGGAGACGGACAGCGGAGCGCATCATAGCAGAGTTGTTGCGACGACAGCTCGAACGTTGAGCTCAGTCGCAGAACCATTCTCGTGGCGGTGGCGTTCTGTGCAGATGTCGATGTACAGTTACGGCGCACATAATTAGCAGCACTGGTGTGACAGAGGACATTTTGTCCCGCACTTCTGGAAACCAGTACGATCAATTGCCTCAGATCCAACGTTGCTGTGGTAAATGTCTGAGTTTTTCAACTACAATCTGGTGAACAGTCACTGCTTTTGCTTAGGGCTGACAAGATTAGAGAGAAAAATTCAGACCACCAACAGTATCAGACTGGCATTGTTTTCTTGGTTGAAGTAACGCTGCAAATCAAAATATCCGTTAGTTAGAGTTTGCACCAAGAGTTTGTACAGCACTTTGCGTTCTAGTCATGACCTTTGTGAATAGTTAGGCTTTTATTTAATAAATTACTCTTTTAATTTAGAGTTAAACATCTACCATTCTAATTAAATATGTTATCTGCCCTAATCTCCACTATAGGATCTATAGTCAGCATCTTTAAGAATTTGTTTTATCCCTTACAGTTGTGCACAGTAATTTGTAGCTTCTATCTTAAAAGCGTGTCCAGTTCTAAACTATTTTTCTCGAGCAGGATAACATTACACATGGTGGTTGTTTCACGTAGTTTCTAGACATACCTGTGAGCATTAACAGTTCTTTCAATGAATCGTATTAAGATACAGGTGCTAGGTATTACACACCCGTTACCAGTCATGAGGTTATGTAACGTGTGGTGTCACCGCCAGACACCACACTTGCTAGGTGGTAGCCTTTAAATCGGCCGTGGCCCGTTAGTATATGTCGGACCCGCGTGTCGTCACTATCAGTGATCTCAGACCGAGCGCCGCCACACGGCAAGTCTAGTCTAGAGAGACTCCCTAGCACTCGCCCCAGTTGTACAGCCGACTTTTCTAGCGATGGTTCACTGCCTACATACGCTCTCATTTGCAGAGACGATAGTTTAGCATAGCCTTCAGCTACGTCATTTGCTACGACCTAGGAAGGCGCCATATTCAGTAATTAGAATGAATTCTCAACAGACAATGTTGTGAATCATGTACCGTCAAGAGCGACGTTCATCATTAATGGATCAAAGTTAAGTATCAAACTAATTACGTCCGCTTTCTGAATTCTAATTTCTTGTCATGTTCCAGACCTCACGCCAGTATAGTTCCTCTCACGCCAGCCTGCGTGAGCTAGAACGCCTACATTTCGGCCTCCTCTAGTAACACCGTGTTGGCTCTTCTGCCAACACAACGTAACGGCTCTGCGAAAAACTGGTGGAGATTTTCTAACAGACAATGACGCACTTTTTGTGAGTTGGCATATTTGACAGGCTGGAAGAGGCCTCATCTCAAGAAATGATAAAGTGAGGATCCAAAAGTCCTGTTTCCACTTCACTCTGGCTGATCTCAACACGCAAAACAACTCATGTGTAACAGTGGAAATGTAGCGACACAGATGGAAAACTCTAGAATTTTCCAAATCTATTAAAAACTAAGGTAAAATTGAGGTAATTAACTACAAAATCTGAGTTTTTTCTGAACATGAAGTTTAAAATGTAACAGCTCATTCATTTTTTCATAAATTGGATAAATTCTAGAGTTTCATATACCTCTACGTATAGTTTGTATGCTGTGAAAAACTCATAGAATAATCTCTTTTACTTATTAAGAAAAGTGTGCCTATAGAAACAAATGCAGCCAATAGTAAGTGAAAAAAAATGATGAAATTTCACATGTAAGAAAGTATATTTCGTTATGGTTTTGACTTCCACTGTTATGAGTATGAACCTTTAATCCTTCCTGGTCATGGTGACAAAGTTTAATGAATTTATTTGTAAAAGTATAGACAGTGGAAATTAAAATGTCCTTTCGTTCCTCTCGTGCTCCAAGTCGGCGTGTTTGAAGTCCTACTCCCCTTAGTTCCTTGAGACAGAATGTCTTCTGTCTACGAATCAGTACAGTTTTAGAGCACATCGCTCATGTGAAACTTAGCTTGTTCTTTTTCTTACGTGATCTCTTGCGAAGGGCAACATGCGGATTCCATATTCCTAGATTTCCGAAAATTATTTGACATTGTGCCCCAATGCAGACTGTTAACGGAGGTGCGAGCATATGGAATAGGTCCCTAGACATGTGATTGGCTCGAAGAGTTTTCAAGTTTCAGAACCCAGTCCTCAATGACGACTGTTCATCAAATACAAGGATGTCGTCAAGGGCGCCACAGTGAAGGTGATAGGACCGTTATTATTTTTTGTGTACCAGGGTTATTTGGCAAGTAAGATCCGGCTGGTCACGAAATGGAAACTACAGTGAAAATCCGATGAAGCTTTGAACAGATGTGAGTTTCTTCGGTGTTAGCAAGAGTCGATTGCCTGCCTCACCACTGCATCACTTCCCTCAGTCCTTAGAGCAACATGTTACGTAGTCCGCATGTGGGCTTACTGATTAACTCTATACAAGAAATAGTTGTATCTGTTTTGTACAATGTAGGTTTGACTGAACGTCTGATTCCTCACATACAATTTGTGACAAGTGCACGATTTCAGCAGGCCTGAACATGCTGCACTACTTAGGCGATACGTGACCTTCGTCGATTGTGCCTCTGCGGCGCTAGGGGCCCATGAGAAAGACAGGCCGCAGCCCGCACGTCACAGTACGTGACACGCCAGATCTTAAGAGTGCCAGCAGCCATCTCCATCTGGAAGGTGAGTTTAATAATTCTTAACTTCGCGTTTACATGCAGGCAAGCTCTCGATAGCATACGAAACAATTATGAGCTTCAGTGTTACCTCTTCACAAGCATTCTGATTTCCCATGGGACCTGCACAAAGCCGAGCGTTCGCGAAGTATGGAGGACAAGGCGACTGGTGTGACGTCACAACTTTGTTGCGGTGGCCATATTTCCCGTGGGCCCTGTCGACGCTGGAAGGTCAGGAGTGGAGTCGTTATCTGTCCTAGCATTCTTAAGCTCCAATTTGTGTGGTTACTTTTTCTAAATGGGCTACACCGAAACCTCTGAGGAAAATAGTAGTTTTGGCATAACAGTCGAAGGCTGTCATATTGAGCCGTCAATTTGGACGACGCGCTTGGTACTGCTTGCGGGATTTCTCTTTGGTAATGCCAGTCGTTATTAAAATAGATAGTTTTCTCTTCTAAAGAGAGAGATATTGCTGTTTGCTACTTCAGCTACACAAATGGCAACAGAATATAACGAAGCATTATAAACTGGTGTGTGTACGCTTCTACCGTATCTGTTGCGCATAATCCATATTCCTAGGCGTCTGAAACGTCACCCAGCCTCCGGTCTTAGTCGCAGTTTAATTATATGAGGACTTCTAGGGACAATAGAGATTTGATTTTCAGTGTTTCGTACAATTATAGACGAATGCATGAAAAGTATTTGCAATTAGGAATACGAACAACCATCAGCTAATGACATTGAAAATTTCATAATAATCCGGATTTCCGACTTTACGTGAGTGGTTGCCATAATCGCATTGGCTACCCATCCACGACTCACGACAAGAAGAAACTTCCTTATGTCGACGTACCTGCGTCACAGCCTTTACTCGTGCACACATTAGATTATTCCCATTTTAATTGAAAGTCGCTACCGGTATCGGCGGTTAAATACTATACTCCAACATCTGCGTTACTAAGAAGAATGGTGCAGCATTCCTTCGAACCTGCTTGCATACGGCGAGTGCAGCCATTATTACAGTGCATGTACATCCATGTCCGAATGAACACTGCATCATTCTCTTTCACAACGCAGACATTGTAATATAGTATTTTTCCGCGCATACCAGGCACAAACTTGCAATTAAAATGTCCTCCCCTCTATGGGAATTACATATTCTGTGTAGGAGTATAGTTTGCGACGCAGGAACGTCGATATATGAAAGTTTGTGTCTGGCCGTGAGTTGTGCACGGAGAGCCGAACCGGCTATTGTGTGCGTGTTTGGAGCTTATGGACTCTCAATGGCGATATTATCAGCGACGTTGCACTCATTGAAACAAACGATCGTGCATAAAATCAGTGAGGAGGAAATCTATAAAATGACACTCCCACCTCACTCGCCTTTAACCACACATTCCGTCTGTTTCATAAGCCTTAAGACAATCTGAAAGTAGTGAAAGGTGCTATACCTAGGATTAAAATAGATGTAAAACTACAGAAGAGCTAAAGAAATGCACGGGAAATGCAGCCTGCTCACCACTTACAGAAAACCTGAGTGAGCCACGCATCCTGTTAACATATTAACGATATGTCCCCAAAAATTTTTGGAAATGAGTTATCTTCCCTTCCTAATCAACCTACTGGATTGCGATATAACTGAGCGTAATCGCAAATGCATAATGAAATTTTACAGTAAAAACATCGTTACCGAACGAAAATAACGCCAGTTAGTTGGAGGAAAGTGTAAAAAAGATTCTACTTAAAGAAGAACCTATAATAAACTTAGGCTAAATACTGATGATAATTTTGAAATGGATGAAGTATAGTGCAATCACTCACGAACCGCACAGGGGGAAAAAGGGTACCACGTAATATTTACTACAAAATCACTGATAATAGAAAGAAAACATAAGCTAAAAAAGTGGATGATTAAACAGTCGCCAGACCACTACGGCAATGAATATTCAGAATCTTGAGAAAGGTAATGGCAAAGAAATGTAAGCAAATAATCAGAGGCGTGGAAAGAGAAGGTTGTCACCCTTTTCCACAGCACAACAGTTTTCACGAGAAAGTAAATGAATCAGAAAGCACTGAGTTTGCAGTTACTTATTCTGAAATACTAGATTCTGAAAGTAACATTAAATGAAATAACTGGTCACGTAAATGACTGGCCTAACTTAAACTTTGTTATGTAAAAAAAAAGCTTTCATTAACGTCAGTGTAGCGTAATACAAAATTTTGTAAAATGCAAGCAACTTACTTTTGATTATTGAAAGACTGAACTGAAATTTCTTTAAGGAAATGAGCAATTGGTTTTACTTTTAAATTAACAACAATAAAATACATACCAAGCCAGCAGAAGTCACTCGCTAAGGTACATACAGAATAAATGAAACTGCACACTCTTAATTTGTGCTGCATCTTTAGTTATCAGTTTTACCAGTGAAATTTTATTCTATTTGAAGTAGCCTCTGTCAAGCAATGCAAAAGTGAATAGTTGGTGAGACAGAAAATTTATACTGAAACTAGTCAGTAGCAAACACACAAAACAGGCAGTAAAAAGTTTATAAATTTTCATATTCTTACGACACTCGGTGATTACGTTGAAAGGAAAAGGGACCATGCTTGGTAATGATGTCTGAGGACAATGACAACACTGGTGCCCTACAAGTTTTAAATACTGCAAGTTATTGTTCAAGTTATTCACACTTTGTGAAAGAAATGTTGCTGGGCAATATCAATGTAATGTAATGTCAATTTTTCACTTAACAGTCTTACAATGTTGCAGCTGTGCAGACGACGAAGAATGTAGCCGACTACATTGCTATGCTGCCGCTTCTGCTGTTGCTGTATGAGAACCCCGAGTCGTCTCCAGAGCCACGGATAATTATGGGACAGGCAATAGATGGATCTGCAGCTTCCTCCGCCTGTCCACTCCTACCGTGCTCCCAATTCGGGGGTTAACGAATCAGGCGAGTCTACTCTGGCGCGATAATAGCTGCACACGCGGCGGCGGGAGCGCCAACAAACACTTCCGCACTCTTTCATAGCTCAAGCTGTTCGCATCGCGACAGAGACTCTCCATACGCAAAGACAAACAACGGCACAGCTACTACCGTTTTGTCGTTGCCATCGATACATTGCAATGAAGTTCCCTTACCTAGTAACCAGCAATTTATAATATTTTCATCATAATTACAATCAGTTATATGCAATAAAAAAATAAAAACAGAAGTACATCTATTACGTATTAAATACGGTTTCTGTAATACAGCTTACAACATCAGAATCAAAAGCACAATGCAAGTTGTCAACGGATATTAAAAGGCGAACATTTTAAATGGTGCAGAAGGTATTTTATCTCCTTTTTCGGTGTTACAAGAGCACCTAGTGATTTCGACTACAATTTCAAACCTTTTTGAAAATGTTCCCGCGGACATTCTCCACGAAATAATGGAGAAAAGGAATTATCACTTAAAATGCTTTCGCTGTTCCGGCCGTAAAACTTCAGCACTGGGCATGTATTATGTTTTAATTCTGCACTGTTAACTCTTATTCGTAACGCATGTTATGGCCAGTATTCAAATAGACCATTGAATGTATTTCAAAATCGTATGATTGTTCGAAACGTAGTTCATCATTTGTGACGTCATCAACATTGCGAACAGAGTAAAACTAGTTACGCAGAGGACATTGCCCATACTACTCCATTATTTGATAACGGGACTAATTTGTGACTTCCAACAAACTTTAAATGCACTGTTTTCTACACGAGAATTAGATTCTCTGAAAAATGGTGGTGAGAGAGAAGGGGTGGGGCAGGGGGTTGCTCGTTCTAACGTAAGTGTGCACTTAAGTTCTACTTCCTAGCGGAGCTCTACCGAGCGCAGAATTGACTGCAGGACAGAACGTAGTGCCGCTTTCTAATAAAACGACGGCGACCGCCTCGCGCACGGCAAGTCTACAAACGACGTCAGATGTACAGCACAGCGAAGCGGCCGGATTACCTTCGATGAGGCCAGCGCGACCCTCTCTCGTGAGCGCCTGATGGCATGATACACACCACAGAAGCTAACTGGCTGGCGGCTCTGCCGCCTGCCTAACGACGGCGGGAGTCGGAGGGCTGGGAGTGCAACGAGATTACGGCGGCGACAAGTTGGCCGATTCCATTCTGTCACCGGCGCGCAAGCATCGAACTTGCAGTGGTCTGCTGACAATACGCAAATGAAAAGAGTCGAGAAGCCAAGCTGCTGAATTCATAGCCTCACTATCTCTGTAGGAGGCCGGTGCGACATGTAACTAATTAAGGGTCGATTGATTTTTTCTTTTTCTGTAAATGTAATTGGCCATCTGTTCACGTGTTGACCTACAATTACATTATATTTGATAATCATTTTGAGGCTGAATCTCCCCTGTCCGTGTTTCCTATCAAATATATTTTTCATTGGTAAATACTGTCTTAACAATGCAAACTTATATATGTACAAATAGTAATTTCTCCTGTTTAATAGATGGAAAATAATAGCCCACTGGCCATGCTGAAAGTTCAGCGAAATATGTCTGAGAAATAGAGGAAAAAATTTCTTTTCTTTTTTGAAGTCAGTCAAAAAAAACAGTCTATGAAATTTTATTATTTAAATGTAATGGTTAAGTAAGGATTTGAAATTCAAATGTAACATACAAATGATGTGGTTTTAATTCACTGACACTCTGTTCTCTCCTAATGCGAAAACACTTCATTAGAAAAAACCAGAGAAATCAAAATTCAGAAAATTTGACTTAACTGATATAAAATATTGTTCATCATTGAGTACTAGCACGCACACTGAGAGATAAATGACTCAAAAAAATTGAAATCAAAATAGTACATCACCCAAAGTTCTGTCTTTATACATAAACAAGCAGCTCAACAGAAACATAAACACATGTCTACAGTTGTCATCTTTCCTTACTATACTAGAAGCAGATCTTTGTCATTCACAAATAACACAGAGATTATAACAAATTTGCCCACAAACAGAGTGATGGCTGATATTAGATTTATCACTAATGAATACATCAAGAATTATAGTTTGATAAATTTATGAAACTGCTTTAAATAATTTACAGTAGTTATCTGCGACTTTGAAATTAATCTGATGACCTCAAATTAATTATTCATCCATTTTGCGTGCTGTTCCGGCTCATGTCCTCTTTCTTTATAATTGTTGACGAAATTTTGATATCACAGCATTTCAGCATACAGCTATACATGGAGCACAAAGTTGCCTACTAAGGATGCACTGCTATCCATTGTTACTGTCCGTACTCTTCATGATATTTCCGCTGTTTCTTTCATTTGAATTGACAGTTTACAGTTTGTTTGCAGTCAATTTATCAACACCTCATAGACACATCGTGCACACATTGTTGATAGCAGTCGTGTAAAGAACTTTTAAGTTTGCCTTAACTGTCACTCTTCATCAATGTTAATAAATTGTCTATTAGTCAGTCATTTGTACGTAATGGGCAGTGCACAGTGGAGTATCCACACCTTACCCGGATTCGGTATTTCACAATCACGTCCATATGCAACAACCCCACTTCCCACTGTCGATATCACACCTCAACTTTGCAAGCCCTCGTTGCGAGGGTGATTAGTTAGACACTGAATTGTGTTGTTCAGACATACTTATCACTGAGAAAAATGGTAAAATTTTTTACCCTTATTTTCATCAAAATATTACAACTAATCATGCAAAAATGTAAATAAGAACGAATATAATAAAGTTAATTTGTATACTGATGTTAGTCCTTTTTTTAGTCTTTGCTCTTAGTTACGGTGTCTAACTTGTAATGCCTCCCCCGTTCTGTTATTTTACATATAGCTGATAGCTAATTTCCTTGGCTTTTATTTAAGTATTTAAATGGTTGTATAGTATTAGCTATTCAATGGATGTACTATAATGAATGCAAACAGTTCAGTAGAGATTAAAATATAATCATATGTCTTCTTTATTTTTATATTCTTAGAAGACCTTTAAATTTGCCTTAATCCAAACATGTGGTAGAATATAATATGGTTGTGCTTTGTGTCACAATCTTCCGCAGGTAATAATTAGCGCCCATTGTTTAATTTTGAAGTAAACAAATTCAGAAGATGTAACCTCTTGATATTCCTCTATGAGCCGACAACAGCTCTGTACCAGACGGTGTTGTAATTACATGGAACAAAAACAGATGACTTAAGAATTTCTGTTATGTACGAACCATTCAATAAATCACATTATCGCACCAATGGTCGTATATTCAGATTTCTAGTTCCATTTAACAATCCATAGTTTAATGTACAATACGCCAGTATTCAGCAGTGAAAATCGGGTTCGTCTTTTTTGCTTAAGAGACACGAGCGGAAAGTATACTACATAAAGATGCATTTTCCCGAGAAGTTGTGAGACAAAAGAATGATGACAGAGATAACAATTTTCACACTGGTGCACTTTACTGCAATTCCCTGGTAAACACACTCTGAGTAGTATACATCAGAATATTTTTTCGTAGCATGAACGTTAAATACTTACATGCAATTTCTACCATTCTTTGTGCAGCTCTCACCGATGTCCGCTTATTTGCCCCCCTACTCCCCGCCCATTCTTTGTGCAGCTCTCACCTATGTCCGCTTATTTGTCCCCCTACTCCCCCCCCCCACTCCCCCTTACAGGTACCAGGCTCTCTGTTTGTTCGGTTCACATAACGTACAGGGGATAGGCAAAATAAAGTGAACACCTGTACTTTTTTGGAAATGGTTTATGAATAAGGGGTTGGACTCCCATTTGCCCATAATACAGTGGCAATTCTTCTTAGTATACTGGCATATAATGATTGTATGGTCTCTAGTTGGGTGTTATACCACTCATCAAATAGAACCTCTTTTAACTCTGTAAAGACGAAAGAGGCGGAAATCTGCTCCAGAGTCTGCGCTCCAACACCACCAACAAGGGTTTCGATAATGTTCAAGTCTGGGGACTGCGCTGGCCGTAGAAGACCCTGAAATTAAACTGCACGCTCCTCATACCACGACTGTACTGTCCTCGCTGTGTGAATGGGTGAATTAGTGACCTGAAATACGGCATCATTGTTGGGGAACAACATTTGAATCATGGGATGCCCCTGATCACTTAAAATATTCATATAATCGTTGGCTGTAACACGGCCTTTGAGAGTAATGGTGGCACCAGCAGAATACTATGATATGGCTGCCCACACCAAGGCATTTTCACCTACATGCTTGACAGTTGGAATCAAGCAATCGGGATTGTAGCTCTCTTTTGGCGTTCTCCAGGCATAAACCCAGACCGATGTTGGAAATAACAAATACTTTGACTCGTCTTACCATATAACATGTTTCCACTGATCAGCGTCCAGGATTTATCTTCCTCACTTCATGGTTTACGCTTCTTTGCTTTAGTTGTCATCACTAATGATTTCGACATAGCAGCTCGTCCATGAATATTCGCTTTATGGAGTTCTCGGTGGACAGCGTCGATAGAAACGCGATCTCGAAGATGGTTATTGAGCTCTGCAGTCCCTTTAGCCGCCGTAGTTTTGTGTTGTTTTGACATAATTCGTTTTATTATACGACAATCTTTGTCATTTAGTTTTGGATTGCGCCCACTATTACGTTTACACGATGATATCTTTCCATATTTTGTGTAGGCGGTCATGACTGTTGAAACAGTGGCTCTTAAAGCATTTAGTAATTTAGCTTTCTTGGATATTAATGCCAATCGGTCCCTACAATCTGCTCTCTTAGGAACTGTGTTAGGTCATTCGTTCCACATTGACCTCGACGTCTGAAAGTGAACAGTGTGCACTACTCACAAACAACCTGTGCCCTGATGCCTAGTCCGTACTGAACATTCACAGTTCAGCAAGACACGTGCCTTATCTGCGTTGTTGAGCATCAGACACAACTATCCAATTGCTACCACTGTTCACTTTATTTTTCCTATCCCCTGTGTATTTTTCTGTACTTGAAATATTTCCCATGGTGGCAGAACCCATACATCAATGGAAAAATCATTATATGTCCACACAGTAATAATTAATTACTGTTTCCACTTTTTGTAATCCACTCGTGAACATTACATATTTCTTGAGAAGTCCCTTAGTTAAGTATCCCTGCTGCCATTTGTTTTTATTCACATTGTGAATCCCACACTTTGTCAGCCCTTGTTATGATCATTATGTTAGGGTTCATAGTGTTGTAGTACATAGAGCTTTAAAGGTTGAGATGAAGAATATTTTCCAGTGAGTAACCTATCTTAGATGTGGGGAACACCACAAGGTTAACGTTTGAGCACCACAATTTTAAATCACTTTTGAAATAATTAAAAGTAGTTTAGAAATGTCAGTATCAACTTTATTAGATATATGACATGTCCTAACGAACTCTACATCTCCAATATTGCCAACTTTCCTATGTAATTTACAACAGAAATTTTCCTTTAACAGATGTTTCTTTTTCACTTTCATTGTCTTCCCATACTTTTTTCTACCGCGCTTAAGCTTTCCTGGACACTAATTATTTTTAACATGGAGTAAATACAATCACTCCACTCTTAAGCATTCATCTAAATTCTCGCAATTTCACCATAAGAAGTACGATTATTGTAACAATGTGGCAGTGTAGTGAGCGGTGGTGGGATCAATCATGGAAAAATTCCTGTAGTAGTTGGTATTAGAGCTGCACCTTCTTTAGGCTTCAGTCAGCTCATAGTTACACCTCTAAGCAAGGGCTCACCTTCAAAGGACGTCATATTTCCAAGTAGAGAAGGAATTACCATGTTTCATTAAAATATAAGAAGTATTAGAGATAAAGTTAGTGAACTGCTTATAGAAGCTGACTCTGAATTATTGGTATAATGGAGCACCACTTAAATAATTTGACAATTCAGAGGCTTCCTTTACCAGGACACAGATTAGCTGGCTGTTTTTCAATGAGTTCCTTGCGGCGTGGCAGAGTGATCATCTACAGTCGTACTCAAAAGTATCCGAATGACCTGAATTGCTTTTCGCCTGATTCGCGTACTACTCTCATAACGCAGCTGCCTAGCAGGTCCTCTAATCGCTCCTCGGTACAGTCGTTTGACTATTGAAAATGGTTCCAACAAATCACCACTAGAAAACACTGCTCTGTATCGCAGTAACGCAAGATGTAAAGTAACACCACGAAACTACAAATATCAGGGAACACCCTGTCACAGATAAGACGCTCTTTAAGGCTTGTAAGCTCACATTTATTGCAATAAATGACATACCTGAAATGTTACCACTCTCATTATTACGCCAGATATCTAATGTACGTAGTAAGTTCGTCGTATTCATGATTTCCTCTTCAAAGTAACATACCGTACTTATTATTTAACACAAAATGACATTAAAAATTTAAGTTTTTCACGAGCTGCTAGTTAAGAATATGTCTTAACTTCAAATGACACGACGAACCGCAGAAGGATTCAAATCAGGTCATGCAGACCAAGCAAAGATTTCGATGTTGACAGAAATTAACAGTCGTTCCTGACTAGGCATACAGAGAGTGATATACCTCAATTTTAGACAGTATCAGTTAGGAATCATCAACTTTAAATTACATAACGTAAACATTTTTAACGAACGCGAATTCCTACCGAGCATCTATTGTCTGTGTTAACGAACTACGAGAGTTGTTGAATATTGCTTATTAACAAGTAACTTACTTGAAATGTCGTGAGGTAAGGCTTTGTGATGGACAGGGATTCGAACCCAGAACCTAATGGGATTGCTATCGAAGCACTTATCGCTGTTACATTCTAGAGAAAACAACAATTAAATATGGGTTTGACTCTGAGCACTATGGGACTTATAAATATGGGTTTTTTACACCAGAAGCGACATGTGAGCATGTTTGAACTAGAAATAATATGACGAAGAGTTCAGTGCTGACTGGTAATCGAACCCCACACATATCGTTGCTGACTACACACGAAGAGACGTCAGCTACCGAATTTTTCTCCGCCAGCAGCTCGGAATAACATCCTTGAACTTACAGTGATCTCGCAAATAGTTCTGCGTCTCACTGGGAGTCAAAAGCGTCAGATATCGTAAGTGTTGACAACGAATGAAAATACATTAAAAATCCAAAATGTTATCCACCAGCAGATAGGTGTTCTCATGCTAGAGCTTGATAATACATAATGCGAACTTGAGTGCCGGACCAGGATTCGAACCCATTCACGCGCAATATGTGGAGATGTTGAAGCATCTGCAGTTTTGAACAAACAATAAATTGTAGTCGAGCTGTATTGCCATTAAGGGATCAAATTCCGCGTTACGGGTGGTGTGAGTTGCTTTCCCAGTTCAGAACCTATTTTATCGACATACAGAAGCTCAAATAACAGATGGAATAAGTGTCCTGTGACCCTACATAATGTTTGTTTCGTCACTAGAAATAAATAAGTAGTATAAGAAAGGTTACTGGTGATAGAGTTTCTACATTTCGCCACCCTTGACATTATTGTGGTTCAACCTACTGTCTACTTGGTAGAGAAGGAATATCACGTTTAATGTGAATTTCAGACCACAATGGTGTTATACCTTCCTTACTTGGCGTAGACAGAAGAGAATAGAATCTGTCTCTCCCTATCAAAAATCATCGGCAGATGTTGGAATCGAACCCAGCCCATGAGTATATGAATCTATCAGCAGTCCAACAGACCACCAAATCCTCTTCGCTGTGGCTCATTTTTCTATTGTAACGAGAATTCTGACACACAGGCTCCCTGTAGTGGTTTTGCAGCATGTTCAGTACATTCATTTACTTGGTTCACCATATCGCCATAAACTAGCTGCCTTGGCTACCCAGTGCATACATTAGAGTCTATTTTGTAATCACCCAAATAAAAACACGCAACTGCCACCCACACAGAACTTCCAACAGTGTAAAATGCATAAATTTAAATAGGAAATGTTCCTTCCCACTTGAGATACTCTATTGCGCTATCTGTTTCTTGAAAACGTCGTGCAGTGCAAAACAAGAGCTGTAACTGTCTGTCTCTCAGAAGTCTACATCAGACCATATGCATTATGTCAAAACACTGTGGAATGCGGAAGTTCTAGAGGAATTGTTGTTAACTTCTCGAGCTGCTGTATCTACAGTTAAGTTAGTAGTGTAACGATGCGCGTGATTAGCCGAGTGGTCTGAGGCGCAGCACTCATGGACTGTGCGGCATATCCCGGCGGAGGTTCGAGTCCTCCTTCGGGCATTGGTGTGTGTGTTTGTCCTTAGGATAATTAAGGGTTAATTAGTGTGCATGCTTAGGGACTGATGACCTTATCAGTTACATCCCATAAGATTTCACACACATTTGAACATTGCCGGCACTGTAACTCAGTTTGTTCAGTCAGAGGGTTAGCTGCCCTCTGTAATAAAAAAAAAAACTGAGTTAATGGATCAACAACGATTTGAAACGGGTGTCTTACGACGTGCACACCGAGCAGATAAAACGAACTAAAACGAACAAAATAAGACTTAAAAAAACGATTATTGTAGTGAACTGTAGACAAAACGTCGCAATTTCATATACATTCACTGCTACATTTTTTAAAACGCAATTCTGCTGTCTCCTGAAGTTATCAATCAATTGGAACTTTGAACATAATTCCCTTCACTTCTCAACCCAAAGTAGTCGCATGTGGAAAAACGGCCCACTACTGCGACCTTTTTGTTCTTTTTGTAGGCGGCCAGGCAGAAGATGCATCTCGAAACTGTTGTATTATGTATGGGGAGAGCGCGTCGTGCCAAAATACGCCAGAAAAGTATTTTCTACATTAGCTGTCATGTGGTAATGGCATTTGATTCTTCTTAAAACCTTGTTTGACAGCTTTAACTCAGATCACGTTTTCTACATGCATGTAATCAATAAACTGCATATGCATTGACAGACTGTTATAGATAACATCAGCGAATTAGCATATATCGTTGGTGATTAATTTCTCTGTCATGTTTACTATTGTTTAAACAACACTAAAAGAATCCCTACGAAAGTTGTACACTATATTATAAGAAATGCGATATAACTACCAACGATTACCTTACGACGAAAGTCTCTTTTAATAAAGATATCTGTACAGGAGTGTGCCTCTATCGAACCGAAGTAGGAAAATACTACTCACTTAGATTTCGATTGGGTCTGTGTTTAATTGATATGATGTGTCATACTCAACAGGTATGCAAAAGTAGCATTTCATAAATAAAGTTTCTAGAAACCCAAAATTAGCTTGCCACCAACGGAAAATGGCATTACCTGTTGTGCAGCACTGTAAGTTTTTCACCATTGCACTATGAGCCGAAAGTATTTACTTGCGTTTTCCTTATCGATGTTTGATCTGAGTGCTTGTAGGTCTTTCACAGAAGGTATACAAACGTCACAATCTGCGGGACTGGAGCCGCGAACCAGAACAGACGCTTTTCTACAGGTCAGCTTGTCATCACAGAGCAAGTGAAGAGGTACTTGTCTGGGATTCCTGTTACGAGACCTATAGTGACCAGAACTCGTAAATGGCTATTTAAAGGACAAGATTAGTTGCGATTTCCACGTTCAACGACTTTCCAGGGCTGAAAACCGTAAATTCAAAATCTTTTGTTACACCTCAAGCGATAATAACTCAGATTATTCAATGGAAATAACAGGAAACATCAAATGAACTTTGTGGCTTAATTCCGTGCACACCAGGAAGTAACTCGTCGATCACAGAGTTACCAAACATATCTTGCCTTGTTGCCAAATCTCATTTACAGTACCAGCAGGAAGAACACGAACCGATTTGTTCCTACAGAGGGCTGGGAAGTGACCATAGCTGGCATCTCAAAGACGCGGCTGGCACGGCCTGGAATACATAATGAGTCTGATTCGCATACTCAGAACTGACTGTAAACTAAGCATAATAAACCAGTAACTCTCATAGTTATTTTTATATTTCTTTCGAAAGTGTACTCTACACTAAGAAACTCATTCATGGACGGTTTCGTGCCTGGCCATGGTATGTAAAGAAATCTTTCATTAAAATGACACTTTCCACATCATTACGAAATGTCGTATTCATTATTTATGGAACAAATATTAATCTAATCTAATCTAATAATATTGCTGTCTAGCCATGAAGAGTTATGAATTACCGACGTTTTTGGCAATATCAGTAATCAAATCTAAAGTTGAAAATATAAGACCACAGTTTTTGTAATAAACCAGGACTCCTATCAAGACCCTTTCGTCTCTGTTAACTAACCACAAAAGATGTCTAATGTACCTCTGTTGAGAAGTAACAAATTGTGCATGCATTTAAAGGTGAAGCGCATAATGTGAAGTTCTGTGACGGAGATACGAACGCAACACGTAATCGGATTGTTAACTAAGTAAAACCAAGTGTTTTGTATCGGTTTTTCTTACCAGCTGCTAGGTGTTTGAATCTAAAATAAGGATAGAAATTGTTGTTCCTGCGCGACAATCGAACTGCAAACCTACCGTCGTTCTTTATCATCCACAAATGTAGCTTAAGTATCAATCGGTTACTCACCAACAGTAAGATGTGTGCGTGTTTAAATAGCGACACCTATTGCGAATGTTGACAACACATGAACAGACATTAAAAATGCATGTTAATTTTTACTATGTGGCCGGTGTAGCCGGCCGGGTTGGTCGAGTGGTTCTAGGCAACTGGGGACTGATGACCTCAGAAGTTAAATCTCATAGTGCTCAGAGCCATCTCAACCATTTTGACTGGTGTGCACGTGATAGGGTTTGAAATGAAATTATGAATATATCTGTACTGGATCAGTATTCGGACCCACATACTTACCTAAGGTGGAGATCTAGAGAAGATTGTGGAGTGTTGAGAAAAGGAACGAAATGACTTAACTACACTATTCAGGGAGATTCACATCCTCTAGAGGGAAGATACGATTTCGAATCACAGTCCAGCACCAAATTTTTCAGCGTTTGTAGTTGAATCAAGTACAAGTAAAATAGAAGCCCTGTTCCTTTAAATGGCTAACGGTTCATCAAATAAAATAAATTTTTTCAATGTAAGTAAGTTTACTGGCGACAGTATTTCTGTTTACCATGACTTCCGCCAATGTCATTTACCAATGTAAACCGGCTCTGCCCAGTTGGTTATGAAGGAACATGATGTTTAATGCGGTTTCTGAATCATACTGTCTTTGTGTTGCGGTTACCAGAGGTAAAGCAAATCTGTTTCCGGCTCTTAAAAGTAAAAGCCTGAACCCACGCATTGCACCTGTGATAGTTCGTGGCACCAGACCATTGTTGCCACATTTCCCAGCCCCAGAAGTGTGCTGTAACGGATCATATGCTTAGCTTACAAAATTAGTCACTGTGGAAAAATGCGAGTCTATTAAATGGTTAAATGGAAGCAAGCTTCTGATGCAGAGATTATGCTATTCTCATGTCACCAGGATGTAAAGACTCTTCTAGGCATCATAGCCTCGATGTGAAGACATTTTGAAATTTGCACTAATTCAGCAAATTTCTTAGTTCCACTGTGAAGTGTGAAGTTACCGGATAATTCTATTAGTACCGTCATTATTACTATCATTTTCTTCATACTGCTGCTGGAACACATGTGCTTGAACATCATTTAATGCCTTTTGGTCATTATAGAAATAGTTGCCCAAGAACAGGTTCTTTCCCTATCCACGTAATTCTTTTCGTGTTACTATCAAACATCAGCAGTCACTCGTAGATTGCATTAAAACTGAAGTAATTGATGAAGACGTCAGTTACTAACAAAAACGCGCTGTCTTTCTTCATTTACTTGCGCCTAGAAATGACTGTCGAATACTTCCAAAACAAAGGCAAGGGATCTTACTGCCTTCCGATATACGTCGCTAGCAGTTCTTCCATATGATTTGATCGACGTGACCTGTTTCTAGTTGTGTATGACAGTGAATGTTTTAGAAACTCACTTGTTTTCCTTTACAATAAACAGAAAGATATTCATTCTAAACTATCCAAGTTCAAAATGTTCGCAATATTAGTTCAAATTTAGTATTCGCTTCTGTAATGTGGGAAAGTATTTCACAGTTGCAAAACCCGCATCCGACCCATTGACCTTACATTTAGTCGCTGACCATAAATTGTAGCTCAGTGTGACACCAGTTTAAGTAACCTAACGGAGCGAAGTCTATTTGCCAGTGCTCTTTTTCACCGGAAAATACGCAGTTAAGCCATGGGCTCCATAAGTACACTGTAACATTAATTTCTGTGTGTATGCAATGCATACAGATTGTATAATTTACTGGTGCTCCCTCTTCCACTTCTGTATACAATACGCCTGATCTAAACAGGCCCTTTATCAACAAGGGCCCTGGCAGTGCAACATCATACAGACAACTGGAATGTGCTTTTACTGACAACCTCACTGTTCGTTTCATCTGATTTTGTAGTCATTTATATAAAACAACATGACTTTCCACTGGGAGACATTACGTCCCCCTTTTCCTTCTGTGAAATTTGTCACTGAGCTTTCTTCCTTCCAACCAGCGAAATGCGGCAGAGTACGGCTGGTAAACGATTCACAAACCAAGATTTAGTGCCGTTAAGACGATTTCTTTAAACATTGTCGTAGATGACGGAATTTAGTCTCCTCTTAAATCTTCTTATGCAGCAATGTTCATAGATATCTCAAATAGGAAAAGCTTTTTATCTAGGTACAGAAGCTGTATAACAAACAGTTTGTGTCATTTTGATCTTTTCGTCTGACAGTACTGTGGAAGTATTTTGTCTAAGAGGTATCACAAGTAGTGTTCCTGTAGCTGTGGGAATAATTGGTTGAAAACGAGTTTATCACCAATGGGTACGGTATTGCGAAATATTCAAAATGATTATCAATCTGGGAGTGAATTCATTCACAAACTGAGGCGTATTTATAATATTGAACCTAGACCGTGTATCCCTGTCTTCCATGAGTGGGCACTGGAAGGCGTTTACACACACGTGTACGATACTATGAATACATCGAACGCTATAGTTAACGTTGCTCTCAAAACTAATTTTTTTTTAATTCCTCTTCGTCTTCAGCGTGCAATATGTGTTGTAGATAGAGTCTTAGACAAAGAAATTGACCGCCGAGTCGTTCACGTAAGGTGGGCAATACGTTCGTGCTCCCCTCAGAATTCTATGTCCAGCAATTTGCTCGATCTGGCAACATTGTAGGCTACGGCACTTCCCGGAGGGAGTCCTGACTGCAGTCTGAGTACATGAGTCTTGACTATGACCGTAGTCTTGAGGTAAAACACGAGACTTGCTAATACAACATCTGGCAGCAGAAAGCACATGTCGATAAAACTTTTATCGCCCCTTTCCCCTCGGTGCTGAATCTGTGAGTGTAATTCAAGCGAATCTGCAATATGTTTCGCTTTCTGTCACATTGGTAATAACAGTTTGTTTCAACACTATTTTAGCGAGAGATTTCGTGGCCGGCCATCTGCCTCTGAACACGGCATCTGTCTGAGTTCTCTGGGATCCGTTTGCTGCCTACCGCCAGGGGCTGAGGCACTGCACTGCCTCGCCTCCTGCTGACAACGTCTGCTCCACTCCTCACTCTCGACGGTGTAACACGCCTTAATGTTGTTGAGTGGTGACCCATAAAATCTGTCTACGATTTGTGTTTCACACTCGATAGCAATGTAGGCACAAAACCGCTTTTATTTGATGAGTATTTTATTACACTGGTATGCAACGCATCAATGTGGCACATAATTAATTTCATTGTTTGTGATCCAGTGTGCTATAATCAAGGCGTCACATACTGTTCATTTTCCATTCACAGGAGATTCTTCAAATAATTTATTTTTGTCATGGATTCATATGTGTTAGCCAAGGCACAGAGAGTAAATACAATGTAATGAGGTTGGTTTCTTTCTTTGTTTCCCTATGGTAAATGGATGCGAAACATTGTGTCAATACCTTTCAGAACCTGCCCTATAGCTACTCAGGTAAATTGCTTGTTTTGAGGTGCATACATTAATTAATGGAGAAGTGGATGCTGTTCAAAAGTGATATTTAAAATATTCAATTGGACTTAAGGCGACAAAATTGCCCATATTTAGAGCTACCCAGAGAAAAAGTAAGTTGCTAGAGCCACTGTTAGCAAATGTCTGCAGGGAGTTCCTAATTGCTACTGCGGAAATGTAGCATAGAGGCCCTATAATAATCAAGAGGTTCATTTCCTTCATACTTATCACCCTGGCATGTGAATCTTAAGTGAAGAACAATATTGATATTCGTATTGCTGACGGTCGATTCGAATTTCTTCAGAGACACTTGTATTGTGAAGCAGCTTGGCAGTCAGAAAGCCGAGATCTATGACCATTAACACAAGTTGCTGTGTCGCGCTACCAAGAGGACTTGATGTGTAAAAGTTTTCTTCCGATTTCGTTACAGGATTATTTCGGGAAATTCGCAGCTCTATAAAATAAATCGGAAAAAATAGCTCGCACACCCTGATCCCTGACGACTCATTGAGACGTTGCGACACGAGATACGGGCGGGGGCACGCTGCTACGGACACACTGCTGCCAGCACGCCACTCTCATCATGGTACTGGTCGCTCAGCCTCATAACGCATCGTGAACGATAATAGAAGTTGTTACTTACGTGCAGAATAGCATTTCTTTAGCCAAAAAATTGAATATTCTGTCTCAGTGTCTAGGGGTTATATAGCACGAGTCATTCAAATGGAAAGGGAATATCAAGTGAATTTAGCGAGTCAATTCAGTACCATACGTGGAAGTGGTTGCACTGTCACAGTGTTGCCAAATTTTTGTGACGTTGTTGCCAATTCTCAGTTTTCCTAGGAACAGCTCTGTAGTCGTATGTGAGGAGAATCGCATTATGATACGGAGAGGATTCGCAGGATTTATTTAATATCCAGCGTTTACTCCTACCAGTTGTGTCAAACATTCAGGTGTGTAAACTTTTATCACAATTACAGTTTCCCACAAAATATATACGAACAAAACACTTACCCCGTTACTTTGTGATAAAAGATTATTTCAGTACAATAAAAAGTCTTTGGAAATCATCTTTGCCCACCTGTCACAAAAATGAATATAACAAACACTTTGCACCTCGAAATCGACTGCATATACACTCCTAGAAATGGAAAAAAGAACACATTGACACCGGTGTGTCAGACCCACCATACTTGCTCCGGACACTGCGAGAGGGCTGTACAAGCAATGATCACACGCACGGCACAGCGGACACACCAGGAACCGCGGTGTTGGCCGTCGAATGGCGCTAGCTGCGCAGCATTTGTGCACCGCCGCCGTCAGTATCAGCCAGTTTGCCGTGACATACGGAGCTCCATTGCAGTCTTTAACACTGGTAGCATGCCGCGACAGCGTGGACGTGAACCGTATGTGCAGTTGACGGACGTTGAGCGAGGGCGTATAGTGGGCATGCGGGAGGCCGGGTGGACGTACCGCCGAATTGCTCAACACGTGGGGCGTGACGTCTCCACAGTACATCGATGTTGTCGCCAGTGGTCGGCGGAAGGTGCACGTGCCCGTCGACCTGGGACCGGAGCGCAGCGACGCACGGATGCACGCCAAGACCGTAGGATCCTACGCAGTGCCGTAGGGGACCGCACCGCCACTTCCCAGCAAATTAGGGACACTGTTGCTCCTGGGGTATCGGCGAGGACCATTCGCAACCGTCTCCATGAAGCTGGGCTACGGTCCCGCACACCGTTAGGCCGTCTTCCGCTCACGCCCCAACATCGTGCAGCCCGCCTCCAGTGGTGTTGCGACAGGCGTGAATGGAGGGACGAATGGAGACGTGTCTTCAGCGATGAGAGTCGCTTCTGCCTTGGTGCCAATGATGGTCGTATGCGTGTTTGGCGCCGTGCAGGTGAGCGCCACAATCAGGACTGCATACGACCGAGGCACACAGGGCCAACACCCGGCATCATGGTGTGGGGAGCGATCTCCTACACTGGCCGTACACCACTGGTGATCGTCGAGGGGACACTGAATAGTGCACGGTACATCCAAACCGTCATCGAACCCATCGTTCTACCATTCCTAGACCGGCAAGGGAACTTGCTGTTCCAACAGGACAGTGCACGTCCGCATGTATCCCGTGCCACCCAACGTGCTCTAGAAGGTGTAAGTCAACTACCCTGGCCAGCAAGATCTCCGGATCTGTCCCCCATTGAGCGTGTTTGGGACTGGATGAAGCGTCGTCTCACACAGTCTGCACGTCCAGCACGAACGCTGGTCCAACTGAGGCGCCAGGTGGAAATGGCATGGCAAGCCGTTCCACAGGACTACATCCAGCATCTCTACGATCGTCTCCATGGGAGAATAGCAGCCTGCATTGCTGCGAAAGGTGGATATACACTGTACTAGTGCCGACATTGTGCATGCTCTGTTGCCTGTGTCTATGTGCCTGTGGTTCTGTCAGTGTGATCATGTGATGTATCTGACCCCAGGAATGTGTCAATAAAGTTTGCCCTTCCTGGGACAATGAATTCACGGTGTTCTTATTTCAATTTCCAGGAGTGTATGTGCAGTCTTGTGATCATACGGGTAGAATATCATGAATTGCACGAGAACGTAGAAAAATGTTGGTGGGAATGTAAGCTATAAGAAACACAGTTAACTAATTACTCTGTGCCACGTAATAATCAATACATTTGAAAATTCAGAAGAGAAAAAACTAAAAATTATGCCCCTTAAGACAGGAACTAAAGTGCAGATGCGGACACTGTGCAGATCTGCGCTTTTTCATTTTCAGATCTATACAAATAATGTATACTAACCAGCGTTTTCATTGCTTTCGTAATGTTTCCCTCTTGTTCAGTCTTCTAATGATGAACTGGATCCACACCCATGAGTCTGATTGTTTCTTTGCATCCTTCCATCTACTATCTTTGTGGGTTATTGCTCGGTTTCAAAAAGCAAAACGTTATGCCTGCTCTTACCAGGTACTAGAACGAGGTCGCAAAAAGGCTAACGAAGTATAATGAAAATACATTGAGACGTTTATTTGTCTGTCGTCATGCTGTTACGTCGACAGAAATAGTTGGGTATTATTGCCTGCATCACCGGCATCCCATTGTTGTCTTCTCTTACTGAGATTTTCATATTAACCTGAACACCAGACGCCGAGATAAATGTGTATATTCTCCGTGACGATACATCCCACATTCCATTGATCCTGATCTATTCGTTACGTGCATCGGCAGCAATGAGTGATTGGAAAGTTGTTGTGAGGTGACGAATAACAATAACAAAGGTAGTAGTAACAAATCAGTAATCAAGGATGTTTACGGCACTACAGATAATTGTTAACGATTAACAAAATAACCAAGAAAGGCTGAGTGTTTAATTGGCGCACTGCATAGGTGTTCTTACCACTTTGTTACTGAATTCTGTTCTGGTTGTCTGCAGAGGTAAAAGAAAGAACCTTGTAGCCATACATAGTGCTAGTACAACGAGATGTTAGCTATCAACTATCCTTGCTTTACATCACGAGACTAACATGGCGTCACCGAACTGATATTTGAAATACATTTCTGTTTTCTCTCTCTGTCTCTCTTTTTCTTTTTATTTTTCTTTTAATTTTTTGAGGAAAGCATCATGAAGCGATAGTAATGAGAAAGGAAGCATATCATCTTTTTACAGTTATTTTCATTTGGTTATATAACGCAAAAATACATCTTTTAAGTGTGTCATTGCGTAATTCTATTTATTGATAGCCTATTCGTGAGCTTGCGCACATTCAGTGGGGTGAAACCCATCACAGAAGCAAGCAAAACAGAAATACTTCTTGCACCATGCGCAACAAACAAACGAAATCGCACTGCACTGACGTACTCTCTGACATATTGCTCGGAAAACATATCTGATTTATGTTGCTAATTACAGCTCTATCAGATATCAATGTGGATGCGTACCAAGTGTATAAAAGTATATCTTGAAATACAAAGAAAGTCACAAAGGGGTATTCGACTGCAACATAGCCATGAACAAGACTGCAACTGGGGTCGACAGCATCGTCGTCTACCACCTTGACAACTCGAACGGTGACAGTGCTCGGCAGGTTACTTACGCTTACTGATTTCAAAGCTACAGCATGAAAACACGAAAATGATAATAACCTGAAGATCATTAACCTTGGAACCCATAGTAAAGTAAAGCAGTCATCAGTTAGAAGATTTGTTTGAACACCACAGTGCTTTAATAGGCACGGTACTGTTGGAGGTGGTATGCCGTTGCTTTCCTCCGACCGTTGAGTTGTCTTGCCTAGACAGTTAATAGGGGAACCTACAGTTTAACGTGGCTTTCGGACAACAGTGCAACTCCGAATTTTTCACATAAGCAAACACTGCCCAGGGGAAATAAGTGCAAATTGGGAGATAAAATTCGTGGGACTAACCAGGGATCGAAGCCAAGACTCGTAGTCTTGCTATTTATCACTTTGCCGCCATGTAGCCACCACTGTGGCATCTGCTTGGCTGTAAAATTAAGGATCTCTTTTTTGTGCCTACGATGGTATTTGCGCGTCACTGCACCAAAGTAAAGAGAACTGAATTGAATGTAGTGGCTTCAAGATCAAATAAACAGAAAAAGACAAAAGTTATACAACATAAATGGTCTCTCCTTGATGCCTCATTGCCTTCATTGCCATAATGCGTCTAATGATTACAAAATCAGGTAAAACGAACAGTGAGTTTGTCAGTAAAAACACATTACTGTTGTCAGAATGATGTTGCACTGCCCAGGGCCTATAGTGATAAAGGGCCCGTTTAGATCAGGGGTATTGTATACAGAAGTGGAAGAGGGAGCAACACTAAATTCTACAATCCGTATGCATTGCATGCACATAGAAATTACTGTTACAGTGTACTTAAGAAGCCCAATGGGTTAACTGCGTATTTTCCGGTGAGAAAGAGCACTGGCAAACAGTCTTCGCTCCATTAGGTTACTTAAACTGGTGTCACACTGAGCTACAATTTATGGTCAGCGACTAAATGTAAGGTCAATGAGTCGGATGCGGGTTTTGCAACTGTGAGATACTTTCCTACATTACAGAAGCGAATACTAAATTTGAACTAATATTGCGAACATTTTGAACTTGGATAGTTTAGAATGAATATCTTTCTGTTTATTGTAAAGGAAAACAAGTGGGTTTCTAAAACATTCACTGTCATACACAACTTGAAACACGTCACGTCGACCAAATCATATGGAAGAACTGCTAGCAACGTATATCGGAAGGCAGTAAGATCCCTTGCCTTTGTTTTGGCAGTATTCGACAGTCATTTCTAGGCGCAAGTAAAAGAAGAAAGACAGCGCGTTTTTGTTAGTAACTGACGTCTTCATCAATTACTTCAGTTTTAATGCAATCTAAGAGTGACTGCTGATGTTTGATAGTAACACGAAAAGAATTCCGTAGATAGGGAAAGAACCTGTTCTTGGGCAACTACTTCTATAATGACCAAAAGGCATTAAATGATGTTCAAGCACATGTGTTCCAGCAGCGGTATGAAGAAAATGATAGTAATAATGACAGTACTAATCGAATTATCCGGTAACTTCACACTTCACAGTGGATTTTCTCGAACTAACAAATTTGCTGAATTAGTGGAAATTTCAAAATGTCTTCACATCGAGGCTATGATGCCTAGAAGAGTCTTTACATCCTAGTGACATGAGAATAGCATAATCTCCGCGTCGAAAGCTTGTTTCTACGTAACCATTTAATAGACTCGCATTTTTTCCATCGTGACTAATTTTGTAAGCTAAGCATATGATCCGTCACAGCACGCTTCTGGGGCTGGGAAATGTGGCAACAATGGTCTGGTGCAACGAACTATCACAGGTGCAATGCGTGGGTTCAGGCATTTACTTTTAAGAGCCAGAAACAGATTTACTTTACCTCTGGTAACCGCAACACAAAGACGTTATGATTCAGAATCCGCATTAAACATCATGTTCCTTCATTACTAACTGGGCGGAGCCGGTTTACGTTGGGAAAAGACATTGGCGGAAGTCACGGTAAACAGAAATACTGCCGCCAGTAAACATACTTACATTAAAGAATTTTATTTTATTTGATGAACCGATAGCCATTTAAAGGAACAGGGCTCTTATTTTACTTGTACTTGATTGAAATACAGACGCTGAAAAATTTGGTGCTGGACTGTGATTCGAATTCGTATCTCCTAACTTGAGGATCTGAATCCCTCTCAACAGTATAGTTCAGTCTTTTCGTTCCTTTTCCCAAGACTGCAATCTTCTGTAGGCCTCCTCCTTAGGTAAGTATGTGGGTCCGAATACTGATCCAGTACAGAAATATTCATAATTTCATTTCAAGCGCTATCACGTGCAAACCGACTAGCTACTGAAAATTAACATGCATTTTTAATGTCTAATCATGTGCTGCCAACATTTGCAATAGGTGTCGTTATTTATGGTCAAACACGCACACATTTTACTGTTGGTGAGTAACCAATTGATACTTAAGCTATATTCGTGGATGATAAAGAAGGTGTTCGGTTCGATTCTCTCTCAGGCACAACAGTTTCCATGCTTATTTTAGATTCTAACAGCTAGCAGCTGGTTAGAAAAACCGATACATAACATGTGATTTTATTTAGTTAATAATCCGATTACGTGTTGCGTTCTTATCTCCTTCACAGAACTTCTCCTGATGTGCTTCATCTTTAAATGCAGGCACAATATGTTACATCTGAATGGAGGTATATCAGACATCTTTCGTGGTTAGTTAACAGAGACGAAAGGGTCTTGATAGGAGTCCCGGCTTATTGCAAAAATTGTGGTCTTTTATTTTCAAGTTTAGCTTTGGTTACTGATATTGACGAAAACGTCGGTAATTCATGACTCTTCATGGCTAGTCAGCAATATTATTAGATTACATTAATATTTGTTACATAGATAATGAATACGGCTTTTCGTGTCATTTTAATGAAAAATTTCTTTGGATACCATGATGCAATTTCTTTACAACAATTATATACTCTCTCCCTCATTCTTTTTTATTTATAGCTCTCTCTCAATCACACCCCCCCCCCCCCCCCCACACACACACACGCACACACACACATTGATTTTTATTTTTATTTGTTTGTTGTGCTCGACTATCGGCCAGGCACGTAAACATCCATGAATGAGTTTCTTAGTTTTGAGTACACTTTCGAAAGAAATATAAAAACAACTATGAGAGTTACTGATTTATTATGCTTAGTTGACGTTCTGAGTAATATTACTAACAGGGCTCTAGTCCCTAAACCTATTTACAGAAATGCGAACCAGACGCATTATGTATTCCAGACCGTGTCATCTGCGTCTTTGAGATGCCAGCTATGGTAACTTTCCAGCCCGCTGTAGCATCACATCGGTTCGTCTTCTTCCTGCTGGTAGTGTAACTGAGATTTGGCAACAAGGCAACGTATGTTTGGCAACTCTGTGATCGACGAGTTACTTCCTGGTGTGCACGGAATTAAACCACAAAGTTCATTTGATGTTTCCTGTTATTTCCATTGAATAATCTGAGTTATTATCGCTTGAGGTGTAACAAAAGATTTTAAATTTACGGTTTTCAGCCCAGGAAAGTCGTTGCACGTGGAAATCGCAAGTAATCTTGTCCTTTAAATAACCATTTAGGAGTTCTATTCACTATTGACCTCGTAAAAGGAAAGCTAAACACATACCTTTTCGCTAGCTCTGTGGTAACATGCTGACCTGTAGAAAACCGTCTGTTCTGGTTCGCGGTTCCAGTCTTGCTGACCGAGACGATTTTATCTTTTCTGTGAAAGAGGTACAAGGACTCAGATCAAACATCGATAAGGAAAACGAAAGAAAATACTTTCCGCTCATAGTGGAATGGTGAAAAACCTACAATGCTCCACAACAGGTAATGCTTCTTTCTGTTGGTGAGAAGCAAATTTTGGGTTTCTAGGAATACATATCTTTATTTATGAAATGCTACATTTGCATACCTCTTGAGTATGAACACCATATTAATTAAACACAGACCCAATCGAAATCTAATGAGTAGTATTTTCGTAATTCGATTCGATAGAGGCACACTTCTGTACAGATACTTAGGTTTATTAATAGAGACTTTCGTCGCAGTGTTATCGTGTGTAGTTTTATTTTATTTCTTAAAATACAGTGTACAATTTTCGTAGGGTTTCTTTTAGTGTTTTTTAAACAATAGTAATTATGAGACAGGAATTAATCATCAATGATATATGCGAATTTTCTGATGTTATCTATAACAGTCTGTCAATGCACATACAGTTTATTGATTACATGCATGTAGGAAACTTGTTCTGAATTAAATCTGTCAAACAAGGTTTGTAGAAGAATAAAATGCCACTACCACACGACAGCTAATGTAGAAAATACTTTCCTGACGTATTTTTGGCACGATGCGCTCTCCCCATACATAATACAAAAGTTTAGAGATGCATCTGTTGCCTGTCCGTCTATAAAAAGAACAAAATATCGCAGTAGTTGGCCCTTTTTCCACATGCGACTGTTTTGGGTTGAAAAGTAAAGGGAATTATGTTCAAAGTTCTATTAGATTGAGAACTTCAGGAGACAGCAGAATTGCGTTTTAAAAAATGTAGCAGTGAATGTATTTGAACTCGCGACGTTTTGCTTACAATGCACTACACTTACCGCTACACAATTTTTTTTTTTTTTTTTTGGGTCTCCTTCCTCCCCTTCAAGCCATCCTTACCCTCGCAAATTTCTGCCTTCTCAGCCTGGCTTATATGCTGTTAAAATGACGTTTAATTCAAAGGATGTTTCTTCTGCATCAAGAAAAGAGACAGTGTTGTCACTGCAGTGGAATTTCCAAGGTGCGTTGCTTCTGCAGCAAAGGAAACGTTTCATTCCTGTCGATGACTCTTTGCTGCAAAACTTTAATTTTCATGTTTTTTTTTACTTTTTTGTTTTTGTTTTTGGTTTTTAACTTTTAATATAAAAGAAAGGTTTTTTTTAATTGTTTGTTTCCACTATTCTTTGCGTGAGATATCTCGGCTTACTGACGGCACTCAGCGCTCGTCTTTTCGAGGGTTGCCTATCATGGTATACCCCAAGCATATGCTTGGTCTCGTTTCATTTTCCCCTTTTGTATGTGAACTCCTACGTCGGCAGTTGTCTTCTCTTAGAACTGAGTGCCCAATTGCCGGGCACCACACACAGGTTGTTCAAAAAAATGGTTCAAATGGCTCTGAGCACTATGGGACTTAACATCAATGGTCATCAGTCCTCTAGAACTTAGAACTACCTAAACCTAACTAACCTAAGGACAGCACACAACACCCAGCCATCACGAGGCAGAGAAAATCCCTGACCCCGCCGGGAATCGAACCGGGGAACCCGGGCGTGGGAAGCGAGAACGCTACCGCACGACCACGAGATGCGGGCTTACACACTGGTTGTGATGTGGAGTATATGGACATGGGGAAAAAAAAAAAATACTGCCATCAGCGTCATTAACAGTCGGACGCAGTTCATACATCTACTCCGTCGTTCATTGTTCGTTTTTTTTTCAAATTGTTGTTCATAGTGTCGTTATTCCCAATTCCCAATGGTGGTGTATAGTTCGCGAACTTTTGTCTATATTTGTCATCCTTCGTCAGCAGATGTGCTTGTGTAGCTAGATATACTTTGTAGTCCCGGTAAGATGGCGCATCTTCGGCTTGAATTAGGTAATTCAGAGTATGTCCTGTCAGCCATGTTCATATATTTTTCTTCGTGATGGGACAGTAAGTGCCATCAAGTTGCAACACCGATGTCATGGAGATTTTCTGTCTACCTGTCCTGCAGATAGAGGCAAGGTTGATCCTGCACCATTCCCAGACCAATTTATTTCCTCCGCAGACACATCTGTGTTGTAAGTTGTCTATGAGGGCACACTCCCCACATCTGTCAGTTGCCGACAATTGTATTCTGTGTAATTTTCTCTCGTAGGTATGGTCTCATTAACTACTTCATACCACAATGATCCGATATTTGTTCCGAGCACTTTGTTGTGGATGTTCTTTCATATTTGAGCCAAATCCCGTTGGGGATATTTCGTTTCTATGCGGTTTACTCTTCCACCAGTATTCATTATCCTGTATAGTTGGACGGTTGTAAGGTCCTGTAGTGGTGCGCTCAGTTTCGCTCGGAGGTAACTAACGTCGAGCAGAAACATCCTCATGTGGTTGGCTTTGTAATGGGTTTCCCCCAGGTTGATCGGTATTGCCATATTAGTAGGTGTATACGTCCGTAGGGCCATATGGAGCGCGCTGTCTGGGTAGTCGTGACACAGCTGAATAGTTCTCCGTATAAGAAGACCCTTGCATTTAATTTCGACATCTATTAGCCCTAGGCCCCCTTTCTTTGGTGGGAGAGTAAAAACATTAATTCCCACTTTGAATATTTTGCCCCTCCAAATATACCAACCAATTGCCGTCATTATTTGCTTGGAATTGCTGTTGACCACAGGTCTACATTCCATAGTTTCGAAACTATCATTTTATTGATAAACTGTATTCTTTGTATGAGGTCCTGTTCCCTGCCTTTATTTTGCTGGGGACAAACTCTCGTCAACGCCAGAAGCTCCTGCCAGTTGTCTGTAGTAGTTTTCAGAGAGCAGCGACTCATTCGTATTCCCAACAGCTTGATATTCTTGTGTACTACACATGGGCAGTTGTCATCGATTCTAAACCCTCTGCCGATCGGCATTAGTTTAGTCTTTCTATAGTTGAACTTTGAGCATGAGGCTCCTTTACACTCCCGTACACTATTAGTGACTTCTTGTAGGGCTCGCTCCGAATGTACGATGACGCTTATACGTCATCCGCGTATGCCACACATTTTACAGTCGTCGAATACAAGGTTAAGCCTTCAAGTGTACAGTTCAGCAAACAGACAAGTGGCTCAATGGCAATGACAAAAAGAGGCATTGACATGCGGCACCCTTGCCGTACAGATCGCTCAATAGTTATTTGCCGGTAGAGTTGCCCATTGATGATGATCCTAGAGCAAGCAGAGGTGTATTTTTGACCATCGTAATAAAACCGACCGTCACCAAAACCTAAATGGTTCATAATTTGAAAAAGGTAGCTATGCGAGGTCCTGTCAAAGGCTTTGCATTGATCTACAGCTAAAATTGCTGCCTCCGGTTGGGCAATAGCACTAAAGGAGATGATCTCCCTATAATCTGCGACGCTTTTAAAGATCGTTCGACTAGGGACGGCTGCTGTCTGGCTGTCGTGTATGATTTTCTGTAAAACATGTTTAATTCTCGCTGCTAGAACGCGGGCCACAATTTTATAATCGGATTTGAGGGGGGAAATGGGACGAAATTTATTGACATCACCTGGTGGGTATTCTTTGGGGACGAGTACAATTAGACTATCACTGAATCCTGCTGGTAGTTTCCGACCTGCTTTAAATTCATTACATATGTTCAGAAATCAATGTTCGAGTAAGTACCAGAATTGTTTGTAGAATTGAATGGGTAGTTCATCTTCCCCGGGCGATTTATTACCCTGAGCCTCCTGCAAAGCCTCCCGAAGTTCTTCCTCAGTGACATCACTCAGTAATAGTCTGTCTGTCCGTCTCGTCGAGGGTCGCTGTAAGGTAGTTTCTCATAGTCGTAATTTCCTCGTTATCCGTGGGCTCTGACATGTACAACCGTCGGTAATAGTCGGTTATATATTCCTTTATCTCATTCTGGGTTGTGGCGACACTGCCATCTTCTTTTCTTTAATCTGCGAATCAATTTCTGTCTTGCGCGGCGTTTCTCTTTCGCAAGATGGAAGGAGGATGGGCTTTCGTCATAGGCGCTGTTACCATCGCGAGAACGTATTTTAATTCCTTCCAGTTGTCTTCGTTTCAATAGTGTTAGCTTCGCCTTAATCCTCTTGATCTGTACAAAGTTCTCCTGTGTGACATGAGTTGAAAAATACAGCTCACGGAGACATCGAAAATAAAATTCGAAAAGCTCTTTCTGGTGCCGGCTCCTTTCATAGCTGTAACCTTTCAGGCAATTAATAAGTTTGGGCTTTGCGCAGCGTCACCACCACAGCGCGACCGACAGGAAAGTTTGTTGGCGCCGTGAGCAGAGATCCCATACTTCCTGCACCCGTTCTCTTAAACCTTGGTCACTGAGTATTGAAACATTCAGCTTCCAACCTGCTCTGCCGTACCATTCGGATTCTGCAGTGATATGCCTCGTGGTCAGAGAAGTACAACGGCCACGTCTCCGTTGCAGAGATCGTGTCCCTCAGGCGTTTTCCTATATAAATTCTGTCTATTCGGCTGGCAATTTGAGCGGCAAAATACGTTCAGGATTTCCCAGGTGTCTTCTAGGTCCATCAGTCGGACAGTTTCCGCAAGTGTCGCACAACCGTTAAAATTCGTCCATTGGTCTTTAGGCTTTAAAACACAATTAAAATCCCCGCCGACGACCATGTCCTCCTCATTCCTCTGTAAAAGATACAATAAGTCAGTAGTGTAAAAATGTGCTTCGGGAGCTCTTTTTTTGATTCCCCGAGGGAGCACAGATGTTTATCAATCGAACTCCATTAATAAGGCACGAGATTCCTCTGCCAGACTCTAGTCTTTCCACGTCCGATACAATAATACCCTCTTCGAATAACAGAGATGTGACTGAGGAGCTATCTGGGATGGTATTTGTTAGTACGTCATATCCAGGAAAGTCAGGTAGAAAATGGTGAGCCACCTCTTGCAGCATTGCGGTGTCCGCATCACAGCTATACAAATAATCGGGGAGACTGTGTATCTTCTGCTCTGAAGTTATTTTGTTTATGTTTACAGTGACTATCTTGTAGTCCTGAAAAGGAGGCATGAAGTTCTCTATATTGAAAGTCGCTGACCAGTCAGCACAAGCATGATGTCGGTGAGGAAATTAATACATATCCGAATCATCATCTTTTCTCAGGTTCGTTGAAAGCTGTTGTGTCACAATCAATTCCGCTCTCCCGGCTGGCATAGCCTCCTTTGCTGTTTCAGACGAAGCCAGTCCTCGATACACCGACATGTCCTCGATATCATCAGCCCAGCTGCCTGCATTGGACATGTCCATCTTCTGATCTGAGCCCTTTTCCGTTGGACACTGTTCTTTTCGCCCCTCTCTCAGAAGCTGCTAAGAGACCCGCTCCTCGTCTGCTGCAGCGTGATTTCCAACCCCAGAGTTCGCCGTGGTCACTGTTATGGCCCGATCGTGGCCACTCGATTGCTTCGCATCTGTCCTCCCAGGAGTTGCGTCAGTTAATACGCAGGCAATTTGCGCACTTTTCTCGCGCAGCAGTGGAGCTGTTTTCTCAGCATCCTTGTGAGCAATCCGTCGCTTTTTGTGTTTTTTAGGAGAAACGTCCGCCCTTTCATTTGCCACAGTCACTTAGGAAGAGCTGCAGACTGTTGTCGTCGCTTCCCATTGATTTGGAATCCGCTCCTTTGTCGGTGCGTGGATCATTCTCGCCAACCTGCGCGCTAACCAAACACGTAGCCTCCGGATCGTTCAGTTTCATCGTCACGTCGGGGGTGGTGTCAGTGTCGCTCTCTGGTGTGGCAGTCTCCATTGGTGTCTGGTCAACTTCGGTGGTGTTGACAGTTGTGTCCATGTGAGTGACCTCCGTCGCTGCCATGGTCGAACGGACGGCCGCCACATAAGTTAGAGGCATTGATGACATCTTGTTACTAGGAGCACTTTCGCCTCGTGGCAACTGAGTCACTCTTCTCTGCACGCATTGTGCGCAACATCATCAGTTGCACCACACCCAGAGCAAGTGCGAGGCTGATCATCGGATATAACGCTGGCCCTGTATCCACAGATCGTAATATATGATGGAATGTGTTTCTCCAGTTCTATTTTCACCTGTTGAACACCGTTAAAAACAGGAACTTTGAAGGACATCCACTTTTCCGCAATATTGCTGGTAACTGTGCCATAATTTTTCAACACTGCATTCATTTCGTCAGCATGAACTTCAAAAGGTAGTTCGAAAATTCTAACTGTGCAGACACTAAATCCTGCACGAGATATCTGAGCTTCGCCAATATGACCATCGCTGTGAGTAAATTTAAGGCTATCACCGCATGATTTAACAATTTGATCGCATATTTCAGCAGTTTTAAACTTGATGTGCACAGTACTGCTAACGATCGAAAGATGTACACCAATTATTTCATCAAAAGATCGTTTCAAAATATTCTAAATCAATGCTTCAAGTTCGTAAGCCTTAGGTCGTGCATATTTCGGATCTAAAAGTAATTTCAAAGTATCTTTTCGAGCTAGTTCATTCATAGTCAATTCGTGACATTTTTCACACAAGAGCACTTAACTGTGTACGCTATAAGAGCGTCAACTCACCGTCAACAGCGATCAGCCGGCAGCAGCGGAGACGTAAACACCAGCGAGCGTCCGCTCGCCACAGCCACCAAAGACCAACTGACCTAGCTGAACCGTAGTTATAGGAGCTCCAGAAGTCGACAACAGTTCTTCTAGAACTTCCGAATTCCATAGTTTTGTGAGATAATGCATATGGTCTGATGTAGACTTCTGAGAGACAGACAGTTACAGCTTTTGTTTTCCACTGCACGACGTTTTCAACAAACACATAGCGCAATACAGTAGCTCAAGTGGAAAGGAACACTTCCTATTTAAATTTGTGCATCCTACACTGTTGGCAGTTTTGCGTAGGTGGCAGTTACGTGATTTTATTTGGGTAATTACAAAATAGAGTCGAAATTATGCACTGGGTAGCCAAGGCAGCTAGTTTATGGCGATTTGGTCAACCGAGTAAATGAATGTACTGAACATGCTGCAAAACCACTACAGAGGGCCTGTGTGTCAGAATTCTCGTCCAATGTGGCGGGGTTACAATAGAAAAATGAGCCACAGCGAAGAGGATTTGGTGGTCTATTGGACTGCTGATAAATTCATACACTTATGATCTGGGTTGGATTCCAACATCTGCCGATGATTTTTGATAGGGAGAGACGGATTCTATTCTCTTCTGGCTGCACCAAGTGAAGAAGGTATAATGGCATTGTGGTCTGAAATTCACATTAAACATGATATTCCATCCCCAGCGAGTAGACAGTAGGTTGAACCACAATAAAGTCAGGGGTGGCGACATGTAGAAACTCTATCACCAGTAACCTTTCTTATACTAGTTATTTATTTCTAGTGACGAAGCAAACGCTATGTAGGGTCACAGGACACTTATTCCATCTTTAATTTGAGTTTCTGTATGTCGATAAAATTGGTTCTGAACTGGGAATGCAACTCACACCACCCTTAACACGGAATTTGCTCCCTTACTGGCAATACAGCTCGACAACAATTTGTTGTTTGTTCAAAACTGCAGATTCCTCAACATCTCCACATATTGCGCGTGAGTGGGTTCGAATCCTGGCCCGGCACTAAAGTTTTCATTATGTATTACCAATCTCTAGCATGGGGCGTGGAATGTCAGAAGCTTGAACGTGGTAGGGAAACTAGAAAATCTGAAAAGGGAAATGCAAAGGCTCAATCTAGATATAGTAGGGGTCAGTGAAGTGAAATGGAAGGAAGACAAGGATTTCTGGTCAGATGAGTATCGGGTAATATCAACAGCAGCAGAAAATGGTATAACAGGTGTAGGATTCGTTATGAATAGGAAGGTAGGGCAGAGGGTGTGTTACTGTGAACAGTTCAATGACCGGGTTGTTCTAATCAGAATCGACAGCAGACCAACACCGACAACGATAGTTCAGGTATACACGTCGACGTCGCAAGCTGCAGATGAACAGATAGAGAAAGTGCATGAGGATATTGAAAGGGTAATGCAGTATGTAAAGGGGGACGAAAATCTAATAGTCATGGGCGACTGGAATGCAGGGTTAGGGGAAGGAGTAGAAGAAAAGGTTACAGGAGAATATGGGCTTGGGACTAGAAATGAAAGAGGAGAAAGATTAATTGAGTTCTGTAACAAGTTTCAGCGAGTAATAGCGAATACCCTGTTCAAGAATCACAAGAGGAGGAGGTATACTTGGAAAAGGCCGGGAGATACGGGAAGATTTCAATTAGATTACATCATGGTCAGACAGAGATTCCGAAATCAAATACTGGATTGTAAGGCGTACCCAGGAGCAGATATAGACTCAGATCACAATATAGTAGTGATGAATAGTAGGCTGAAGTTCAAGACATTAGTCACGAAGAATCAATACGCAAAGAAGTGGGATACGGAAGTACTAAGGAATGACGAGATAGGTTTGAAGTTCTCTAACGCTATAGATACAGCAATAAGGAATAACGCAGTAGGCAGTACAGTTGAAGAGGAATGGACATCTCTAAAAAGGGCCATCACAGAAGTTGGGAAGGAAAACATAGGTACAAAGAAGGTAGCTGCGAAGAAACCATGGGCAACAGAAGAAATACTTCAGTTGGTTGATGAAAGGAGGAAGTACAAACATGTTCCACGAAAATCAGGAATACAGAAATACAAGTCGCTGAGGAATGAAATAAATAGGAAGTGCAGGGAAGCTAAGACGAAATGGCTGCAGGAAAAACGTGAAGAAATCGAAAAAGATATGATTGTCGGAAGGACAGACTCAGCATACAGGAAAGTCAAGACAACCTTTGGTGACATTAAAAGCAACGGTGGTAACATTAAGAGTGCAACGGGAATTCCACTGTTAAATGCAGAGGAGAGAGCAGATAGGTGGAAAGAATACATTGAAAGCCTCTATGGGGGTGAAGATTTGTCTGATGTGATAGAAGAAGAAACAGGAGTCGATTTAGAAGAGATAGGGGATCCAGTATTAGAATCGGAATTTAAAAGAGCTTTGGAGGACTTACGGTCAAATAAGGCAGAAGGGATAGATAACATTCCATCAGAATTTCTAAAATCATTGGGGGAAGTGACAACAAAACGACTATTCACGTTGGTGTGTAGAATATATGAGTCTGGCGACATACCATCTGACTTTCGGAAAAGCATCATCCACACAATTCCGAAGACGGCAAGAGCTGACAAGTGCGAGAATTATCGCACAATCAGCTTAACAGCTCATGCATCGAAGCTGCTTACAAGAGTAATATACAGAAGAATGGAAAAGAAAATTGAGAATGCGCTAGGTGACGACCAGTTTGGCTTTAGGAAAAGTAAAGGGACGAGAGAGGCAATTCTGACGATACGGCTAGTAATGGAAGCATGGCTAAAGAAAAATCAAGACCCTTTCATAGGATTTGTCGACCTGGAAAAAGCGTTCGACCATATAAAATGGTGCAGGCTGTTCGAGATTCTGAAAAAAGTAGGGGTAAGCTATAGGGAGAGACGGGTCATATACAATATGTACAACAACCAAGAGGGAATAATAAGAGTGGACGATCAGGAACGAAGTGCTCGTATTAAGAAGGGTGTAAGACAAGACTGTAGCCTTTCGCCCCTACTCTTCAATCTGTACATCGAGGAAGCAATGATGGAAATAAAAGAAAGGTTCAGGAGTGGAATTAAAATACATGGTGAAAGGATATCAATCATACGATTCGCTGATGACATTGCTATCCTGAGTGAATGTGAAGAAGAATTAAATGATCTGCTGAACGGAATGAACAGTCTAATGAGTACACAGTATGGTTTGAGAGTAAATCGGAGAAAGACGAAGGTAATGAGAAGTAGTAGAAATGAGAACAGCGAGAAACTTAACAAAAAAATGGTTCAAATGGCTCTGAGCACTATGGGACTCAACTGCTGAGGTCATTAGTCCCCTAGAACTTAGAACTAGTTAAACCTAACTAACCTAAGGACATCACAAACATCCATGCCCGAGGCAGGATTCGAACCTGCGACCGTAGCGGTCTTGCGGCTCCAGAGTGAAGCGCCTTTAACCGCACAGCCACTTCGGCCGGCGAAACTTAACATCAGGATTGATGGTCACGAAGTCAATGAAGTTAAGGAATTCTGCTACCTAGGCAGTAAAATAACCAATGGCGGACGGAGCAAGGAGGACATCAAAAGCAGACTCGCTATGGCAAAAATGGCATTTCTGGCCAAGAGAAGTCTACTAATATCAAATACCGGCCTTAATTTGAGGAAGAAGTTTCTGAGGATGTACGTCTGGAGTACAGCATTGTATGGTAGCGAAACATGGACTGTGGGAAAACCGGAACAGAAGAGAATCGAAGCATTTGAGATGTGGTGCTATAGACGAATGTTGAAAATTAGGTGGACTGATAAGGTAGGGAACGAGGAGGTTCTACACAGAATCGGAGAGGAAAGGAATATGTGGAAAACACTGATAAGGAGAAGGGACAGGATGATAGGACATCTGCTAAGACATGAGGGAATGACTTCCATGGTACTAGAGGGAGCTGTAGAGGGCAAAAACTGTAGAGGAAGACAGAGATTGGAATACGTCAAGCAAATAATTGAGGACGTAGGTTGCAAGTGCTACTCTGAGATGAAGAGGTTAGCACAGGAAAGGAATTCGTGGCGGGCCGCATCAAACCAGTCAGTAGACAGACGAAAAAAAAAAAAAAAAAAAAGAAAAACAGCATGGGAACGCCTATCTGCTGGTGGATAATGATTCTGATTTTTAATGTATTTTCATTCGTTGTCAACACTAACGATATCTGACGTTTTTGACTCCCAGTGAGACACAGAACTATTTGCGAGATCACTGTAAGTTCAAGGATTTTATTCGAGCTACTGGTGGAGAAACATTCGATAGCTGACGTCTCTTTGTGTGTGGGCAGCAACGATATGTGTATGGTTCGATTACCAGTCACCACTGAACTCTTCGTCATATTATTTCTCTGGGGCATTCGGTTTATCGTAAGCCCCCACATACTGATTTGTAGTTAAATTCGTCCAACTGCCATCACCCATTGCAAACAATGAGTGTACTTAAAACACTTGTACACCGAGCTCATGTAGTGTCAGATGCAGATAGTTTGCCTGAAGAGCTTGCCCATCTGAAGAGGGCGTTCAAAGAGAATGGATATTCTACCCGGCAAATTAGCAAGGCATTTGCAATCAATCCAAAGAAAGAGGGAGTGGAGAAAGAAGAGAGCACGTCTACTAAATCTTTATCTTTTCTTCCCTTTGTTGGCAACATTTCCTTCAAAATTGCAAGAATCCTCCACGGCTTCGAAGTGAAAGTAATTTTCCGTCCACCATCGAAGATTTCCGACCTGGTGGGATCAGTGAAAGACGATCTGATACAGCGGAAGGCGGGAATTTATAAAATACCTTGTCAGTGTGGCATGTCATATATAGGACAATCATTGCGAACAGTAGAAGAACGTTGCACTGAACATCAGCGCTGTACTCGCCTTTTGCAACCTAGCAAGTCTGCAATTGCTGAGCACTGCATTTCCACTGGACACTCAATGGAGTATGACAAGACAACAATTTTGGCCACAGCAACATCCTTTTGGGACTCTGTCATAAAAGAATCAGTGGAAATTCTCATGACAGACAATCTTATCAACCGTGACAATGGCTACCAGCTGGATAATGCGTGAAACCCCGTCATCTCTAAGACCTGCTCCAGACGAAGACGTCAGAGTACTCCGATGGCCACGGCAATTGACAACGCCGAAGACAGCTTAGTTCTGCAGTTCTACCAGCGAGGGCGCTGCTGGCGGGTGGTGTGGTTCGTCTCTCCATATGATTGTGACGCATGCGCGGAATACTCACTGCACGGTATTATATTACGGAACGGAGGGCGTCTTCGTCAGTCTTCGATGGCTCACCTGAGGATGGCTGGCAGTTGTCCAGTCGAAATATGGTGGATGGAAGCTAACGACGACCGGCTGCAAGCCCGAAATCTTATTGATTATATTAATTCTACGTAGTTCAAACATGCTCACATATCGCTTCTGGTGTAACAAACCCATATTTATAAGTCCCATAATGCTCAGAGCCAAACCCATATTTAACTGTCGTTTTCTATAGAATATAACAGCGATAAGTGCAGGGTTGGAGTCCTGGAAAGGGAAAAATTAATGTTTCGTCTCGTCATTTCAGTTCAAACATCTAGCTACTGCCGAGAAAATCCGATATGTCACAGTTTAGTGTGCTTCGATAACAATCACATTAGGTCTGGGTTCGAATCCCTGTCCAACACAAAGCTTTACCTCTCGACATTTCAAGTAAATTACTTGTGAATAAGCAATATTTAACAACTCTCGTAGTTCATTAACAGGTACAATTGATGATGGGTAGGAATTCGCGTCCGTTAACAATGTTTACGTTATGTAATTTATGGTGATGTTTCCTAACTGATACCGTCTAAAATCGAGATATATCACTCTCTGTATGCCTAGTCAGGAATGACTGTTAGTTTCTGTCAACCTCGAAATCTTTGCTTCGTCTGCATGACCTGGGTTTGAATCCATATGCAGAACGAGACGGTTCGTCGTGTCATTTGAAGTTCAGACGTATTCTCAACTAGCAGCTCGTGAAAAACTTAAATATTTAATGTCATTTTGTGTTAAATAATAAGTACGGTACGATACTTAGAAGAGGAAATCATGGATACTACGAACTTACTACGTGTATCACAAATCTGGCGTAAGAATGAGAGTGGTAACATTTCAGGTGTGTCATTTATTGTAATAAATGTGAGTTTACAAGCCTTAAAGACAGTCTTATCTGTGACAAGGTGTTCCCTGATATTTGTGGTATCGTGGTATTAATTTACATCTTGAGTTACTGCGATACAGAGCAGTGTTTTCTAGTGGTGATCTGTTGGAACCATTGTCAATAGTCAAACGACTGTACCGAGGAGCGATTAGAGGACCTACTAGACAGCTGCGTTATGAGGGTTGTACGCGAATCAGGCGAACAGCAATTCAGGTCGTTCGGATACTTTTGAACACGACTGTACATAAAAACAGAATTTCATTTGAGTCCATACATGTATCACGGCACTGCACTGAATAAATATCTGAATGTTCTGTAAGGGCAGTTGAATTTAGTGAAAATAAACATCTAATTGTTGTTGTTAATAGGTCCCCTAACTCTGACTTAGAGCATTTCTGCTCGAGCTAGACAGGGTTCTCTATTCACTTTATAGGAACTTCCAGAAATTAGTTATATGTCGTGACTTCAATGTTAATTTTGTATTCGATGCTGCACAAAAACGTATGTTGCTAGATATCCTAAATTCATATGATCTGATGCAGAGCAAGTTTTTTCCAACTAGGGTGCTGGGTAACAGGAGCACAGCCATAGGAAGTATTTTTATTCATTCTTCATTACTAGATGGGCATTCTGTTGGTAAAAGGGTGAGGGGCCTTTCGGACCATGATGCACAAATTTTAACACTAAAAGGCATTTGTTCTCAAACAAATGTCAGATATAATTACAAACTATGTATGAAAGTTAATCCAACTATAGACAGATTTTTAAATCTCGTCAAAGATCAAGAGTGCAGGGTGTTTGTAGTGCTGATAACATAGATGACAAATTTAATGCCTTCCTTAACACATTTCTCATGCTCATTGTGAGTTGCCTTCCATTAGAACGTTCTAAACGGGACACTAGCAGTAAAAGGCAGCCTGGGTGGCTGACTGATGATGATATCACGCAGAACAAAGCGGTAATTATATCAAAATGTTAGGAGCAGTCGCAATCAAGCTGCAGTAGCCCATTACAAACAGCATTGTAAGGTGCTTTAAATTTTATTAGTAAGGGAAGGAGTATGTGGTACGCAAACAGAATAGCTAATTCACAGGAGAAAATTAAAGCCATACGGTCACTTGTGAAGGAAGTGTCTGGTCAGCAGAACGAGGTCAACGATATAAAGTGAGTTCTGAGCCGTGGCGGGACCGGTGCCAGTAGTACCTCTGACATGAGTACGATGGATTTCCTAGTACAGAGGTTTGTCTTGGGGCTCGGTGCGGCTCGGGGTACAAGCGAGTGCCGACCGCGAGTAAGAGGAACGACGATTTGAGAACGAAAGGCGGCGGTGCGCGAGTCGGCTATTGGCTGGCGGCAGAGGCAAGAAAGCGTGCTAGAGACGTTTTCTGGGTTCAAATTTCGATAGACTACTCGATGTGGGGTTGCAAACGGTTGGTTCGAAGTTAAGTATTACTTCCCTCAGTCGGCTCCACCGTTCGTGGTTAAACTTTGGCCTTACAAGCTTGGGCCTTACTTCTGCTGTTACACATCAACGATTGTACAAAGCTGTAACTTTCTATGCACTAAAAGCCCAGCTTACAAGCCAATGGGCATTCTAATAAATTCGTGGTTCGCTCTGCAAGGTACTCTAGTCCAGTAATTTGCAAGATTGTCCAAGTTACGCTGTTATAAATATGTTCTAAGTATTCGTGTTAAAATTGAGGCTGTGTGTCCACTGTTATTTTACATGTGATGTTAAAGTATTGGAACTGAAAGGCTCTTAAATAACAAGTCTTAACTAGAGTTGTGTTTGTTAAAGTTACGGTCAGATTCAGCCTTAGTGGCTTCGGTCAATTTTTATACGAGATCGTTGCTAATGGTTTATTAGTTTATTAATGATTTTATGCAATGAGGGAGTTTCTTAAATATTTTGCCTGAGTGGTGTTTCTCAATTTTTATGGGTAATCGTTGGCTAGTGATATATTAACTTACTTTATGAGTTTATGTAATGAGTGTTTCGTAAATAATCTTGCCTGAGTGGCGTCTGACAGTTTTTATGTGAGATTGTTTTTTGTAGTTAATAAACACATTGGAATTGAAATGTTCACTTTATTGGGACAGCCCTTCCACACCCTTTAGATTTCAAGCTCAAACAAAGCAAGTGTTAAGTAAAAACGTTCTAAGTTCATTGTTGTTGTTGTTGTGATCTTCAGTCCTGAGACTGGTTTGATGCAGCTCTCCATGCTAATCTACCCTGTGCAAGCTTCTTTATCTCCCAGTACCTACTGTAACCTACATCCTCCTGAATCTGCTTAGTGTATTCATCTCTTGGTCTCCCTCTACGATTTTTACCCTCCACGCTGCCCTCCAATACTAAATTGGTGATCCCTTGATGCCTCAGGACATGTCCTACCAACCGGTACCTTCTTCTAGTCAAGTTGTGCCACAAACTTCTCTTCTCCCCAATCCTATTCAATACCTCCTCATTAGTTACGTGATCTACCCACCCAATCTTCAACAGCCTTCTGTAGCACCACATTTCGAAAGCCTCTATTCTCTTCTTGTCCAAACTACTTACTGTCCATGTTTCACTTCCATACATGGCTACACTCCATACAAATACTTTCAGAAACGACTTCCTAACACTTAAATCTATACTCGATGTTAACAAATTTCTCTTCTTCAGAAACGCATTCCTTGCCATTGCCAGCCTACATTTGATATCCTCTCTACTTCGATCGTCATCAGTTATTTTGCTCCCCAAATAGCAAATCTCCTTTACTACTTTAAGTGTCTCATTTCCTAATCTAATTCCCTCAGCTCCACCCGACTTAATTCGACTACATTCTATTATCCTCTTTTTGATTTTGTTGATGTTCATCTTATATCCTCCTTTCAAGACACTGTCCATTCCGTTCAACTGCTCTTCCAAGTCATTTGCTATCTCTGACAGAATTACAATGTCATCGGCGAACCTTGAAGTTTTTATTTCTTCCCCCTGGATTTTAATACCTACTCCAAATTTTTCTTTTGTTTCCTTTACTGCTTGCTCAATATACAGATTGAATAACATCGGGGACAGGCTACAACCCTGTCTCACTCCCTTCCCAACCACTGCTTCCCTTTCAAGCCCCTCGACTCTTATAACTGCCATCTGGTTTCTGTACAAATTGTAAATAGCCTGTCGCTCCCTGTATTTTACCCCTGCCACCTTTAGAATTTGAAATAGAGTATTCCAGTCAACATTGTCAAAAGCTTTCTCTAAGTCTACAAATGCTAGAAACGTAGGTTTGCCTTTCCTTAATCTTTCTTCTAAGGTAAGTCGTAAGGTCAATATTGCCTCACGTGTTCCAACATTTCTACGGAATCCAAACTGAACTTCCCTGAGGTCGGCTTCTACCAGTTTTTCCATTCGTCTGTAAAAAATTCGAGTTAGTATTTTGCAGCCGTGACTTATTAAACTGATGGTTCGGTAAATTTCACATCTGTGAACACCTGCTTTCTTTGGGGTTGGAATTATTATATTCTTCTTGAAGTCTGAGGGTATTTTGCCTGTCTCATACATCTTGCTCACCAGATGGTAGAGTTTTGTCAGGACTGGCTCTCCCAAGGGCGTCAGTAGTTCTAATAGTAAAAATATTTCTGTTACTGATAAATCAGATATACGTACAGTATTTAACAATCATTTTCTTAGCATTGCTGGTGAATTAAATAAATATTTAGTTTCTACAAGGAATCATATAACTCTCTTGGCAAATGCCTTTCCGCGAGTGATGTCTGAAATACTCCTCTGTCATACAGACAAGGGGAGATCGAGTCACTAATTAAATGATTGAAGACTAAGGACTCTTTGGATATGATGGAGCGCCTAGCAGAATACTATAGTACTGTACTGCATATCTTAGCCCTGTATTTAGCGATATTTGTAATTTTTCCTTTACGAATGGTCAACTTTCTGAACGATTAAAGTACTCAGTAGTAAAGTCGCTTTATAAAAAGGGAGAAAGGGATAATGTAGACAATTTTATACCTATTTCTATGCCATCAGTATTTTCTAAATTTATTGAAGAGGCAGTGTATGTAAGTATAATTGAACATTTTATATCACACGATTTGCTATCACATGTACAGTTCGGCTTTAGAAGTCGTTTAACAACTGAAAATGCTATATTCTCATTTCTGCGTGAAGTTCTGGATCGTTAAACAAAAGGTTTCGAACGCTAGGCATATTTTTCGATTTAACTAAGACGTTTGACTGTGTTGATCACAAAATATTGCTCCAGAAGTTGGACCATTGCGGATTACGGGCAGAAGCTCTCAATTGGTCCGCCTCTTACTTTAACAAAAGACAGCAAAAGGTCATTACTCACAGAGTTGAATAAGACTGTGATATGGCGTCTGAGTGGGGTATGGTCAAATAGGTGTTGCCCCAGGTATCAGTGTTTGGGCCACTCCTGTTCTTTATTTATAATAAAAATATGCCCTCTAGTATTACAGCTAACTCTAAAATATTTCTGTTTGCTGACGACACTAGCTTGGTAGTAAAGGATGTTGCGTGCAACACTGGCTCGGTTTCAAATAGTGCAGTTCATGACATAAGTTCATGGCTTGTAGAAAATAAACTAATGTTAAATCACATTAAGACTCAGTTTTTACAGTTTCTAAAATACAACTGAACAAACCTAACATTTTAATTTCACAGAATGGGCATGTGATTAGTGAAACTGAACAGTTCAGATTTCTAGGTGTTCAAATAGATAGTAAACTGTCGTGGAAAGCCCACTTTCAGGATCTTGTTCGAAGACTTAATGCTGCCATTTTACTATTCGAATGATATCTGAAGTGAGTGATGGTTCGATCGGAACTTAGTGTACTTGCCTTATTTTCATTCGCTTATGTCGTATGGTATTATATTTTGGGGTAACTTCCCATTATAAAAAGATATATTTGGTTCAGAAACGGGCAGTTCCGGCAATAAGTGGTATAAGTTCACGAACCTTTTGTCGACCCCTGTTCACGAGTCTGGGTATTTTGACCATGGCCTCTCAGTACATATATTCCTTACTGTGATCTCTCGTTAACAATATCAGTTTATTCCCAAGAATAAGCAGTTTTCACTCACTTAATACTTGGCAGAAATCAAACCTGCATTTGGATCGAACTTCCTTAACTGCTGTGCAGAAAGGTGTGCAATATACTGCTGCATCCATTTCCAATAAGCTGCTACGAGAATTCAAAAATTTTTGAGGTAATGCACGCTCATTCAAATCTAAACTGAATAGTTTCATCACGGGTCACTCCTTCTATTCTGTCGAGGAGTTCCTTGAATAATTAAGCTGATTCTTGTTGTATTGTTGACTGTCTTTACTTAAACTTATGGCTTGACTTTTTCGGGTTCATAGACATTTTATTTTCATCTGTTATTACTTTTATGTTGTAATTTCATGTACTGAGATGTTCCATGACCTTGGCGATTTGCTCCTCAATTAGGCCCTACGGAACATGACGAGTAAATAAAATAAAAAATTAGATAGACTGCCAATTTCTCGCATGTAGCACTCAGCGGGATTAGTAGATTGCTGGTAGATTCATTAGATAAACTTGCCTCCCACTTTTTACCATCAGAATGAAGTTATCCGATCACATTGACTGAGATGAGCTGTGTGGCGAGGTCGATAGCTCGAACCTAGTGGACTTGAGTTCCATCGTGTGGTATCAACTTGTTACACAGTCTTTCCACTAGGACCTGTTGATTGTGTCCTCTCATTAATTAACGTTCTTGTAAGGCTGCATGATAAGAATTATTATAATTTACATAATACTTCTTTCGTAACGTTCCAAATAACGCTTTATAAGTAACTTTTCTTAAGGAATGTAATCTAAAAACGTTTCAAAATCATCCAAAACCACAAAAAATGTAACCAAATGTGTTTCTTATTTTAAGCGATGTGTCTTATTTATCAACTTCCAACAGTTCCTTAAAGGAACAGGGCTGGATAGTTTGCACTGACAACGTACTGGTCTGATTACTCATTTTTTGCTTCTGAAAGGAAACACAAGTACATATCGTATAAAATACTCTGCTTATTATGTTAGTAAAATAAAATAAATTCTCGAAATTTCTCAACATATTTCTTTCGGCTACATTTCTTGATTGTAATCAATCACTTATTCCTCAAAATCCGGTTTCTAGTCATCTATATTTTCATGAGCCTTCCTGAGCGAAACTCAAGTCATGAATTTCATGCAGTTTATTATCACCAGCATTTCCTTTACTGATTTAAATACCTTATCTCCAGCTTAACAGCCTCTCATATATTTACATATATCTTGAGGCTCTTGTCTAGTTGCTTTTGGCTAATGACAAACCCTCACGTATTGTTCTATGTGCCCTATCTAATACCTCACATCTCCTGTCACTAGCAATATGTAAAATGGGTCACGTACTTTATTTTGTATTACTGCACTATATTCTGTTCCAGACTGAAACTGTTCTCGTTCATCGTTCACTGAGTGGAATCACCATGACCATTTTCTTAAAAAATGCAAATGTTTTACGATCAGTGCACAGATACAGTGTGTTATACGCCTGAATAGATGCATGTTGAACCCGTGGTCGCCAAACAGCAGCCAGCGGGCAACATGCTGCCCGGATTAAGTTTCCGTACTGCCCGTGGTTTTCAGCCATTTTTAAATAATACTATCGATCTGCCGCGAATTTGCACTGGTAGCCCCATGTGTTTGCGGCCGGACGCTTCGTCTGGTACAGCAGCGATTCTGTTTAACGAGCGCTGCATTGCTAAGTAACTGAATATCACCAGTTTAATATAAATCTAACGATTGAAGCCTTCAGCCCCACCCTCTATCCGTTAGCAAGCACGCAAATTACCACTATACCTGCAAGCTTGATTCCGATTTTGCCGTACAGTTTAAAATATAATCCGAACCGTGTTCTGCTTCTGGCGAATGTCCACATCATTGAGAGGTGAATGCTAAATTAACAGAGATTCAACCTTGTGACCTTTCGTTTGGAGGCACGTGCTTCACCGTTTATTTTATTATTATTATTCTTTGTTACAGAAAATGCTTGCAGCGGCAGGAAAGAACGGACACAGTCACCTTCAGGCTGGATGGAGACAAAGAGGCCAGAGGTCAAATCCCAGTACCTGACTACGATGCCTCTCCCTGCGCTAGTCCCTCGCTATGTCGTTTTTTATTTTTGTTTAATGTTGAGCCCTTAGAGCTTGCCGCTATAAAACAAAGAAACTAAATAGGAGTTTCCATCATGACCCGCAAGATGTTTTTGGTTGTTTTATTAATTAATAAAAAATAAAAACGGTCCCAAAATTGGAAGACACTATGTAACAATATATCATGATGAAAATATCGCGAGGACTGGTGAATTCAGAACTTTTTTGTCAGTTTACCAAAAGCAAGGTAAGAGGAATGAAACATTCAACAGAAAAGTGTTTCTACACATCAACCAACGCCTTGTCGATTAAATACAAGATGTGGAACATTTGCAAGAAGCGTAGGATAGTGTAGCAGCCTTTTCCACGTCCAATGGGCCGTAACCATATACTGACACAACGGCCGATGGCGACCGATCACCGCAGACCATGGAATCTCAACCATGTTAAATTTCCGCAAATTGAGTAACCGACATTTCCGATCGTCAATCTGTGTTCGATTGAGCACCGCTATGTCGTCATAAGTACGAACAAGTGACATAACGTAACCTTTCTCCCAATAACGAATATACACCCGATCGAGCATCTATGGACCTCAATAAAGGTTCCAGAAATAGCACGGAAAAGACGTAGATACGGGACGCCCATACACGACACCTGGACACACTTCTATGGGAGGAGTAAGATTACCATTCACGCCAACAGACGCTCGAATACCAGTAATTAGAGAGATGAAAATCCGTCGTGTAGCAACATTAAAACCAACGACCATCAACATTCGCAAGAGAAAATCATGACTATCCCGGTCAAAAGGATAATTAAAACAAAAAAATCTAGATATCCCGACACGGGAACAGTGGCAGCAGTCGAGATCACGACATTCAGCAATGGGAGTCAGGAGTGTACGATCTGGGAGGGAACTTTGATGACGCCCACAACGTTAGCAAGCAAAACCATGAAACAGCTATTTATTGCGCTTGCTGCGATTTTATAGTCAAAATTGTGTGGCATTATCGATCGGACCTGATCCAAGGACAGACCTCCCGTCTTTTTGGGAATTAAAGCAATTTTTCCGACTTTAAAGGAGGGCGGGTAGAATGCACCTTGCACTACTTCATTAACCATACGTGTAATCCTATCTCCCAACAGAGATGAAAATCGAGCCTGAAATTCTTTGGCAAAGCCATCCAAACAGGACAACCAGCCACAGAACAGGGTAACATCACTATTTACATATATGGAAGGGCTATAAATGATGAGTCAAAGGTCGTAAATGTGTTTAACAATAATACCTTAAATATTGTAGAAAGCATACGGACAAACAGTTCAAGAGAAAAAATACAGCAGTGTGATGAAAAAGTAACTCTCATAAAATTCAATCATATGAATGCATCAGCAATATCTAAGTCTTAAATTAACAATATTACACATTATTTTCGAAAGTCAAATCTCATCTGGTTTTGATGGTGTTTCCAATAAAGTACTAAAGCTTTGTCCCAATATAAGTCATATCAGAAACTTGCAATGCAAACAAATACAAGGCATTTTTCCAGATCTGCAATGTGCTGTTGTTAAACCCTCTTTAAGAAAGACGTTAACAGAGCGGTCAATAAATACGGAACTGTTTCACTGCTGACATCGTTTTCCAAAATGTTTCAGAAGGTATTTGTCTCCGTGAATCACAGTATTCTCCTAGATAAATTTGAGTTTTGGGGGATTGATAGTATAGGCAATCAATGGATAATGTGATATCTGTCCCAAAGATATATACTTATAAATTCAACCAATAAAGTCCGGTGATATAAATCTCACTAAGGACAAATCATGTATGGGGTTCCCCAAGCCTAATTTTAGGTCCACGCCTGTTCCTCACGTATGTGAACGAACTTCCGTGTCATATACAACAAGCACAATTAGTTCTTTTTGCAGATGACACTAGTACTGTAATCACTCCAAGCACACACACAGAAACAGAAGAGATGGTAAACCAAGTTCGTAAATGTATTAGTGGCTGTTTTTCTGCGAATGGTCTCACCCTCAATTTCAGAAAGACACAGAATATTCTGTTTTCTACTTCAGGGGCTACTATATCTATGACAAGTGCAATGCATGACGAGGAAACAAAGAAAGAGTGGAAACTGTTAGGTGTCGAAGTTGATGAGAATTTAAATTGCAAAGAGAACATTTTGGAGCTCCTAAAACAACTGAGTGCAGCCGCATTTGCACTTAGAACCATTGAAAATCTTGGCGAGAGACAAATCAGTAAGTTGACGTATTTTGCATATTTTAATTTACTAACGTCATATGGAATAATGTTCTGGGGTAATGCATCTTTAAAACAGAAAGTTCTCATTGTGCCGAAACGTGCTGTAAGGGTAATATGTGGTGAACACCCACGGCTATGTTGTAGACATCTTTATGAGGATTTGGACATTATGACTACTGCTCCGCAGTACATCTATCCTCTTATGAAGTTCGTTGTAGATAGTCCACTACAGTTAAAAACAAACAATCACGTGCAGAATTGCATAACCAGAAGGAAAATGACGTTCATTACTCCGCGTCAAGGTTCTGTTTAGCACAAAAAGGCGTAGGCAATGCTGCAACAACGATTTGTGATCACTTACCCAGTGACATAAAATGCCTGACGGACAGAAAAGTAAAATTTGAAAACAAAATGAGAAAGTTTGTTTTTGACTGCTCCTTTTTACCATAGAAGAATTTCTGTTACTGTACTGTGTCAAAGGTGGTGGGTAGGAATTACTAACTCACTTGAAAGACGTTCATATTCACAGGACATGTACGTACATTAGTATGTTCTACAGAAACGATTAGCATTTCAATCGCCTCACCTCAGCGTGTGTCCTGTTGCCTAATAGGCACAGGGTCCACTGTGTGCCCTGATAAGTTGTTCCATGCGTGATGGCATCGACACATACAAGACTCGAATGGTGTCCTGTGGGATAGCCATCATTGCTGCATTCACCTGGTTCCACAGTTCATCTGTAGTGGTTGTCACTGGGTCACAGAGCTGCACATGTCGTTTCACCATATCCCACATATTTTCGATTGACGACTAGTCTGGTGACCTGGCGGGGTAATGTAAAAAGGTCCGGCCCCGGTAGCTGAGTGGTCAGCGTGACGGAATGTCAATCGTAAGGTCCCGGGTTCGATTCCCGGCTGGGTCGGAGATTTTCTCCGCTCAGGGACTGGGTGTTGTGTTGTCCTAATCATCATCATTTCATCCACATCGACGCGCAGGTCGCCTAAGTGGCGTCAACTCGAAAGACCTGCACCAGGCGAACGATCAACCCGACGGGAGGCCCTAGCCACACGACATTTCATTTCATTTCAGTGTAAGAAGGCGTTATCCTGTGGCACCAAGAAGTCACGTGTTCGTGCAGCAACATGTGGTTGTGCATTGTCTTGCTGAAAAATGACGTCTGGGGGTGATGTCCAGAAAGAGTATGGCTACGGGTCGCAGGATTCCATTCACATAGGACACAGTAGTCACAGTTCCCTGGACACACACTAACTGTGATTTGTGGTTGTACCCAATAGCACCCCAGAGCATAAGGCCTTGAGCTGGCGCTGTATGTCTTGTGCGAATGCAGCCCCTGTGATGCCGCTCCCCCTATCTGCGGGTCCCAAAATACGGTCATCATTTTCGAACAAACAGAACCTGGACTCGTCCGAAAACACAATCGGATGCTATTCCTGTCCCCAGTGACGTCGTTAGGTACACCATTGCTGTCTCGATTGTTTCTGCACATTCGACAAAGGTAGGCGGAGAAGCGGACGACACGTACGTAATCCATGCCGCAATAAACGGCGACAGACTATTAGAGGAAGCAGATCCGTACTGCAACGCCATTCGTATGAAGTGTCGATCTCCTCAGGGAGTGCTCTGGGTGGTGTGACCTACCCATCTCTTGTTCTACGGCCTTCCGGGAACCATTCTGCACCCACCCGTTGCACTGCCGAAACACTTCGTCCCACACGAGCAGCAATTTCCCGGATGGATGCATCATATTCTCTCGAACCCTCCAGGATAGCCGAGAGCGCTAATGCACTGCTTCGTGGACTCGGGTAGGCGCGCCGGCCCCGGATCGAGTCCGCCCAGTGGATTACCGACGAGGGCCGGTATGCCGGCCAGCCTCGATGTGGTTTTTAGGCGGTTTTCCACATCCCGCTACGTGAATACCGGGCTGGTCTCCACGTTTCGCCTCAGTTACACGACTCATAGACATTTTTAAACGTTCGCACTATTTCATGACTTACACTAGACGCAGACAGCTGGGGTACACTCCTTCCGTCCCGGGTGGTTCGGGGTGGCGGCAGGAAGGGCATCCGGCCACCCTCTGTAATTAACACTGCCAAATCCGTCATGACAAAGCCGACCCCTCGTTGGAGCGGGACAAAGGCCCGAGAAAGAAAGAAAGAAAGAAATGCATGACATTCTCTCATGCCAGTGATGCGCCGTTTTTCAAACTCACTGATTTTACGTTACGGTTCGCTAATACATCTGCAAGGCATCATGCACGTCTGCCCAAGTCAAACTGATCCATTACCTTGAGTTCGTAGCGATAACGAGAGCTGCAGACACACTTTACGGGTAGCTGGTGCTGTGCTGCGATATCGTTGTTGACCTCGAACCCGCTGGCCGACATGATTCAAGTGCTAATCATTTCTGCACGACATACTAATGTACATGTCCTGTGAATATGAACGTCCTATCTCTAGTCGTTCAAGGTTTTCTGTTTTTTTTTTACATGACTGTATATAAACTTAGAAATGTTCAGGATGCGATGTGAACGAAAATAACTGGTTCTATATTATTACGATCTATTGTGCAAAGTGATCCATGGAACATTTGGAGCATGGAGCATTTCGGAGCGGCGATATGAGAAACGAAGGTCGAAGTAGCTGTCAAAAACTCCTCATGGGGAGATGGGGTAGCAACATTATCAGAGAGGGAAGTGGAATCAGCAGACAGTGTATTGCTCCGTTCCAGTACAATGTAAAGATCGCAAAAATACCGGTAACGTTCGCGCATTACATCAGTTTGGGATGTCGACTCACGTCCATCTATAGATCGAATTGTAGTGAAAGAACCAGTAGGTCACAAGGTCCGACGGGGATTCTGCTGGAGCTTCGCTGTTGTCTGGAATTGCGCTGGATGGCAATGGTATTGTACTCACAGCGGCAGCAGATTTTAGTTCATCCTAGTCCATCCAATTTCTGCGATACACACGCGTCAAAGTAGTTTTGCATCTCCTCCGTTCCGAGAGTTCTGGAACTTGTACAGAAAATCGGAATAGAGTTAAACATAAACATCATTTCCGCCCTTTTTATTGCTCACGAAAGCCACACATTACATGTTGTACCAGAAGACAGTGAGACCTTGAGAGGTGATGGTCCAGACTGCTGTTCACACCTGTAACTCTAATTAAAGCATTACCATTGGAGAGCGACACGAACTTGTAAGTCACTTTCAGCCACGTGTCCGGATACTTTCGATCACATAGTGTATGTCCGTTGGCTAATCCAGGCACTACTGTGTGGGTGTAGAGACAATTGTCATATGTACATAGACTGACTAGTGAGGAAGTTTTGTAATGATGCCTTAACATCTGTCCCATCGTCCTGTCTGTTCTTCTGGTCTTTGTTTTCCATCTGCTCCTTCTTCGACCCTTCTGCGGAGAGCGTCCTCATTCCTTATCTTATCAGTCCGTCTGATTTTCAACATTTTTCTGTAGTAGTACATCTCAAATGCTCTGATTCTCTTCTGTTCCGGTCTCCTTCTGTCCTTGATTCACTACCATATAATGCTGTACTCCAAACGTACATTCTCAGAAATTTCTTCCTCGAATTAAGCCCTGTGTAAGATGCCAGTAGTCTTCTCTTGATCCGGAAGGTCCTTTGTCTACTTCATGATCACGGATTATGATGTTAGGTTTCTAGTTATTCTCTCTTCTGTAACATCTAATTATTTTCTCTTTTGCTGATGTGTACTCTCAATCCATATTCTGTATTCATTAGACTGTTCACTCCATCCAGGTCATCCTGTAAGCCTTCTTCACATTCACTGAGAATGGCAGTGCCGTCAGCGAATCTTATCATTGATATCCTTCCACCTTGAGTTTTAGCCCCACTCTTTTGTTTTCTTCATTGCTTCTTCGACGTACAGACTGTACAGGGGAGCGGAAAACTGAATTCCTGTGTTACACACTTTTTCATACGAGGACTTTGTTCTCTCTGTTTAATTCTTACTCTTCCCTTTATTGTGCGTACTGCGTATTACTCCTTTTTCGTGATAGCTTAGTCGTATTTTTCTCAGAATTTGGAACATATTATAACAGTTTCCACTGTCGGACGCGTTTTCTAGGTTGACGAATGCTATGACCGTATCTCGATTTTTCTTCAACCTTGCTTCCACTATAAACTGCAACGTGTGACTGTCTCTCTAGTGCATTAAGTTTTCCTAAAGTGAAAGTGATTGTCACCTAACAGTTACAATTTTCTTTCCTTTTTCTGGATATCATCCTCGTCAGAAATGTGGAGCGTAAGTTGTTAATCTGATTGTGTCATAATTCTCGCACTTCTCGGCTCTTGCAATCTTTTGGAATTGTGTGGACGACTTTTTTCTGAAATATATCACCAGTCTCATACAATCTAAACACCAACGTGAATAGTCATTTTGCTGCCACTTCCATACAGTAAACAGAAATTCCCATGCAATGTTATTTATCCCTTCTGCTTCATTTGATTTTAAGTCTCGAAGAGCTCTTTGAAATTCTGATTCTAAAACTCGATCCCCCTATCTCTTTCCTACGTCCTGCTGTTCTTACTACCACGTCATAGGACATGTCCTGCTCCCCACGGAGGAATTCCCATTGCTCTCTTAACATTACCGCCCTTGCTTTTAGTTTCACTTAAGTTTGTTTTGACTTTTCTGTATGCTGAGTCAGCCCTTCCGAAAATCATTCCTTTTTCGACTTCTCAGTTTTCATGCTGCCATTTCGCCTTAGCCTAACTGCACTTCTTATTTCTTTTATTTCTATGCGAGACTGTGAGTGGCATTTATGTATTCCTTAGTTTCCGTAAACGTTTTTCTACTTACTTGTTTCGTCGATTAACTGAAAAACTTCTTTTGTTACATGCGGTTTCTTCACTGATCCTTCCTTGAACGTGTGTTTTTCTTTCCAACTTGTATGAATGCCCTTTTTGGAGATGTCCATTCCCCACCAACTCAAGTTCCGACTGAGCTGGATATTACCGCAGTATCTATAGCCTCAGAGAACTTAAAGCGTATCTTAAAACAAATTACAGCTAGAAAACATCCACATCTTATATAAATGTCAACTTGGAACAACAACTGCCTGCAAACCGAAGGAGATCTTTAGGAAACTGGCACCACAGGTGAAGGGATGAATTCGAAACACTTGTTGAAAATTATCAGTTTGTAGACAAATCAAGTAACAGGATATGGAAAGAAAAGTGGAAGAGAAATTTTTTTAAAGATGAATACGTTATACGAGAAGAAGGTAAACAATTCAGCAGTTAATAAGGGTAGTTGCGCTCCTCATCAAGAAGGTGTAAAAAAGAAAATAACAACAGCTTTATTGAAGACTGTTTTTTGATTTAGCAAACATTATGTTGCTGGTACTGTTTGGAAATCATTAGAAGACATTTCGTTTACGTTTCACTTAAAACAGAGACTACAGAAAATTGCTGAGAAACATGTCAAAGACTGATTGTAGAACGTTAAGTCCACTAGGAAGAGAACAGGCAAATTTTTCTAGAAAGAAGCTTTTTTTTCGACATATAAGTGAGATCGAAATGTTTAGTGGTAGGGAAATGCCAATGTCGGTTCGCTCCAGCCCTTCTTACACAGTCCATTAACAGCCTTTGCACACACAGCTGGAATGACACGGGAGTGGCCCTCCATTAGCTGCACCTCTCCGTCTATCACAGAGACTGAGTGACGTGTTCACTTTGTCCTGTCGACGACATGTGTCATACGTACGGCCCAGTTTGGCAAGGAATTTCCTGCAGTACCGGCTCGCTCTCAGTACGACACTCTCAGTGTTTCCACAATTGAGAGGAATTACGTTCCGTGCTAGCAGTAATGCAAACAGAATCAAATGCTACGCTGAATATTTATTATTCCGTATCCTTAACATAAAACCGATGTACCAACCGGACACTTGCATACGTATCTCGTGAGGCAGTACAGTTCAAAAGAAACCTGAAGACTCTACTTCAAATTAATTCACACAGTAATATCATAGTGTTTTACCAATGCTGACCATGACAATCCTCGAATTAGGGATACTTCAGTGAGAATCACCGGTATTTTGTTAAAAAGGAAACTAAATGAGTCAAAGCAAAGAAAGATGCGGGGCTTTACAAGATAATTATTCGATTTTACACTGAATATGTGGTATCACATATTGATACCACCCCACCGGCGTTCTGCAGTTTGTAATGGAATTGCAAGTCACGCGAGATCTGGCGAATCAAATGGTACACGCCCACTCCATACCATGAGCGCCCTCTCCTTCAGTAATGAAACCAGTATGGCAGGCACCTGGCATAAAACAAACGCTTTCAGAACCCCTCCTGCTACCACTACCTGGCTGGAGGAATTTATAGACACACTTACGCCTCCCACGGCCCCATTCTTGAACCATCCGTCTCGTGTTGAAGAAGAACGACACTACATTCTCCTTCGTCTCTATATCTACATCTACATTTACATCATACTCTGCAAGCCCCCTAATGATGTACGACGGAGGGTACTTTCGGTAAAACTATTTGATCCCTCCTATCCTGTTCCACTTGCGAATAGTACATGGGAAGAATGATTGTCGGTAAGCCTCAGCATTGGCTCTAATTTCTCGAATTTTCTCCCCGGGTCAATACGCGAAATGCATGTTGTGGGAACTAATATGTTGTCCGACTCCTCCTGAAAAGTGCTGTCCCGAAATGTTCTTTCTTCATAGACGAACTCAGCGACGCTATTAAATCATCGAGTGACAGTTGTCCTGACATTGATTTTATCCATTATACTACGACTTCTGCGCACAGAAGCGAAAGAATTGCTCTTATACATTTTTAATGAGTACTGGATGCACAAGGACCTCTTTGCAACATGGAAGACACAAGTAATGATTCGCATTCTCAAGAGTGGCAGGATCTTAATGTGACCTCTAATTATCGACCGACTGCTTTGACGCCGTGTGTTGCCAAAACGATGGAACGAATGGGTAAAAGGCGATTGAATACGGCTTCAGAAAAGGCAGAGGGACTATGGACAATCTGTACTTCCTCGCTACGTCCACTACGTCAGCCTTTCAAATGAAACAAGCAGTGGTCGCTGTATTCCTGGGACCATTCCTCTTGGACAAACTGGCAGGGTTCAGGACTTATGGCATCAGTACCCTGTTCGCTCAAAGAACCATCTACGTTCGTTACAAAAGAAACATGATCGGACTTTTCTTTACTCAGCGTCAGGGTGCAATTTTAAGCCTCCTCCTGTATAGTCTGTATAAGCATAATTTAGACCGCATAATCACTCCCCCACAAAAATATTACAGTACACAAACGACGTCTGTCTTTATTCCACTGACGCTTCATATCTTCAGGCCAAAACGGCATTACTCACAACCAATGCGTATATTATGAGTGGCTGTTTACTAAAGGTGCTGTAAATTTCGCCTGAGAAATCAGTAACTGTCCCCTTTATCCAAGTCGACATCGGCTCGCATTGACGGTTACATTACCTGTGGAAAGTATACTTTCCACATAAAATCTCAAGTTCGATTTCTGGGGATGATTTTTGACTCTCGGTTAAGCTAGCCTCACATGCGATCCTTTGTTACCAAGTGTGAAGAATTTCAGTTCCATCACTCACACTTGTATGGTGTGAAGTGCACCACCAGAGTAGATTACTCACCAAGTATCTGGGGATTTATTCGGTCTCGGCTAGACTATGGCTGTCAACTGTACCACAGTGCGCCAAAGGTTCATGTGAGCAAATTAGATCATCTACATTACAGAGCCATTCGGGCCTGTCTTGGAGCCATGCGACCGACTCCCACCAACGCTCTTTTGGTGGAAGCAGGAGAGATGCCCTTGAGAATTAGTAGCCAAATGTTGTCTGATAAATTCTACATCCAAGGCGTCGCTTTTGTGGACGCTTCTGTCTACCAAAGTAGAGGCTGCATTTACCGATTATGCAGTGCCTCCTACAGAAGGAGCAAAGCTCCGGCCGTTTGTACAGCTTTTAGACATGATCATCTCTCATGCGTTCTACGCGAATTTCATAGCATTTGAAACTTCCTGGCAGATTAAAACTGTGTGCCGGACTGAGACTTGAGCGCGGGACCTTTGCCTTCCACAGGCAAGTGCTCTATCAACTGAGCTACCCAAGCACGATTGACCCCCCGTCCTCATAGCTTTACTCAGTACCTCAACTCCTAACTTGAAAAACTTTACAGACGTTCTCCTGAGAACCTTGCAGAACTAGCACTCCTGAAAAAGGACATTGCGGAGACACGGCTTAGCCACAGCCTGGGGAATGTTTGCAGAATGAGATTTTCTCTCTGTAGCGGAGTGTGCGCTGATATGAAACTTCCTGGCAGATTAAAACTGTGTGCTGGTCCGAGACTCGAATTAGCGACCTTTGCCTTTGCATTTTCCCTTTTCAACTGCTATGTTCACACACTCAGCTGTCGTATTCCAGTCTATTATTTTAATATAATCTGTTTGGAAACTGCTGATGTCAGTACTGGATACAGTCATCTTGTTGCAGCTGGGTGGTCTGGTTTTCTCTGTGCATATACCGATGGATCCAGAGTGCCGCAGGAAGAGTATACTGGATATGCATTTCTGTGCCCTCAGATTCACATTCGGAGAACCTTCAAAACGGCCTCCGAGCGCTTTTATATTTACGGCGGTGACAGAGGAACTTCTGGAAGATAAGCTTGTCTCATGGTTCAAATGGCACTAACCACTATGCGACTTAACTTCTGAGGTCATCAGTCGCCTAGAACTTAGAACTAATTAAACCTTACTAACCTAAGGACATCACACACATCCATGCCCGAGGCAGGATTCGAACCTGCGACCGTAGCGGTCGCTCGGTTCCAGACTGTGGTGCCTAGAACCGCACGGCCACTCCGGCCTGCTAAGCTTGTCTCTTCCACTTCCTTCCTCAAGATACTAATTGTGTCTGACCCTCAAAGCGTCCATCAAAATATTCAGCACTGGCGATGGAACAAAACAACTAACCTTTATAACTTGAATAGTTTCAGATATATTCGGAGTTCACGGATGAGGCCTACTATCTATTTGCTGCGGGTGCCTTCCTACGCAGGTATCCCATACAGTGAGGAAGGTGATTCATTATCCAAGCAAGTCACATCTGTAGGTAATATCCTGGATCTGAAATTACCAAACACAGATTACTTACGTGAGGTCAGGTTTCACCCAAAGCGACAATGGCAAGAGATGTGGAACGTTACGAAAGGAGGCTATTACGCAGTGCTCCAACTTCGGATTCCTTCACATCCGTGGTTCAAGAGGACACATTTGGCCAGTTCCACGATTTCTACTTCGCTTCGGTAAAGCCTCTTTCCCTGAACATCCACAACGGTTTACGCTATGTCGGCGAACTACACGTTCGCGCATTGCTGTACAATTGGTGAGCCTGCGTAAGACGTCAGTCAGTTGGCAACATCGTGTTTATCGCTGGCGTTCTACGATCGACTAAAGAGTTGTAGACGTTGAGGCGGATTATAATATTAATGTTGATCCTGTCAAAACAGTCGATGTTCTACACGGACCATCAGTTTTCCGTGGCGGACGTGTCGATTTTGTACTGACTGACGTCGCTGTCAGAGTCGGTGAAGCACGGCAGACTGTTGCTATTGTTGGCATAGATTCTGCACTACGCTCTCTGGCAACGAGAACTTTCCACTCCTTGAAGTAATCGCCCACCGCACCTTTATGATAAACCAGTCCTAGGCTGCTACGAGGACTGACCAGTCTACAAGTTCCTTTATTGACAAACCCAGCGGTATGTGTGTTCGTACGAGACGTTTGTGTAAATTGTCGGAAACGGATGCCAACCACATCTTGCTTATGTGTCTCAAATATAAGTGCGCATGGTCGGACTTTCTGAATGCATTGCTGAGTATGGAATACCACCTTCCCCAATCAGCTACTTCTCTTCCTTCTACCAAAGACGTTCGCCTTTATAAAGGGATTTTTAATTTCCTTAAGAGTACTGAGCACAATCTGTGGGTTTTAATGGTGTACATATTCTATTTTTCTGTCTTCCGTCTGAAGATATTTCAGGAATGGTGTGAATTGTAGCCCAACGCAACTTTAACTACCTTTTAATCTAATTGTTACAATAATGTAGTCAACTCGGCATTGACAGTTTGCGCTTTCTCTGCTTGTAAACATTAAACATGCATTTCTATATTCATTTACTCAGTTCTACGTACATTGTAACTGTGGTGTCACCGCCAGACACCACACTTGGTAGGTGGTAGCGTTTAAATCGGCCGCGGTCAGTTAGTATTCGTAGGACCCGCGTGTCGCCACTATCAGTAATTGCAGACCGAGCGCCGCCACACGGCAGGTATAGCCTATAGAGACTCCCTAGCACTCGCCCCAGTTGTACAGCCGACTTTTCTAGCGATGGTTCACTGTCTACATACGCTCTCATTTGGAGAGACGACAGTTTTGCATAGCCTTCAGCTACGTCATTTGCTACGACCTAGCAAGGCGCTATATTCAGTTGCTATGAATGTATTCTGAACAGATAATATTGTGAATCATGTATCGCCAAGAGCGACGTTCATCGTTAATGGATTAAAGTTAAGTATCAAACTAACTACGTCCGCTTTCTGAATTATATTTCCTTGTCATGTTCCAGACCTCACGTCAGTATAGTTCTTCCCTCCTCACGCCAGCCTGCGGAGCTAAAACGCCTGCGTTTCGGCCTCCCCTCGTAACACGGTGTTGGCTCTTCTGCCAACACAACAGTAACTATGTGTTGTTGATGGCTAAATCGATTTGCTACTCTGAAGGCCAAATAAATTAATAAAAAGAAAATAATGGCCAGTGACAGTTGCTCAGGCGACTCGCGCTTGGAACATCTATGCTACGACACCATCGTGTGTTCATAGTAAAGCGAGCATCTCCCTTGTTGACATTCATACGTACAGTTTAAGTAAATCCTCTGTTTGTTGCGTTACCTTTTCGCTAATCATTTGTGCTTCTGTCCAGCTTTCCTCCGATTACGTTTAGCACACTACCCTGTAGCCCCCTCTCCTCAGATATGTGTACGAAGTCGTGCACAACAAAATATACCACGGAAATGCCTTTGCAATTGACTCGGGCCCCTAGGTAGTGTCAAAGAACTGAACAAAGAAAACACATTCATATTGCTTACATCCGATTTCCGATATGATATAGGGCATTATCGGCTTGTGCGTTATTCATCGTGGAAAAGAAACTTTTGTAAAAGCAGCAGCCGATGCACAGTAGACGCTTACCAAGAAAAATGTTGCTCACTTATCTCACTCAAAGTATTTCGCAAATAATAAAAACCTGGTTAAAGGTTGATTTTGTTGTTCTGTAGCTCTAGCAGATAAACGTCACTGTCCTAAGTTGTAGACAGATATGCTACCAGCAAATAAGGTACATCATCTCAGTAACAGCGGTGGCAGTTCTATCTAACAACAGTCAGTTGTGAAGTGTGTTGAGCAGCGGACGTGCGCCTGCACCACTTCAACGTTTTTCAGTCACAAATCACTTTGGAACAACGTCTTTAAACAAGAGTAAATAAAATGTGTGCAACGCTCATCCCTGACGTCCCTGATTCCGGAAAAGAGGAAACAACCACATATCGACTCCTCCCGCGACTTGACTGAATTATAAAATAAAAAGACAGTATTTTATGCAAAAAAATTATCACAGGTGTTCAGAAAACGAGCATATCACAAAACGATGAAAAACCTAATTTCTAGTAACAGCAATTATACTATAATTATTCAGTAAAGATAATGATACAACCGTGTGACTGACCTCGGAAAGGTAGAAGTGTGTTATGAAAGTCATTAAATTTGAGTGATGAGTCAATTTAGGAACCCGCGTATTTCATTAGAGGTGTGTAAGGTTTCTCTTGTTTTTGGAACCCGCGTATTTCATTAGAGGTGTGTAAGGTTTCTCTTATTTTCTTACGGATCTCTTGCGCAGTGGTTTTACTTTCACGTAAGAGGATAATTCTTCCGACATATTTTTCTAGGTACGATGTTGTATCCCTTCCTTCTTGAGTGGGTCGCCTAGAATTTCAAATAATGTACTTTTCTTCTCAGCATTGCCTTATAAAAAGAACAAAACTTAATATTCTTTCATTTGCAACTGTATCCTTGCTATAAGTACCGTTGAGCTGTTTGTGATTTCCGTGATACAACAACTTGTATTTATCATTCAGAAATGTCTTTTGGTGTAGAATCTTCACTATTTCACACGAAAGTAGCTCAAATACAATAATGTAGAATTCATAAGACTTCATGTAATTGCCGGCCGGTGTGGCCGAGCGGTTCTGGGTGCTACAGTCGGGAACCGCGCGACTGCTACGGTCGCAGGTTTCAATCATGTCTCGGGCATGGATGTGTGTGATGTCCTTAGGTTAGCCAGGTTTAAGTAATTCTAAGTTCTAGGGGACTTCTAAGTCCCATAGTGCTCAGAGCCATTTTTCAACATCTAATAACACGTCTTTAATTTATAATTGTCTCACAATAATTATTTTTAGGAAAGTAACATTTATGCTCAAGACACAGCAAATCTCATATTCTATGAAAGTAAAAGTTAAAATGTTGTTATTTGTTTTTGTTTCTCATTTGGGATATTTTGGCCTTCGTTAAGACGAATTTCATAATTCTAAGCCGCAGCCTGCATCAGGCGTCGTACAGTTAAATGATACGTTATACAATAATTTCGTGTGGCCCACTGGCGTCATTCGAGTCTATCAGTTGGACACAATTCCACCGATCCCGTGTCGCTGTCTAAATTAGCTTGGAATCAGAACCACGTGTCATTGTTGAGGCGAAGAAATTAAAGACAGACAGAAAAATGTAGAATGAAATGACAATGAAATCCAGATCATTAGATCCTTACAGGCATTGATAAACATCAACGGGGACAGTTGAAAATGTTTGCCCCGACCGGGACTCAAACCCGGGATCTCGTGCTTACACGGAAGACGCTTTATCCGACTGAGCCATGGAAGACACAGAGGATAGTGCGACTGCAGGGAGTTATATCTGACACGCTCCCAGTGAGACCCACATTTTCAACTTATTGTCCACACACTACAATTGTAGTGGCCCTGCCCACTATAGTCATTGGTCGCGGCACTCAATGTACCGATTTCCGTAAAAGTTCCAGCAATGTGAGTGCATCCGCACCGAAGAAGATAATTGGCCGGAAAGTCTTATCTATATGAAGATGGTATCTGTTCTTTGGGACATATCTGAAAGAACAGACACCATGCCTAACCGACATTCAAAAATAACGTGACGCTTCAGTTGAACAACACCCCTAAGAAGGACTTTGCTAACATTTCCGTGTGATTTTGTGCGGTGTAATCAAATGGTGGAGGGGGGAAGAAAACGTAAAGTATGAAATCCACCTCCTTAATGTGTTTCTCTTTTTATTTCTCTTTTGGACTGAGGAGTATATTGGACCGATACTTCAACAGTGCAATGTATCCGTTAATCAAATAGTATGAACGTCTATTGGATCATCTTAAGAGACCGGCTGCAGCTTTTGGGTTCGTTACGAAGGACCTTAATCGATGACAGACGTGTAGATAGGATCCAAACTGTTCAGGAAATTTCGTTAGAAATTAAAAGAAAGACGCCCATGGAGTTCTACTTATTACCTATGGACGTATGCTGATAATTACAACATGCTAACGACAGAACATGTGGATCAAACATAAAACAATAGACGCCAAACGGTACGTGCGCAGTCATCCAGACTACAGAAACCGGCAATAGTCATATCCTTCTATTTCTACTACGTTAGCTGAATGTTTCTATATCGCCTGCCTTATGTCACAAAAAAAGTTCAAATGTGTGTGAATACCTAAGGAAGCAAACTGCTGAGGTCATCGGTCCCTAGACTTACACACTACTTAAACTAACTTATGCTAAGAAGAACACACACACCCATGCCCGAGGGAGGACTCGAACCTCCGGCGAGAGTTGTCTTATGTCGATAAAGGTCCTGTTTACCCTCTCTGTAGCAAAGTAATTACGATTTGACTCTACCAAGCTGACACGCTTTTCTTTATAGTTGTTGTGGATTACTTAAATAAAGTGAAACTATGCAAAAAAACATACGCAAATATTAAGAAATTCACAGGCGTTCAGAAGAATAAACCTCCTCACCGTCAAGTATACATGACTGTGCTTAACCTGACACACAATATTTTTAGCGCAACGCAATCTGACTTTCAAAATTCCCTACAAAAGAATGGCCCTGACTAACATTAAATTATACCTTTCAAAAATCACTTACCTCACAAAAATCTTCGCTGCTCAAGCTACTGCAATACAGCGAGGGCCACTACTGCCAGCTAAATAAAAGATTCAAACTATGGAAGGCACTAACTACTGATAGGGATAGTTAGCAAATGAAAGATATTAATAGAGAACAAACAATGTATTTACCTTGATATCATCATATATAAATATAGCAGTTCATGACAAATTTCGGAACTCCGCCATCTCTCTCCCCACATCCACCACTGCTGGCGGCTCACCTCCAACTGCGCAACGCTACGCGCTGTTCACATCCAGCTGCCGCTGCCCAACACTACAATGGCAGACAACAATGCAAACTACCCACAGACTGCACACAGCACAGCCAGTGATTTTTCATACAGAGGTGGCGTTAACAGCCTACTTACATAGCCCCCATGCTCCCCACAAAAAATTTTACAAATTGGATTGGGCAGTGGCCAATACAGATTTGAAAAAAATTTTTCATAATTACAATAACAAAGAAATAAAATGCACACACTTATTGATACAATGTTGGTCAAAAGCTAAAATTTTCTCACAGTCTATAAAGACAGTCCTGATTCATCACAGTAAAATTACAGTGCTTTTCCTTTTTTTTCAAAGTCTGAACAGTAAAAGAGAATGCACACAGAAGTAGTGAATTTCCATGCAGTCTTGAAGAAGTAGTGTCCTTCCATCAGAAAGACAGTGCTGACTCTTGACATGCTGACAGGTAATGGGCCACAACATAGCAAACCCACAGCAGAGTCATTCGACGTTTTGAAGAACATTGGTAGGTAGGTCATCACAGAGTAGACCCACTGCAGTCCTGGTAGAGATTACGGTATTAGTGGGCCATCAGAGGCGCAGACCCACTGCAGTACTTGCAGAAATAATGGTACTGGTGAGTCAGCAAAGGTGTAGACCCACTGTAGTCCTAGTAGAAATAATGGTATTGGTGGGCCATCAAAGATGCAGACCCACTGTAGTCCTTGTAGAGATAATGGTATTGGTGGGCCACCAGAGATGCAGACCCACTGTAGTCCTTGTAGAAATGTCCAGCAGCCATCTGTTGCGATTGTGCAGGTGCACATTCACCATCGAAGAGTCTTGCGGAGAACATAGCAAGTCCATAAACCACCACTTGTGCACTCACAAAGTTTTTGGAATTGTCCTTAGAACCAGCAATGCTGTTATCCAGTCCCTTGCTGAATTAGTAACACACGTGCAAACACTAACAGTCCCAACTTTCACATATTGTCCATATATTATGACCAACAGAAACGTGTGCAGTGAAATGCAACTCACAAGTTACTTATTTTGATGAACTGGTGTCAAGTACAATTTTATAACATGAGAATACAATTACAAAGATACAGAAAGCATAATTGAAACATAATAATACAGATAACATTTGTAGATAATAGGGGCTTTACAAAAGAATAGAAATAAACATATACATCAATGTTACAGGAATTATGACATGAGTACATACATAAAAGATCGGAATAACTTTCGAAACATCAACTTCACACATGAGCATTAACACAAAACAGAATAAATAATGTCTAACATCTTTACAAAGTAAATAACATATTATTAATGCCAATTATATTCGAGGATAACAGTATTCCTCATCATAGTGAATGTAGCTTAGTATTAGAAAAATTCTACAATATAAGTCTTATCAGATAAACATATAAATACAGGGAAAACATAAATACCTAAGGGTACACAAACATATAGCGGAATAATACAAGGAAAGGACAGGGTTTGTTTTACTGCAGTATTTTGCAAACAAAACTTTCTTTACTTCTCGGAGATCTCCCTTCATTCTTCATTATTTCCAAAAGTCCTTTCTATACCTGCTTTCTGTACTTTTCTCGTATAGCCTCTCAGTGCATTTCTTCAAATTCATCGCAACTCATTCTCTTATAGGCTACCCCCTCTTAAGCTAACTTAAATCTACTGAGCTCAGATGCTAAACTAAGGGACGAGGCAATGCAGCATCACATAAAACAATTAATATAAACAGCAATGAAAAAAAAATGGAAAATCGCATAGCAAGCTACACTAAATCTAAATTACCAAGCAATTCAACATTACAACTAATATGAGGCAATGCGCAGGGAACAAAAAAATAAATCTGGCTTAGCAGAGTAACACAAATTAAAGTTCAGTAGCACTATGCCTGGCAAACAGCAGCTTATATCTAAACATGACATAGCTCAAGCAGAAAAAATAGTACACTAAAGATAACAATGCAGATAAGGGAAATGTATAATCACATCTTAATGTCTAAGTAATTAAAGTGGTGCACCACAACAACTTATTGTAAAAGAAATATTACCATGTACTTGAAAAGAATATTATGTGTGCAGTTACTGTTACTAGTCCCTTCTTATTATTCTTTCCTTTCCAAGTGCTCCTTTTTTGAAGAATGTGGATCACAAAATTATTATTTAACAGATCTGTTGACAGAAAGTGTTCACATTAGCAAATGCATTCAATTTTATTTTATGAAACCAATGCTGCAACACAGCTGGAAAACAGATGTCAAATGCATGATGTCAATTACGCAAACCAAAGCATAAAAATATCATTCAATAGTCATGTGGCATTTCGTAAGTCAGTAGCTCTCAACTCTCGTAGAAAGACACTTGTCATAATCAGGTGTGCAGATGTACGAATATTTCCCATCAATTCATAAGCACTTCAGTAATTAGCACAAAGTACGAGTAACCATATGTTTTCAGGTAATGAGCGTGTAATATTTGCGATGCTGTCTACAAAGGAACGTCAATAGCCGGGATAATGGCCTCCCTTTTTTTTTCTACCTGTGCCGCTGAAAGGCTAATGGCTTTTTTTCGGGAGGCTGTCGCCCAGGTGGGTGCCCGCGATGCATTACGTGCAGGTGGTCACTTAACTTTCTTACGGAAATATTTATGACAGCAGTTTCCGCTACAGTGACAGTCTCACATAAAAACATTTCACAGGTCAAGAATTAGCGTTGCAAATCTGTAGAAAGAAAATCCTATAAATATAAGTGTCCAAATAAAATATTCGTCAGCATTGTGATACAGTCACGCATTTACGCACATTTCATAACTCTTAAAGTACGATTCTTGGTTTCCAACATACTTCTTATTCCTCATATACGATAGCATCATCTTATTGATCATAAACATATCTCAACAGCATAGTACACATCGTCGTCGTAATAATATCATAACATCTCAGTCAATTCTCAAAATCGTCGTAGCTTCCTCCAATAATTTCAAAACCTAAAAAAAATTCTCTGCTCGTTTCAATAGTGTCATCAACCTCAAACGTATTTTAAAATCATGCTCCCTTACCAAATACATCATTCAAAGCTCTCATAGTATCACAATGATTCCGAAAAAATATGAACAGTTTACAAAGTACAGACAAAATACAGTTTCATAAGTGTGAAGTTACCCAACTGTGTATTGCGTAAACATGTGTCACTGATGTAGTAAAAAAATGTTTATCTCTCAGTTAAATGATCAGATAGCTGTGTAATTTGTGTGTTAGAGAAATATGGTACCGATGTGTAAAGTTGTATAAGCAAATACCATATTAGCTAGGGTTTCTTGTGGTTGCCACACGCATGGTACACAAAGTAAGCGTGTACCCCCCTGAGGATTAATGTAATTATACCCTCAGGTGTTACAGATTACAGCAATGGAATGAAATGTATCACGGAAAACTTTCTTTGTAATTCAAAAAATCTTTAAAAATAAATGTTTTAAGTACAAAATTAATCACTCAAATACGTGTACTGTAGCGCTAAATGTGCGTCTTGTTGCAACATAATCTGTGTGGAAGTGTCGTAGTTATCGTCCTCCGAAAGCTAAGTTCTGCAGAAGTCAATGTACTTACCTCATAATACACAAAAGTGAAATGCTTTGCGTATAAATGTCTTAGTTATTACGCTTATTGCTGTGATGAAGAAAGTACTGTACTGTAACGTATTGTTGTGCTACGGAAAAGACAGTCTCATTGTAGCTATACTACAAAAGTTACTACTAAAACCTGTTTTACTTTCCAGAATAAAACAGAAAACTGTGCAGATATAAAACAGAAACACTGCAAAAGCAACATTGTAAATTTTCACTCATTAGTAGCGTCGTGATAAAACCGTGTAGTTGTCACATAAACTAACCACTGTGTCGTCTGGTATCTCACAGAAAGTACTTTAAACCCAGAATGTATTTTCAAGTAAACCAAAATGTTGCATTAAAATCTCATTAGCAGTACTGGTAAATGTTCTAAGTATGTGAGCCTTATAGTCGTTACGTAATCGTGCAACTAACAAGCAAGAATGTACAAATACAACACTGTGTCGTCTGTTCACTATAACAATGCATTCGTAATTTCTGTTTGAAAATGTTCCCTAGGTTCTAGACTGGATATTTAACTTCAAACATAGTTGTATGTTAACAGTTTCTTAAGTCTGACACAGCATACTAGTAATGTAAAGTGAAAAGTTATATGGCAAAGACAAAGTTAAAAAGCAGATTATCTTTCAATAAACGGTTTTACATGTGAAATGTGGTGTAAACCTTTACTCTTCCTAGTACGCAGAGTTTCAACTTCAACGCAATTATCATGTGGTATACGTCGGATTCTGTAAGGTCCATTGTAAACTAGAAAGAATTTGTGACTCAAGTGTTTCTTCTTATGTAAAAATGAATGAGCTTTAATGAGAACTTTCTGACCAATATACAATTTCTTTGCATTTGCTTTACCGTGTAGTTTTCTCCTTTTGTCTGCTGCAGATTTTATATTTTTAAGAGCCAAATCAATTATTTCTTTGTGTCCAAGTTTACATGTATTTGGGAAAGGTACAAGCTCTCTGGTTCTGTTCGGTGGTTCTTCATTCTTTAGTACAAGAGTAGGTGGTAAAGCAGTGGAATCATGAGGCATTTCATTCAGCACATTTTGAAAGAAGTGTAAATATCTGTCCCAATGCTGATGCTTTCTGTGACAATAAAGTCTGCAAAGCTTATTGATTTCTTTCATAATCCGTTCAGACGGGTTACAATGTGGTGAGTACAATGAAATAAAAACAGGTTTGATTTTATGATTCCGAAGCATGCATGACCAAACAGCAGATCTGAATTGAGGTCCGTTATCTGAAATGACTTTGCTAACGTGTCCAACTTCACGTAAGAAATTTTTAACAAAGGCGTTGGATACAGACCGTCCAGTGGCTTTACATAACGGAGTGAAAGAAACAAATTTTGAAGTAAGTTCAACAGCGACTAAAACGTACGAAAATTCATTAGATGTTCTGACAAGCGGTCCCAAGAGATCAATAGCAGCAAATTCTTTTAATTTAGAAGGAATAATAGGAAATAACGGAGCACGATGTGAGACAGTAGATGGTTTCGCCTTTTGACAAAGTTTACAAATAGACAAGACTCTTCGAATTCTCTTTTCCGTATTGTTAAAATAACAAGTCGTTCGAAGAATATGATAACATTTTCGTGGACCAAAATGTGCGTAGCTGAAATGAATGTACCAAATGAGCTTATTAACAAAATCGTCTGGAATGCAAAGTACCCACAGCTTGTCATCAACAGTGCAGCGTTTGAAGAGTATGTTGTTTCTAACCAGGTAATAATGCCGAATCTGTGTGTGTGTCTTTTCATGCCATTTGCTCTTGATGTCTTTCCAAATCGGATCTTTATCTTGTTCATGAGCAAAGGCGACTTTCTGAATGTAAAGAATACTGAAATTTTTCTCGAGGTTGCCTTCTGTGTTACTTTTCTCAAGCCCAGCCGGTGCGCGTGACAGTGCGTCCGTAACAATGTTCTCCTTGCCGGGAATGTAGACTATTGTGAAGCGGAATTCTTGCAGAAACAATGCCCAACGTTTTAACCTGTCATGATTTAATTTTGAAGACATAAGAAATTGTAATGCACGATGATCACTGTATACTTTTACGTGCTTACCAGAAAGAAAGAAACGGAATTTGTTAAATGCCCAAACGATAGCCAAAGCTTCTAATTCAGTAACGGAATAATTTTTTTCAGATTTTGTTAGCACTCGGCTAGCAAAAGCAATGGTTTTCTGAACGGTAGTGTCATTTTCTTTGGCTTCTTGAAATAAATGGGCACCAAGACCGACTTTAGAAGAATCCGTGCTAAGGCAGAAATCTTGTGACAGATCTGGATGAGCTAGTATTGGCGCGTTAAGTAGCGGTTCTTTCAAAGAATTGAATTCCAACTGTGCTTGTTCGTCCCAGTTCCAAATAGTATTTTTTCCAGTGAGAGAACAAAGTTTTGGTGTAACAAGAATTTGCATATTCAGAAAACGACGGTAAAAATTTACGAGACCTAGAAAACTGCGGACTTGTCTTTTTGTAGATGGAACTGGAATGGCTCTGATTGCTTCTAACTTTTCAGGATCCGGCTGAATGCCTTCAGAAGAAATAATATGTCCCAAAAACTTCACTTTTGTCCTACCGAATTCAGACTTTTCCAAGTTAACTGTAATTCCAGATTCTGCAAAAATATGTAACACGCTGTTGAGGATGCGATTGCGTTGTTCCCATGAGGCTTCTGCTATCAGAATATCGTCTACATATAAGGTGATCTGACGTTTTAAGAATTCAGGTAATATGGAATTTAGCCCGCGAATGAATGCTGCTGAAGAAATGTTCAAACCAAAAGGAAGTTTCCGAAACTGATAACAAACGCCGAAACAAAGGAAAGCTGTGTATTTTCTACATTCTGGATGAAGTTCGATCTGATAAAAGCTGGATCTGAGATCAATGGAAGACAACACTTTTACACCATTAAAATTTTGAAGAAGTTCTTCCATCGTCTGCGGCCTGTCTGTTTCAGGAATAATGATAGTATTGATTTGTCTCGAATCTAAGACAAGCCTGATCGATCCATTTTTCTTCTCAACAACATGTAACGGATTGTTGTATGAGCTTACTGCAGGCTCAATAATGCCCTCGTCAAGCATAGATTGTACTTCTGTTCTAACACGGTCCCTATAATGTGCTGGAATTACGTATGGTCTAACACAAAATTTAGTATGCTCACGAACAAGAAATTGGTATTGAAATCCCTTGATTGTTCCTGTTTTGTGAGTAAAAACTGTGGAATGTGCTTGTAAAATATCAAAAAGGTCCTGCCTATCAGTGTCATTACAATTCTCAATTGTTTGAATTTTATTCTGAATTAACTTATTAGTGTCAAATGCGCCGTCGATATCATCCCTGTCAGTACTTGCAGAATGATTGTTAGCGTCAAGTTCCGTCGAAAATTCCGAACTGTTGTCTAACAGGAGGTAAAGCCGATTAATTTCTTCGTCATGGTTTGAGAGCCAATCTTCAAATTTCAAAGCTACTGACTTACCTTCTTTTTCTAAAGTTATTTCAGCATCGTGAAAGTTTAAGATTGCTTTGTATTCATTCAAAAAGTCTACTCCCAGTATAATTTCCGTCGACAATAATGGAACAATAAGAAAGTTCATAGAGAAGCTGTGGCTTTGACAAAAGAATTCTAAGTTGGTTTGTTGGCGTACATCTACACTTTTTCCAAAGATTGCACCTTGTAATTTAATCTTACGTAACGGAAGTGTGGGGCAATCGTTCGATTTGTTGCATTTGCTAAAGGCTGTTTCACGGATTACTGAAATGGGACTCCCAGAGTCAAGTACTGCCGTAAATTTTACGTCATTTACTGTAATGTGAATCACAGGATATGCAATGTTGTTATGTTTTACGTCGTGTTCTTGGGGTAAGATGTCCCTAATGTCTTCCATTTTTACGTAATTACTAGCTACGGCAGCTGCGTCGTCAGTTTCACAAGTACGTTTTGTGGCAGCCAGCGGTGTGAGTCATTGCCTATGGTCTCTTTGTTGGCGCGCGTCGTTATTGGGATTTGGAGACCTAACTTCTACAAATTCACCGTGACGAGAAGGCCCTGCTCTGTTTGAACCCCGCCAGTTCTGATGCAATTCAGGTCTGTCGTTACGATCACATCGTCTGTCGTCATGTCGGTAGTTCCTGTAGTTTCTTTCTTGTCGGTTAAGTGGTGGAGACCGTTGCGTCTAAAGTTATTCTGTCTCCCGTAATAATAATTATTTTCGTTCCCATATTGTCTGTTTCTCTGATTGTCTCTGTGATAGTCACTACCGCGGAGAGGTGATCTTTCCCTGTAATTATTACTACTCTGCCAACGGTTGTCGTACGGGTGGTGCCTATTTTGGTCACGATTTGCGTTGTAAGAATAGACCTGTCGTGTCCAGTTATTGTTTCTGTCGTCACGGAATTGTGACGGAAGTGACCTGTAGTGATTGCTTTCCTGTTTTCGCATCCCGCGACTGTCTGTGTCAATTTCCAGTTCTTGTAACAGTCCCTGAAAAGCCTCAATGTCTTCTTTACAACGTGCTGCTAAAATAATATGTCGTAAATGTTCAGGCAATTTGAGTAAGCAAATGCGGATGAGTTCTGAGGGGCTGTATGGGTTTGAAAGATACTGATTCTTATGCAACATGTCTTCAAAATATTTCACAAGACTGGAAAATTCAGATTGTTCGAAATGTTTCATCATTATGATGCCATGTTTTACTCGGTCTTGTGTGGCTTGAGACCAATATGCTGAGCGGAAGGCATGGTAAAACTCTCCTTCACTGTGGCAATCGTGAATTACCGATCGCATTCTTACAGCTGGTTCATTCTCCAAGTAGCCACACATAAATTCTAATCTGTGTTCTAACGACCAGTTGGGAGGAAAACAATGAGAGAATTGATGGAGCCATGCTTGTGGATGAATGTTGTTGCCAGAATTCTTAAATGTTTTGAATTTACGTGTAGTAATGAACAGCTTATAGTCAAAATCGTCATGTCGGCGAGTCGCATGTCGGTCATTGTTACTTCGTTTCGGCGGTTCCATCTCAAAATCCAATGCGCCTTGCCAATTTCTTTCATAATTTCCGAAGTGTCCTGTGTTATTATTTTGTGGTTGTTCCGTATTTCTATGTCCCTCTTCCCGTATTGGAGCGCGGGTGTCCTCTGAAATACGTAATTCTTGTATTACCTGCGTCAACTGATCTTGTACTTCCCGGATTTCTCTTTTGTACTGTGTATTGATTTGATTTTGATTTTGTTTGAATTTTCTTATTTGTTCATACTCTTCTGTGTCAGTGAAGGCTACGGGTCTTGTGTCATTCAGATCATCATCTACCTTTGTAGATAAGTTAGTGACCTGATCCGAAAGTTCGGCTACTTTCTCCGATAGTGTACTTATTTCCTCCATGTGTCTTTCTGAACCAATTTTCAGGGTATCTACTGTGTCCTTTAAGTTTTCCTGAGTTCTTGCAAGTTGCGTAACCGAATCGGTAGATGCAACTGAGTCAATTTTAGCTTGCAAGGTCTCATGATTTTCATGAACAATAGTTTGCAGTTCTTTTATGGCTGCTTCGTGATTCTGTAATACATTTTCATGACGCGAAAAAATAGGTTGGAAATGCTCACAAATTTGTGTTTTTACGTCATTACAGACTTTTTGACATTTCGATTCAATGTTATGTAACTCAGTAGTTAAATCTTCACGTGTTTGTTCAAGTGTGGTGTCTAACTTTTTAAGATTTTGTTCCACTGTGTCTAACCTTTTAAGATTTTGTTCCACTGTGTCTAACTTTTTGAGATTTTGTTCCACTGTGTCTAACTTTTTAAGATTTTGTCCCATTTGTCTCTGATTTTGTTCCGTTTGTTGCATTAATTGTAATAATAATGTATTAGTGTCTGGAATCTGTTTCTCTACGCTTTTCGGCAGTGCATTTGCACCGGCAACATTCACATTTTGACAAGCAGAAAATGCGTCTTGACTTATTTGAGAAAACGGTGATAACCCAAAACCTGAATCTACAGTATTTGCGAAATTGTGCCCTGTCATTTCGGATTCCTGATGCGAGCTGTTGCCGACCGATCGATCGATAATGCTTCCCTGTTCACTACCTGTTTCACTGTCTACACCATTGTTTGCAGCCCGCTCCATTTCCCTATGCACAATTACCAAATTACTACTTTGAACATCAGTTAATTCATTACTCACTACTGCCAGCTAAATAAAAGATTCAAACTATGGAAGGCACTAACTACTGATAGGGATAGTTAGCAAATGAAAGATATTAATAGAGAACAAACAATGTATTTACCTTGATATCATCATATATAAATATAGCAGTTCATGACAAATTTCGAAACTCCGCCATCTCTCTCCCCACATCCACCACTGCTGGCGGCTCACCTCCAACTGCGCAACGCTACGCGCTGTTCACATCCAGCTACCGATGCCCAACACTACAATGGCAGACAACAATGCAAGCTACCCACAGACTGTACACAGCACAGCCAGTGATTTTTCATACAGAGGTGGCGTTAACAGCCTACTTAGACAGTGTAAGCGTTCGTTTAAATATATTACTTTTCTCCAGTAGAATGATGGAGACGTACTTACTTCTGATTCATACTTATCAATATCACTGCTACGACGGCCATCTGCAAAGTGCCTCAAATATTTGTACATCACGTGATGTTCGGCGACAAAATAAACTATAGTACTGTCTCTGTCGATTCGCCTTTGATGCCGACCAGCGTCTTTTGCTACGCAGTACATTCAGCACATAAAAATATTGAAGAGCAAATTTGTCACAACTGTTATTAAGCGTTAGCTAATCAGTCCATTAATGGTGTCACCTTAGATGTTGTATTTTCACATGTGTAACTATTTGCTGGAACGCTGAAAGCATATTCGAACGAGAATACATGCTACATTAAAGGAAACAGATGGTAATGAATGTGAATTCAATCCTACAGGAAAAGGAAACCAATTCGAAAAAGCGGATCCACTTCCGTCAGTCTCGCACGAGAAATGTGTGCACAGAAAATAATATTGCTGTAATTACTCATGTTTGTAATTACAGCGCTAAATGCCATTTGTCTCGCGTCCCCTATGATGGGCTCGTATTTCAAGCATCGCGAACAGCAGATGCGGGATCTGAAACACTGAAAGCCACTCACCAAGTACGCGCCAGCCTAACACGCCATCGTAAATCTAAAACTTCTCTCAGTTTTTCTCCTGTTCCGTCGTGGGACTTTCGACTTGTTCTTGTTGCGTTTAACTTTAAAAAATGTCCCCTTTCGCATGAAATATACGTTTCACCGCTGATTAAACCCTCCCTTTGCACTCTGCTGTGATTTTTCTCACTTTGTTTCAGTCTCCAACGGAGTCGGTGTCGAAAACGTTCCTAAACGTAGCGTTTCTAAAGTCATTTTCGCAAACTAATACTATCCCTTTGCTTCTGGGAGCAGCTGCAGGCTGCTGACAAATCTACTTCATTAATATTCCCCTTTGTCTGCTGGGCAACATGACCTACTGTTTTCTCTGTGAGAAATTATCTATCAGCGCTACAAAATATGCGTGCTGGCTTGACCAGTGTAAGCTTCCTTACGTCTGTTACTCTGAAGTTTGCCCCGAAAAATAACATATAATTTTTATCCAGAACTTTTATTTCACAGGGCAACAAAAAGATATATTCATTCACTTCAGTTCAAACGTTTTTCTAGAAACTGAATCGTCAATTGTTGAAACCAAATAAGTCATTCTTTTACACTTTTCAGAAGAAACAAAAAAGTGAATACTACCATATGTATTATTGTTGCATTACTGGAATTTTTCAGAACTGAAAATGACTTCATTCTGCTTTTATTGAGAAAGAAATAATGACCGTAGTGTACATCATTTCGATACTTAAAGATGTCAAAGTTTTTTGACTTATTTGATGTCAACCATTTACAAACATATTTTTTTGCTTTTTTAGGATTTAATTGTATGAACACTTCATAATACATTAGCACGTTCTTATAAAACAGAACAGACTGAATTATTTTAACAGAAATAATGATTAACTGTACATTAGATATAATTTTAGCCAATCACTGGCCACAAAGCACTTCTTCATGGAATGACCTCTTTACACCAGGCACATATTCGATGACTTTCTTCACATCTTCTATCTTCATTCTGGAAGTACGTATTTGGTAGGTTGGGTAGGCTATTAGAATGCTGTCCATTAATCCTGGAATGATTGGCTCATGTTTTTTTATAAAGTGAAAGTATGTCTTACTACCCCATCGATGTCTCGAGGTTCTGTATTTCTTTGAAGCTACTCGAAGCGAAGAAGATTTTTTATTGCATTTTTCTGTCACTGTCTCACACGAAACAACACTTTTTCTAAAATATTTTGGCCACCAGCTGTCGAAACCTAGTATTTCCTCTCCATTAACTAATTTTACTCTCACTTTCCTTTTACTGCTTACTTTCAGTTTCATGTATTCATAATGGGTGTAAATGCGGTCATACGTTTTTATTTTGCTCTTATATTGTCCAGAGTAGCGATCATACAGGAGGAATCAGTGGCCTCTCTGGAAATTTGTGTATTACGCTCTTAAGTATTCCTGATTGAACCATGCCCATACACATGCGTATGAAGGTGTTATTTTTGTTCTGGCCGACACAGCTATCAGAAAACAAAAGAATATCGGTCACATTATTACTGAGATCAATTTTTACGTAATCAGAAACGAAAGATGCTTCTTCGTTTGCACCTTTCTTTCCTAAGCCTTCGTGGTGTAAGTACGCAGTGGAATGTTCAGTTTTCAGATCAAGTTGCTGTAACAGAACATCCACACTAGGCGCAAATAGAATATCTGTTGGATCGGGATGTGTGGCAGCGGAAAGTTTTGCATATAATGAAAAACTATGGCTATGGGGCCAGAAAATTTCATTCTGCAGCTGAAAAGAAATTAATTACATAAGATTACCATTGCTGGTAATACTGATATTATTTACTTCTATACAGTTTCCTACTGTTGTTCCTAGAAAGATTGATATTTACCTGCAAGATTCTCCAACTGCTTTCCATGGAACACAATCTCCACTGTTTCGTCAAGGCAGTCCTTCAGTACGAGCTGTCTTTACGTTATTTCTATCACAATCTGCACTACCATTCTTTCTCAATGAACATTAACAGTGACTGTTTGTGTTACAGCAAAGGAAGTGGGTAATTTTATCAATAATGTGTAGTATTGGAGGAAGACAGATTCTGCGAAGGAACGAGAAGCACCTGTAGAAACGAAATAAGTCACTTACTTGTTTGGTTTCGACAACAAACAGCGTAAAGTGCCCGACATTTTCTACCATTTGTAGGAGCATGATATGTTTCATTTCATCACCAAATGACAGGCTATACTCTTAAATGCACTATTCGGTGAAAAAAAGAAAATTGAAAATTTTACCTTGTTTGGTTTCAACAATTTGCGATTCAATTACCCTTCTTATGGGATACTGTAAAATAACACATTGCTGATTTCAACAATGGTATTGAGAGTGCAGTTCCAGTTGATGCTTTCAGGCTCGAAATATTAACAACTAACTTTTTCAATTTTCTTGTTTTTATAAGATTGTTCAAAGCACATTGAGACAGAATAATGTGAAGAACAAGTTTTACATTCATTACTTGAAGACATACGGAGTGGTTTCAAATGGAGCCACTGCGCACAAAATGTCGTTACTTTTGGTGGTAGGGCCAAATGCAGTTCGTTTCTGCAGTTAGGCATATGGCTACTAGACAGACAGCAGATTTTCATTTGTTTCTGTTAGGTTCCCTCTTTGTGCTACCATGTACCTAGTGTCTTGAGGTGCCATGTGTATGTAGACGCTCTCCTTCTCTTGTATGTTTTTCAACTAGAACAACAGCTGTACACTTATTTTTCTAATGGTACTTTGCTTTCACTCTCTAAAATAATACATAAAACACTGTTTTTTTTCGAAAATCGAGATCACTGTCTTCAGCTAAAATATCGTCTCCACTTTTACTGCTTCTGTCAGCCTAAGTAGGCATCAGAAGAAATCCCTTCCAAAAGGTACGCCAGAATATCCTCTTCCTTCATTCTGTGAGAATGCATCGTGTGGAACTGTAAATTCAACAGCCTTTTGCAGCTACTCGTGTTACCCTTTGAGTCGCAGTGGTTTCAAAAGGAACCACCACAATAATTATGAAAAAAATACAAAATTTAATTCCTATCGCATACACAGAATATAAATTTGCATAATTTTCTGTACCTAGTCCATGCGCAAAGCGTACATTACAGAGACAAATTAAGTCGCAATTTGAAAACGGAGGCATTCTTTCACCATATACAAAAGTAGAATTGGCGTTTGCTCGTCTAACTGCTGAAATTTGAAAGATATAAAATCGGTCAAGCTGCAGCCGCTAAAGGGCAACATATATTGAAGACATAAAGGGTGGCTACAGTGTAACTACTGTGCATATGCCACAAAATGAGAAAATTATAGCTAGCTTCAAACGGAACGACATCGTCTGAAAGGGTTAAGGAGAACAGTTGCCCATGCACTGGATGGCATATCACAATGGGAGGAATCCATAATCTACAGTCTCTGCTAAGAAACTTCTAAAAAAAACAGCAGCTACTGCGCAGCAAGTGTAAAGCCCAGCATAGAAATATAGATAGAAGATGCTAAATGAAACGTGACTGATTATCAAAAGAACAGTGGCTGAAGCACACGACGAAAAGCAGAGAGCAGGAAACACAGGTCATACCCTCGTGCAAAGAGGATAGCGGAAGTGGTCCGCAAAACTACCGTTCATATCAATAATATCCATCTGCAGTATAATCTCTCCCCTCCCCCCCCCCCCCTCCCAATGAACCATGGACCTCGCTGTTGGTGGGGAGGCTTGCGTGCCTCAGATAGCCGTACCGTAGATGCAACCACAACGGAGGGGTATCTGTTGAGAGACCAGACAAATGTGTGGTTCCTGAAGAGGGGCAGCAGCCTTTTCAGTAGTTGCAGGGGCAACAGTCTGGTTGATTGACTGGTCTGGTCTTGTAACACTAACCAAAACGGCCTTGCTATGCTGGTACTGCGAACGGCTGAAAGCAAGGGGAAACTACAGCCGTCATTTTTCCCGAGGGCATGCAGCTTTACTGTATGGTTAATTGATGATGGCGTCCTCTTGGGTAAAATATTCCGGAATTAAAATAGTCCCCCATTCGGATCTCCGGGCGGGGACTACTCAGGAGGACGTCATTATCAGGAGAAAGAAAACTGCCGTTCTACGGATCGGAACCTGGAATGTCAGATCCTTTAATCGGGCAGGTAGGTTAGAAAATTTAAAAAGGGAAATGGATAAGTTAAAGTTAGATATAGAAGGAATTAGTGAAGTTCGGTGGCAGGAGGAACAAGACTTTTGGTCAGGTGAATACAGGGTTATAAATACAAAATAAAATGTGGGCAATGCAGGAGTAGGTTTTATAGTGAATAAAAAAACGTGCGGGTAAGCTACTACAAACAGCATAGTGAACGCATTATTGTGGCCAAGAATAATATAATAATTCCAATCCCAAACAAAGCAGGTGTTGATAGATATGAAAATAACCGAACTATCAGTTTAATAAGCCATGGCTGCAAAATACTAATACGAATTCTTTACAGACGAATGGAAAAACTGGTAGAAGCCGACCTCGGGGAAGATCAGTTTGAATTCTGTGCAAATGTTGGAACACGTGAGGCAATACTGACCCTACGACGTATCTTAGAAAATAGATTAAGGAAAGGCAAACTAATTTTCTAGCATGTGTAGACTTGCAGAAAGCTTTTGACAACGTTGACTGGAATACTCTCTTTCAAATTCTGAAGGTGACAGGCGTAAAATACAGGAAGCGGAAGGCTATTTACAATTTGTACGGAAACCAGAATGCAGTTATAAGAGTCCAGGGGCATGAGAGGGAAGCAGTGGTTGGGAAGGGAATGAGACAGGGTTGTAGCCTATCCCCGATGTTATTCAATCTGTATATTGAGCAAGCAGTGAAGGAAACAAAAGGAAAATCAACGGAGAAGAAATAAGGACCAAGAGATGTATACACTAAATAGATTAAGAAGGATGTAGGTTGCAGTAGGTACTGGGAGATAAAGAATCTTGCACAGGATAGAGTAGCATCGAAAGCTGCATCAAACCAGTGTCTGGATTGAAGACCCCAACAACAGCAACAACAACAACAGTATATTCTTAGGACGTATTCTGAACTCATATGTGTAATGTAGTAATTAAACAGAATCACATCCTCCATACCAACCAACGTGTGTTCTGGAAACGTCTGGCGTGGGGGGCGCAACTCACACTTTTCTCACAGGACATCCTCAAAGCTACGGATCTATACAGTCGGTTAAATATACACTGAAATGACATTTCATCTTCTCTACATATAAGATTTACAATGAAGAGCCAAAGAAACTAGTACACGTATCTATAGTCGTATAGGCCCGTCTCGAGCAAACAGAAGTGCCTAAACACGACGTGGCTTAGACTCGACTAATGTCTGAAGTAGTGCTGGAGGGAGTTGACACCATGAATCCTGCAGAACTGTTCTTAAATCCGTGAGAGTACGAGGAGGTGGAGATCTCTTCTGAACAGTACTTTGAAGTCAATCCAAATATGGTCAATAATGTTCATGTCTGTGGAGTTCGGTGGGCAGCGGGACTGTTTAAACTCAGAAGAGTGTTCCCGGAGCCACTGTGTAGCAGTTCTGGACGTGTGGGATGTTGCATTGTCACGCTGGAATTGCCCAAGTCCGTTGGACCATACAATGGACACGAATGGATGAAGGAGATCAGACAGGATGCTTACATACGTGTCACCACTCAGAGACGTGGCTAAACGTATGGGGGTCCCATATCACTCCAACTGCACGCACCTCAGACCATTACGGAGCCTCCGCCAGCTTCAACAGTCCCCTGCTGACACGCAGGGTCCCTGGATTTATGAGGTTGTCTCCATACCCGTACACATGCAACCCTGATACAATTTGAAACGAGAGTCGCCTGACCAGGCCACATGTTTCCAGTCATCAACTGTGCAATGTCGAAGTTGATAGGCCAATGCGAGGCGCAAAGCATTGTGCCTTGAAGTCATCAAGGATACACGAGTGGGCATGCAGTTCCGAAAGCCAATATCGATGATGTTTCATTGAATGGTTCGCACTCTGACTCTTGCAGATGTCCCAGCTTTGAAATCCGTAGCAATTTGCGGAAGAGTTGCACTTCTGTCACGTTGAAAGATTCTCTTCAGTCGTCGTTGGTCCTGTTCTTGCAGGATCTTTTCCGGCCGCAGCGGTGTCGGAGATTTGATGTTTTACCCGATTCCTGATAATCACGGTACACTGGTGAAATGGTCCTACGGGAAAATCTCCACTTCATCTCGTGATGAATTAAAATATGTACCAAGATCAGATTTAAATCCTGGACTCCTGCTGCTCTAGTTTAGATGAGTCTCAGCGGGACTCATCAGCACAAGCAGCATTTCCCGAAGATGGCGACCGGTAGGATCGCCGAAATATCGAGCCAAGTTGATTTTAGGATCCGGCAGCAAACCCCAAGAGACTTTCATGGATGATATATTATGGACTTATCAGCATGATGAAGAAGAAGAGGCTCACCAGGCAAATCTTTGAGATACGAAACACAAGCAAAAACAAAAGAAAATTGATCACTGGAACGGAAGAAGACATTAAAGAATTAGGAGTCACACAAAACAACATAAACAATGGAAAATAGATCAGACACTTCGTACAGAAACTCACAATCGAAAAAAGAATAAGAAATTAACTGTCGGTAGAACGCAAGAGAGAACACGGCGAGCGTACGAAGAGAATTTGGGAAGAACGAAGGAAGAAGAGAAAATCGTGGCTACTCAAGTTCAGTAGCTTTCTTAAAAGGGAATAGTCGAAAATACTATAGTATATAAACCGTTAGAAAGCTGTCTTAAAAAACTACACAAAGATTGGCAAATTGCTTTATTGTTCAGAAACGTAGAGTAGTATACATCACGAAACGCTTATACATAGCATCCCACGGCTGCCGTGTCAGTGGATCACAGTTATAATATTGACACCTTTGCCCCAGTGAATGCAGTTGATCTCGTCACACAAAATAATTTAAGCGACATTGAACGTGGTTGGTATTGGATTGGTAACCACCGGGTTACGCCACTTGTTACTGGCTGCTTTCCCTTTGCCCTGACGTGAAAGAGGAGGAGGGGGTCATGTCGTACAGTTTCTGATCCCCCAGATTTTCCGCCAGTGTCCTGGATTAAATTCCAATCCTCTCCGCAAGTGTCTCACGAAGTGAGGTCACTGACACTGTTGAAGATAATCAGTCTATTGGATTGGGTCGTTATGGTTAGCGACCCACTTGCCGCTCTTCCAGAAGAGTAGACTATGTGCTGGCACTGCGTTTCACTCTCTTCCCTCTCTCACCAGTATCCAACACAAACACTACACCACACTACACACACACACACACACACACACACACACACACACACACGCACACACACGCACACGCACACACACACATAACCTTTCCTATGAGCTGGCTCAAGCTACCCTTTGGGATCTTCCAACGAACAATGCCAAATCATTTTACTTTACAGATACTATCAGTCAACTCACAAAAGTACTTTGGTGAACAATTTGTTGAGATATGGAATGCAATGCATGATATATATTTGCAGCTGCGAATATGGACAACCATCAACTGTATAATGGAATGACGACAATGAAATTATGTACCGGATGGTGACTTGAATCCAGGGTCCCCTTTAATCGCGAGCGGTAGCCTTAGCAATATGCTGTCCGAGCACGCTTCATTGTCAAACTTCCATATGTGGTCAATCATGTGTCTACCTGCACCCGCACGTTCATTGCGTATATTCCCGTACACGCAGCTCTATTTAGGAGGCGTAGATCGAGTTGAATTAGTAGATCCTTGACACCTGTAAAACGGCCAGTAATCTTGATTCCACCACACAATGAATTATGTGCCTTAATTTCACCCAGGAGGAGAAAGGGAGTAGGGAAATTACTGCAGCCAAGACACAGTGCGACGCTTCACCATCTGCAGGAAGGTAGATGTAGACAGTAATTTCTTGTGTGGTTCTCACCCTGACAGCCACAGCTTCTATAGGTGTTTGAAGAGGCGGAAGTTCACTACTGACTGAGGTAAGCATATAGACACAGACTTTACATGACTTTTATTACAGTCATTACAGTTTTTGTAGTACTCCTGATAGCCACGAATGGTGGGCACTTACATTGCATTAAACCAGGTTTCCAGGAGATGAAAAGGAGGTGTAATGCTTAAAAGATATAGTAACTCAGTGAAGTGGGTGAAAAAACTGCCGGAGTTCCACTGGAGGATGAAGCTGTCAGCCAACTGGGAAGGCATGAAGGGACCAAAGAGGCAGGTTACATCTCAGGATCACCTGCCATCACTTGTGGAGTACTGGTATTCTGGACCACAGCGTCCAAAGGGTTGGATAGATCTAGGTCCCCAGGGGTGCTAGAAACTCCCCCTCATCCTCAGATGCAGAACCATTGGGGAGTGGTGGTGTTCGGGCCATTGGAGTGCACCATTTCTGTACAGGCTTCTTCTTCATCTTTTGGTCCTCTTTTCCGTAGGAGCTTCCTGGGAAGACTTCTCTGAAGTAGCTTCAGTCATGGAGAATGGCCATGAAGCCCTTCATCGAGCAGCTTGTCGCTCCTTCAGCCACTGGCGAATGTCCACTTTTGTGTTGGTGGAGACCCTGGAAAGGGGAATCCTGAGGGACCTCTTCCATGTGAGAGTAGCTAGGGTAGGCTGTTATTTCTCCAACTAGTGTGTGGGGAACGTCCTCCCCAGCATTTGGGGCAGAATGCAATGGAAGAATTAGTGCCACCAACCGCCAAGGTCGGGACCCTGATGGTCCAGTTTATGAGGTAGAGGCACCAGTGAGGGAGATGTCATAGATACGGCGTAGGCCTACATGGACATCAGACAAGTAGGTGCCACTGACTCACAGGAAAGGACACATTCCACAATGGGCATTGTTGGGACCCATAATGCCCCAAGAAGGTGGCATCATATTTCTGCTTAGCCTCTTGTAAAGTCAGCCACTCCAAGGTCTTGTACTTCATAATCTTCAGCTCCTTTTGGAGTACTGTTGCAGTTTGGTGAACAAGGGGAGTGCTCCCCTCCACAGTCGACACTGGTTGGAGGAGGTGCACATGGAGTATTCAGATGCAGTGGACATCCACAGTCTTGATATGTGGCGGTGGAATTGCAGTGGGTAGTCATGTGCCCAAATTTCCAGTACTTAAAGCACCACGTAGGTATTGTCTTTTGGTCCCCTATAGATCCTCTGGATGAAATGAACACCCCTCCATTCTAAACTGGCGCGGAGCTCTTGAGACTGCAGGAGAAGGTCACATTGGAAACTAATCCCCTGGACCATGTTGAGGCCTTTATGGGGGATGAGAGGAATGGGAATATCGCCCAGCTGGTCACAGGCGAGTCATGCCTATGACTGGGTTGAGGATGTGGTCGGAATGACGACTTCCCCATTTCTTATTTTCGACAGTGCAGTTATTCCCCAATCTTGATGTTCGGGTTTTCGACAAAAAATACAGACTTTGTGGCCAGAAAGGCGTCCCCATCTGTTCTGCTGCTGACTAACTACAGGTACATTGGCGAGTAAGGCTCTCTCTTTTCGATAGTCCTATATTATTCCCATGGTGTAGCTAGAGAGGGGAACGATTAAGGGTTTTACCTGACAGAATTGTAGTCTACCTTGCCCTTATTAGGGACTGCTGACGCTATTCAGTCACCACAAAAAGATGACTTGTTCTACTTCATTGAGGAACATCTGCCCTGATGCCACCCACTCCGATCAAGGGCTCTCCTCACAGGTGCCACCGTCTAACATGAAAGGACACATTCCACAATAGGCATTGTTGGGACCCATGATGCCCCAAGAAGATGGCATCAACTCCTTGGCATACGTGGAGAGTTTCCAGCTCAGGAATCAGCAGGGCAATCCCTGTATTATCCGTTGGGGGGGGGGGGGGGGGGAGGGCTACGACCAAGACGGCCCCACTGCGATGGACTGGCTACTGTGCTGGATACTTGTTGCATCGAAATCCCATATTCTCGTGGGGGCAAAGGAGGACAGCGGACAGTCGTTGGAGATTATGCACCTCACATGTCAAAATAGCTAGAATATTGGCGAAGTGGTAGTGCCGTGACAGTATTGGGTGTAGGAAATCGTAATGCACGAGGGATATATAGTGCACCACGTAAGGTGCCCTCCCCCTAATTTGAACAGTGTTGAAGTCAGATGTTAAAAGTGGACCATAATGTATTAGGCCAAAATGTTGACTCTTATGACAGAGAGGAATACCTCAGGCATATTCCAACCACCGAACCTGCAGGGAGAATGTGTCATGCATACGAGATCATTGTCTTTGATTAAGAGAGTAAAAAGCATAATTTGGATTTTGTTAAGAGATTTATTTTGAAGGTTATTTGCATTTCATTACTGAATATTAATCACAACCTCTCATTTGATTCGAGATATTTTCACATACTTCAAGTTATGTCTCTGAAATTAAGAGGTGGTTGTGACTTCCAACACATTTCAACGACGCTGCAAGGTACTTTTGTTTTTGCCCCGAGTGTGCTACATCACACACCGCTTTTGTTACTTAAAAATGTAAATTATGGTAAACAATGAGTCATAATTTTAAATCAAATTATTAGATACTGATCAAATGCTGAAAATTTATCTTAAATTGATTAAATAACGAAGAATTCAACAGAATTATATCACAGCGTGTCCTGCATAATTTTATTTTCGTTTTTTTTTCAGTCTTGTGATTAATTTGATGCGTTCGTCACTAATTCCCTCCTGTACCAACATTCTAATTTCAATTATTTGTGGAATATATTCCAATATTTGTCTTCCTGTACAGTTTTGACCCTCTACAGTTGCCTCTAGTGCTATGGAAGTTATACCGTCATGTCTTAACAAATGTCCTATCATGCTATCCCTTTTTTTTGTCCGTGGTTTCCATATATTCCTTTGCTCACCGATTCTGCAGAAGAGCTCCTCATTTATTACCTTATCAGTCCACCTAATGATCAACATTCTTCTGTAGGGCCACATCTCAAACGCTTCGACTGCCTTCTGTTCCGGTTTTCCTACAGTCGATGTTTCACCAACATATAACGCTGTGCTTTCGGAGACATTTCTTTCTCAAATTAAGGCCTACGTTTTATCCTAGCAGTCTTCTCTTGGCCATAAACACCAAATTTGCCAGTGCTAGCCTTCGTTTTACGCCATCTTTGCTTTGACTATTCAGAATTATTTTCCTTGCAATGTACATTTCCTCAACCTTCTTCAGTTTTTGATTAACAACATCGATGTTAAATTTCTCACAATTATAAATTCTGCTACCTCTCATTACTTTAGTCTTTCTTCAGTGTACTCTCAATCCATATTAGACTGTTCACGCCGTCCAACGCATCTTGTAATTCTTCTTCACGTTCTCTGGGAATAGCAGTGTCATTAGCGAATCTTATCATTGATATACTTTCATCTTGAACGTTAATCTCGCTCTTAAACTTTTATTTCAGTCATAGCATATAGTGATCTTGCGTTAGTTTTCTCGCTTCCCTCGCACCGGGTCCCGGGTTCGATTCCCGACCGGGTCAGGGTTTTTCCTGCCCCGAGATAACTCAGTGTTGTTTCGTCTTCATCATCTTCATTCATCCCCTTTACGGTCAGAGGAAGGCAATGGCAAACCCCCGCCGCTAGGACGTTGCCTAGTACGGCGGTGCAGGTGTCACGCATCGTCCCCTACGCTCCTCGGAGTATAGGACCTCATCACACACACACACACACACACACACACACATATATATATATATATATATATATATATATATATATATATATATCATTCGCCACTCCTTGTAGCTTACCATTTTTCCCAGAAACGCTAAATCAGGACTGCATCCCTGGGATCTTTAACTTTCCTAGAGTAAAACTGGCTGCCATCTGAGAATTTCTCAATTTACTTTTCCATTCTGCGATTCATTATTCTTTACAACTTGGATGCATCAGCTCTTTAGCTGAGTGTGCAATGGTTCCCTCACATCCTGGTCTTGCTATCTTCAGTTCTGAATGGATGGTATTTTATGAAAGTATGAAGGTATACCACGAGTCTCACGCATTCTACACAGCGGCTTGAACAGTCGTCTGGTTGTCACTTCCCCCAATAATTTCAGAAATTCCATCCTATCTTCCACAGCTCATTTAAATTCCGACTCTAATATTGGATCTTCCATCTCTTCCGTATCGACTTCAGTTTCTTCTTGCATCGCATCAGACAATTCCTCCCCCTGACACAGGCCTTCAGCCTACTCTTTCCAACTATTCGGTCTCTCCTCTGTGTTTAACAGTGGAGTTTCCATTGCACTCTTAATGTTTCCACGCTTTGATTTAATTTTCCCGTATTCTGAGTCAGTCTTTCAGACTATAGTTTCTCTTTCAAGTTCTTCAGATTTTTCTAGCTGAGTTTTCGCCTTGAGTACTCTGCACTTCCTAGTTATTTCATTCAAGAGTAATTTATATTGGTGCCTCCCTGTGTTTCCCTGAACAGTTTTGTACTTCATTGATTCGTCTATCAATTGAAGTATTTCTTCTATTAACCAAGATTTCTTCGCCATTACTTTCTAGTACTTATATTTGTCTTTCCAACATCTGCCATTGCTCTTTTTAAAGATGTCCACTAATCTTCCACTGAACTGCATACTCTGGCAGGAAATACCCACATCTTCAGCGAACTTCAAACTCGTCTCATTGTTGCTCAGTGCTTTTGTATGATACTTCGTTCCACATTGATCCTTCCGTACGATTCTCTCAAACCACAGTCTGTTGTTCATCATTACTTGCTCCTGGGCACCCTTGTCAATGCGCTATCAGATTTCGGAATTTCTGTCTGACCATGAAGTAGTCCAAACTGACTTTTTCCCATATCTCTAGGCCTTTTCCATGTACATCTACTACTCTTGTGTTATAGAACTGTGTATTTGCTATTACTAACTGAAATTTATTGCAGAACTAAACGAGTCTTCTGTTATGATTTCCTTTGCACAATGGGTGGATTTTAGTGGATACAAGAGCGAGGAACAAAGAATTCAGATACTAATTTATTCTACATTTACTATCAAATAGTAAAACTACTATATATTATATGGCTGTAGATGCAGCGTTAGTTGATAACAGTAGATCTGAATGTAGAACTATATACAGACACAACAATACTCTTAATCTATAACTCTTCAATACAATGTATATTCAGAAGACGTCGTGCTCTGGTAGCTATGAAAGCCTGCAAATTTTATTCAACTGGAAAACACTCAAAATGAGCTCAGTTCATAAATGTTCGAACTTACATACAACCCAGGGTATGAATGTTCGAACTTAAATACGCCATAGTACCGCGGTAGCGGCTGTCGGAAACACGTCAGCGCAACTAGCGGCGCGCTATTTGAAAGTGCGGTTGACTAGGTAGCGACCGATGAGACATTTTTTTCCTCTCTGACTTCTATATTCTACCTTATCTATTTCTTCACTTCGTCCCCTACAACCACCTTCCAACACCGCATGATTATTAGATTTTGATCTTCCGTTACGTACTGCAGCACTCGTTCAATACCTTCATATGCTTTCTCTATCCATTCGCCTCCCACTTGCTGCGTATGAAGATCAGTGAAAAACTGACAGGTTCTCGAAGACAGACGTATCGGAGTCGGGGGGACAGTGGAATAGAGCAAGTTAGTCCTGAACCAGTTTTCAGAATATTTTTAAAGTTACAAGAAACGTTGACCACTGGGTTCCCCTCAAGATATCCGCCGATCCGAGAGTGCAGATGAAATGCTGCACCTGTGGCACTCCGGTCCATATGACGTCTGTATCATGTAATTGCCATGGCCGAGTGATTAATGCATCACTATGACCGCAAAACAAAGGAGCAAACCAAACATGGAGACAATAGTTTCACAGTCGCCGAAAAAGATTAAGACATCATCGGACAAGCTGATGCTGAGCGCTGTTTGGGACTGTCGTGGTGTGGTTCTAGCAGATTATGCTCGTAAGGAGCAAATCGTCACAGCTGCATACCAACGATACCATCTTACGAGACACCGAAGCGTCGCTGGATGGTGGTCGTGGTGGTGGTATGTACACTGATAGCCAGAACATTATGACCGCTGATCTACCATCGATATATACGAGTTCCTATGTTGGCAGCGTCACCTGGCGAGGAATGACTGCTAGTCAGACACACGCACGGTGCATTTAGTATGAGTGAGCACACTAACTGTGTGTAGAATGGGGAAGGCGCGTGATCTATCTGATTTCGACCGAGCACAGATTGTGATGGCCCGGAGGCTCGGCACCAGCATTTCGAAAATTGTACAACTTGTCGGGTGTTCGATGTGAGTCTTCAACAAACGGCGAAACCAAGATGAAGTCACTTCCAGACGTTCTGACTATAGATGTTCTCATTATAGATGTCGGACGTCGTAGGTTGGGTAAACCGGAGAGGCGGCAAACTGTGACGGAAATAACATTAGACTTTAATGCTTGGCAGAGTACAAGAGTTTCTGAATACACAGTGCACCGGGCACTATTAAAGAAGGGTCTCCGCAGTGGAGGACCTATGCATGTGCCAATGTTAACATTATGACATCGTCTACTGCGACCAAAATGGACACGTGACCATCGGCACTGCAAGTTGACACAGTAGCAGAGAGTTGCATGGTCTGATGAATCCCGATACCTTCTACATCACACTGATAGGAGGGCTCGAATCCGTCGTCTTCCGGGAGAACAGCTCCCTGACACCTCTACCACTGGACGGAGGCAAGCTGGCGGCGGTTTCATTATGCTGTGCGGAACATTCACGTGGCCATCCATGGGTTCTAGGCAACCCGTACAAGACATCATGGTGGCCAAAGAGTATCGTACACTGGTTGCAGACCGCGTTCACTCCTTCGTAACGGTCACATTTCCCGATGCCAGAAGCATTTTCAACAGGATAATGCGTCATGTCATAAAGCCAGAAGTGTGATGGAGTGGTTCGAGGAACACGGTGGCGAGTTCCAATTGAGGTGCTGGCCCCCCAAATTGGCAGATCTGAACCCAACCGAACACATCAGGAATGTGACTGAATGTAGCGTCATAGCTCATCGCCACCCTCCTGTGTGTGCAGATGTGGTACAACTCCCTCCAACGACATAACAAGGCCTCATTTCTTCGATGCGTCGCGGCTGTTAACAGTGCCAAAGGTGGGCGTACCGACTGTTAGGTGGGTGGTAATAATGTTTGGGCTGATCAGTGTATGTAGAATAAAACTGACAATTTTCCAGCCGCAGGCTGATGATCGAGCCGACGACAGAAACTCGTCGGCCTCATCTCCGTCGGCGGGTGCTGGGCATGACGGACGCGCACCGCTGCCCGTCGCCGGCAGAGCGGCGGATGCGACGCGATGCGACGCGACGCGACGTCCATAAAATTCCGGATAGTTGGCGGCGCGGCCGCAACTTTTTCCATTTCAACCGCCGTGGCACGCCGACAGAGACTCTGCGCCCAGCCCACGTTACGTCGTAAGATAAAAAAAATAAGAAGAGAAACAGCGCCTGCCACCAAGTTTCTCGACAAATAACGAAGGTACCGAACGTCCAATAATACGGTGCAGCCAGTGAAGAAAATATGTCAACAAATATTCCCCAGGTAATGACTTCTTCAGTAGCAAAACTGAGGTGCGATCAACAGTGTGGTCAAACTGGCACAATGCGCAACGTTGAGCACGGTTCGCACTCATAGACTTTGAGTTGCTGCTGGATTCGACTTTTGTTTTTGGTTTTAGTTTCTTAAATGTTATTTTTGTGTGCCATTTTAGTTTTAAACATACAGTTATGCATAAATAAAATCCTCCCTCCTAGGATCAGAGAGAAATTACCTATTATAATCCATTAGGATAAAAAAAAACTGTGGAAACATTTCATATAACGATATCAAAAACAGACGTTAAAATTGCAAACTATCTAAGTCGTAGAGCTTCTGTATCCAAAAGTCCAGTGTTTTGTCTACTGTAAGCTACTGTTGCATCCGTTGATTCACAAAGGCTGTGAAAGCAGGTCTCTCTAGCGTTATATCTAGAAAATCAGTTTCAAGATTCTTAAATGTCCCATTGCTAGACGTGTTCTTTAAACGCACACAATGCAGATGTTTCACAGGATTATCTACTTTCTCCAAATGACCACCGAAAACCTATGTGAATAGCGTCCTCCACGTATCTACAGGTGCTTGTTTTACTAGTACGCAGATATTGCAGAAACATCAAAACTTCAACCCCGTAATTCGTATAGTACGAATAACCAGTATGAAACAGTTCTCTTCGTGATCCAGTTGTTGGAAGATACTTTTTGGGCATGGAAGCTCCTTTTTGTGTATGACAATTAAATTAGCATATCCAAAATCTCTGCCCTCTCCAAGACAAAATGTACTTTTCGTCCTTCTTCCAAGAAATAGTGGAGAGTCCTTCAGTGTCGGCCATATTACAGTACTGTGAATTCCCTTTTTCTTCTCCAAATGACAGCACAATTCGTGTAAGCCGAAGCATGCTCGTGTATCAATGTACACTAGAGACTGATTGCTTCTTTCTCACTCTCAGTGTTTTTTCTGCTCTGAGTGGTGCAACTCCAAGCGAACAGGCTACATTTTGGAGCCTATGGTAGCCGATTTTAAAGCAGGTAATTAATTACTTTGCTATGTTTCGGTTATCTTTGTACGTGAGGACTGACGTATAACAAAAATTTCTACATAATTTTTATAAACAACGTACAGTATGAATAGACCCCATTCCGCGGTTGTCACGTATTACCGCCCGCCATATGGGCCACAACTAATTTACATTTTTAAATTGTGCGTTCTTCTATTTACTTCTTTTCAGATTGAAATGGCGGAAAATGAGAAAAAAAAAACTAGCAGCAAAATGGAATGAAGGGTCCATGTAAATGCCTGCCTGGAAGATTATGTCTATCACAACGTCCACGAGGGAGACAGCTGAAGCGTTTTCAACAATTAGAAAAGAAAAAGTTCACCACCGAAGAGCAGAGATTAAATTCACAAGAATAAACTTTGGGAAGCAGTAAAATTAAGCAAAAACAAAGTCGGACGACCGTGGAAAACCAATTAGAAAGTGGGGAAGAAAACTGAAATTTATTGGAAATAATGAGTCAAGAGAAGAAACTAAAAAGTGCAGTATGCTTTCGTAGACATTTTCAGGAGACTGAGAGCTGTGTACCAAGTTTAGAGGCGGGGCACATGTTGGATGTGTGGATTAGCAGAACATCTTTTCTTTGTTTATTATTATTTTTTTTTTTAATTTGCTATCTCTGAAAAACAGTGAGCAAACACTGGTGAGGTGAGCTGAAACAGTGACAATAAGTTCCCATGCTAATTTGATCTATTACCATTCAGTATCAGTGCTATGTGCCGACGGCCTTGCCGCAGTATTGATACCGGTTTTTGTTAGATTACTGAAGTGAAGCGGTGTCGGGCTGGGTAGCACTTGGATGGGTGGCCATCCGTTCTGCCGAGCGCTGTCTGCAAACGGGCTGCATTCAGCCCTTGTGAGACAAACGGAGGAGGTACTTGATTGAGAAGTAACGGCTCCGGTCTTGTAAACTGGCATACGGTTGGGAGGGCGGTGTGCTGACCACCTGCTCCTCCGTATCCGCATGCAGTGACGCCTGTTTTCTGAGAACAACACGGTGGACGGTCGGTACCGTTGGCTTTCATGGCCTGTTCGGGCGGAGTTTGGTTTTATAAGAGCAATCTATCATTAACAACCGACACTACCACAGAAAAGACCTTGGCCGATACTGCAGGAGAATTTCTACAAACCTTGTAATTGTTGCTCTTTCACTTTCCATACAATTAAGTATTATGAAGTCCGCCTGCTCAGCCGGATGGTAATGAGCTTGCCTCCCATGCACCGGGCCTGGGTTCGATTTCCGGCGGGGTTGGAGATTTTTTCCGCTCGTGGACTGGGAGCTGTGATGTCCTCATCATCATTTCACCCCATTTCACCCTCATCACCGGCGCGCAAGTCACACAATGTGGCCTCGACTGAAATAAGGCTTGCACTCGCCGACCGAACTTCCCCGGCCGGGGCCAACTGGGCAGCAATGCCCCACGATCATTTCATTTCACATACTATAAACGAAAATAAAAATCATTGTACTGAGCTAATCATAGAACATGTCTTCAGGTAACAGAATAGTATATTAATATTCGAATTGACCAGCACAGGAGCACAGTAAAATCAAGAAACTTAATCGAGAGTCGCCTTGCCGTAGGAAAGTATTGCACAACATTCGTGATTAGTTTCCTGCGTTTCTACAACTTGACAGCAACTCCACCCCACGTTAGTCAGAAGAATTTGCTGGAAGATGCCATTTTTATATTTGTTAAGGGAACAGCGGTTCGGGTTCTGACCTTACTTTTACTATTGCACATCTCTCAAGTGTTTTCTTTGTTGATTGTAATTATTTCGTTTGTTACGCACCTCGCTCTCACCAAGTATCATACACTTTCATACAAATAAACGAAAATGATGAGAAAAAATTTGTGTCGCCATGCTCATCGAAAGAGGGCACGTTATTGTCTCCTCTCGTTATCTGATGATTTTTTTTCTGCTGTGGCATTAGTTTCAAATGTTTGGTGCAAGATTTTGTAGTGCGTTTGACATCTGCATGTTTGTATAAGCAGGCGCAAGAGTGTATAAGCTTATGTGCTCTGTGTGTGTGTGTGTGTGTGTGTGTGTGTGTGTGTGTGTGTGAAAGAGAGAGAGAGATCGAGAGTGTGGAGGGAGAGGGTAAGGACACAGACAAAACTGTTTTTGTATAATACAGGATGTTTGAATATTTGATTTTCTTTGAGGAAATCTCTTTGTAATACTCATTAACTTTTTCAAATAGTGTTTTGTTGCATAGTCTTTGTATTCGTTCAGAACTATTAATTCTTTCCATTACTGATTTTTTTTACGTAGCAGTTCTCCGCTGTTGTACGTTTAGCAGCTGATAAATTTCAATACTCTTAGTGTGGTGTTTTCTCGTGTAAGGTGATGACGGAATGTGTGCTATCACTTTTTGAGGCTTCGAGATGCCCAGAACATCTAGTTTCAAAATTCCTCTGTGTTTGGTCTATGTAAGCAGATTTATAGCAAATATAACTTAACCTACAGATTTGTTAAATTTGTCAGTGCAGGTTTGTTAGAGTTGATATTTACTGTGTTGCTTGTGCAGTACGATATTTGTAAACTTTGTTTCTTTAATATTATCTCCGCCTTGTGAACATCTTTTGCAGTAAATCAGCACATCCCACTAAGTTTTCATTGTGTGGTGTTCCTGTTCCCCTCTGTTCGCTGTTTTTTTCCAAGTGTTGGTGTTCCTTATTCTTGGTGGTGGCTGGTAATTTGTCTCTCGTTTCGTCTTTCTCAATTTTTCTGTGTTATTTCTTTCTTTGGTTTGTTTTTGTTTGTGTTCTTGACACATTCTCTCTAGCTATCGGATGTATTACGTTTAGATACTGTGTATAGCTGAGATTATCCAAATGGATATTTGTAAGTCTGTGTAACATTGTGGTTTCCCCTGGAAGCCTTTCTAATGTATGACGTTATTCATTCAACTGATATGAATGTAATGTAAGCCGAGAAAATAATGCCTGTAATATTATGAGTCATTTAGGCTAGTCTGATAATATTTTGTGACAAATATCGCAAATATTTTCCATTAAATATAGAGACAAAGAATACGACATTTCAATACGTTCCACAAATTCATGGAACTTTAAGTGTGGTATATATACACAAGAGCCATGTTGCTCGCCCCTGTTTTTTCTCTGTTTTTCGCCTTTTTGGTCTCTCTCGCCTATGGCTCGGTGTGTGTATAACTTGCTGTCTCTGCAATTGTATGAGCTTTAAAGTTATGTTGTATTGTTAATTGAAAGTATCTTGTGTCTACTTTCAAAAATACTTCTCCCTCCAAGTGAAACTTATTTAAAGATAATAATATTGCTGTCGATTGCCCATGTAGCTTCGACTGGTTCGGTGGCGCTGAGTCCACCATTACGTGTACTAAAGAATATTTCAGTATTAACGAGCTTCACTCGCAAAGGAAAATAATCCTAAGTGCTTTTATGAATGTTTACAGTCAGTTTTCAATATCAAAGTTAGTTAATGTTTTAGATTACGAAACTTATTGAGAGATTTAACACCGTAAGGGTTACGTGATGCTTTACCTCCAGTTTAAAATATTTTCAGTTAATACAAAGGATTAAAAATTAACTCAGTTCTTAAAGAGATAAAGTTAAAGAAATTGTTTGCAATCACTTCAATAACACGCTAGTGGTTGTACCATCCTTTCTTCCTTTCTGTGTAACACACGGATTAATTTGCTGGGGATAGAAATAATTTCATGCACTATATATCGTTGGGTTAGTTGCAGGTCACGTTACGTTGTCATTTGTTGAAAGAGCGAGTAACATTTCCGTTAATAATAATAAATAACTTTCTTTGTGTATTGAGATTACGTCATGCTACGTATATTTAAGACGCATTTACTCGCTCTCAAAATATACGCGGCGTTCCAAAAACAACATTCAGAGATTAAAGTGCTATGTTACGTTATCATTGCTGTAGTTTGCGACCGACACCTGCGCGCGTATTTCAAGCCACACGTAGTACTCAGCACTGACTTATACGAAATAACTGAATTAACTCTAAATCACAACAATTACGCAGAAAGGAGGTAATGGAACAACATGTGTCTAAAACTTGTTTGTGTGTCATTGGGTGATTAACTTAAAAAATGGCTCTGAGCACTATGGGACTTAACATCTATGGTCATCAGTCCCCTAGAACTTTGAACTGCTTAAACCTAACTAACCTAAGGACATCACACAACAACCAGTCATCATGAGGCAGAGAAAATCCCTGACCCCGCCGGGAATCGAACCCGGGAACCCGGGCGCCGGAGGGTGATTTAACTGATTATAAATGTTTGTAGTACTATCACTGGCCAAAAAATTGGTCGCTCTTAGAAAAATCATTACAAGCATCATTTAATACCGTGTACTTCCGCCTCTGGACTTGAGAAGCACCTAAACTCGGGTAGGAAGTGAGTCCATAAGGCTGTGCAGTAACGTCGCATCCAAATTGCTGGGGTGCTGATGATGGCGTATTACTCGCTGTTCCAGCATGCCCCACAGATTTTCTCTGCGGTTCATGTCAAGAGATTGTGCAGGACAATCTAAATGCAAGTGGGTACGTGAGTGTACAAAAAACCAGTCACACTTTCTTCTAGCCCGAACAACGTTTTTGTTGTTGTCTTGAAAGATGTTGACTGAAAGGTAACACCGGATGATTCACAACTTTTAAATAAATAGGTTGGTCCATGTCTCAGTGAGTAGGTCCAATTCGTGACAAGATAAACATCCCTAAACGTCACACACCCACTTCCGGCTTGTACGTGACCTGCATACACTCATGATGAAATGTTTCATCTGGCCTTCGGTTCACTCTCCGACGTGCGTCATTTTATTGCAGGCGAAAACATGATTCGTCAGATCATATTACGTTCGACGAGTCAGGTGCTGTCCACGTTCGATGATTTCTAGCACATTGTAGACGCGCAAGTTTGTGTGCCTGTGTGAGTGACGGCCTCTTGCCAGGTGACCGACTCCAAAAGTTCATTTCGTGCCTTTCCCGTCGCAAAGTCCTCTCGCTGAAGGTTTGGAATGGACCATCACTCACAATTTGAAGCATTTCCTGTCGGATTTGGAAGCGATTTTGATTTAAAAGCCGTCAAACGCGTCTCCAGTCGCTCTCAGTCAGGATATTTTTTCGACCATAATTATGACGTTGTGTTTCGCGGCCACGTCTGATACACCACTCCACTGCTTGTAGACGCATCAAACACGAGCAAATCCAGCAACTTCGCACACTGTATGGCCTTAAGCACGGGTAAACACAATTGTCGCTTTTTGCCATTCTGTCACGTCTTTATATTTACCCATGTCTACGTGCATGTCCGCTTGAAACGTAAGTGTCTCATACATCACTACTGCCATACACTCATGTTGATACAAAGCGGCGGTCGAGCAGACGCGATCGCTGCACCACGGTAAGACCTAAACGGTTCACATCAGCGTTGGTCTGGGGTCACTAATTTTTTGTCCAGCGAGATTGTTGCTTTGGGTTTCCTGTACATTCCAAAACTATGTATGTTGTCTAATCTATTTACGTCAGTGATTAGGAAATTTAGATACAATATGTTTTTGTCCAAATGGGGAATTTAATTTTACAGTGGACTGTGTTTGTGACACTCTAAGGCTGTTTTTATTGGGTATCTCTTTCATCAACAAAACAAATGATGTCATCTACAACAAAAATTTTTGTTTGTTTGGACGTATAATTCGATTCAATTTCTTTTTCAATAAAGCACAGAAATATGTTAGCAAATAAATCGTTGATGGCCGACTCCATTGGTACCCCATGATATGTGAATATAATTCCTTACTGGAAGTGAAATAGTGCTGGTCCCTTACGAATTTTACAATGGATGCAATTTCTTGCAGATTGTAGTTATTCTAAAACTTATATAAGACAGCTCTCGAAACATAAAGACTAATTTCTGCATAAAACATTCAACAAATATGGCATATATCAAGTAATCTGGAGCTTGTACCAGTCTTTTTTCACATACCAAGCGTGTTAGACTTTCTGAAGTCGTTATTCTAAGCACTGCAGAACGTTAAAATGTGGTAGTAGATTCCTCACTTTTTGAATATCGTGTTATAGAGGGAAACGACAACCCAAATGATATGGAAACGGATCTCAGTATCCTCAGAGAAAGCAAAAGTTCTGTATGAAAAACTTACAATACAGGAGAAATGCCACATAGAAAAAAGTAATAACACAAGGAAATCATAGTTTCTAACGAATACACAGCAATATGCAACAGAACTTAATGAATCAGACAAAGACCCTTCCCCACAGAAAAACATTCTCTGCTAGAAGGTAGGTAAATTTCCGCGTTCCGGCCTTGACGAGTTCTTCGGGTACGGCCGTCCTCTGTGTCATTCTCTTCTAATGGCGTCATTGGGTGCAAAATGGAGAGACGTGTTGTTAGATCACCCGCCTCCCGGTCGTCGTCGTGTTTCTTGACATTGTTACCGCTACAAATCAGTCAAGCAGCTCCTCAGTTGCTTGTCCTACCCGTAACAACCGTTTCATCAAGATAAGGTTACTGGCAGCACTGGGGATGGAACCTTGGTTCCATTCAGACGCGCCACGCTCACCAGTCCGCAACACACTCTCTCGCGACCTCCGCCCGGCGATTACATTCGTCAGGAAAAGGACGTTAAAGAGTGGTAATTTGTCAACACTGTAAGCACATGTAGGGCAACTACCTCCGTCAGCACACATCAATCGTGCTGCATAGTTGGTACAGTAGCTAGAGTTTTGGGTTAGTATGCAGGATGTCGATGGTTCGATCCTGGGTTGAGGTATATGTTTTTCATTTGGTAAATGTAGTCCTGGTGGTATGGTATCTGGCATCACAATCGTCAGCAGCGATTTGCAGCGGGTCCTCTAAAAACATTTGCACTTACAAACTACAATCGTAGAAACGGGAGATTGGTCAGCTCTGAAGCTTTGAAAGAAGCCCTTTCCACGTCGTGGGCGTGAATTTATTCGCACCACTTCATCTACTAGATGCGAAACCTGTTGTCTTTGTACCCTCCTCCAATGGTCCTATAAATTGTTACCAACTATTACTCTTGCCTCGTTCAGGTCCTTTGCGTTTCTTTAGGGCCTTAAGTTACCAGCAGGACTAGCACCATGGTGGCACTAATTATTATTATTATTGTGCTATCGATGGGATTGTGGAAACCACGTCTATTACCGTTAGGGAAACAGTGTAACTCGAAACCGAACATTTCACAATTAGCGGTGTTGGCATGAATCATACAGAATAATATCTGTCGGAGGGGTAACGCGCGTTGGGTGGAACAGCGCGCAGGACTGGTGGCGCGTTTATACCGTATGCGCTGTCCTCCAGACAGGGACTGGCTGAGAGCAGAGAAACGGGCCCGTGAGAGACGCCAATGTACATGCGTACGCGTATCGAATGTTCACATTGTAAACTTCTAAACCAGTGTGGCAGACGTATGGCATACACAAACGATGAATATGTGGATATGGTTCTGGTCCTTGGTTTATCTGATAACCGGGCTGGTGTTACCGCTCGTGAATATGGTGCTCGTCGACGCCATCCAAATAACAATGTGTTTTGTCTTCCGGAGCGTAAATGGTTGCAACAACAACAGGAAGCCAATGATGACCTCGTGAACATCGTAATATGGTCGGATGAAGCAGCATTCACTAACAAGGGTGTCTTCTACATGCACAATGTCCACCATTGGTGTGTGGTTAACACGCACGTCACCTTGACCGTGGATATCAACTTCGCTTTGGTATCAACGTCGGGGCCGGAATATTGGGCGACAGGTGTTAGGACCCCTACATGTTGCCTGACCGTTTGACTCCACGAAGGAATCATGAATTCCTCTCAAACTGTCTGCCTGATGCACTGGAACATATTCCACTACATGTTCGGCGGAGGATATGATTACAACATGATGGGGCACCTCCACACTCTGGAATTAACGTGCTGTAGTATTGGGACAAAACATTTCCAGGGAAATGTCTCAGACGTGGAGATCCAGTTGTGTGGCCACTGCCTTCATCTGACCTAGATCAGCTGGAATGTTTTGTGGGGACACCTGAAAGAGCACGTGTGCACTACTCCACCGACGAATATAGAATAACTGGTAGCATGTGTTCGTGTTGCTCTTGTTACTGTGGATGCAGCTTTGCAGTGAAGGGTCCAGAGATGTATGATTTGGCTGGTTGCGCAATGTTTGGACATCTGTTTTTCTGAGGACAACTTATTCTGTTGTGAAGGTAATGTGGTCATTAATACGGACATTATTACTGTCACTGGTTGCTAATGTGCGACGTCTGAGCGCCAATATTACATGTAGTATAAATGACAAGTAGATGATGTGTTATTGTACTGTCTATAGCATTTCGAAACTGATACTGTTTTTGTAGTTATTCTGTCCTATGACAGGTCATTTGTTTCAACTGTCTATTTTTTATTTGTTAAACCATGTATTTGTCATGTTCAGCACTACAAAGTGTTGTAAATTTAGGATACATGTAACCAAAGAAACGGTGTGTATTACAGAATGAAATGTCAGAATGAAATTAGCAAATTAAAAAAATTCACTCCAACCCAGGATCGAACTCTCGACCTCTTGCATGCTAACCAAAAACTCTATCCACGTACCAGCTGTACGGCAGAGGTAACACGATACTAAAATGTAGACTTTCACGGTCGGAAATATCATGTCCATTGTAATTATCCGGGCATAGTGATCCAGCCGGAGGACATATTGGTCAGCTTCGATGTGGTATCGCTGTTTACCATGGTTCCACTTAATGATGTATTGGAACAGCTGGATCGAATTTTTCCTGCCGATATTTCAGAGCTGTTTAAGAGTTGTTTGACGAGCACATACTTCAAGTGGAATGAACAGTTTTATGAGCAAACGGATGGCGTGGCTATGGGAAGCCCCCTAAGTCCCATAACTGCAAACTTCTTTATGGAGAAATTCGAAGAACAGGCCTTAGGTACTGCCAGAAAGAAACCAAATTTATGGTTGCGATACGTGGATGACACGTTTGTGCTGTGGAGACATGGTAGGGAGGAACTAAGCCGGTTCCACGAAGATCTGAACAGTATAAACTCCAGAATTCAGTTTACAATGGAGGAGGAGGTAGGTGGCAAATTACATTTTCTCGATGTGCTTGTTTTTAGAAACGAAAATGGTAGTTTGGGCCACTCAGTATACTGAAAACCCACGCATACGGACCGTTATTTGCACCGGGATTCGAACTACCACCCACAACCGAAGCGGGGTGTTATCAAGACGTTAGCGGACAGAGCTAGAAATATTTGTGAACCTGAGTTGCTCGACGCTGAGATGGAACATCTCCACAATGCACTAATGATGAACGGATATTCGTCCGCCGAAATAAAACGTGCGTTGAGGCAGCCACGCAGAAATCATACTGACGTACAGGCAACTGTAAAATCTAAGGTTTGTTAAAAATGTAACGGAAAGAATAGACAGGATCTTGACGAAGCGGAATATTACCGTAATTAACAAGCCCACCAGGAAGATACAGGAATACCTTAAGCCTGCCAAGGACGCTCGCAAACCATTGGAAAAAGCTGGAGTGTATAGGATCCCATGCAGCTGTGGTGATGTTTATGTGGGTACCACTAAAAGAACTGTTTCTAAACGTTTGGAAGAGCACAATGGAAATTGTAGAAGAGGAGAAACGGAACGATCAGCTGTTGCGGAGCATGCTTTCCAGCCAGGGAACCACAATATTCGTTTCAAGGAGACGCAAGTACTAGCGGCCACAAACGGATATTACGAAAGGCTCTACAGGGAGGCAATCGAAATCGCTAAACACCCAAATAATTTCAACCGATAGGAGGAGGGCGTGAAATTAAACGGTATATGGATGCCGGTGTTAAAGAAGATGTGTACCACCCGCCCACTACTGGGTGATGGCAACGGCGATCGACGGCAGCGGACAGCGGCCAATTGCACTGACGTTTTCAAAACACGTGACGTCACGCCGCGGCGCGGGAGAGCGCGGACACGGAATTTAGCGGCAGTCAGTAACGAGCCAGTGGGTGTGTTGGACCTTCCATCGAGCTACAGACTCCCTTGAGGATGTCTCCCGCAGTCGGAGACGAAACGTTGGGAATCACCTCAGAATTCATCAACCGACCACGGCATAACAGCCCGGATAATTATAATGGACAAGAGGTAACGTGTACTGACACAAATAGTTACCGTACATGTGGTGATTGTGTTGACAGATTGTTAATTTTTAACGTCTTTATCTGCCGGATGTATTGTCCGGAAGAAATTTTGTGTGAGACATTTTTTATTATATGGTGAAGCGAAATATATATATATCAAAAAAGTTTTGCGTCACCCCAGTTCCCAGAACTCCAGAAGATAGACATTCACTGTGCATATTTTATCACAGACACAACCTCTTTGACTATTCATAGATGTCTCTAAACCTGCCCAAAGATATAAACAACCCGCCGGCCGTTGTGACCGAGCGGTTCTAGGCGCTTCAGTCCAGAACCGCACTGCTGCTACGGTCGCAGGTTCGAATCCTGCCTCGGGAATGGCTGTGTGTGGTGTCCTTAGGTTAGTTAGGTTTAATTAGTTCTAAGTCTATGCCACTGATGACCTCAGATGTTAAGTCCCATAGTGCTTAGAGCCATTTGAACCATTTGTTAACGGCCATGCACGAGCAGCTCCTATTAGACGGAGGGCGTCAAACAGCCGATCAGTTCCAGACATTCCACCATGAAGGAGGTACACAGCTTGTGGTGTCTGTAGTTCTACCATGCCTAGACAGTCAATACCGAGGTTCGATCGCATCCCAATTCTTACTTTGTGCCAGGAAGGGCTCTCAACAAGAGAGGTGTCCAGGCGTCTCGGAGTGAACCAAAGCGGTTTTGTTCTGACATGGAGGAGATACGGGGAGACAGGAACTGTCCATGACATGCCTCGCTCAGGCCGCCCAGGGGCTACTTCTGCATTCGATGACCGCTGCCTACGGATTATGACTCGGAGGATCCCTGACAGCAACCATGTTGAATAATGCTATTCGTGCAGCCACAGGACGTCGTGTTACGACTCAAACTGTGCTCAATGGGCTGCATGATGCGAAACTTCGCTCCCAACGCCCATGTCGTGGTCCACCTTTGCAACCACGACACCAGGCAGCGCAGTACAGATGGGCCCAACAACATGACGAATGGACCGCTCAGAATTGGCGTACGTTCTCTTCACATATGAGTGTCGCATATGCCTTCAACGAGACAATCGTCGGAGACGTGTTTGGAGGCAACCCGGTCAGGCTGAACACGTTAGACACACTGTACAGCGAGCGCAGCAAGGTGGAGGTTCACTGCTGTTTCAGGGTGGCATTATGTGAGGCCGACGTACCCCGCCGACGGTTATGGAAGGCGCCGTAACGGCTGTATGATACGTGAATGCCATCCTCCGACCGATAGTTCAACCTTATCGGCAGCATAATGCCGAGGCACTCGTCTTCATGGACGACAATTCGTGCCCTCATCGTGCACTTCTTGTGAATGACTTCCTTCAGCATAACGACATGGTTGGACTAGAGTAGCCAGCATGTTTTCCGGACATGAACACTATCGTACATTACTGGGATGGATGGAAAGAGGCTGTTTATGGACGACGTGACCCGCCAACAACTCTGAGGAATCTACGCCGAATCGCCGTTGAAGAGTGAGACAATCTGGACCAACAGTGCCTGGATGAACTTGTCGATAGTGTACCACGACGAATACAGGCATACATCAATGGAAGAGGACGTGTTACTGGGTATTAGAGGTACCGGTGCGTACAGAAATCTGGACCACCACCTCTGAAGATCTTGCTGTTTGGTGGTACAATTTGCAATGTGTGGTTTTCATGAGCAATAAAAAGGGCTGAAATGATGTTTATGGCGATCTCTATTCCAATTTCCAGTATAGACTCCGGAACTCTCTGAACCGCGGTGATCCATAACTTTTTGGTATATATATGAACCATAAATTAGGGCGGTTCACAAACAACAACTCAAGTACGCATGTTATTCCAAAACGTTATCGTGGAAGTAGGGGCCAGGAGGTGCTGATGAAATAACACACACTGGTAAGGATACCCCTTTGTTCTAAAAGACTTCGTCAACAATAAATTTTTAATTCTGGCATTAAAAAAAATTCGGAAACAATTTCCAATAGCTGAAAAATTTTCTTAATGAAAGGGAGATTGCAAGGTATGATGTTAACAACTTCCCCACTATATCTACAAGAGAACAATTCCTTAAAAAAACACCTTTAAATAGTAAGTTTGTACTAAAGCTAAAATAGTTGTCTCTCGCCAGTTAAGTAACTTATATTACATCAGTCAGCTCTTACAAAATGAATGTGATTAAGCCAGCGCACAATCCTTCACATTAAAGGCAGTTCCCACAAAAAAATTTCCTTAGCTCGGTGAGGGAGTGACACGTGTAAAGGGGCCAAATCACAATAGGTTGAATAGTTATTGGTGATCCACATGGCCATAGCACATCAGCCCCAAAACTTCCATTACAAGCCACCACCTCTAAGTGTTAACCAAAACCAGAAGATGCACCAAGGGCGGTGCCTGCACAGACTCTGAACCACAGAGACACGTGACACCGACCCTAAACCACCCAATCGAGGTGTGAATGAAACGGCCCGACCAAGAAGCAATTACCACATTCACGCGGACAGGCAAGCGAAAACTGTGGTGGGAAGGCCCCAACAAAACCACTGGTGAAGAAACTCATACACTTCACTAGAACTTGAAAAACCCCTTCTCACACTCCACCACAGCGCCGGGAACACGTTGCACATCCAAATGCTCTTCAGAGCCAACCGCTGACAGTGGTTTTAACGGCCGATAAGAAGATAAACAGTCCCACGCGCTGATCTCCTGCACCACGGCTTCTAAGCTTCATAAGCCACGTACAGGCGGGTAAGACAGACTCAGCCCCTGACAGCCAAGAAGTCGGCCAAAGCACGTGGCGAGCAGTTAACGACCCCCAACAGCAGGGCTACCACCTCTCTCGGTCACCGCCCAGTTGCTCCACCTCCCGTCAGAGGGCGGTAGCGATCCAAACAGCGCACCAAACTGAAAGCGCCACTGCAAACACTAGACACGATTCGAAAGCACTCCACCTGGCGCGCTTTTCGAAGAGCCGGACACAACAATGGCTCAATCTCACCCCCCCCCCCCACGCCGCCTGAACCCCCCCCCCCCCCACAAAAGGCGACCCCGTGGTGGTAACCGAATGCCAAGTTAACCGGACTTAACCTGGTTCTAATGGACTCGGTACTCCCTACCAGACTCATTATGCCTAACCAGCTAGCTCACCGGAGCCAGAATCTGAAGGATGATACAAGGGCCCAAAAAGCGGGGAGTAAATTCGCTTACTCTGCCTTTGCCCCTCCCTGATATAAACCTGATCGCCTGGTTTTCCCTTATAAGGCCGCCGATTGCGATTATATCTCAAAGCTGGCATACTATGAGCGGCAACAATATTCTGTCGCCCCTGATTCCAATTCTTCTTAATCAGACAAGGGGTTGCCCACTCGGGGAGTAGGTCTGGGATCCGCCACAAGTTTGACTAGATGGAATTGACCGGATAGGCGAACAATAAAGAGGCTGGAGTAACTTTCAACGCCTCGTGTACCGCCGTATTAAATGCGAAGTGATCTACGGTAAATTGGAATCTCACCTACTCGGACTACCCTGATGCTAAATTATAAGGGTAGATTTCAAGTTCCTATTCACGCGCTCTGCAAAAGATCTCTAAGGTTAATATGGGGTAGTGGTTATATATTTAACACCATTCCCAAAACAAAAGACCTTAAACTTCGCTGAAACAAAGGCGGGAGCATTATCACTGACCAGACTCTTAGGTGGACCGAAAACAGAGAATATGTTGGCGAGATGCGAGATAGTGACTTCGGTAGTAACGTTCCGGCTAGGAACCAGCCACGTAAACCGAGAGAAAGCATCAATGACGACTAATAAATATAGATTGCCTCTCTTGGACCGAGGCAACGGACCCATATAATCAATATATAATCGGTCCATAGGGTTGTTCTCACGCCCGGAGGACAATAGACCCTGCCGCACGGTATTCTTAGGTTTAGCAGCCCGACATAAGTGACACTTAGCTACCAGCTGTTCAACATCCCGTTCAAGGTGAGGCCATGTAACATACTGTTTAATCCTTTGAATAGTTTTATACGTGCCCAAATGACCCCCACCAAGGGACAACGGTAATACCGAAACAAGGGTTGAATCAACACTTGGGGCAAGCAGATCCTGGGATGACGATCTCGACCCACATCTTTACACAAAATTCCTTTCCGAGTACTATATACCCGAACGAACTCGCCCGACTTCACCCGTTGCTTCATCGGTGCTATTTGGGAATCCCGATCCTGATTCTCGGCAAGATCCCCGAACAGCTGGGGTACCTCGCCCAAGACCATGGCCTGAACTTCTTGTGAGTAATTTTTTCCGTCGCCCGAACCTCTGTGCTGCTGGTCAAATATTCAACTAAGGGTGTCCGCCACCACATTCTCGATATCCCTAATGTGTTTGACCGTGAACTTATGGGTGCGGAACGATTTGAAGTGGAATGATCATACAAAATTAATTGTAGGTAAGGCGGGTACCAGGTTGAGATTCATTGGGAGAGTCCTTAGAAAATGTACTCCATCAACAAAGGAGGTGGCTTACAGAACACTCGTTCGACCTATATCTGAGTATTGTTCATCAGTGTGGGATCCGTACCAGATCGGGTTGACGGAGGAGATAGAGAAAATCCAAAGAAGAGCGGCGCGTTTCGTCACAGGGTTATTTGGTAACCGTGATAGCGTTACGGAGATGTTTAGCAAACTCAAGTGCCAGACTCTGCAAGAGAGGCGCTCTGTATCGCGGTGTAGCTTGCTCGCCAGGTTTCGAGAGGGTGCGTTTCTGGATGAGGTATCGAATATATTGCTTCCCCCTACTTATACCTCACGAGGAGATCACGATTGTAAAATTAGAGAGATTCGAGCGCTCACGGAGGCTTTCAGACAGTCGTTCTTCACGCGAACCGTACGCGACTGGAACTGAAAAGGGAGGTAATGACAGTGGCACGTAAAGTGCCCTCCGCCACACACCGTTGGGTGGCTTGCGGAGTATAAATGTAGATGTAGATGTAGATGTAAAAGCCGAGCAGCTCACGGCCCACCGGGCGATCCGCCATGTCTTGCGTGGTCTGGCCAGGACCCAACTTAAAGCCTGATTATCAGTCTCGAGCTGGAAAGACTTTTGCTCCAGATAAAAACGAAATTGCTCGAAAGCAAAGAGAACAGCTAACGCCTCGCACTCGTACAGTGAGTACGTCGACTCAGTGTCATTTAGCCTGCGAGACGCATAAGCCAACTGTTGTCTATGGCCCTCCGACTCTTGTACAAGAACAGCCGAAACTCCAGAATTTGACGCGTCCGTTTGCACAACAAAGGGTTTGTCAAAGTCGGGAACCCCAAGAACCGGTGGGCTGGCAATGGCCGTTTTAATCTGCTCAAAGGCAGCCTGCTGAGTGGAACCCCAAACAAAACGCACAGCCATCTTAGTGAGTTGACTCAAGGGTGCGGCTAAGGAGACAAAATCCGGTACGAAACACCTAAAACAGTTCACCATACCAATGAACTCTGCCACCGCCCCCTTATCCTTAGGAGGGGGCAAGGCGGGCAAGGCTTTCGTGCGACCCTGATCGATCCGGACTGACTGCCTCAAAAGGATATTGCCCAAAAAGGAAATTTTCGGTTTCGCCAGTGTATCCCTAGATGGTTTGACCGTTCGACCGGCCGTCTGGAGCCTAGCCAGCACCTGACGCAAATGAACCAAATGTTATTCAAATGACCTACTATAAATAACTAGATCGTCTAAATGATTGCAGACGCAACGTAACTTTAAATTACCCAACACATTTTCTAATAAACGGGTCAAAACAGCAGCCCCAGTAGCAAGACCTAATGGAACGTGATTGAATTCATGCAGATTCCAATCGGCAGAGAAATCAGTAACGTGCGTACAACTTTCAGTCAACGGTATCTGATAATAGGCCTGATTCAAATCAAGTACAGTAAACCAAGTCGCTCCAGCAAACCAAGTAAAGGAGTTGTGGAGGTCGGGAAGGGGTACTGATTCCAAAATCACTTTCTCATGAAGACGCCGGTAGTCTACTACAGCCGTGAAATCCCCCTTAGATCTTTGGGGACCAGTAATATCGGGGAGGCATACGGAGATGTGGAGGGATGAATAACCGCCTGCTCTATCATTTTACGTACCTTCCCTTGTAGAATTTTCATTTTGGGAGGAGACAACCGGTACGGGGACTACCTAACAGGAACCTCATCGGTTAAACGAATGTCATATTCCAGAATGTTAGTCACCCCCAGTTTATCTCTCAGTAAATCCGGAAACTCCCCTAATAACTCACGCGCCTGCTGATATTGCTGCAGCGAAAGGTGGCTAATATCCACTTCATCAACAGAAGCTACCGGAAAGGCAGGGACCACCGACGACTACGCCTCCCGACACTCACAGAGACCAAACTTGTCCAGAGGAGCAAACTTAAAGAAGAAAAGGCCACCGAAACAATCCAACACCAGCTGCATTTTAGAAATAAAGTCACAGCCAAGTACCAGGTTTACTGGCAAACGCGTCACGAGAGCGAAGGTGATTGGCCAAGAAAACTGCCGTACCGAAACACTACCCTTAACCCACCCCGCCAAGGGCAACACCTGACCGTTAGTGACACGACATCTCCGAAGCGGGATCTTCTCGGGCTTAAGTTTAGTATGGTGGCCAAACTCCAAAAACCAAGCCTCACTAAGTAAGGCGTACGTACTACCAGAATCCAACAAGGCTCAAATGGGTTCATGGTTAAGTTGAACACAAATATAGGGAAGACGCGATTGGGACTCGGATACGACGGCACGCTAGCAACAAGTTGTAAATTTAGCAAACAAGCGCACCGCTTTCCCTTATGTCATATATTACTCCCACTACAACTGGGAACAGGACAATCCCGAACTAAATGACCACCCTCACTACAACCAAAACACCGCCTTGTCTCAACTCCGGTGATTCTACCGCGCTCCTCGGCCACCAAAAGCTCTTTTACGGGTCTAGAAACCCTAGTGACCCCTGTTTCCTCTTGCGGCTTTATCGCTGACGCCGTGACTATTGCTCCATGCAAATCCTCCCATTTGAAAATAAAACGCAATTTATCAGCAGCAGCCATCCCTTCCAAAATCACAGCAACGAACTGGTCCTCAGACATATCGACCAAGAGCGCTTGTGAGGGAACTTTCACCCTCTCCACATACTGCCGTCGGCTCTCGCACTCCCTGTACCCTCCAAATGTAGTGTGTAAATACTTCCTAAAGCCCGCAGTACGTCTCTCACTAGTAATCTTCGGCCTAAGCTGAACCAAGGACACCTGTTCAGCGAGAGTGCTGGAGACAAGAAGGGTAGAATAAAGCTAAAATGGTGGAGTGCGCTACCCCAAGGGAGTGGGAGTACTGTTCAAGCTGAACCTCTTCGATATTACTCAATCAACAGTTACACTACTGTCCCTTAAAATTGCTACACCAAGAAGAAATGCAAATGATAAACGGGAATTCATTAGACAAATATATTACACTAGAACTGACATGTGATTACATTTTCACGCAATTTGGGTCCATAGATCCTGTGAAATCAGTACCCAGAACAACCACTTCTGGCCGTAATAACGGCCTTGATACGCCTGGGCATTGAGTCAAACAGAGCTTGGATGGCGATTACAGGTACAGTTACCCATGCAGCTTCAACACGATACCACAGTTCATCAAGAGTAGTGACTGGCGTATTGTGACGAGCCAGTTGCTCGGCCAGCATTGACCTGACGTTTTCAATCGGTGAGAGATCGGGAGAATGTGCTGGCCAGATATTTTTCTCTATCCAGAAAGGCCCGTACAGTACCTGCAACATGAGGTCGCGCATTATCCTGCTGAAATGTAGGGTTTCGTAGGGATCGAATGAAGGGTAGATCCACGGGTCGTAACACATCTGAAATGTAACGTCCACTGCTCAAAGTGCCGTCAATGCGAACAAGAGGTGACCGAGACGTGTAAACAATGGCACACCATACCATCACGCCGGATGATGCGCCAGTATGGCGATGATGTATACACGCTACCAATGTGCGTTCACCACGATGTCGTCAAACACGGATGTGGCCATCATGATGCTGTAAACAGAAATTGGATTCATACGAAAAAATGACATTTTGCCATTCGTGCGGTCACGTTCGTCGTTGAGTACACCATCCGAGTTGTTCCTGTCTATGATGCAGCGTCAAGGGTGACCGCAGCTATGTTGTCTGAGCTGATGCTGCTGCAAACGTCGTCGAACTGTTCGTGCAGATGGTTGTTGTCTTGCAAACGTCCCATCTGTTGACACAAAGATCGAGAAGTGGCTGCACGATCCGTTACAGACATGCGGATAAGATGGCTGTCATCTCGACTGTTAGTGATACAAGGCCGTTGGGATCCAGCACGGCGTTCCGTATTACCCTCCTCAACCCACCGATTCCACATTCTGCTAATAGCAAACGGGAGCAGCAATGTCGCGATATAATAAACCGAAGTCGTAACGCTTCAAACGGTCTGTGCTTGCAATCTTTCCTAGGAGTCGAGTAGTAGATTCTGATGCACCACTGCAGGTTTACTGTAGCCCTTGAACCTTCAAATTGACGATGAAACACAGATATTGCATCGAGATTGACTATAAAAGGCACAAAGACGACTTCTCACCAGGAGGAGTTATGCTTCAAACAGTCTGTGTTGGAACCATTCCTGGGAGTCCAGTATTAGATTCCGAAGCACAACGGCCGGTTTACTGTAACCCCTGGACCATCACATTGACGATGAAACACAGAAATTGCATCGAGTTTGAATGAAAAAGGCACAAAGCCTACTTGTGTATAGGGGGAGTCAGGCTTCAAACAGTCTGTGTTGGAACCTTTCCTGGGATTCCAATATTAGATTCCGACACACCAAGGTAGGTTTACTGTAACCCTTGGACCTTCACATTGACGATGCAACACAGAATTTGCATCAGGATTGAATACAAAAGGCAACAATGCAATCTGATGTCCAGGAGAAGTAGCGATTCAAACATTCTGTGTTGGAAACTTTCCTCGGAGTTCAGTATTAGATTTCGATGTACCACTACAGGATTTCTGTTACCCTTGGACCTTCAAATTGACAAAGAAATATAGAAATTGCATCGGTATTAAAAAAAGGCACAATACGGACTTGTGTCCAGGGGAAGTAACGCTTCAAACATTCTGTGCTTTGAACCTTTCCTGGGAGACCAGTAGAAGATTCAGATGCACCACTGCAAATATTCTGTAACACTTATACCTTCATTATTGACGATGAATCACAGAAATTGCATCAAGATTGAACAAAAGGCACAATGCCAACTTCTCTCCAGGTCGCGTAACACTTTAAACAGTCTGTTTCGGAACTATTCCTGAGAACCAATATTAGATTGTGATTCCCCACGGCAGGTTTACTGTAACCCTTGGAGCTTCACATTGACGATGAAACACAGAAATTGCATAGGGATTGAATACAAAAAGCAAAATGCCGACTTCTGACCAAAGGGAGTAACGCTTCGAACAGTCTGTGTTTGAAACTTTCCTCGGAGTTCAGTATGAGATTCCGATGGACCGCGGAAGGGTTACTGTAAACCTCGGACCATCACATTGCCGATGAAACACAGAGATAGCGTCGGGATTGAATACAAAAGCCACAATGCCGACTTCAGTCCAGAGGATGTAACGTTACAAAGAGTCTGTGTTGGAACCATTCCTGGGAGACCAGTACTAGATTCTGATGCAACACGGCAGGTTTACTGTAACCCTTGGAACTTCAAATTGACGATTAAACACAAATTTGAATCGGGTTTAGATACAACAGGCACAATTCCGACTTGTGTCTAGTTTGAGTGCCGCTTCAAACATTCTGTGCTTGGAACCATTCCTGGAAGACCATTAGTAGATTCCGATGCACCACTGCAACTCTACTGTAAACAATGCCGACATTTCCCCAGGGGGCGTAACACTTCAAACAGTCTGAGTTGGACCCATGCCTGGGAGACCAGTATTAGATTCTGATGTAGCACTGCAGGTGTACTATAACCCTTGGACCATCACATTGACCATGAAACACGGAATTAGGATACAAAAGGCACAATGCCAACTTCTATCCATGGGACGTAACTATCTGAACAGTGTTATAACCATTCCAGGGAGACCAGTATTAGATTCTCATGCACCACGTTAGGTTTACTGTAACCCTTGGACCTTCCAATTGACGGTGAAACAGAAAATTGCATCGGGTTGAATACAGTAGGTACAATGGCGACTGCTGTCCAGGGGGAGTAACGCTTCAAACAATCTGTGTTGGAATGTTCCAGTGAGACGAGTATTAGATTCCGATGCTCCACTCCATGTTTACTGTAACCCGTACGACCATTACATGGACGATGAAGCACAGAATTTGCATCGGGATTGAATATAAAGGGCACAATGACGACTTATGTCATGTGGGAGTAACGCATAAAACAGTCTTTGCTTGGAACTTTTCCTGGGAGACCAGTATTAGATTCTTATGCACCACGGCAGGTTTACTGTAGCCCTTGGACCTGCTCGATGACGATGAAACACAGATATTGCATCGGTATTAAGTACAAATTGCACAATGCCGACATGTGTCCAGGGGGAGTATCGATACAAACAGTCTGTGCTTTCAAACTTTCCTTGGAGGCCAGTAGTAGATTCAGTTGAACCACTGCAAATTTACCTTAATCCTTTTACCTTCACATTGACGATGAAACACAGAAATTGCGTCGGGATTGACTACAATTGGCACAATGCCGACTTCTCCCAAGGGGGAGTAACGCTTCAAACAGTCTGTGCTTGGAATCCTTCCTGGGAGCCGAGTAGTTGATTCCAATGCACCACTGCAAGTTTACTGTAACCCTTTGACTTTCAAATTGTCGATGAAACACAGAAATTATATCGGGATTGAATACAAAAGGCACTATGCCGACTTTTGTCCAGAGGGAGTAACGCTTCAAACATTATTTGCTTGGAACCTTTCCTGGATGACCAATATCAGATTCTGATGCACCACGGCAGGTTTATTGTAACCCTGAGACCTTCCAACTGACGATGAAACATCAGATGGAATCGGGTTTGAATACAAAAGGCACAATGGCGACTTCTGTCCGGGGGGAGTGTCGATACAAACAGTCTGTGTTGGAACCTTTCCTGGAAGTCTAGTATTTCACTCCGATGCACCACGGGAGGTTCACTGTAACCCTTAGACATTCACATTGACGATGAAACACAGAAAAGGCATCGGGGTCTTAATGCAAAAGCACAATAGCGACTTGTGTGTAGGGGGAGTTCAAATGTTCTTCAAATGGCTCTGAGAACAATGGGACTTAACATCAGAGGTCATCAGCCCCCTAGAATTTACAACTACTTAAACGTAACTAACCTAAGGACATCAAACACACCCGTGCCCTTAGCAGGAATCGAAGCTGCGTCCGTAGCGTTCTCGCGGTTCCACACTGAACCGCCTAGAACCGCTCGGACACACCGACTGGCATAGGAGGAGTCACGCTTCAAACAGTATGTGTTTGAAACGTTCCTGGAAGACCAGTATTAGATTCCGAATCAGCACTGCAGGATTACTGACCCCTTGGACCGTCACATCGACGCGGTAACACATTATTTGCATCGGGATAGAATACAAAAGCTCAATGCCGACTTCGGTCCAGGGGATGTAACGCTTCAAACAGTGTTTGCTTGGAACCTTTCCTGGGAGATCTGTATTGTATTCTGTGCACCACGGCAGGTTTACTGTAACAACTTGCACCCTCACATTGACGAAGAAACACACAAATTTCATCGGGTTTTTATGCAAAATTCACAATGCGTACTTCTCCTCGGGGGGTGCTTCGCTTCAAACAATGTGCGCTTGGAAGTTTTCCTGGGAGCCGATTAGTAGATTCCGATGCATCACTGCTGGTTTTACTGTAACCTTGGATTTCCTGTTGTTGATGAAACACAGAAACAGCATCTGGATTGAATACAAAAGGCACAATGACGACTTGTGTCCAGGGGGAGTTACGCTTCAGACAATCTGTGTGTGAAACTTTCCTTGGATTTCAGTATTAGATTCCGATGCACCAGGGCACGTTTACTGTAACCTTTGGACATTCACATTGACGTTGATAAACAGAAATTGCATTGGGTTTGAATGCAAAAGACACAGTACCGACTTGTGTATAGGGGGAGTCAAGCTTCAATCAGTCTGTGTTGGAAAGGTTCCTGGGAGAACGGTATTAAACTCCGAATAGCCACTGCAGATTTACTGTAATCCTTTGACCTTCACATTGACGATGAAACACAGAAATTGCACAATGACGACTTGTGTCCAGGGGGAGTAACGCTTCAAATAGTCTGTGTTGGAACCATCAGCATCGGGATTGAATACAAAGGCACAATGCGGACTTCTGTCCAATGGAAGTAAGGCCCCAAACAGTCTATGCTTGGAATCTTTCCTGGGAGACCAGTAGAAGATTCTGATGCACCACTGCACGTTTACTATAACCCTTACACCGTCAAATTGACGATGAAACACAGATATTGCAGCGGGATTGAATACAAAATTCGACAATCACATTGACAATTAAACACAGAAATAGCATCCGGATTGAATACAAAAGGCACAATAACGACTTCCATCCAGGGCGAGTAACGCTCCAAACTGTCTTGTTGGAACCATTCCTGGGAGACGAGTATTAGCTTCTGTGCACCACGGCAAGTTTACTGTAAGCCTTGGACACTCGCATTGACCATCAAACACACAGATTTGATCGGGAGTGATACAAAAGTCATAATGCCGACTTCTGTTCGTGGGGTGCTTCGTTTCCAACAATCTGTGCTTGGAACCTTTCCTGGGAGTCGGATAGTAGATTACGATGCACCGTTGCAGGTTTACTGTAACACTTGGACCTTCATATTGACGATGAAATGCTGAAATTGCATCGGGTTTGAATGCAAAAGACTCAATCTCGACTTGTTTTCAGGGGTAGTCACGCTTCAATCAGTCTGTGTGGGAAACGTTCCTGGGAGACCAGTGTTAAATCCCTAATCACTACTGCTGGTTTACTGTACCACTTGGACCATCGAACTGTCGCTGAAACACAGGATTGGCATGGGGATTGAATACAAAAGCCACAATGTTTCTGATGCACCATGGCAGGTTTACTGTAACACTTGGATACTCACAATGACGATGATAATTTCAACTTGTGTCCAGGGGCAGTAATGCTTCCAACAGTCTGTGCTTGGAACCTTTCCTGGGAGACCAGTATTACATTCCGATTCACTACGGCAACATTACTGTTACCCTTGCGCATTCACACTGACGATGAAGCACAGAAATTGCATCGGGTTTGAATGCAAATGTTACAGGGCCGACTTGTGTGTAGGGGGAGCCACGCTTCAAACACTCTGTGTATGAACCATTCCTGTGGGCGAGTATTAGATTCTATGCACCACGACAGGTTTGCTGTAACCCTTGCACCTTCACATTGGCGATGAAAAGCACAAATTGCATCGGGACTGAATAGAAAAGTCACAATGCCGACTTCTGTCCTTGGGGTGCTTCGCTTCTATCAGGCTGTGCTTGGAATCTTTCCTGGGAAACGGTTAGTAGATTCCGATGCACCATTGCAGGTTTACTGTAACACTTGGACCTTCATATTGACGCTAAAACACTGAAACTGCATCGGGGTTGAATGCAAAAGACTCCATGCCGACTTGTTTTCGGGGGAGTTACGCCTCAACCAGCCTGTGTTGGAAACGTTCCTGGGAGACAAGTATTATATTCCTGATCACTACCGCAGGTTTACTGTAACCCTTGGACTTTCACACTGACGATGAAACACATGATTTGCACCGGGTTTAAATACAAATGGCACAATGCCGAATTCGGTCCACAGGGTTTAACGCTTCAAACAATCATTGCTTGGAACCTTTCCTGGGTGACCAGTATTAGATTCTGATGAACCGCCGCAGGTTTACTGTAACCATTGTACCTTCACACTGACGATGCAACACAGAATTTGTATCGGGATTGAATACAAAAGGCACAATGCAATCTCATGTCCAGGGAGAGCAACGCTTAAAACAGCCTGTATTGGAACCTTACTTGGGATTTCAGTATTGGAAACGTTGCTGGGAGACAAGTATTATATTCCTAATCACTACCGCAGGTTTACTGTAACCCTTGGACCATCACATTGACGGTGAAACACGGAAATAGCATCGGGATTGGATACAAAAGACACAACGGCATCGTCTGTCCAGGGGAAGTAACGCTCCAACCAGTCTGTGAACCATTCCTAGTAAACCAGTATCAGATTCTTATGCACCACGGTAGGTTTACCGTAACCCTAGGACTTTGAAATTGACGATGAAACACAAAACTGCATCGGGTTTGAACACAAAGTGCACAATGGCGACTTCTGTCCATGGGGAAGTAACGCATAAAACGGTCTTTGCTTGGAACTTTTCCTGGGAGACCAGTATTAGATTCTTATGCACCATGGCAGGTTTACTGTTACCTTTGGACCTGCACATTGACGATGAAACAGATATTGCATAGGTATTAAGTACAAATCGCACAATGCCGACATGAGTCAAGGGGGAGTTACATTAAACAGAGTCTGTGCTTTGAATACAAAAATGAAAATGCTGACTTCTGTCGAGGGGGTCCACGTTTTAGTCTGCTTTGAAACTTTCCTCGGAGTTCAGTATGAGGTTCCGATGCATCACTGTAGGTTTACTGTAACCCTTGGAACTTCCAGTTGACGATGAAAGACAGAATTGCATCGGGTTTGAATACAAAAGGCACAATGACGACTTATGTCAAGAGGGAGCAACGCTTCAAACAGTCTGTGTGTTGAGTTTCCTTGCATATCAGTATTAGATTCCGATGCACCACGGCAGGTTTACTGTAACCCTTGGACAGTCACATTGACGATGAAACACTAAAATTTCATAGGGAATGATACAAAAGGCACAATGCTAAATTCTGTCTAGGCGGAGTAATGCTTTAAACAATCTGTGTCTGAAACATTCCTTGGATTTCAGTATTAGATTCCGATGCACCACTGCAGGTTTACTGTAACACTCGGACCATCACAGTGATGATGAAACACAGTAATTGCATCGCGTATGAATACAAAAGCCCCAATGTTGACTTGTGTCCAGGGGAGTAATAATTCAAACAGTATCTGTTGGAAACGTTCATGGGTCGCCTGTTCGATATCCGATGCACCACTGCAGGTCCACTGTAATCCTTGGACCGTTACGTTGGCGATGAAACACATAAATTGCAGGGGGATATAATTCAAAAGGCACAATGCCGAATTCTGTCCAGGGGGAGTAACGCTACAAACCGTCTGTGCCTCGAACCTTTCCTGTGAGTCGGGCAGTAGATTCCGATGCTCCTCTGGAGGTTTACTGTACCCCCTGAAACATCACAATGACAATGTAACGAAGAAATGGCATCGGGATTAACTACAAAATGCACAATGCCGACCTGTGTCCAGGGGGAATAACGCTTTAAACAGTCTGTGTTGGAACCATATGCATCGGGATTGAATACAAAATTCGCAATGCCTATTTCCCTCCAGGGGCAGTAAGGTTTCAAACAGCCTGTGTCTGAAACTTTCCTGGGATTTCAGTATTAGTTTCCGATGCACCACTGAAGGTTTATTGTAACCCTTGAAGCATCTCAGTGACGATTAAACACACAAGTGGCATCGGGATTGACTACAAAAAAGGGACAATGCAGACTTCTGCGCTGGGGAAGTAACGCTCCAAAGAGTCGGTCTTGGAAACATTCCTGGCAGACCAGTATTACATTCTGATGCACGACGGCAGGTTCACTGTAACCCTTGGACCTTCACATTGACGATGAAACACACAAATTGCATTGGGAGTGAATACAAAAGTCATAATGCCGAATTCTGTCCGTGGAATCGGGTAGTAGATTCCGATGCACCGTTGCAAGTTTACTGTATCATTTGGACCTTCAAATTGAAACTGCATCGGGATTGAATACAAAAGGCACAATGACTACTTCTCTCAAGGGGAGAGTTGCGCTTCAAACAGTCTGTGTTGGAACCTTTCCTGGGAGCCCAGTATTTCATTCCGATTCACTACGGCAAGATTACTGTTACCCTTGTACATTCACATTGACGATGAAGCACAGAAATTGCATCGGGTTTGAATGCAAAAGGCACAATGCCGACTTGTGGATAGGGGGAATCAAGCATCAAACAGTCTGTGTTGGAAACGTTCCAGGGAGACCAGTATTACATTCTGTATCGCCACTGCAGGATTACTATACCACTTATACTTTCAAATTGACGATGAAACACAGATATTGCATCGGGATTGAATACAAAAGCACTATGCCGACTTCCCTCCAGATGGCGTGACACTTCAAACTGTGTTGGAACCATTACTGGGAGAGTAGTTTTAGATTCTGATGCACCACGGCAAGTTTGCTGTAACCCTTCGACCTTCACATTGATGATGAAAGACAGAAATTTAAGAGAGGGAATGATTACAAAAGACACAATGGCGACTTCTGTCCAGGAGGAGTAACGCTTCAAATGGTCTGTGTTTGTAACCTTTCCTGTAAGTCGAGTAGTAGATTCAGATGCACAACTGCAGGTTTACTCTAACACTTGGACCTTCAAATTGACTCATGAAAGATAGAAATTGCATCGGGATTGAATACAAAACGCACAATGACTACCTCTCTCAAGGGTAGAGTTACACTTCAAACAGTCTGTGTTGGACCATTCCTGGGAGTCCAGTATTACATTTCGATGCACTACGGCAAATATTACTATTACCCTTGTACTTTCACATTCACGCTGAAACGCAGAAATTAAATCGGGTTTGAATGGAAAAATCACAATGCCGATTTGTGTGTAGGGGGGGTCACGCTTCAAACACTCTTTGTTTGAACCATTCCTGGGACACGAGTATTATATTCTGTTCAACACGACAGGTTTGCCGTAACCCTTGGATCTTCACATTGACGATAAAACACACGAATTTCATCGGGAGTGAATACAAAAGACACAATGCCGACTGCTGTCCGTGAGGTGCATCGCTTTCAACAGTCTGTACTTGGAACCTTCCCTGGGAGTCGAGTAGTTGATACCGATGCACCACTGCACGTTTATTGTAACACTTGGACAATGACATTGACGATAAAACAAAGAAATAGCATTGTGATTGAATACAAGAGGCACAATAATGACTTCTGTCCTAGGCGAGTAACGCACAAAAGAGTGTGTGTTGGAAAAGTTCCTGGAAGATCAGTATAAGGTTCCGAATCACCACTGCAGGTTTACTGTAACACTTGAACCTTCAAATTGAAGATGACACACAGAAATTGCATCGGGATTGAATACAAATGGCGCAATGCCGACTTCTGTCCAGTGGGAGTAACGCTTCAAACAGCCTGTGTTGGAAACTTTCCTGGGAGACGAGTATTAGATTCTGTTGCACCACGGCAGGTTTACTGTAACCCTTGGACCTTCAAATTGACGATGAAACACACAAATTGCATCCGGAGTGAATACAAAAGTCACAATGCCTACTTCTGTCCGTGGGGTGCTACGCATCCAACAGTTTGTGCTTGAAACCTTTCCTGGGGGTCGAGTAGTAGATTCTGTTGTGCCACTGCAGGTTTACTGTAACACTTGGACCTTCACATTGACGATGAAACACTGAAACTGCATCAGGTTTGAATACAAAAGGCACAGTGACTACTTCTCTCAATGAGGGAGTTACGCTTCAACAAGTCTGTTATTGAGTCCAGTGTTAGATTCCGATGCACTACGACAACATTACTGTTACCCTTGTACATTCACATTGCCGATGAAGCACAGAAATTGCATCGCGTTTGAATGCAAAAGTCACAATGCCGACTTCTGTCCGTGGGGTGCTGTAATACAGATATTGCATTGGGTTTGAATGAAAAAGTCACAATGCCGACTTGTGTATAGGGGGAGTCATGCATCAAACCTTCTGCGTTGGAAACGTTTCTGGGGGACCAGTATAACATTCCGAATCACCACTGCAGGTTTACTCTAACTCGTGGACCTTCAAATTGACAAAAACACACTCAAATTGCATCAATGTGATTGTGCAAGTGTTACAGTAAAATTACAGTATGCATCGGAATCCACTACCGGTCGCCAAGGAAAGATTCAAAACACAGAATGTTTGAAGCGTTACACCCCCTTGGACAGAAGTCGGCATTGTCCTTTTGTATTCAATCCCGATGCAATTTCTGTGCATCATCGTTAATGTGGTGGTACAAGGGTTACAGTAAAAATGTCGTGGTGCGTAGGAATCTAATGCTTGTCTCCTAGGTAAGTTTCAAACACAGAACGTTTGACGCGTTGCTTCTTCAGTACATATGTCGGCATTGTACCTTTTGTATTCATTCCCGATGCAATTTCTGTGTCTCATCGTCTATGTGAGGGTCCAAGTGTTAAAATATACCTGAGGTGGATTTCGGAATTTAACACTGGTCTCTCAAAAAGTGTATAAAGCACTGACTGTTTAAAGATTTACTCCCCCTGGAGAGAAGTCGGTAATGTGTGATTTGCATTCAATCCCGATGCAATTTCTGTGTTTCATCGTCAATGTGAAGGTCCAAGGGTTACAGTAAACGTGCAGTGGTGCAGCGGAATCTACAAATTTTCTCTCAGGAAAGATTATAACAAAGACAATTTGAAGTTTTAATAACCCTGGACAGATGTCTGCTTTTTGATTTTGTATTCAATCGCGAAGCAATTGCTCTGTTGCATCGTCAATGTGACAGTAGAATGGTTAGAATATACCCGCAGTGGTGCATCGGAATCTACTACAGGTCCTCAAGGAAAGTTTCATAGCACAGAAACGTTTCTCGGCCTAACACAAGTCGGCATTGAGCCTTTTGCACGTACAACTCATGCAATTTGTGTGTTTCATCGTCAATGTGAAGGTCGAAGGGTTTCAGTAAACCCGCAGTGGTGACTCGGAATGTAAAACTGGTTTCTCAGGAACGTTTCCAACACAGACTGATTGAAGCGTGACTCCCTCTGGACACAAGTGGGCGTTGTGCATTTTGCATTCAAACCCGATGCGATTTCAGTGTTTCATCGTAAATGTGAAGGTCCAAGGGTTAATGTAAACCTGCCGTGGTGCATCGGAATCTGATACTGGAAACCCAGGAAATGTTCCAACACATGCTGTTTAGAGCGTTACTCCCCCTGCACAGAAATCGCCATTTGGCCCTTTGTATTCAATCCCGATGCTATTTCCGTGTTTCATCGTTAATGTGATTGTCTAAGGGTTACAGTATACCTGCATTGATGCATCGGAATTTACTACTGGGCTCTCAGGAAAAGTTCCAAGCAGCAACCGTTTGAAGCGTTACTCCCCCTGGACATAAGTCAGCATTGTGGCTTTTGTATACAATCCTGATGCAAATCCTGTGTTTCAGCGTCGGTGTGAAGGTCCAAGGGTTACAGTAAACATGCAGTGGTGCATCGGAATCTACTACTCGACTCCCAGGAAAGGTCCCAAGCACAGACTGTTGGAAGTGTAGCACCACACGGACAGAAGTCGGCACTGTGACTTTTGTATTCACTCCCGATGCATTTTGTGCGTTTCATCGTCAATGTGAAGGTCCAAGGGTTACAGTAAACCTGCCATGGTGCACAGACTCTAATACTCGTCTCCCAGGAATGGTTCCAACACAGACTGTTTGGAGCGTTACTCGCCCTGGACAGAAGTCGTTATTGTGCTTTTTGTATTCAATCCCTATGCTATTTCTGTAACACGTCCGATGTACAACGCAAGGTTTGCTGTAACCCCTGGACAGTCACAATGACGATGAAACACAGAAATTCCGATTCGACAGTATAAGTTCACTGGGACCCTTGGACATTCACATTGACGATGAAACACAGAAATTGCATGTGGGTTGAATACAAAAGGCACAATGCCCACTTCTGTCCAGGGGGAGTAATTCCTCCAACAGTCTGTGTTTCACATTTTCCTGGGAGACCAGTATTTGATTGAAATGCACCATGGTAAGTTTACTGTAACCCTTGGACGTACGCACTGACGATGAAACACAGAATTGGCATAGTAATTCAATACAAAAGGCAAAATGCGGACTTATATCCATGGGGAGTAACGCTTCGAACTGTCTTTGCTTGGAACCTTTCCTGGCAATCCAGTACTAAATTCTGATCCACCACGGCATGCCTACTCTAACCCTTCGAGATTCATACTGACTATGAAACACAGAAATCGTTCGGTATTCAATAGAAAAGGCACAACGTCGACTTAAGTCCAGGTGGAGTTACGCTTCAAACAGTCTGTGCTTGGATTCTTTCCTGGGACACCCGTAGTACATTACGATGTCACACTGCAAGCTTGCTGTAACCCTTAGACATTCACATTGACGATGAACCACAGAAATTGCATAGTGACTGAACATAAAATGAACAATGCCGACTTCTGTCCAGGGGGAGTAAGGCCTCAAACAGTCTGTGACTGTTCCTTTCCACTGAGACAAGTAGTAGATTCCGCTGCACCACTGCACGTTTACTGTAACCATTGGAACTTTACATTGACGTTCAAACACAGAAATTACACCGGGATTGAAAACAAAAGGCAAAATGCAGACATCTGTTAAGGGTTATTAACGCTTCGAACAGTCTGTGCTTTATACCCTTATTGGGAGACCAGTATTAAAGTCCGATAACCACCTCATGTTTAGTTTAACTCTTGGACCCTCACATCTACGATGAAACACAGTAATTTCATCGGGATTTAATACAAATGGAACAATGCCGGCATCTGTACATAAGAAGTAACGCGTCAAACAGTCTGTGTTTGAAACATTCCAGGGAGACAAGCATTAGATTGCGTTGCAACACGGCAGGTTTACTGTAAGCCTTGGACCCCACATTGAGGATGAAACACAGAAGCTGCATCGGAATTGAATACAAAAGCACAACTCTAACTTCGGTCCTGGGGGAGTTACGCTTTAAAGAGTCTGTGCTTCGAACATTTCCTGAGAGTCCTCTAGTAGATTCCGATGCTCCACTTCAATTTTACGGGAGGTTTACTGTAACCCTTGGACCTCCACGTTGACGATGAAACACAGATATTGCATCGGGATTGAATACAAAAGCACTATGCCGACTTCCCTCCAGATGGCGTGACACTTCAAACTGTGTTGGAACCATTACTGGGAGAGTAGTTTTAGATTCTGATGCACCACGGCAAGTTTGCTGTAACCCTTCGACCTTCACATTGATGATGAAAGACAGAAATTTAAGAGAGGGAATGATTACAAAAGACACAATGGCGACTTCTGTCCAGGAGGAGTAACGCTTCAAATGGTCTGTGTTTGTAACCTTTCCTGTAAGTCGAGTAGTAGATTCAGATGCACAACTGCAGGTTTACTCTAACACTTGGACCTTCAAATTGACTCATGAAAGATAGAAATTGCATCGGGATTGAATACAAAACGCACAATGACTACCTCTCTCAAGGGTAGAGTTACACTTCAAACAGTCTGTGTTGGACCATTCCTGGGAGTCCAGTATTACATTTCGATGCACTACGGCAAATATTACTATTACCCTTGTACTTTCACATTCACGCTGAAACGCAGAAATTAAATCGGGTTTGAATGGAAAAATCACAATGCCGATTTGTGTGTAGGGGGGGTCACGCTTCAAACACTCTTTGTTTGAACCATTCCTGGGACACGAGTATTATATTCTGTTCAACACGACAGGTTTGCCGTAACCCTTGGATCTTCACATTGACGATAAAACACACGAATTTCATCGGGAGTGAATACAAAAGACACAATGCCGACTGCTGTCCGTGAGGTGCATCGCTTTCAACAGTCTGTACTTGGAACCTTCCCTGGGAGTCGAGTAGTTGATACCGATGCACCACTGCACGTTTATTGTAACACTTGGACAATGACATTGACGATAAAACAAAGAAATAGCATTGTGATTGAATACAAGAGGCACAATAATGACTTCTGTCCTAGGCGAGTAACGCACAAAAGAGTGTGTGTTGGAAAAGTTCCTGGAAGATCAGTATAAGGTTCCGAATCACCACTGCAGGTTTACTGTAACACTTGAACCTTCAAATTGAAGATGACACACAGAAATTGCATCGGGATTGAATACAAATGGCGCAATGCCGACTTCTGTCCAGTGGGAGTAACGCTTCAAACAGCCTGTGTTGGAAACTTTCCTGGGAGACGAGTATTAGATTCTGTTGCACCACGGCAGGTTTACTGTAACCCTTGGACCTTCAAATTGACGATGAAACACACAAATTGCATCCGGAGTGAATACAAAAGTCACAATGCCTACTTCTGTCCGTGGGGTGCTACGCATCCAACAGTTTGTGCTTGAAACCTTTCCTGGGGGTCGAGTAGTAGATTCTGTTGTGCCACTGCAGGTTTACTGTAACACTTGGACCTTCACATTGACGATGAAACACTGAAACTGCATCAGGTTTGAATACAAAAGGCACAGTGACTACTTCTCTCAATGAGGGAGTTACGCTTCAACAAGTCTGTTATTGAGTCCAGTGTTAGATTCCGATGCACTACGACAACATTACTGTTACCCTTGTACATTCACATTGCCGATGAAGCACAGAAATTGCATCGCGTTTGAATGCAAAAGTCACAATGCCGACTTCTGTCCGTGGGGTGCTGTAATACAGATATTGCATTGGGTTTGAATGAAAAAGTCACAATGCCGACTTGTGTATAGGGGGAGTCATGCATCAAACCTTCTGCGTTGGAAACGTTTCTGGGGGACCAGTATAACATTCCGAATCACCACTGCAGGTTTACTCTAACTCGTGGACCTTCAAATTGACAAAAACACACTCAAATTGCATCAATGTGATTGTGCAAGTGTTACAGTAAAATTACAGTATGCATCGGAATCCACTACCGGTCGCCAAGGAAAGATTCAAAACACAGAATGTTTGAAGCGTTACACCCCCTTGGACAGAAGTCGGCATTGTCCTTTTGTATTCAATCCCGATGCAATTTCTGTGCATCATCGTTAATGTGGTGGTACAAGGGTTACAGTAAAAATGTCGTGGTGCGTAGGAATCTAATGCTTGTCTCCTAGGTAAGTTTCAAACACAGAACGTTTGACGCGTTGCTTCTTCAGTACATATGTCGGCATTGTACCTTTTGTATTCATTCCCGATGCAATTTCTGTGTCTCATCGTCTATGTGAGGGTCCAAGTGTTAAAATATACCTGAGGTGGATTTCGGAATTTAACACTGGTCTCTCAAAAAGTGTATAAAGCACTGACTGTTTAAAGATTTACTCCCCCTGGAGAGAAGTCGGTAATGTGTGATTTGCATTCAATCCCGATGCAATTTCTGTGTTTCATCGTCAATGTGAAGGTCCAAGGGTTACAGTAAACGTGCAGTGGTGCAGCGGAATCTACAAATTTTCTCTCAGGAAAGATTATAACAAAGACAATTTGAAGTTTTAATAACCCTGGACAGATGTCTGCTTTTTGATTTTGTATTCAATCGCGAAGCAATTGCTCTGTTGCATCGTCAATGTGACAGTAGAATGGTTAGAATATACCCGCAGTGGTGCATCGGAATCTACTACAGGTCCTCAAGGAAAGTTTCATAGCACAGAAACGTTTCTCGGCCTAACACAAGTCGGCATTGAGCCTTTTGCACGTACAACTCATGCAATTTGTGTGTTTCATCGTCAATGTGAAGGTCGAAGGGTTTCAGTAAACCCGCAGTGGTGACTCGGAATGTAAAACTGGTTTCTCAGGAACGTTTCCAACACAGACTGATTGAAGCGTGACTCCCTCTGGACACAAGTGGGCGTTGTGCATTTTGCATTCAAACCCGATGCGATTTCAGTGTTTCATCGTAAATGTGAAGGTCCAAGGGTTAATGTAAACCTGCCGTGGTGCATCGGAATCTGATACTGGAAACCCAGGAAATGTTCCAACACATGCTGTTTAGAGCGTTACTCCCCCTGCACAGAAATCGCCATTTGGCCCTTTGTATTCAATCCCGATGCTATTTCCGTGTTTCATCGTTAATGTGATTGTCTAAGGGTTACAGTATACCTGCATTGATGCATCGGAATTTACTACTGGGCTCTCAGGAAAAGTTCCAAGCAGCAACCGTTTGAAGCGTTACTCCCCCTGGACATAAGTCAGCATTGTGGCTTTTGTATACAATCCTGATGCAAATCCTGTGTTTCAGCGTCGGTGTGAAGGTCCAAGGGTTACAGTAAACATGCAGTGGTGCATCGGAATCTACTACTCGACTCCCAGGAAAGGTCCCAAGCACAGACTGTTGGAAGTGTAGCACCACACGGACAGAAGTCGGCACTGTGACTTTTGTATTCACTCCCGATGCATTTTGTGCGTTTCATCGTCAATGTGAAGGTCCAAGGGTTACAGTAAACCTGCCATGGTGCACAGACTCTAATACTCGTCTCCCAGGAATGGTTCCAACACAGACTGTTTGGAGCGTTACTCGCCCTGGACAGAAGTCGTTATTGTGCTTTTTGTATTCAATCCCTATGCTATTTCTGTAACACGTCCGATGTACAACGCAAGGTTTGCTGTAACCCCTGGACAGTCACAATGACGATGAAACACAGAAATTCCGATTCGACAGTATAAGTTCACTGGGACCCTTGGACATTCACATTGACGATGAAACACAGAAATTGCATGTGGGTTGAATACAAAAGGCACAATGCCCACTTCTGTCCAGGGGGAGTAATTCCTCCAACAGTCTGTGTTTCACATTTTCCTGGGAGACCAGTATTTGATTGAAATGCACCATGGTAAGTTTACTGTAACCCTTGGACGTACGCACTGACGATGAAACACAGAATTGGCATAGTAATTCAATACAAAAGGCAAAATGCGGACTTATATCCATGGGGAGTAACGCTTCGAACTGTCTTTGCTTGGAACCTTTCCTGGCAATCCAGTACTAAATTCTGATCCACCACGGCATGCCTACTCTAACCCTTCGAGATTCATACTGACTATGAAACACAGAAATCGTTCGGTATTCAATAGAAAAGGCACAACGTCGACTTAAGTCCAGGTGGAGTTACGCTTCAAACAGTCTGTGCTTGGATTCTTTCCTGGGACACCCGTAGTACATTACGATGTCACACTGCAAGCTTGCTGTAACCCTTAGACATTCACATTGACGATGAACCACAGAAATTGCATAGTGACTGAACATAAAATGAACAATGCCGACTTCTGTCCAGGGGGAGTAAGGCCTCAAACAGTCTGTGATTGTTCCTTTCCACTGAGACAAGTAGTAGATTCCGCTGCACCACTGCACGTTTACTGTAACCATTGGAACTTTACATTGACGTTCAAACACAGAAATTACACCGGGATTGAAAACAAAAGGCAAAATGCAGACATCTGTTAAGGGTTATTAACGCTTCGAACAGTCTGTGCTTTATACCCTTATTGGGAGACCAGTATTAAAGTCCGATAACCACCTCATGTTTAGTTTAACTCTTGGACCCTCACATCTACGATGAAACACAGCAATTTCATCGGGATTTAATACAAATGGAACAATGCCGGCATCTGTACATAAGAAGTAACGCGTCAAACAGTCTGTGTTTGAAACATTCCAGGGAGACAAGCATTAGATTGCGTTGCAACACGGCAGGTTTACTGTAAGCCTTGGACCCCACATTGAGGATGAAACACAGAAGCTGCATCGGAATTGAATACAAAAGCACAACTCTAACTTCGGTCCTGGGGGAGTTACGCTTTAAAGAGTCTGTGCTTCGAACATTTCCTGAGAGTCCTCTAGTAGATTCCGATGCTCCACTTCAATTTTACGGGAGGTTTACTGTAACCCTTGGACCTCCACGTTGACGATGAAACACAGATATTGCATCGGGATTGAATACAAAAGCTACTTTGCCGACCTCTGTCCAGGGAAAGTAACGCATCAAACAGTTTGTGTTGGAACCTTCCCTGGCAGACTTGTAAGAGATTCCGATGCACTACGGGAGGTTTACTGTAACCCTTGGACCACCACATTGACGATGAAACACAGAAATTGCATCGGGATTGAATACAGAAGCAACAATGCCGACTTCTGTCTGTAGCTAGTAACGCTTCAAGCAGTTTGTGTTGGAACCTTCCCTAGGAGACCTGTAAGAGATTCCGATGCACCACAGGAGTTTTACTGTAAACCTTCGATCTCCACATTGACGATGAAACACAGAAATTGCATCGAGTTTGAATACAAACCTACACTGCCGACTTCTGTCCGAAGTGAGTAAGGCTTCAGACAGTTTGTGTTGGAACCATCCCTGGCAGACCTGTATTAGATTCTCAGGCACCATGGGAGGTTTACAGTAACCCTTGGATCTCCACATAAACGATGAAACACAGAAATTGCGTCGGGGCTTAATACAAAACCTACAATGCCGAATTCTGTCCATGAGGACTAACACTTCAAACACTTTGTGTTGCTACAATCCCTGGCACACCTGTATTAGATTCCCATGCACCACGGGAGGTTTACTTAAACCCTTGGACCTCCACATTGACGATGATACCCAGAAATTGCATAGGGATTGAATACAAAAGCTACATTGCCGATTTCTGCTCAGGGGGAGTAACGCTTCAATTAGTTTGCCTTGGAACCTTTCCAGGAAGACTTGTATAAAATTACGATGCACCACGGGATGTTACTGTAAACCTTCGACCTCCACATTGTCGATGAAACACAGAACTTGCATCGGGATTGAATACAAAAGCTACATCGCCGATTTCTGCTCAGGGGGAGCAACGCTTCAAACGGTTTGCCTTGGAACCTTCCCAGGCAGACATGTATAAAATTACGATGCACCACGGGATGTTACTGCAACCCTTGGACCTCAACATTAACGATGAATCACAGAAATTGCATCGGGTTTGAATAGAAAAGTTACAACGACAGCTCCTGTCTGAACGGAGTAACGCTTCAAACAATTTGTGTTGGAACCTTCCCTGGCAGACCTGTGTTAGATTCCGATGCACCACAGCAGTTTCACTTATCCCTTGGACCTCCACATTCACAATGAAACACAGAAATTGCATCCGCATTGACTACAAAAGCTGCAATGCTGATTTCTGTCCGGTGGGGGAACGCTTCAAACAGTTTGTGTTACAAACCTTCCCTGGCAGATCTGTATTACATGCCGATGCACCACAGGAATTTTACTGTAACCGTTGGACCTTAACATTAACGATGAAACACAGAAATTGCATCGGGATTTAATACAAAAGCTAAAATGCCGTCTTCTGCCCGTGGGGAGTGACACTTCAAACAGTTTGCGTTGGAACCTTCCCAGGCAGTCCGGTATTAGTTTCCGATGCACAACGGGAGGTTTACTGGAACTCTTGAACCTCCACATTGACGATGAAACACAGAAATAGCATCGGGATTGAATACAAAAGCTACAATGTCAACTTCTGTGCTAAGGGAGTAACGCTTCAAAGAATTTGTGCTGGAACCTACCCTGGCAGACCTGTATTAGTTTGCGCTGTACCACGAAAGGTTTACTGTATCCCTTGGTCCTCCATATTGACGATAAAACGATTGTGTTGGAAGCTTCCCTAGCAGACCTATTAGAGATTCCGATGCACCACGGGAAGTTTACTGTAACCCTTGGACTTCCACATTGACGATGAAGCGCAGAAATTGCATCGGGATTGAATACAAAAGCTACATTGCCGAATTCTGTCCAGGGGGAGTAGCGCTTCATACAGTATATGTTGGGACCTTTCCTGGCAGACCTGTATTAGATTCCGATGCGCCACGGGGTGTTTACTGTAACCCTTGGACTTCCACATTGACGATGAAGCACAGAAATTTCATCGGGATTGAATTCAAAAGCTACATTGCCGAATTCTGTCCATGGGGAGTAGCGCATCATACAGTATGCTTTGGGACCTTTCCTGGCAGACCTGTATTAGATTCCGATGCACCACGGGATGTTTACTGTAACCCTTGGACTTCTACATTGACGATGGATCACAGAAATTCCGCAGTGATTGAACATAAAAGTTACAATGCCGACTTCTGTACGTGGGGACTAACGCTTCAAACAGTTTGTGTTGGAACCATCCCAGGCAGACCTGTATTAGAGTACGATGCACCACGTGAGGCTTCCTATAAACCATTGGACCTTCAAATTAACAATGAAACACAGATATTGCATCGGCAGTAGAAACAAAAGCTACAATGCCGACTTCTGTCCAAAAGGGATAACGCTTCATACAGATTGTGTATTACCATCTCTGGCACACCTGTAAGATTCAAAATGGTTCAAATGGCTCTGAGCACTATGGGACTCAACTGCTGAGGTCATTAGTCCCCTAGAACTTAGAACTAGTTAAGCCTAACTAACCTAAGGACATCACAAACATCCATGCCCGAGGCAGGATTCGAGCCGGCGACCGTAGCGGTCTTGCGGTTCCAGACTGCAGCGCCTTTAACCGCACGGCCACTTCGGCCGGCACACCTGTAAGAGTTCCCGATGCACCACGGCAAGTTTACTGTAACCCTTGGACTTCCACATTGACGATGAAAAACAGAAAATTCACTTGGTTTGAATACAAAAGCTACAATGCAGACTTCTGTCTACTGGGAGTAACGCTTCAAACAGCTTCTGTCGGAAACTTCCCTGGCAGACCTGTATAAGATTCCGGTGCACCACAGGATGCTTACTATAACACTTGGACCTCCACATTGACGATAAAACACAGAAATTGCATTGGAATTGAATACAAAAGCTACATTGCCGATTTCTGCTCAGGGGGAGTAACGCTTCAATTAGTTTGCCTTGGAACCTTTCCAGGAAGACTTGTATAAAATTACGATGCACCACGGGATGTTACTGTAAACCTTCGACCTCCACATTGTCGATGAAACACAGAACTTGCATCGGGATTGAATACAAAAGCTACATCGCCGATTTCTGCTCAGGGGGAGCAACGCTTCAAACGGTTTGCCTTGGAACCTTCCCAGGCAGACATGTATAAAATTACGATGCACCACGGGATGTTACTGCAACCCTTGGACCTCAACATTAACGATGAATCACAGAAATTGCATCGGGTTTGAATAGAAAAGTTACAACGACAGCTCCTGTCTGAACGGAGTAACGCTTCAAACAATTTGTGTTGGAACCTTCCCTGGCAGACCTGTGTTAGATTCCGATGCACCACAGCAGTTTCACTTATCCCTTGGACCTCCACATTCACAATGAAACACAGAAATTGCATCCGCATTGACTACAAAAGCTGCAATGCTGATTTCTGTCCGGTGGGGGAACGCTTCAAACAGTTTGTGTTACAAACCTTCCCTGGCAGATCTGTATTACATGCCGATGCACCACAGGAATTTTACTGTAACCGTTGGACCTTAACATTAACGATGAAACACAGAAATTGCATCGGGATTTAATACAAAAGCTAAAATGCCGTCTTCTGCCCGTGGGGAGTGACACTTCAAACAGTTTGCGTTGGAACCTTCCCAGGCAGTCCGGTATTAGTTTCCGATGCACAACGGGAGGTTTACTGGAACTCTTGAACCTCCACATTGACGATGAAACACAGAAATAGCATCGGGATTGAATACAAAAGCTACAATGTCAACTTCTGTGCTAAGGGAGTAACGCTTCAAAGAATTTGTGCTGGAACCTACCCTGGCAGACCTGTATTAGTTTGCGCTGTACCACGAAAGGTTTACTGTATCCCTTGGTCCTCCATATTGACGATAAAACGATTGTGTTGGAAGCTTCCCTAGCAGACCTATTAGAGATTCCGATGCACCACGGGAAGTTTACTGTAACCCTTGGACTTCCACATTGACGATGAAGCGCAGAAATTGCATCGGGATTGAATACAAAAGCTACATTGCCGAATTCTGTCCAGGGGGAGTAGCGCTTCATACAGTATATGTTGGGACCTTTCCTGGCAGACCTGTATTAGATTCCGATGCGCCACGGGGTGTTTACTGTAACCCTTGGACTTCCACATTGACGATGAAGCACAGAAATTTCATCGGGATTGAATTCAAAAGCTACATTGCCGAATTCTGTCCATGGGGAGTAGCGCATCATACAGTATGCTTTGGGACCTTTCCTGGCAGACCTGTATTAGATTCCGATGCACCACGGGATGTTTACTGTAACCCTTGGACTTCTACATTGACGATGGATCACAGAAATTCCGCAGTGATTGAACATAAAAGTTACAATGCCGACTTCTGTACGTGGGGACTAACGCTTCAAACAGTTTGTGTTGGAACCATCCCAGGCAGACCTGTATTAGATTACGATGCACCACGTGAGGCTTCCTATAAACCATTGGACCTTCAAATTAACAATGAAACACAGATATTGCATCGGCAGTAGAAACAAAAGCTACAATGCCGACTTCTGTCCAAAAGGGATAACGCTTCATACAGATTGTGTATTACCATCTCTGGCACACCTGTAAGATTCAAAATGGTTCAAATGGCTCTGAGCACTATGGGACTCAACTGCTGAGGTCATTAGTCCCCTAGAACTTAGAACTAGTTAAGCCTAACTAACCTAAGGACATCACAAACATCCATGCCCGAGGCAGGATTCGAGCCGGCGACCGTAGCGGTCTTGCGGTTCCAGACTGCAGCGCCTTTAACCGCACGGCCACTTCGGCCGGCACACCTGTAAGAGTTCCCGATGCACCACGGCAAGTTTACTGTAACCCTTGGACTTCCACATTGACGATGAAAAACAGAAAATTCACTTGGTTTGAATACAAAAGCTACAATGCAGACTTCTGTCTACTGGGAGTAACGCTTCAAACAGCTTCTGTCGGAAACTTCCCTGGCAGACCTGTATAAGATTCCGATGCACCACAGGATGCTTACTATAACACTTGGACCTCCACATTGACGATAAAACACAGAAATTGCATTGGAATTGAATACAAAAGATACAATGCCGATTTCTGGCCATGGTTAGTAACGCTTCAATAAGTTAGTGTTGGAACCTTTCCAGGCAGTCTTGTATTAGGTTCTGATGCACGACTGGAGGTTTACTGTAACCCTTGGACCACCACATTGACGATGGAACACAGAAATTGCATCCAGATTCAATACAAAAGCTACAATGCCGACTTGTTTCTGAAGGGAGTAACCAGGGAAGGTTCCAACACGAACTGTTTGAAGCGATACTCTCACTGTACAGAAATCAGCAGCGTCACTCCTCCTTTACAGAAGACGGCAATGTAGCTTTTGTATTCAATCCTGATGCAATATCTGTGTTTAATCGTCATTGTGGAGGACCAAGGGTTACAGCAAAACTCCTGTGGTGCATCGGAATCTAATACAGGTTTGCCAGGGAAGGTTCCAACACAAACTGTTTTAAGCGTTACTCCCTTCGGAAAGAAGGAGACATTGTAGCATTTGTATTGAATCTGGATGCAATTTCTGTGTTTCATCGTCAATGTGGAGGTCCAAGGTTTACAGTAAAACTCCTGTGGTGCAGATTTGTAACAGAATCCGATTCATTACGGGAGGTTTACTGTAACCCTTGGACCTCCACATAGACGACGAAACACGGAAATTGCAACGGGATTGAATACAAATGTTACAATGCCGACTTGTGTCCGAAGAGAGTAATGCTTCAAACAGTTTGCGTTTGAACCTTCCCTGGCAGACCTGGATTAGATTCCAAAGCACGGCAGGATTCTTACTGTAACCAATGGACCTCCGCATTGACAATGAAACACAGAATTAGCATCGGGATAGAATGCAAAAGTTACAAGGCCGACTTGTGTCCGAAGGGAGTGGCTCTTCAAACAGTTTGTGTTGGAACCTTCCCTGGCAGACATGTATTAGATTCCGATGCACCACAGGAGTTTTACTGTAACCCCTGGACCTCCACATTGTCGATGAAACACAGAAATTGCATCGGGATTGAATACAAAAGCTATAGAGCTGATTTCTGTGCAGAGAGAGTAACGTTTCGAACACTTTCTGGTGGAACCTCCACTGACAGACCTCTATTAAATTCCGATTCCAATCGAGAAGTTTAAGGTAAGCCTTGGACCTCCACATTCACGATGAAAGACAGATATTCCATCGTGATTGAACACAAAAGTTACAAGGCCGACTTCTGTAAGAAGGGAGTAGCATTTCAAACTGTTTGTGTTGGAACCATCCCTGGCAGACCTATATTAGATTTCGATGCACCTCGGGAGGTTCACTGTTACCGTTGGACCAACACATTGGCATCAAAACACATAAATTGCATCGGGATGTAATACAAACCCTACAATAACGACATCTGTCTGTGTGGAGAAACCCTTCAAACACTTTGTGTTGGAACCTTCCCAGGTAGACCTGTATTAGAATACGATGCACCATGGGAGGTTTACTGTAACCCTTGAAACCCAACATTGACGATGAAACACAGATATTGCACCCTGCTTGAAGACAAAAGTTACAATGCCGACATCTGTCCGAAGGGAGTAACGCATCAAACAGTTTGTGTTGGAACCTTCCCTGGTAAACCTGTATTAGATTCCGGTGCACCACAGGAGTTTTACTGTAACCCTTGGACCTCCACATCGACTATGAAACACAGAAATTGCATCCAGATTCAATATAAATGCTACAATGTCTCCTTCTTTCCGAAGGGAGTAACGCTTAAAACAGTTTGTGTTGGAACGTTCCCTGGCAGACCTGTATTAGATTCCGATGCTCCACAGGAGTTTTACTGTAACTCTTGGACCTCCACATTCATGATGGAACACAGAAATTGCATCGCGATGGAATACAAATGCTCTAATGCTCATTTCTGTACAGAGAGTGTAACGCTTCAAACAGTTTGTGCTGGAACCTTCCCTGGGAGACCTGAATTAGATTCCGGTGCACCACGGGAGGTTTACTGTAACCCATGGACTTCCACATTGGCGACGAAACAGAGAAATTGCATCGGGATGGAATACAAAATCTACATTGTATACTTCTGTCCAGGGGGAGTAACCCTTCAAACAGTTTGTGTTTGAATCTTTCCTGGTAGAATTGTATGAGATTCCGATGCATTACGGGAGTTTACTTTAACACTTGGACTTCCACATTGACGATGAAACACAGAAAAGGCATCGGGATTGAATACAAAAGCTACAATGCCGACTTCTGTCCGAAGGGAATGACGCTTCAAACAGTTTGTGTTGCAACCTTCCCTGGCAGACCCGTATTAGATTCCGTTACACCACAGGATTCTACTGTGTTCCTTGGACCTCCACATTCACGATGAAACACAGATATTGCATCAGGATTGAATACAAAATCTACATTGCCGGCATCTGACCAGGGGGACTAACGCTGCAAACATTTTGCGTTTGGACATTCCGTGGCACCTGTGTAAGAGATTCCGATGCATTGTGCGTTGTTTTCTGTTACCCATGGACCTCCACATTGACGATGAATCACAGAAAGTGCATCGGGATTGAATACAAAAGCTATAATGCCTATTTTCTGTACAGAAAGAGTAACGTTTCGAGCAGTTTGCTTTGGATCCTTCCCTGGCAGACATGTATTAGATTTCAATGCACGACGGGAAGTTTACTGTAACCCTTGGACCTCCACATTGACCATGAAGCACAGAAATTCCATTGTGATTGAACACTATAGTTACAAGGCCGACTTCGGCCCGAAGGGAGTAACGCTACAAACAGTTTGTGTTCGAACCTCCCCTGGCACACCAGTATTAAATTCTGCTGCACGACAGAAGTTTTACTGTAACCCTTGGACCTCTACAGTGACGATGAAACACAGAAATAGCATCAGGATTGAATAGAAAAGTTACAAGGCAAACTTATGTCCGAAGGTGTGTTACGCTTCAAACAGTTTGTGTTGAAACCTTCCCTGGCAGACCTATATTATATTCCGATGCACCACGGGAGGTTTGCTGCAACCCTTGGACCTCCCCATTGCCAATGAAACACAGAAAGTCCTTCGGAATTTAATACAAAAGCTACAATGCTGACATGTGTCCGTGGGGAGAAACGCTTCACACACTTTGTGTTGGAACCTTCCCAGGCAGACCTGTATTACATTCCGATGCACGACAGGAGTTTTACTGTAAACCTTGGGCCTCACCATTGACGATGAAACACAGAAATTGCATCGGGATTGAATACTAAGGCTACAATGATTGCTTCTGTCTGAAGGCAGTTACGCTTCAAACAGTTTGTGTTGGAACCTTCCCTGGCAGACCTGTATTACATTTCGATGCATCACGATAGGTTTACTGTAACCTTTGGACCTCCACATTGGCACTGAAACACAGAAATTGCTTCGGGATTTAATACGAAAGTTACAATGCTTACATCTGTCTGTGGGGAGAAACGCTTCAAACACTATATAATGGAACCTTCCCAGGCAAACCTGTATTAGATTACAGTGCACCACGGGAGGTTTGCTGTAACCCTTCGACTTCCACATTGACGGTGAAACACAGAAATTAAATAGGGATTGAATAAAAAAGCTACAACGCCGACTTCTGTCCGAAGGGTTTAATGCTTCAAACAGTTTGTGTTGGAACCTTCCCTGGCAGACCGGTATTACATTCCAATGCACGACAGGAGTTTTACCGTAACCCTCGGACCTCCACATTGACGTTGAAACACAGAAATTGCATCCTGATTGGATACAAAAGTTACAATTCCGACTTTGTTCGGAAGGGAGTAACGATTCAAACAGTTTGTGCTGGAACCTCCCTTGCTAATCCTGAATTAAATTCCGGGCACCACGGGTGGTTTACTGTAACCCTTGGACGTCCACATTGACGTTGAAACACAGAAATTGAATCAGGACTGAATATAAAAGTTACAATTCCGGTCTCTGTCCGTGGGGACTAACGCTTGAAACAGTTTGTGTTGGATCCTTCCCAGTCAAACCTGTATTAGATTACGATGCACCCCAGGAGGTCTGCTGTAACCTTTCGACCTCCTCATTGACGATGAAACACAGATATTGCATCGGGATTGAATACAAATGCTACAATGCCGACTTCTGTTCAGAGGGATTAACGCTTCAAACAGTTTGACTTGGAAACATCCATGGCAGACCAGAATTAAGTTCCGAGGCCTCACTGCGACCCTTGGGCCTCCACATTGACAATGAAATACAGAAATTGCATCGGGATTTAGTACAATATTTACAATGGCTACCACTGTCCGATGGCAGTAACGCTTCAAATACTTTGTGTTGGAACCTTCCCTGACAGACCTGTATTAGATTGCAATGCACCACGGGAGGTTTGCTGTATTCCTTTGACCTCCACATTGACGCACCACGGGAGGTTTACTGTTACCTTTGGACCTCCACATTGACGATGAAACACAGAAATTGCATCGGGATTGTATACAAAAGCTACAATGCCGAATCTGTAAAGGGGGTGCAAGGCTTTCAACAGTTTGTGTTGGAAACTTTCCTAGCAGACCTGAATTAGGTTCCTATGCACCACTGGATGTTTACTGTAACCCTTGGACATCCAAATTGACGGAGAAACACAGAAATTGCATCGGGATTGAATACAAAAACTTCAATGTCGACTTCTGTCCGAAGGGAGTAACGCTTCAAACAGGTTGCGTTGGAAACTTCCCAGGCAGACCTGTATTAGATTCCGACGCGCCACGGGAAGTTTACTGTTACCCTTGGACTTTCACATTGACGATGAAACACAGAAATTGCATCGGGATTAAATACAAAAGCTACAATTCCGAATTCTGTCCAGGGGGTGTAACGCTTCAAAGAGTATGTGTTGGAACCTACCCTGGCAGACCTGTATTATATTCCGATGCACCACGGGAGGTTTACTGCAACCCTTGGACATCCACATTGACGAAGAATCATAGAAAGTGCCTCGGGATTACATATAAATGCTACAATGGAGTCTTCTGTCCCTGGGGACTAGCGCTGCAAACAGTTTGTGTTGAAACCTTCCCAGTCAGGTCTGTATTACATTTCGGTGCACCACGTGAGGTTTACTGTAACCCTTGGTCCGCCACATTGACGATCAAACACAGATATTGCATCGGCAATGAATACAAAAGCTGCAATGCCGACTTCTGTCCGGAGGGTGTAACGCTTCAAATAGTTAGTGTTAAACCATGTCTTGCAGACCTGTACGAAATTCCGATGCACCTCGGCAAGTTTACTGTAACCCTTGGACTTCCACATTGACGATGAAACACAGAAATTGCATCGGGATTGAATACAAAAGCTACACTGCCGACTCCTGTCCAGGGGGAGTAACGCTTTAAAATGTTTGTGTTGGAACCTTCCCTGGCAGACCTGTGTTTGATTCCGATACACCATGGGAGGTTTACTGGAACACTTGGACCTCGACATTGACGATTGTAGTGGGACGCGAAATTGAATCGTCACCCATCCACCAGTGTTAGCCCAGTTTGCAGGTGAAAATAAGTTTAATTTAGTGTTTTGGTTATGTATTTTTGTAATATTTGTAATGGTTGTGAATTGTGTAATGTTTGTATTTATTTTTTATGTTTCATGTACGGAGAGGGCGGCGCAACGGACGGAGACACCATCTTCGCTGCCGGGACCAGAGAGAAAATTGCTAGCCACACAATGCGTCGCGGGTCGACAGCCAAAGAGCAACAGAAGATCCTGAAACCGAGTTGTTGCGTCGTGCTTCTAAAAATTGAAAATTAACAATTTGTAATGTTTTCTACAACAATGACGTCATAGGAAGGTAATCATGTTGTAAATGCACAGTTCTATCTTGTCAAGGCTCAGGTTCACTTCTATATGTAGGAAGATAATAAACTAGTGGATGCTACTAAAGTTTAAATACGTGTTCCGAGAATTTATTTATGAAGAATTATGTTACGTAATTTATTTGACAAGGTTTTAATTTTTGACAGCGTTAATCGAGAGTGTGATTCTAGAAAGTTTATTCAATGTGGTTCTAATATTTATTAAAGCAGATCACTTGCATTAATATAATTTCTGAGAAGAAACAATCGAAATCTAAATTGAAAAAAGTTCACGCAAACCAATTGGACTAAGTGACGTAATTCTGCGCATACGACTCAAATGATGATGTTTTAATTACAGTTTCGTTCAAGAACCATTCAGTGACAAATTTTAAAAAGAGTTATATAATTTTGAAGTGTATTGTAACTGACGTAGGTGACGAAGTCTGCACATGGTCATATGTCAAAAGAAAAATCATTTATACAAACTTGCGTCGTTACACTACACCGTGACGACCTTAAAAACAGGACTTGTGTGCAACTGAGGCACGCAGGTACGAATCAATTAAAACATCAAGAGTCCTTCGGAAGTCAACGCGAGTTTTCGTGGAGCCTTCTCCAGCCAGCGGCGACTTCGCGGGTGTGGGCAACTGACGGAGCGCAGCCAAGCAGTACGATCACGCAGTTATTCCACGAGAAGGCGCATCTGTTGGGCAGCAGCTGAACGCTGCAAACCCCGACAACCTTTTTCTCCCTAAACTAATAGGCCCAATACGTCAGCTGGGGGGCGTTCCTCCGGCTGGTATTAGAGGTGTTGCTGAGGGCTTCGCCTGTCTACGGTGCGGCCGGGCGTGGTTGCAGCCAGTGACGTCTCCGGTGTTCTACTCAGCGTCCTGCCGGTTGCGGAAGCGGGGTCGCAGCATCTCAGCGGCTGCATCGACGGCTGTTACTTCTGCAGCCCATAGAAGCACACTAATCATCGAGAACTACAAATTACATTATTAGTGTCCGGTGAGTCTGTTTTAAGTTGGAAGTGGAGTGTTGTACATAGGGAGTGTGCTTTAATAGGATTGTTGATTACAAGCCCGCGTGTGTAACTAGTTAATATCTTACAATAATGTCGGGAAGTGAAATGTCAGACGAAGAGCAATCTGTGTCCGATAGCAGAATGAGATCCCTTTTTAGGGCGATCGCTAAATTAAAACAATCTAACGGGGATTTTTTAGCTGAATTAAAACAATCTAACGAAGAATCTACTGCTAGATTAAGAGAGGAAGTAAAACAGGAATTAAAACAATCTAGCGAAGAATCTACTGCTAGATTAAGAGAGGAACTAAAACAGGAATTAAAACAGTCTAACGAAGAATCTACTGCTAGATTAAAACAGGAATTAAAACAGTGTAACGAAGAATCTACTGCTAGATTAAAACAGGAATTAAAACAGTCTAACGAGGAATCTACTGCTAGATTAAAAGGGGAGCTAACAAAATCTACAGACAGGTTACAGGAATATCTTAATGAAACCAGTCGAGAATTAAGTGATAAAATAGAGGCTTCTAAAGTTGAAATGCAGGAAAAACTAGTAGGACTTAGTAATAAGATTGCTGATAATTGTAAAAGGTTAGAAGAATATATCCAGGAATCGCGTGAGGAAAAAGCTCACATGAGAAATGATATTACTGACTTAACCAAGAGACTAGATAATATCAGTGTCTTAGTTGTAAATGAAATAGAGAAAAATAACGATGTTACGAGATGAATTTTCTATGCAAACAGAAACTGTTGGTAGAGAATTATTAGAATCTATTAAAGAGGTTTCTACCAAACCTGTAGAGATTTCTCCAATAGATAATGTAGAATTAGACATATTAACTCATCGAGTAGAAAAAGATCATACTGAAATAGAAAACATGAAATTTTTAATTACCGAAATATGCATTAACCTTGAGACTTCCAAAGATAATAACATTGACGGAGGTACAGAGCGTTCACATCGTGAACACCGTGAAGAATCGATATTAGCTATCCGCGTATCCGATACAGAAATGCGAATACAGGAAATTACTAAGCGGTTATCGGAATTAGATAATAATGAAAACATTTCAAGTAGTAGAAATAATAACGTAATCAGAGACAACAGTCGCATCGTGTTTGCTGGCTCGGACGACAACAACACAAATAAAGAAATCACGGCAAGCAAATCCGACGCAACTTCGTCTCTGCTGATGTGTTGGCAGAAGAACTAACACCGTGTTGCTAGAGGAGGCCGAAATGCACGCGTTTAAGCTCACGCAGATTGGCGTGAGGTCTGGAACAGGACAAGTATTTGAGAACTTAGAAAAACGGATGCATTTGGTGTAATACTTAACTTTAATCCATAATTGGAGAGCATCGCTCTTGATGATATAGGATTTAGAATCTCAATATAAACTGGTAATGGCGCCTTGCTAGGTCGTAGCAAATGACGTAGCTGAAGGCTATGCTAACTATCGTCTCGGCAAATGAGAGCGTATTTGTCAGTGTAGCATCGCTAGCACCGTCGGCTGTACAACTGGGGCGAGTGCTAGGACGTCTCTCTAGACCTGCCGTGTGGTGGCGCTCGGTCTGCAATCACTGACAGTGGCGACACGCGGGTCGACGTATACTACCGGACCGCGGCCGATTTAAAGGCTACCACCTAGCAAGTGTGGTGTCTGGCGGTGACACCACATCTGCAATCTAAACAAAATCCAACTATGTCTCTCGCAGAATGTTGGGATGATATAACGACAAATGCCAATGTAGCAAGTCGATTTCCTGTATTCAGACCAGGAGGCGAACTTCACCCTATAATCTTTATAAAAGCTTTTGAAACTTCATTATCTCAAAAATGGCGTAATGAAAAACGGATTCATTTTGTAATAGCACATTTAGAAGCAGAAGCTGCGGAATGGGCAGTACTGGATAGAACTGAATTTAGTGACTGGGATGATTTTCTTAAGCAGTTTAAACAAAATTATTCGTCAAGAGGAAAACAACAACACTTAACTTTAGAGTTGTTAGACCCTCCTCCTTGTTCTCAACGGTGGAGAGGTTATAGGAATTATTTCGAATGGCACTTAAACCGTGCTAAATTAATTGAAGAACCAATTATTTAAAGTCATCTAATACGAGTCCTAATTAGTAGGTTACCGTAATATATAAAGGAAAGAAAAATGTTATTCTACGAACTGTCTATCCAAACGGGAAAAGGAAGACCTTGTATTAGTACGATCTCATTTTAAAAGTTCGAAAAACAATAAGGAATGAAGAAAATTCTTCTTTATCTTTGAAGGTCCATATGTTGTACATAAGACTGTACATCCGAAAGCGTTACTTCTTATGGAACCTTCATCAGGTGTAGTTAAATGATTATGTAGTGTCGATCAAATTAAACCCTTCATTCCTAAATAAGTTAATATTTAGCATATGTTACATATTACATGTTACATATTACATATACATATTACATATTACATGTTACATATTACATATTACATGTTACATATTACATGTTCATTACATGTTCATTCATAATTCATTCATGTGAAGATTTTCGTGATAGTTACGTGTTATTTTTAAAGAAATGACAGGAAGTTTAAACAAGTGTTCTACAATAACCTACCGGTACTTCATAAAGGGAAAGATAACTAGTAGGGGATTTATATGGAAGAAAATGATGTTATTAGATCAGAAGCAATTTTGTATACTTTATATTTACTCGGATAGTAGGAACCAAAGGGGATGGTTAATAATTTTAGGGCCCATGGGCGTCCAGAGCTATATGGCTCACGAGAACATATCAGAGTGCCTTTAATAGAGATTTGTAATAGTGTTAATATAGAACACACCAAACGGGGCTCTCTCGCTTGTTCCTCTTAAATAAATTGCCACTACCCAACAAAGTGTCCGAAGGTAAAGGAAGCCGTGCCGAGATTCTAAAGAAAGGTTTGCTTGATTTCTTCTTGGCCTCAGGCATAAATAAAGCATTAGGGAAAAGAACGACGTAAAGTAAATAGTACTATTAGTTATTGTGAGAAACTTATTAGTAATACACATTTTGGAAAGAATAACTCTAGTAAATGAATAAAACCGAAACTAACCTGTCACAATTTGAAAGCTCTGTCCTAATGTAACAACGTTAAAGAATGTACTAAATTATTATTTACTAGCAACTATTAAATGAAAAGGAGTAATCTCCATACATCCGGTTGCGAATCACCATAATAGTACAATTAAAAGTGAATGACAAATAGTCACGACAATATTGTCATAAAAGGACTGAATATACCTAAGATCAAGGACTTTAGATTACGGAAAGTGTGAGAAAAATGTATAATATTAACAGTTAAATATTGTATATAGAAAAAGAAGTTTTATTTTTGGTTAAAACCTGATAAACTGAGCTCGTGGGTGGGGTATGTAGTGGGACGCGAAATTGAAGCGTCACCCATCCACCAGTGTCAGCCCAGTTTGCAGGTGAATATAAATTTAATTTAGTGTATTGGTTATGTATTTTTGCAATATTTGTAATGGTTGTGAATTGTCTAATGTTTGTATTCACTTTTTTATGTTTCATGTACTGAGAGGGCGGCGCAACGAATGGAGACATCATCTTCGCTGCCGGGACCAGAGAGAAAATTGCTGGCCACTATACGTCGCGGATCGACAGCCAAAGAGCAACAGAAGATCCTGAAACCGAGTTGTTGCGTCGTGCTTCTAGAAATTGAAAATTAACAATTTGTAATGTTTTCTACAACAATGACGACATAGAAAGTCAAACATGTTGTTAATGGTCAGTTCTATCTTGTCAAGGCTCAGGTTCACGTCTACATGTAGTGAGATAATAAACTAGTGGATGCTACTAAAGTTTAAATACGTGTTCCGAAAATTTATTAATGAAGAATTATGTTACGTAATTTATTTGACAAGATTACTAATTTTTGACAGCGTTCAACGCGAGTGTGGTTCTAGGAAGTTTTTTCAATGTGGTTCTAATAATTATTAAAGCAGATCACTTGCATTAATATAATTTCTGAGATGAAACAACCGTCATCTAAATTGAAAAAACTTTACACAAACCAATTGGACTGAGTGACGTAATTCTGCGCATAAGACTCAAATGATGATGTTTTAATAACTGTTTCGTTCAAGATCCATTCAGAGACAAATTTTAACAAGAGTTTACATAATTTTGAAGTGTGTTGTAACTGACGTGAGTGACGAAGCCTACACATGGTCATATGTCAAAAGAAAAATCATTTATACAAACTTGCATCGTTACACTACACGATGAAACACAAAAATTGAATCTGGATTGAATACAAAAGTTACAATGCCGACTTCTGCCCGAAGGGAGTAACGCTTCAAACAGTTTGTGTTGTAACCTTCCCTGGAAGACCTGTATCAGATTCCGGTGCACCACAGGAGTCTTTCTGTAAACCGTGGACCTCCACATTGACGATGAAACACAGAAATTGCATTGGGATTCAATACAAAAGCTACAATGACGAATTTTGTCCAGGGCACTAACGCTTCAAAGAGTGTGTGTTGGATCCTCCCCCAGCAGACCTGTATTAGATTCGGATGCACCATGGGAGGTTTGCTGTAACCCTTGCACCTCCACACTATCGATGAAACATAGAAATTGCATCGGGATTTAACACAAAAGCTAAAATGGCGAATTCTGTCCATGTTGACTGAAGCTTAAAACAGTTTGTGTTGGAACCATCCCACGCAGACCTGTATTAGATTTCGATTCGCCCCCAGAGGTTTACTGTAACACTGGAACCCCCACAGTGACGATGAAACACAGAAATTGAATCGGGATTGAATACAAACGCTACTATGCCGACCTATGTCATGGGGACCAACGCTTAAAACAGTTTGTGTTGGCACCTTCCCAGGCAGACCTGTATTAGATTGCAATGCACCACGGGAGGTTTGCTGTATTCCTTTGACCTCCACATTGACGATGACACACAGAAATTTCATCGGGATTGAATACAAATGCTACAATGCCGACCTCTGTCCATGGGGACTAACGCTTCCAACAGTTTGTGTTGGTACCTTCCCTGGCAGACCTGTATTAGATTCCGATGCACCACGGGAGGTTTATTGTAACCCTTGGACCTCCACATTGAGCATGAAACACAAATATTGCATCGGGATTGAATACAAAACTTACATTGCGACATCTGTCCGAAGGGAGTAACGCTTCAAACAGTTTGTATTGTAACCGTCCCTGGTGGACCTGTTTTATATTCCGGTGCACCACAGGTGTTTTACTGTAAACCTTGGACCTCCACATTCACGATGAAAGACTGACATTTTATCGGGATTCAATACAAAAGCTACAATGCCGACTTCTGTCGATGGGGAGCAACGCTTCAAACAGTTTGTGTTGAAACCTTCCCTGGCAGACCTGTATTAGATTCCGATACACCACGGGAAGTTTACTGTAACCCTTGGGCCACCACATTGACGACGAAACACAGATATTGCATCGCGATAGAATACAAAAGTTACAATGCCGACTTCTGTCCGAAATGAGTAACGCTTGAAACAGTCTGTGTTGGAACCTTCCCTGGCAGACCTGTATTAGATTCCGATGTACCCCAGGAGGTTTACTGTAACTCTTTGACCTACACATTGACGATGAAACACAGAAATTGCATTGTGAATCAATACAAAAGCTACAATGCCGAAATCTGTCTGATGGGAGTAACGAATGAAACAGTTTGTGTTGGAGATTTCCCTGCCAGACCAGTATTAGGTTTTCATGCATCCTGAGAGGTTTACTCAAACTCTTGGACCTCCACATTGTCGATGAAACACAGAAATTGCATCGGGATTTAAAACAAAAGCTAAAATGCCGAATTCTGTCCATGTTGACTGAAGCTTCAAACTGTTTGTGTTGGAACCATCCCACGCAGACATGTATTAGATTTCGATTCGCCCCGAGAGGTTTACTGTAACACTGGGACCTCCATAGTGACGATGAAGCACAGAAATTGAATCGGGATTGAATACAAACGCTACAATGCCGACCTATGTAATGGGGACCAACGCTAAATACAGATTGTGTTGGCACCTTCCCAGGCAGACCAGTATTAGATTGCAATGCACCACGGGAAGTTTACTGTAACCCTTGGGCCTCCACATTGACGACGAATCACAGAAATTGCATCGCGATAGAATACAAAAGTTACAATGCCGACTTCTGTCCGAAATGAGTAACGCTTCAAACAGTTTGTATTTGATCCATCATTGGCAAACTTGTATTAGATTCCGATGCACCACGGGATGTTTTCTGTAACCCTTGGACCTCCACATTGACCATGAAACACAAATATTGCATCGGGATTGAATACAAAACTTACATTGCGACATCTGTCCGAAGGGAGTAACGCTTCAAACAGTTTGTATTGTAACCGTGCCTGGTGGACCTGTCTTATATTCCGGTGCACCACAGGTGTTTTACTGTAAACCTTGGGCCTCCACATTCACGATGAAAGACTGAAATTTTATCGGGATTCAATACAAAAGCTACAATGCCGACATCTGTCGATGGGGAGCAACGCTTCAAACAGTTTGTGTTGAAACCTTCCCTGGCAGACCTGTATGAGATTCCGATGCATCACAGGATGTTAACTGTGTCCCTCGAACCTCTACTATGACGATGAAACACAGAAATTGCATCGGCATTGAATACAAAAGCTAAAATTCCAACTTCTGTCCATAGTTCCTAATGCTTCAAACAGTTTGTGTTTGAACCGTCCCTGGCTGACCTGTATGAGATTCCGATGCAGCACGGGAAGTTTAATGTAACCTTTGGAACTCCACATTGACGATGAAACCCAGAAGTGGCGTTGGGATTGAATAGAAAAGCTATAATGCAGATTTCTGTTCAGAGAGATTAACACTTCAAACAGTTTGTGTTGGAACCATCACACGCAGACCTGTATTAGATTTCGAATCGCCCTGAGAGGTTTACTGTAACACTGGCACCTCCACAGTGACGATGAAACACAGAAATTGAATCGGGATTGAATACAAACGCTACAATGCCGACCTATGTCATGGGGACCAACGCTTAAAACAGTTTGTGTTGGCACCTTCCCAGGCAGACCTGTATTAGATTGCAATGCACCACGGGAGGTTTGCTGTATCCCTTTGATCTCCACATTGACGATGAAACACAGAAATTTCATCGGGATTGAATACAAACGCTACAATGCCGACCTCTGTCCATGTGGACTAACGCTTCCAACAGTTTGTGTTGGAACCTTCCCTGGCAGACCTGTATTAGATTCCGATGCACCACGGGATGTTTACTGTTTAACTCCGACCTCCACATTGACGATAAAACAGAGAAATTGCATCAAAATTGAATAAGAAGCTAAATTGCCGATTTCTGTACAGGGGGAGTAACGCATCAAACAGTCTGTGTTGGAACCTACCCTGGCATACCTGTATTAGACTCCGATGCACCACGGTAGATTTACTGTAGTCCTTGGACTTCCACATTTACGATAATTCACAGAAATTGCATCGGGATAAAACTAAATAGCTAGAATGCTGACTTCTGTTCAGGGCGAGTAACGCTTCGAACATTTTGGGTTTGTACATTCTCTGGCAGACCTCTATGAGATTCAGATGCACCACGGGAGATATACTGTAACCCCTGGGCCTCCACCATGACTATGAAACACAGAGATTGAAATGGGATTGAGTAGAAAGGCTACATTGCCGACTACTATCCATGGGGAGCAACGGTTCTAACAGTTTGTGTTTGAACCTTCCCTGGCAGTCCTGTATTAGAATCCGATGCAGCACGGGAGGTTTACTGTAACCCTTGGTCTCCACATTCACGATGAAACACAGAAATTGCATCGGGATTCAATAAAAAAACTAAACTGCTGATTTCTATACAGATAGAGAAACGCTTAAAACAGTTTATGTTGGAACCTTCCCTGGCAGACCTTTATTAGATTGCAATGCACCACAGGAGGTTTACTGTATCCCTTGGACTCCACGTTGCCGATCAATCACAGATATTGCATCGGGATTGAATACAAAAGCTACAATGCCCACTTCTGTCCAGAGGGAGTAACGCTACATACAGTTTGTGTTGGAACCTTCCCAGGCAGACCTGTATTAGATTCCGATGCACCACGGGAGCTTTACTGTAACCCTTGGATCTCGACATTGAAGATGAAACACAGAAATTGCATCAGTACTGAATACAACAGCAATAATCCCGATTTCTCTACAGCCGAAGTAACAATTCAAACAGTCTGTGTTGGAACCTTCCCAGGCAGACCTGTATTGGATTCCGATGCACCATGGGCGGTTTACTGTATCCCCTTGAACATCCACATAGTCGATGAATCACAGAAATTGCATCGTAATCGAATGCATAAGCTACAATGCTGATTTCAGTACACAGTGAGTAACGCTTCAAACAGTTTGTATTTGAACCATCCCTGGCAAACTTGTATTAGACTCCGATGCACCACGGGATGTTTTCTGTAACCCTTGGACCTCCACATTGACGATGAAACACAGATATTGCATCGGGATTGAATACAAAACTTACATTGCGACATCTGTCCGAATGGAGTAACGCTTCAAACAGTTTGTATTGTAACCATCCCTGGTAGAGCTGTATTATATTCCGGTGCACCACATATGTTTTACTGTAACCCTTGGATATCCACATTCACGATCAAAGACTGAAATTTTTCCGGAATTCCAAACAAAAGCTACAATGCCGACTTCTATCGATGGGGAGCAATGCTATAAACAGTTTGTGTAGAAACCTTCCCTGGCAGACCTGTATGAGTTTCAGATGCATCACGGGATATTAAGTGTATCCCTCGAACCTCTACTTTGACGATGAAACACAGAAATTGCATCGGGATTGAATACAAATGCTACAATGCCAACTTCTGTCCATAGTTCCTAACGCTTCAAACAGTTTGTGTTTGAGCCGTCCCTGGCTGATCTGTATGAGATTCCGATGCAGCACGGGAAGTTTAATGTAACCCCTGGAATTCCACATTGACGATGAAACCCAGAAGTTGCGTCGGGATTGAATACAAAAGGTATAATGCTGATTTCTGTACAGAGAGATTAACACTTCAAACAGTTTGTGTTAGAACGTTCCCTGATATACCTGCGTTAGATTCCGATGCACCACGGGAGTTTTACAGTAACCCTTGGACCCCCACATTGACGATGAAACGCAGAAAATGCATCGGGGTTGAATACAAAAGCTACAATGCCGACTACCATCCATGGCGATCAACGTTTCTAACAGTTTGTGTTCGAACCGTCCCTGGCAGATCTGTATTAGATACCGGTGCAGCAAGGGAGGTTTACGGTAACCCTTGGTCTCCTCATTGACGATGAAACACAGACATTGTATGGGGATTGAATACTAAATCTACAATGCCGACTTCTGTCCAGGGAGAGAATCGCTTCAAACAGTTTGTATTGGAACCTTCCCTGGTAGACCTGCATTGGACTCCGATGCACCACGGTAGGTTTACTGTAACCCTTGGATTTCCACATTTACGATGATACACAGAAATTGCATCGGGATAGAATTCAAAAGCTACAATGCCGACTTCTGTACGAAGGGAGGACCGCTTAAACAGTTTGTGTTGGAACCTTCCCTGGGAGACATTTAGTATATTCCGATCCAGAATGGGTGATTTACTGTAAGCCTTGGACCTTCACAATGACGATGAAACTCAGAGGTTGCATCGGGATTGAATACAAACGTTGCAATGCTGATTTCTGTCCGAAGGGAGTAACTCATCAAACAGTTTGTGCAGGAACCTTCCCAGGCAGACCTGTATTAGATTCCGATGCACCACGGGAAGGTTACTATAACCCTTGGATCTCGACATTAAAATTGAAACACAGAAATTGCGTCAGGATTGAATACAACATCAATAATGCCGATATCTGTACAGGAGAAGTAACGCTTCAAACGGTCTGTGTTGGAACCTTCCCAGGCAGGTCTGTATTAGATTCCGATGCACCACGGGAGTTTTACTGTAACCTTTGGTCATCCACATTGTTGATAAAACACAGAAACTGCATCGGGATTGAATATAATAGCAACAATGCCGACTTCTGTCCAAAGGAAGTAACGCTTAAACAGTTTGTGGTGGAACCTTCCCTGGCAGGCCTGTGTTAGAATCCGATGCACCATGGTAAGTTTATTGAAACCCTTCGACCTTCACATTGACATTGAATCACAGACATTGCGTTGGGATGGAATACAAATGCTCTAAAGCTCATTTCTGTACAGCGAGTGTGACGCTTCAAACAGTTTGTGCTGGAACCTTAACTGGGAGACCTGAATCAGATTCAGATGCACCACGGGAAGATTACTGTAAACCTTGGACCTCCACATTGACAATCACACACAGCAACTGCTTCGTTATTTAATACAAAACCTACAATGAAGACTTCTGTCCATGGGGAACATCGCATCAAACAGTTTGTGTTTGATCCGTCCCTGCCAGACCTGTATTAGGTTCCATTGCACCACGTGAGGTTTAATGTAACAATTGGGCCTCCAAATTGACTATGAAACACAGAAATTGCGTCGGGGATGAATACAAATGTTATAATGCTGATTTCTGTACAGAGAGAGTAACGCTTCAAACAGTTTCTGTTGTAACCTTCCAGGGTAGACCTGTATTAGATTCCGATGCACCACGGGAGGTTTACTTTAACCTTTGGACCTCGACATTGACGATGAATTACAGAAATTGCATCGCGATAGAATACAAAAGCTACAATGCCGACTCCTGTCCAAGATGAGTAACGCTTCAAACACTTTGTGCTGGAACCTTCCCTGGCACACCTGAATCAGATTCCGATGCACCACGGGAGACATACTGTAACCCCTGGACCCCAACATCGACGATCAAACACAAAAATTGCATCCAGATTTAATAGAAAAGTTACAATGCTGACTTCTGACCGAAGGGAGTAATGCTTCAAACAGTTTGTGTTTGAACCTTCCCTGGCAGACCTGTATTTGATTGCGATGCACCACAGGAGGTTTACTGTATCCCTTGGACCTCCACATTGCCGATCAAACACAGATATTGCACCGGGATTGAATACAAAAGCTACAATGCCCACTTATGTCCAGAGGGAGTTACGCTTCAAACAGTTTCTGTTGGAACCTTCCCAGGCAGACCTGTATTAGATTCCGATGCACCACGGGAGGTGTACTGTAACCCTTCGACCTCCACATTGACGATGATTTACAGATATTGCTTTGGGATTGTGTACAAAAGCTATAATGCCGATTTCTGTAACAGTTTGTGTAGGATCCTTCCCTGGGAGCCCTAGATTAGATTCCTATGCACTACGGGAGGTTAGCTGTAACCCTTGGACATTCACAATGACGATGAAACTCAGAAGTTGCATCGGGATTGAATAGAAACGTTGCAATGCTGATTTCTGTCCGAAGGGAGTATCGCATCATACAGTTTGTGATGGAGCCTTTCCTGGCAGACCTGTATTAGATTCCGATACATCCACAGGAGGTTTACTGTATCCCTTGGACCTCCACATTTACGATGAAACACAGAAATTGCAACGGGATCTAATACAAAAGCTATAATGCTGATTTCTGTACACAGTGAGTAACGCTTCAAACAGTTTGTATTTTAACCTAACCTGGCAGACCTGTATTAGATACCGGTGCAGCACGGGGTGAGTACCGTAACCCTTGGTCACCACATTGAAGATGAAAATTAGACATTGTATCGGGATTGAATACATAAGCTACAATGCAGACTTCTGTCCAGGGAGAGGAACGCTTCAAACAGTTTGTGTCGGAACCTTCCCTGGTAGACCAGTATTAGACTCCGATGCACCACGGTAGGTTCACTCTAACTCTTGGACTTCCACAATTACGATGATACACAGAAATTGCATCGGGATAGAATTCAATAGATACAATGCCGACTTCTGTCCAGGGGGAGTAACGCTTCTAACTGTTTGGGTTGGTACGTTCTCTGGCAGACCTCTATTAGATTCAGATGCACCACGGGAGGTTTACTGTAACCCCTGGGCCTCCACAATAACGATGAAACACAGAGATTGAAATGGGATTGAGTACAAACGCTACAATGCCGACTACTATCCATTGTTAGCAACGGTTCAAACAGTTTGTGTTTGAAGCTTCCCTGGGAGACCTGTAATAGATTCCGATACAGCAGGGGAGATTCATTGTAACCTTTGGACTCCACATTCACGATGAAACACAAAAATTGAATCGGGATTGATTAAAAAAAACTATATTGCTGATTTCAGTACTTAGAGGGTAACGCTTCAAACAGTTTATGTTGGAACCTTCCCTGGCAGACCTGTATTAGATTCCTATGCACCACGGAAGGTTTACAGTTACCCTATTAACGCGACATTGACGATGAATTACTGAAATTGCATCTGGATTGAAAACAAAAGCTACAATGCCGACTTCTGTCCAAAAGAAGTAACGCTTAAACAGTTTGTGTTGGAACCTTCCCTGGCAGGCCTGTAATAAATTCCGATGCACCATGGGAGGTTTACTGAAACCTTTCGATGCACCACGGGAGGTTTAATGTAACCCTTGGGCCTCCACATTGACGATAAAACACAGAAATTGCGCCGGGATTGAAAACAAAAGCTACAATGCCGATTTCTGTCCAGGGGGAGTAACGCTAAAGAGTTTGAGTAGGAACCTTCCCTGGGAGACCTGGATTAGATTCCTATGCACTACGGGAGGTTTACTGTAACCCTTGGCCTTCACAATGACGATGAAACACAGATATTGCAACGGGATTGAATAGAAATGCTACAATGCCGACTACCATCCATGGGGATCAACGGTTCTAAAGGTTTGTGATTGAACCGTCCCTGGCATACCTCTATTAGAGACAGGTGCAGCACGGGAGGTTTACCCTAACCCGAGGTCTCCACATCGCCGATGAAACACAGACATTGTATCGGGATTGAATACAAAAGCTACAATGCCGACTTCTGTCCAGGGGGAGAAACGCTTCAAACAGTTTGTGTGGGAACCTTCCCTGGTAGACCTGTATTAGACTCCGATGCACCACGGTAGGGTTACTGTAACCCTTGGATTTCCATATTTACGATGATACACAGAAATTGCTTCAGGATAGAATTCAAAAGCTACAATGCCGACTTCCGTACGAAGGGAGGACCGCTTAAACAGTTTGTGTTGGAACCTTCCCTGGCAGACATTTAGTATATTCCGATCCAGAATGGGAGGTTTACTGTAAGCCTTGGACCTTCACAATGACGATGAAACTCTGAAGTTGCATCGGGATTGAATACAAACGTTGCAATGCTGATTTCTGTCCGAAGGGAGTAACGCATTAAAAAGGTTGTGTTGGAACCTTCCCAGGCAGACCTGTATTAGACTCCGATGCACCACGGGAAGGTTACTATAACCCTTGGATCTCGACATTGAAATTGAAACACAGAAATTGCGTCAGGATTGAATACAACATCAATAATGCCGATATCTGTACAGGAGAAGTAACGCTTCAAACGGTCTGTGTTGGAACCTTCCCAGGCAGGTCTGTATTAGATTCCGATGCACCACGGGAGTTTTACTGTAACCCTTGGACATCCACATTGTTGATAAAACACAGAAACTGCATCGGGATTGAATATAATAGGAACCATGACGACTTATGTCCACGGGGAGTAACGCTTCAAACAGTCTGTTTTGGACGTTCTCTGGCTGACCTGTATTAGATTCCGATAAACCACGGGAGGTTCACTGTGATGTGTTGGTAAATGTGCCAACACCTTGTAGATAGAGGAGGCCGAAATCTAACGCAGACGGGCGTGAATTCTGGAACAGGATAAGTAGTGAATTCTAATAAGAAAAGTATGCAGCTCCTCGAATACTTAACTTTTATTTATCATTGTTGTGAATACAGCATTCCGGATAAGACATTTCATACTATAACTATCAAACTATCACTTGCTATGTAAGGCTAATGGCGCCTTGCTAGGTCGTAGCCCTAAACTTAGCGGCAGGCTATTCTAACAGTCTCTCGGCAAATGTGAGAAAGGCTTCGTAAGTGTAGTCGCTAGCAAAGTCGTCGTACAACTGGGGCGAGTGCTATTCCGTATCTCGAGACCTGCCTTGTGGTGGCGCCGGGTCTGCGATCACACAGTGGCGACACGCCGGTCCGACATGTACTAAATGGACCGCGGCCGATTTAAGCTACCACCTAGCAAGTGTGGTGTCTGGCGGTGACACCACACACTGTAACCCTTGGACCCCCACATTTACGATGAAACAAAGAAATTGCACCGGGATTGAATATAAGAGCTATAATGGTGATTTCTGTTCAGAGAGAGTAACGCTTCAAACAGTTTGTGTTGCATCCTTCCCTGGCAAACCTGTATTAGAATCCTATGCACCACGGGAGGTTTACTTTTACCCTTTTAACGCGACATTGACGATGAATTACAGATATTGCATCTGGATTGAATACATAAGCTACAATGCCGACTTCTGTCCATGGGGAGTAACGCTTCAAACAGTTTGTGATTGAACCGTCCTTGGCACACCTGTATTGGATTCCGATTCACCTCGGGAGTTTTAATGTAACCCTTTGACCTCTACATTGTCGATGAAGAACAGAAATTATGTCGTGATTGAGTACAAAAGCAGTATTGCTGATTTCTGTACTGTGAGAGTAACGCTTCAAACAGTTTAAGTTAGAACCTTCCCTGGCTTACCTGTATTAGATTCCGATGTAACGCGGGAGGTTTCCTGTAACCCTTCGAGCTCGACATCGACGATGAATTACAGAAATTGCATTGCGATTGATTACAAAAGCTACAATGACGACTTCTGTCCAAGGGAAGTAACGCTTCAAACAGTTTAAAATTTAACCCTCCCAGGCAGACCTGGATTAGGTTGCGATGCACCACGGGAGGATTACTGTAACAAGCGGACCTCCACGTTGACGATGAAACACAGAAATTGCATTCGGATTTAAAACAAAAGTTCCAATGCTGACTTCTGCCCAAAGGAAGTAACGCTTCAAACAGTTTGTAATGTAACCATCCCTGGTAAGACCTGTATTAGATTCTGACGCACAATTTGAGGTTTACTGTAACCCTTTGGTCTCCACACAGACGATGAAACACAGAAATTGCATCGGGATAGAATCCAAAAGTTAAAATGATTATTTCTGTAGAGAGAGAGGAATGCTTCAAACTGTTTGTGTTGGAACCTACCCTGGCAGACCTGTATTAGATTCCGATGCACAATGGGAGGTTTACTGTAACCCTTGGGCCTCCACATTGACGTTGAATCACAGAAATTGCACGTTATTGAATATTAAAGCTACAATGCCGACTTCTGTCCAGGGGGAGCAACGCTTTAACATTTTGTGTTGCAACCATCCATGGGAGACCTCAATTAGATTCCGATGCACCACAGGAGATTTGCTGTAACCCTTGGACCTCCACTTTGATGGTCAAACACAGATATTGCATCAGGATTGAATACAAAAGCTACAATGAAGACTTCTGTCCATGGGGAGGAACGCTTAAACAGTTTGTGTTAGAGTGTTCCCTGGGAGACCTGTATTAGATTCCTATGCACCACGGGAGGGTTACTGTAACCCTTGGACCACCACATTGACGATGAAACACAGAAATTTCAGAGGGATTCAACACAAAAGTTACAATGCAGACTTCTGTCCGAAGGGAGTAACGCTTCAAACAGTTTCTTTTGGAACCTACCCAGGCAGCCCTGTTTTAGATTCCGATACACCACAGAAGCTTTATTATAAAACTTGGCCCTCCACTTAGACGAAGAAACAGAAAAATAGCATCGGGATTTAATACAAAAACAGCAATGGAGACTTCTGTCCTAGGGAGCAATGCTTTAAACAGTTTGTGTTTGAACCGTCCCTGGCAGACCTGTATTAGATTCCGATGCACCACGGGAGGTTTAATTTAACCTTGGACATCCACTTTGACAATGAAACACATTAAGTGCATCGGGATTGAATACTAAAACTACTATGAAGAGTTCTGTCTTAGGGAGCCACGCTTCAAGCTCTTTGTGTTTGAACCGTCTCTGTCAGAACTGTATTAGACTCCGATGCACCACGGTAGGTTTACTGTAACCCTTGGATTTCCATATTTACGATGATACACAGAATTTGCATCGGGATAGAATTCAAAAGCTACAATGCCGACTTCTGTACGAAGGAAGGACCGCATTAAACAGTTTGTGTTGGAACCTTCCCAGGCAGACCTGTATTAGACTCCGATGCACCATGGGAAGGTTACTATAACCCTTGGATCTCGACATTGAAATTGAAACACAGAAATTGCGACAGGATTGAATACAACATCAACAATGCCGATATCTGTACAGGAGAAGTAACGCTTCAAACGGTCTGTGTTGGAACCTTCCCAGGCAGGTCTGTATTAGATTCCGATGCACCACGGGAGTTTTACTGTAACCCTTGGACATCCACATTGTTGATAAAACACAGAGACTGCATCGGGATTGAATATAATAGGAACCATGACGACTTATGTCCACGGGGAGTAACGCTTCAAACAGTCTGTTTTGGACGTTCTCTGGCTGACCTGTATTAGATTCCGATAAACCACGGGAGGTTCACTGTGATGTGTTGGTAAATGTGCCAACACCTTGTAGATAGAGGAGGCCGAAATCTAACGCAGACGGGCGTGAATTCTGGAACAGGATAAGTAGTGAATTCTAATAAGAAAAGTATGCAGCTCCTCGAATACCTAACTTTTATTTATCATTGTTGTAAATACAGCATTGCGGATGAGACATTTCATACTATAACTATCAAACTATCACTTGCTATGTAAGGCTAATGGCGCCTTGCTAAGTCGTAGCCATAAACTTAGCGGAAGGCTATTCTAACAGTCTCTCGGCAAATGTGAGAAAGGCTTCGTAAGTGTAGTCGCTAGCAAAGTCGTCGTACAACTGGGGCGAGTGCTATTCCGTATCTCGAGACCTGCCTTGTTGTGGCGCCCGGTCTGCGATCACACAGTGTCGACATGTGGGTCCGACATGTACTAAATGGACCGCAGCCGATTTAAGCTATCACCTAGCAAGTGTGGTGTCTGGCGATGACACCACACACTGTAACCCTTGGACCCCCACAATTACGATGAAACACAGAAATTGCACCGGGATTGAATATAAGAGCTATAATGGTGATTTCTGTTCAGAGAGAGTAACGCTTCAAACAGTTTGTGTTGCATCCTTCCCTGGCAAACCTGTATTAGAATCCTATGCACCACGGGAGGTTTACTTTTACCCTTTTAACGCGACATTGACGATGAATTACAGATATTGCATCTGGATTGAATACAAAAGCTACAATGCCGACTTCTGTCCGTGGGGAGTAACGCTTCAAACAGTTTGTGATTGAACCGTCCTTGGCACACCTGTATTGGATTCCGATTCACCTCGGGAGTTTTAATGTAACCCTTTGACCTCCCCATTGTCGATGAAGAACAGAAATTATGTCGTGATTGAGTACAAAAGCAGTATTGCTGATTTCTGTACTGTGAGAGTAACGCTTCAAACAGTTTAAGTTAGAACCTTCCCTGGCTTACCTGTATTAGATTCCGATGTAACGCGGGAGGTTTCCTGTAACCCTTCGACCTTGACATCGACGATGAATTACAGAAATTACATTGCGATTGATTACAAAAGCTACAATGACGACTTCTGTCTAAGGGAAGTAACGCTTCAAACAGTTTAAAATTTAACCCTCCCAGGCAGACCTGGATTAGGTTGCGATGCACCACGGGAGGTTTACTGTAACAAGCGGACCTCCACGTTGACGATGAAACACAGAAATTGCATTCGGATTTAAAACAAAAGTTCCAATGCTGACTTCTGCCCAAAGGAAGTAACGCTTCAAACAGTTTGTAATGTAACCATCCCTGGCAAGACCTGTATTAGATTCTGACGCACAATTTGAGGTTTACTGTAACCCTTTGGTCTCCACGCAGACGATGAAACACAGAAATTGCATCGGGATAGAATCCAAAAGTTAAAATGATTATTTCTGTAGAGAGAGAGGAATGCTTCAAACTGTATGTGTTGGAACCTACCCTGGCAGACCTGTATTAGATTCCGATGCACAATGGGAGGTTTACTGTAACCCTTGGGCCTCCACATTGACGTTGAGTCACAGAAATTGCACGTTATTGAATATTAAAGCTACAATGCCGACTTCTGTCCAGGGGGAGCAACGCTTTAACATTTTGTGTTGCAACCTTCCATGGGAGACCTCTATTAGATTCCGATGCACCACAGGAGATTTGCTGTAACCCTTGGACCTCCACTTTGAAGGTCAAACACAGATATTGCATCGGGATTGAATACAAAAGCTACAGTGAAGACTTCAGTCCATGGGGAGGAACGCTGAAGCAGTTTGTGTTGGAGCGTTCCCTGGGAGACCTGTATTAGATTCCTATGCACCTCGGGAGGGTTACTGTAACCCTTGGACCACCACATTGACGATGAAACACAGAAATTGCAGAGGGATTCAACACAAAAGTTACAATACAGACTTCTGTCCGAAGGGAGTAACGCTTCAAACAGTTTCTTTCGGAACCTACCCAGGCAGCCCTGTTTTAGATTCAGATACACCACAGGAGCTTTATTATAAAACTTGGCCCTCCACTTAGACGAAGAAACAGAAAAATAGCATCGGGATTTAATACAAAAACAGCAATGGAGACTTCTGTACTAGGGAGCAATGCTTTAAACAGTTTGTGTTTGAACCGTCCCTGGCAGACCTGTATTAGATTTCGATGCACCACGGGAGGTTTAATGTAACTCTTGGACCTACACTTTGACAATGAAACACATTAATTGCATCGGGATTGAGTACTAAAACTACTATGAAGAGTTCTGTCTTAGGGAGCCACGCTTCAAACTCTTTGTGTTTGAACCGTCTCTGGCAGACCTGTATTAGACTCCGATGCACCACGGTAGGTTTACTGTAACCCTTGGACCTCCACATTGACGATGAAACACGGAAATTGCATCGTTATTGAATACAAAAGCTACAATGCCGACTTCTGTCCAGGGTGAGGAACGCTTTAAAGTTTGTGTTGGAACCTTGCATGGGAGACATGTATTAGATTCCGATGCACAACAGGAGGATTGCTGTAACCCTTGGACCTCTACATTGACGATGAAACACAGAAATTGCATCGCGATTGAATACAAAATTTTCAATGCAGACTTCTATCCAAAGGGAGTAACGCTTCAAACAGTTTCTGTTGAAACGTTCCCTGGAGGACGTGTATTAGATTCCAATGCTCTACTGGAGGTTTTCTGTAAACCTTGGACGTCCACATTGACGACGAAACACAGAAATTGCATCAGGATTGAATACAAAAGCTACAATGTAGACCTCTGTAAAAGGGAAGTAACGCTTAAACAGTTTGTGTTGGAATCTTCCCTGCCAGACCTGTATTAGGTTCCAATGCAGCATGGCAGGCTATCTGATGCCTCTCAACATCCAATTGACAATGTATCACAGAAATTCAATCGGGATTCAATACAAAAACTACAATGCCGATTTCTGTACAGGGGGAGTAACGCTTCAAACAGTTTGTGTTGGAACTTTCCCCGGTACACGTGTATTATATTTCGATGCAACACGGGAGGTTTATTGTAACCCTTGGCCCTCCACATTGACGATAAAACATAGAAATTGCGTCAGGATTGAATACAAAGGCTACAAAGCCGATTTCTATCCAGGGGGATTAACGCTTAAAGAGTTTGAGTAGAAACCTTCCCTGGCAGACCTGCTTTAGATTCATAGGCACAATGGGTGGTTTACTGTAACCCTTGGACCTACACATTGACGATGAAACACAGACATTGTATCAGGATTGAATACAAAGGCTACAATGCCGACTTCTGTCCGAAGGGAGTAACGCTTAAACAGTTTGTGTTGGAACCTTCCCTGGCAGACGTTTAGTATATTCCGATCCAGAACGGGAGGTTTACTGTACGCCTTGGACCTTCACAATGACGATGAAACTCAGAAGTTGCATTGGGATTGAATACAAACGTTGCAATGCTGATTTCTGTCCGAAGGGAGTAACGCATCAAACAGTTTGTGTTGGAGCCTTTCCTGGCAGACCTGTATTAGATTCCGATACATCCACAGGAAGTTTACTGTATCCCTTGCACCTCCACATTGACGACGAAACACAGAAATTGCATCGGGATAGAATTCAAAGGCTACAATGCCGACTTCTGTCCAGGGGGAGTAATGCTTCAAACAGTTTGGGTAGGTACGTTCTCTGGCACACGTCTATTAGATTCAGATGCACCATGGGAGGTTTACTGTAGCCCATGGGCCGCCACAATGACTATGAAACACAGAAATTGAATTGGGATTAAATACAAAAGCTACAATGCCGACTACTATCCATGGTTAGCAACGGTTCAAACAGTTTGTGTTTGAAGCTTCCCTGGTAGACCTGTATTAGATTCCGATGCACCACGGGAGGTTTACTGTATCCCTTCGACCTCCACATTGCCGATGAAACACAGAAATTGCATCGGGATTGAACACAAAAGCTACAATGCCCACTTCTGTCCAGGGGGAGAAACGCTTCAAACAGTTTGCGTTGGAACCTTACCAGGCAGACCTGTATTAGATTCTGATGCACCACGGGAGGTTTACTGTAACCCTTGGACATCCACATTGTCGATAAAACGAAGAAACTGCATCGAGATTGAATATAACAGCAACAATGCCGAATTATGTTCACGGGGAGAAACGCTTCAAACAGTCTGTTTTGGACGTTGTCTGGCTGACCTGTATTAGATTCCGATACACCACGGGAGGTTCACTGTAACACATGGACCACCACATTTACGATGAAACACAGATATTGCACCGGGATTGAATACTAGAGCTATAATGGTGATTTCTGTTCAGAGAGAGTAACGCTTCAAACAGTTTGTGTTGCATCCTTCCCTGGCAAACCTGTATTATATTCCTATCCAACACGGGAGGTTCACTGTTGCCCATTTAACGCGACATTGACGATGAACTACAGATATTGCATCTGGATTCAATACAAAAGCTACAATGCCGACTTCTGTCCAAAGGAAGTAACGCTTAAACAGTTTGTGTTGGAACCTTCCCTGGAAGACCTCTATTATATTCCGATGCACCACGGGAGATTTACTGTAACACTAGGACCTCTACATTTACGATCAAACACAGAAATTGCATCGGAATGGAATACAAAAGTTACAATGCAGATATTTGTCCGAAGGATTAACGCTTCAATCAGTTTCTGTTGGAACCTACCCTGGCAGACCTGTATTAGATTCCGATGCTCCACAGGAGTTTTACTGTAACCCTTGGACCTCCACATTGACGATGATTTACAGAAATTGCATCAGCATTGAATACAAAAGCTACAATGCCAACTTCAGTCCAGGGGGAGTAAAGCTTAAACAGTTAGTGATGCCATCTTCCCTGGCAGGCCTGTATTGGCTTCTGATGCAACATGGAAGGTGTAGTTTAACCCTCTGACCTCCACATTGACGATGAATCACTGAAAATGTATGGGGATTGAATTTAAAAGCTACAATGCCGACTTCTGCCTAGGGTTAGTAACGCTCAAACAGTTCATGTTGGAGCCTTCCCTGGCAGACCTTTACTAGATTCCATTGCAGCACTGGAGGTTTACTGTAAACCTTGACCTCCAAATAGACAGTGAAACATAGAAATTGCATCGGGATTTAATACAAAATCTGTAATGCTGATTCTGTACAGAGAGAGTAACGCTTCAAACAGTTTGTGTTGGAACCTTCCCTGGCAGACGTTTATTAGATTCCGATGCACCACGTGAGGTTTACTGTAACTCTTGGCCCTCAACATTGATAAAGAATTACAGAATTTGTATCATGATTGAATACAAAAGCTACAATGCCAACCTCAGTCCAGGGGGAGTAACGCTCAAACAGTTTGTGATGGAATCTTCCCTAGCAAGCCAGTATTGGATCCGATGCAACATAAGAAGTTTACTGTAACCGTCAGACCGCCCCATTGTCGATGAAACATAGTAATTGCATCGTCATTGAATACAAAATGCCGACTCCTCTCTAGGGGGAGTAACGCTTCAAACAGTTTATGTTGGAACCCCACTGGCAGACTGCATCAGATTCCGATGCACCACGGGAGGTTTACTTCCACCCTTGGACCACCACACTCACGATGGAACACAGAAATTGCATCGGGACTGAATACAAAAGCTACAATGAAGTCTTCTATCCAAGGGGGGTAATGCTTCAAACAGTTCGTGTTGGAACCTTCCCTGGCAGACTTGTATTAGTTTCCGATGCACAACGGGAGATTTACTGTAACCTTTGGACCTCCACATTGACGATGAATTACAGATATTATTTTGGGCTTGAATAAAAACCTAAACTGCCAACTTTTGTCCTGGCGCAGTAACGCTTAAACAGTTTGTTTTGGAACCTTCCCTGGGAGTGCTATATTCGATTCTGATTAGCCATGGGAAATTTAGTGTAACGCTTAGACCTCCACATTGACGATGAAACACAGAAATTGTATCGGGATTGAATACAAAACCTACAATGCCAGCTTCTGTCCATGGGGACTAACGCTTCAAACAGTTTATGTTGGAATCTTCCCTGGCAGACCTGTATTAGTTTACGATGCACCATGGGCATTTTACTGTAACGCTTGGAATACGACTTTGACGATTAAACACAGGAATTGCATCGGGACTGAATACAAAATCGACAATGCCAACTTCTATCCGAAGGGGGTAATGCTTCAAACAGCTCGTGCTGCAACCTCACTGGCAGACGTGTATTAGATTCCGATGCACCATGGAAGGTTTACTGTAATTCTTGGATATCTAATTGACGATGATTTACAGAAATTGCTTTGGGATTGAATACAAATGTTACAATGTGAACTTCTGTCCCGGGGGAGTAACGCATGAACAGAATGTGTTGGAACCTTCCCTGGCAGACGTGTATTACATTCTGAAGCACCACAGGAGGTTTACTGTAACTCTTGGACCTCGACATTGATGATGAATTACAGAATTTACATCGGGATTGAAAAAAAAATTTGCAATGCTTAATTCTATCCGATGGGAGTAACACTTCAAACACTTTGTGTTGGAACGTTCCCAGGCAGACCTGAATTAGATTCCGATGCACTATGGGATTTTTACTGTAACCCTCGGACTTCAACGTTGACGATGAAACACAGAAATTGCATCAGGATTTAATACAAAAGCCACAATGCCAACATCTATTCATGGGGAGTAACGGCTCAAACAGTTTATGTTTGAAGACTCCCTGGCAGACCTGTATTAGATTACAATGCACCACAGGAGGATTACTGCAACCCCTGGACCACCACCTTGTCGATAAAACACAGAAATTGCGTCGGGATAGATTACAAACCAACAATGCCGACTTCTGTCCAGGAGGACTAACCGTTCAAACAATTTATGTTGGAACCTTCCTCGGCAGGCCTGTATTACATTACGATGAACCACGGGAGGTTTACTGTAACCCTTGGATCTCCACATTGTCGATGAAACACAGAAATTGCATCGGGATTGAATACAAATCCAACAATGCAGCATTCTATCCAGTGGGAGTAACACTTCAAACAGTCTGTTTTCGACGATCTCTGGCAGACCTGTGTTAGATTTCGATGCACCACGGGAGGTTTACTATAACCCTTGGTCCTCCACATTGACGATGAAACACAGAAATTGCGTCGGGATTGAAAGCAAACAAAAAATGCCGACGTCACTCCAGGAGGATTAATTCATCAAACATTTGTGTTGGAACCTTCCCTGGCAGACGTGCATTAGATTCCAATGCACCACGGGAGGTTTACTGTAACCCTTGGAACTCCACATTGACGATGAAGTACAGAAATTGGTTTGGGATAGAATACAAAACTACAATGCCGACTTCTGTCCAGGGGGAGTAAGGCTTAAACATTTTAATTTGGAACCTTCCCTGGGAGACCTGTATTAGATTCCGATGCACCACCGGAGGTTTAGTGTAACCCTTGGACCTCCAAATTGACGATGAAACACAGAAATCGTATCGGGAATTAATACAAAAGCTCCAATACCGGCGTCTGTCCATGGGGAGTAACGCTTCAATCATTTTGTGTAGGAACCTTCCCAGGCAGACCTGAATTAGATTCCGATGCACCATGTGATTCTTACTGTAACACTTGGACCTCCACATTCACGATGAAACACAGAAATTGCATCGGGATTTAATACAAAAACAACAATGCCGACTTCTGTCCATGGGGAGTAACGCTTCAAACAGTTTGTGTTAGAACCTTCCCAGCCAGACCTGTTATGATTCCGATGCACCATGGGAAGTTTACTATAACACTTGGACCTCCACATGACGACGAAACACAGAAATTGCAACAGGAATTAATGCAGGAGCTAAACTGCAGATTTCTGTACAGTGAGTGTATAGCTTCAAAGAGTTTGTGTTTGAGCTTCCCTGGCAGACGTGTATTAGATTTCGATGCACCGCGGAAGGTTGACTGTAACCCTTGGACATCCACATTGACAATGAAACACAGAAACTACATCGGGATTGAATACAAAAATTACAATGCTGACTTCTGTACAGAGAGAGTAATGCTTCAAAGAGTTTGTTTTGGAATCTTCTCTGGTAGTCCTGTATTATATTCTGATGCACCACAAGAGGTTTTCTGTTACCGTTGGACCTCCACATTGGCGATGATACAATGTAATTGCATCGGGATTGAATAAAAATTCTACAATACTGACGTCTGTTCAGAGGAGTAACGCCAAATTGTTTATGTTTGAACCTTCCCTGTAGACCTGTATTAAATTCCGATGCACCACAGGAGGTTAACTGTAACGCTTGGACCTCCACATTTACGATGAATTACAGAAATTGCATCGGGATTCAATACAAAAGCTACAATGCAGACATCTGCCCATGGGGAGTAACGCTTAAAACAGTTTGTGCTGAAGCCTTCGCAGGCAGAGCGGTATTAGGTTCCGATGCACCACGAGAGGCTCTCTTTACCCCTTGGACCTCCACATTGACGATGAAACACAGAAATTTCATCAGCATTGATTACAAAAGCTACATTACCGGCATATGTTCAGGGGAAGTAACGGTTCAAACAATTTGTGTTGGAATCTTCCCTGGCAGACCAGTATTAGATTCCGATGCACCACGGGAGGTTAACTGTAACTCTTGGACCTCCACATTGACAATGAATCACAGAAATTGCATCGAGGTTGAATACAAAAGCTACAATGCCGATATCTGTAAAGGGGGAGTAACGCTACAAACAGTTTGTGTTGGAAAGTTCCCTGGTAGATCTGTATTAGATACCGATAGACCACGGGAGGTTTACCGCAACCCTTGGACGTCCACATTGAAGATGAAACACAGAAATTGTATCGGGATTGAATACAAACCAGCAATGCAGACTTCTGTACAGGAGGAGTGACGTTTCAAACAGTTTATGTTGGACCTTTCCTTGGCTGGCCTGTATTAGATTACGATGCACCATGGAAGGTTTACTGTAACCCTTGGACATCCTCATTGACAATGGAACAAAGAAATTGAATCGGGATTGAATACAAAAGCTACAATATCGATTTTTGTCCAGTGCAGTATCGCTTCAATCAGTTTGTGTTGGAAAGTTCCCTGGCAGACCTGTATTGGATTTACTGTAACCCTTGGAACTCCATGTTGACGATGAAACAACGAAACTGCATCGGGATTGAATACAAAAGCTACAATTCAGATTTCTGTGCAGAGAGAGTAGCGCTTCACACATATAGTATTGGAATCTACTCTTGCAGACGCGTATTAGAATACGAAGCACCACGGGAGGTTTACTGTAACCCTTTTACCTAACACATTGACGATGAAACACAGAAATTGCATCGGGATTGAATACAAAAGCTACAATGCGCTTTCTATCCATGAGGAGTAACGCTTCAAACAGTTTTATGTGAACCTTCCCAGGCAGACCTGTATTAGATTCCGATGCACCACGGAACTTTTACTGTAACTGTTGGACATCCACATTGACGATGAATTAGAGAAATTGCATCGGAATTGAACACAAAAGCTACAATGCCGACATCTGTGTAGGGGGAGTAACGCTTCAAACTGTGTTGGAACCTTATATGGCAGACCTGTATTAATTCCGATGCACCACGGGAGTTTTTCTGTAACCCTTGGATTTCCACATTGACGATGAAACACAGACGTTAAAGTAACCTGTGGCGTGCCACAGGGGAGTGTTATGGGACCATTGCTTTTCACAATATATATAAATGACTTAGTAGATAGTGTCGGAAGTTCCATGCGGCTTTTTGCGGATGATGCTGTAGTATACAGAGAAGTTGCAGCATTAGAAAATTGTAGCGAAATGCAGGAAGATCTGCAGCGGATAGGCACTTGGTGCAGGGAGTGGCAACTGACCCTTAACATAGACAAATGTAATGTATTGCGAATACATAGAAAGAAGGATCCTTTATTGTATGATTATATGATAGCGGAACAAACACTGGTAGCAGTTACTTCTGTAAAATATCTGGGAGTATGCGTGCGGAACGATTTGAAGTGGAATGATCATACAAAATTAATTGTTGGTAAGGCGGGTACCAGGTTGAGATTCATTGGGAGAGTGCTTAGAAAATGTAGTCCATCAACAAAGGAGGTGGCTTACAAAACACTCGTTCGACCTATACTTGAGTATTGCTCATCAGTGTGGGATCCGTACCAGATTGGTCTGATGGAGAAGATAGAGAAGATCCAAAGAAGAGCGGCGCGTTTCGTCACAGGGTTATTTGGTAACCGTGATAGCGTTACGGAGATGTTTAATAAACTCAAGTGGCAGACTCTGCAAGAGAGGCGCTCTGCATCGCGGTGTAGCTTGCTCGCCAGGTTTCGAGAGGGTGCGTTTCTGGATGAGGTATCGAATATATTGCTTCCCCCTACTTATACCTCCCGAGGAGATCACGAATGTAAAATTAGAGAGATTAGAGCGCGTACGGAGGCTTTCAGAGAGTCGTTCTTCCCGCGAACCATACGCGACTGGAACAGGAAAGGGAGGTAATGACACTGGCAAGTAAAGTGCCCTCCGCCACACACCGTTGGGTGGCTTGCGGAATATCAATGTAGATGTAGATGTAGATGTAGAATTGCATCGGGATTGAATGCAAAAGCTGCAATTGCGACTTCTGGCCGGAGGGAGTAACGCTTCAAACAATTTGAGTTGGAGCCTTCACAGGCCGACCTGTATTAGATTCCGATGAACCGCAGGAGTTTTACTGGAACGCTTGGACCACCAGAATAACGACGAATTACAGAAATTGAACCGGAATTGAATACAAAAGCTGTTATGCTGATTTCTGTACAGAGAGAGTAATGCTTCAATGAGTTTGTGTTGGAATCTTGTCTGGAAGATCTGTATTTGATTCTAATGGACCTCGGGAGGTTTACTGTAATCCTTGGAGCTCCACATGTGCGATGAAACAAAGAAATTGCTTCTGGATTGAACACAAATTCATCAATGCTGACCTCTGTTCAGAGGAGTAACGCTACAAACTGTTTGTGTTGGAACATTCCCAGGCAGACCTGTATTAGATTCCGATGCACCACGGGATGTTTACTGTAATACTTGGACCACCACATTGACGATGTAACACAGAAATTGCTTCGGTATTGAATACAAAAGCTACAATTCCCACTTTTGTACAGGGAAAGCAACGCTTTAAACTGTTTGTGTTTGAACCGTACCTAGCTGACCTGTGTTGGATTCCGATGCACGACGGGAGGTTTACTGTAACCCTTGAACCTTCACATTGACGATGAAACACAGAAATTGCATCTAGATTGAATACAAAAGCTACAATGCCAACTTCTGTCCATGGCTATTAACGCTTTAAACAGTTTGTGTTTGAACCGTCCCAGGCAGACCTCTATTAGATAACGATGCTCCACAGGAGGATTAATGTAGCTCTTCGATCTCCACATTGACGATGAATCACAGGAATTGCACCGGGATTGAATACAAAATCTACAATGCCGGTTTCTGCCCAGGGGAGGAACGCTTCAGTTTGTGTTGGAATTTTCCCTGGCAGAACTCTATTAGATTATGATGCACCACGGGAGGTTCACTGTAACCCTTGGACCTCCACATTCATGATGATTAACACAGAAATTGCATCATGATCGAATAGAAAAGCTACAATGCCAACTTCTGCCCATGGCTGACTTCTGTCGAGGTGGAGCAACGCTTCAAACAGTTTGTGTTGGAACCTTCCCTTGCTGACCTGTATTAGCTACCGATGCACCACAGTGGTTTACTGTAACGCTTGGACCTCCACGTTGTCGATGGGCACAGAAAATGTATCGGGATTGAATACAAAAGCTTCAATGCCGACCACTGCGCATGGGTAGTACGCTTCAAACAGTTTATGTTGGAACCACCCAGGAGGACCTGTATTAGATTTCGATGTACCACCTGAGGTTTACTGTAACCCTTGCCCCTCCACGTTGACGATGAAACACAAATATTGCATCGCGATTGAATACAAAAGCTACAATGCCGACTTCTGCCCGAAGTCGCTAACACATGAAACATTTTGTGTTGGAACCTTCCCTGGCAGACCTGTAAGAGATTCCGATGCACTACGTGAAGCTTCCTGTAACCTTTGTATTTCCACATTGACGATAAAACACAGAAATTGAGTCGGTATTGAATACAAAAGCTTCAGTGCAGACTTCTGTACAGTGGGAGTAACGCTTCAAACAATTTGTGTTGGATCGTTCCCAAGCAGACCTGTATAAAACGACGATGCGCCACTGAAGGTTCACTGTAACCGTTGCACCTCCTCATTGTCGATGAAACACAGAAACTGCATCAGGAGAAATGTAACAATGCCGACTTCTGTCCCGGGGGGTGACGCTTGAAACAGTTTCTTATGTAACTTTCCTTGCAGAGCTGTATTAGATTCCGATGCACCACTGTAAGTTTACTGAAGCGTTTGGACCACCTCATTGACGATGAAGTACAGAAATTGCATCGGGATTGAATACAAAAGCTACAGTGCCTACATCTGTCCGAAGGGAGTTAAGTTTAATACAGATTGTTTTGGAACCTTCCCTCGCAGACCAGTAAGACATACCGGTGCACCACTGGCTGTTTACTGTAACTCTTGAAATTCCTAATTGAGCATGAAACACAGTAATTGCGTGGGGTTTGAATACAAAAGCTACAATATCGACTTCGGTCCAAAGCGTTTAACGCTTCAAACAGTTTGTGTTGGAACCTTCCCTGCCAGACCTGGATTAGATTCCGAAGAACCACAGGGGTTTACTGTAATCCTTGGACTTCCACATTGTAGATGACACACGGAAATATCATGGGGCTTAAATACAAAAGCTACAATACAGATTTCTGTACAGAGAGAGTAACGCTTCAAACATGTTGTTGTGGAACCGTCCCTGGCACACCTGTATTAGGTTCCAATGCACCACGGGAGGTTTACTGTAACCCTTGGACCTTCACATTGATGATGAAAAACAGAAATGGCATCGGGAGTGAATACAAAAGCCACAATGCCGACTTCTGTCTGAGGGGGCTAATGCTTCAAACAGTTTGTGTTGGAGCTTCCCTGGCAGACCTGCATTAGTTTCCGATGCACCACAAGATGTTAGTGTAACCCTTGGATCTCGACAGTGACAATGAAACACAAAAATGGCATCGGGATTTAATAGAACAGCTGCAATGCTTGCTTCTGTCCATTGGGAGTAACGCTTCAAGAAATTTGTGTTGGAACCTTCCCAGGCAGACCTGTATTAGATTCCGATGCACCACGGTAGGTTTACTTTAACCCTTGGACCTCCACATTCACGATGAAACACAGAAATTGCTTCGGGAGTGAATACAAAAGCTACAATGTCGACTTCTATCCATCGAGAGTAACGCTTCAGACGGGTTGTGTTGGAACCTTTCCTTGCAGACCTGTATTTGTTTCCGAAGCACCATGGGAGGATTAATGTAACTAATAGGCCTCCACATTGACAATGAACACAAAAATTGCAACGTGATTGAAAACAATAGCTACAATGCCGACTACTGTCCAGGGGGAGTAACGCTTCATACAGATTTTGTTGGAACGTTCGTTGGTACACCTGTATTAGATTCCGATGCACCAAGGGAGGTTTACTGTAACCCTTGGACCTTCACATTGATGATGAAAAACAGAAATGGCATCGGGAATGAATACAAAAGCCACAATGCCGACTTCTGTCTGAGGGGGCTAATGCTTCAAACAGTTTGTGTTGGAGCTTCCCTGGCAGACCTGCATTAGTTTCCGATGCACCACAAGATGTTAGTGTAACCCTTGGATCTCGACAGTGACAATGAAACACAAAAATGGCATCGGGATTTAATAGAACAGCTGCAATGCTTGCTTCTGTCCATTGGGAGTAACGCTTCAAGAAATTTGTGTTGGAACCTTCCCAGGCAGACCTGTATTAGATTCCGATGCACCACGGTAGGTTTACTTTAACCCTTGGACCTCCACATTCACGATGAAACACAGAAATTGCTTCGGGAGTGAATACAAAAGCTACAATGTCGACTTCTATCCATCGAGAGTAACGCTTCAGAAGGGTTGTGTTGGAACCTTTCCTTGCAGACCTGTATTTGTTTCCGAAGCACCATGGGAGGATTAATGTAACTAATGGGCCTCCACATTGACAATGAACACAAAAATTGCAACGTGATTGAAAACAATAGCTACAATGCCGACTACTGTCCAGGGGGAGTAACGCTTCATACAGATTTTGTTGGAACGTTCGTTGGTACACCTGTATTAGATTCCGATGCACCAAGGGAGGTTTACTGTAACCCTTAGACCTCCACATTGACGATGAAAGACAGAAATTGCATCGGGATTGAATACAAAAGCAACAATGGCGATTTCTCTGCAGGGGAGTAACGCTTCAAACAGTTTGTATTGGATACTTCCATGGCAGACGTGTAAGAAATTCCGATGCACCACAGGAGGTTTACTGTAACCCTTGGACCTCCAATTTGACGATGAAACACAAAAATTGCATCGGGATTGAATGAAAAAGCTACGATGCCGACTACTGTCCAGGGGGAGTAACGTTTCAAACAGTTTGTCTTAGAAGCTTCCCTGGCATACCTTTAAGAAATACCGATGCAAAACGAGAGGTTTACTGTAACTCTTGGACCTCCTCATCGCGATGAAACACAGTAATTGCTTCGGGATTGAATACAATCGCAAAAATGCCGACTTCTGTTCAGGGGGAGTAACGCTTCAAACAGTTTGTGTTGGGACCTTCCCTGGGAGACCTGTATTGGATTCCGATACACCACGGGAGGTTCGGTGTAACCCTTGGACCTCCACATCGACAATCAAACACAGAAAAGTGCATCGGGATTCAATACAAAAGCTATAACGCCGACTTCTGTCCGAAGGGAGTAACGCTTCAAACAATATGTGTCGGAACTTTCCCTGGCATCCCACTATTAGATAACGATGCTCCACGGGTGGTTTACTGTAACTCTTGGACCTCCAAATTGACGATGAAACACAAAAATTGCTTCGCAATTGAACACAAAAGCTACAATGCTGACTTCTGTCCAGGGGGAGTAATGTTTCAAACATTTTGTGTTGGAACCTTCCCTGGCAGATCTCTAATAGATTCCAATGCACCACGGGACGATTAGTGTAAACCTTGGACCTCCAAATTGACGAAGAAACACAGAGAGTGCCTCGGGATTGAATACTAAAGCTACAATGCAGATTTCTCTGCAATGGAGTAACGCTTCTAACAGTTTTTGTTGGAATCTTCCCTGGCAGACCTGTATTAGAATACGTTACACCACGGCGGGTTTACTGTAACCCTTGGACCTACACATTGATGATAAAGCACAGAAATTGCATTACAATTGAATATATAAACTACAATGCCGACTTCTTTCCATGGCTAGTAACGCTTCAAACAGTTTGTGTTGGAACTCTCCCATGCAGACATGTATTAGTTAATGATGCTCCACGGGAGGTTTACTGTAACCCTTCGACCTCCACTTTGACGATGAAACACAGAAATTACACCGGGATTGAATGCAAAATCTACAATTCCGATTTCTGTCGAGGGGAGTAACGCTTCGAACAGTTTGTGTTTCAATCTTCCGTGGCTGACCCGTATCAGATACCGTTGCACCACTGGAGGTTCACTGTGACCCTTAAACCTCCACATTGACGTTAAAACACATATGTTGCATCGGGATTGTATACAAATTCTACAATGCCGACTTCTGTTTAGGGGAGTATCGCCTCAAACAGTTTCTGTAGGAACCTTCCCTGGCAGACGTGTATTTGATTCCGATACACCAAAGGATGTTTACTGTAACCCTTTGACCACCACATTGAAGATGAAACACAGAAATTGCATCGGAATTGAATACAACACCTACAATTTTGTTTTCAGTACAGAGGAAGAAACGGTACAAACAGTTTGTTTCGGAACCTTCTCTAGCAGAAATGTATGAGATTCCGATACACCATGGTAGGTTTACTGTAACCCTTGGACCTACACATTGGCGATGAAACACAGAAATTGCATCGGGATTGAACTCAAAAGCTACAATGTCGCCTGCTGTGAACGGTGAGTAACGCTTCAAAGAGTTTTTGTAGGATCCTTCCCTGGGAGACTTGTATTAGATTCCGATGCACCGCAGGAGGTTTACTGTAACCCTTGGACCTCCTCATTGACGATGAAACAGCGAAATTGCATCGGGATTGAATACAAAAACTACAATGCTGATTTCTGTACAGAGAGTGTAACGCTTCAAACAGATTGTATTGGAATTTACTCTTGCAGACCTGTATAAGATTGCGATGCACCTCGGGAGGCTTCCTGAAACCTTTGGACTTCCACATTGACAATGAAACACAGAAATGGCATCATGATTGAATACAAAATCTACAATGCTGACTTCTGTCCAGGGGGATTAACGTTTCAAACATTTTGTGTAGGAACGTTCCCTGGCAGACCTCTATTAGATTCCAATGCCCCACGGGGCTTTTATTGTAACCCTTGGACCTCCAAATTGACGAAGAAACACAAAAATTGCATCGCTATTGAATACAAAAACTACAATGCCGACTTCTGTACAGGGGGAGTAACTGAAGCGTTACTCCCCCTGTACAGAAGTCGGCATTGTAGCTTTTGTTGGAACGTTCGCTGGTACACCTGTATTAGCTTCCGATGCACCAGGGGAGGTTTACTGTAACCCTTAGACCTCCACATTGACGATGAAAGACAGCAATTGCATCGGGATTACATACAAAAGCTACAATGCTGATATCTGTACATGGGGAGTAACGCCTCAACTGGTTTGTGTTGGAACTTTCCCTGGCGGACCTGTATTAGATTTTGATACACCGTGGGAGGTTTACTGTATCCATTTTACTTCCACACTGACGATGAAAAGCAGAAATTGTATCGGGATTGAATAAAAACGTACAATGCCGACATCTTTCCAGGGGGAGTAACGCTTCAGGCTGTTTGTATTTGAACTTTCCTGGCAGTCCTGAATTAGAATTCCGATGCACCTCGGGAGGTTTACTGTAGCCCTTAGACCTCCACAGAGACCATGAAACACAGAAATGGCATCGGGATGGAATTTAAAAGCTACAATGCCGACTTCTGTACACGGGGAGTAACGCATCAAACAGTTTGTGTTGAAACCATCCCTGGCAGACCTATATTAGATTCCGATCAGCACAGGAGGTTTACTGTAACCGTTGGACCTCCACACTGTCGGTAAAAAATAGAGATTGCATCGGGATTCCTTACAAGACCTACAATGACAACTTCTGTCCAGGGATAGTAACGCTTCAAACAGTTTGTGTTGAAACCTTCCCAAGTTGGACTTTCGGTCGAACAGTTCTGAGGCCTACAACTCCCCTTTCTCCATGTGGGAATTTGAATCGGCACTTACTGCGACTTCTGCAACTGCACCAGGTTCCGACCGCATCCGGTACTCCATGCTTCGACATCTGCCAGCGGCGTCAAAGGAAATCCTCCTCGATTGTTTTAAACTGATTTGGCAGACAGGAGTGTTCCTCACCTCGTGGAGGGAGGCGATCCTCATCTCTCTCCTCAAACCAGGAAAGGACCGCACATGTCCCAGTAGTTATCGTAGTATCGCCTTGATAAGCTGTGTCGGAAAGACCTTGGAACGGATGGTTAACCGTCGTCTGGTCTGGCTGTTAGAGACTAGACTGCTCCTTAGCCGCTTTCACTGTGGATTCCGAAAATTTCGGTCCACGGTCGACAACCTGACGCTCCTAGAGGCGGCTATTCAGCAGTCTTTCCTCCGTCAGCATCACTGTATTGGTATCTTCTTTGATATCAGTAAGGCATATGATACTACTTGGAGACACTGTATTCTTGGACAACTGCATCAATGGGGCTTTCGTGGCCGCCTGCCCATTTTCATTCGGTCTTTCCTGTCTCAGCGGTTTTTTCGGACCCGCGTTGGTAACACACTGTCTGATCGCTTTGAGCAAGAGAACGGTGTCCCCCAGGGCAGTGTTTTAAGCGTTACTCTCTTTGCCATAGCCATCAACAGTATAACGTCTACAGTGAGGAATCCAGTACAGTGCTCCTTGTTTGTGGACGACTTTGCTGTTTTCTGTTCCTCCTCCAGTGTTGCAACCGTGAGCAGTCAGTTGCAGCTAACAGTGCGGCGGTTAGAGGAGTGGGCTGCAAAGACAGGTTTTCGGTTTTCAGCCGATAAGTGTGTTTGTGTTCATTTTAATCGTTCTCGTCGTCTTTTTACATTGCCTGCCTTGCATATGGGGGATGCTGTCCTACATTTTAGAGACACAGTGCGGTTTCTGGGCCTAATTTTTGACTCCAGGTTGTCATGGCTGCCACACCTACGTGACTTGAAAGCCAGAACGCTGAAGCCACTGAACATCCTCACGTGCCTCAGCCACAGGTCTTGGGGAGCGGACAGGGCGCGTCTCCTTCAGTTTTATCGGGCTTTTGTGCGTTCACGGCTGGACTATGGGTGCACAGTATATGGGTCAGCAAGGCCATCTTATTTGCAGATCCTTGACGCTGTCCACCATGCTGGGATTCGACTGGCCACGGGTGCTTATCGGACCAGTCCCATACCCAGCCTCTGTGCTGAGGCTGGCGAACCGCCACTTACCATCCGGCGGCAGCTCCTGCTGGTGCGCCAGGCTTCTAAGTTGCTTGCAGCTCCCAGCTCGCCTGCTCACCGCCTTGTTGCCCATCCACCTCTGGACCGCCTTTTTTCCCACCGTCCCCGGGCTACATTGCCATTTGGGATCCGTGTGCAACGTGTGCTAGAGTCGCTCGGTGTGGAGTCTGTACAACCCCAAATCCAGGGTTTTAACCGCCTGCCACCCTGGTTACTGAAGATGCCCGGAGTGATTTTAGATTTATTGCCGTACAAGAGAGATTGCACTCCTGCCACCGTTTTTAATGTAGCATTTTCTGCTATTTTATCTGAGCACCACGACTATGTAGCTGTTTTTACGGATGGGTCAAAACAAGGGGATTCCGTTGGTTGCTCAGTTGTTTTTCCGGATCGTGTCCTCAAGGTCCGACTGCCTCAGACTTTTACTGTCTTTGATGCAGAATTATCTGCGATCTAGCGGGCGCTGGAGCAGATGAGACATTCTTCCTCTCCTAAATTTCTTGTCTGTTCCGATTCACTCAGTGCCCTTCAATCATTGCACCATTTGTATCCGGCAAATAAAGTAGTCCAGACCATCCAGGATGCCCTCCTCCGACTACAGCGACTGGGGAGGGTTATAGCTTTCTGCAGGGTTCCCGGGCATGTCGGCATTGCTGGGAATGAAAGGGCAGATCTCGCAGCCAAGGAGGCGTGTCTCGATCCACAAGTATCTCAGTGTGCTATCCTCTTGCACGCACTCACCTCGCTGTTGACCTCACGAGTCATGTGTCGGTGGGAGGATGAGTGGCTGGAAGTGACTGACAATAAGCTCCGTCTAGTCAAGCCCACAACGGGTGTGTGGTGTACCTCCTTTCAGCCCCATCGTCGGGACGAGGTTCTCCTCACTCGGCTTCGAATAGGCCACAGCCCTATGACGCATGGCATCCTGCTCCCTCCAATGTGTGGTGCTTGCGGCGTCAAGGTCACTGTGCGCCACGTTTTATTGGATTGCGTTTTATTTTCTGACCAGCGGGCCACGGCTGACTTACCAGCGGACCTGACAACTCTTTTAGGCAACACTCGGACAATTGTGGTTAAAGTTTTAAAGTTCTGTGCCATGTCAAATGTTTTTACACAGATTTTAGGGAGAGGATTTTAATTAGCTCAATGTGTGACAAGCTCGCCCATATTTTATATCAGTCGCCAGCCAGTGACAATTTCAGTGGCATTCTTGTTGGTATGTTTTACCTTTCCTTCGGTTTTACTTTCTTATATAGCATTTCCTTTCTTTTCCTGCTTTCTTTGTGTGTGTGCTTCAGTTTTCTTAGATCTGTCCACATTCATTCCTTTTAATGTGTGTCAGGCCGCTGATGACCTCGATGTTGAGCGCCCATAAACCCCAACACACACACACACACACACTTAAAACCTTCCCTGGCAGATCTATATTAGATTCCGATGCACCACGGGAGGTTTATTGTAACCCTTGGACCTCCATACTGACGATGAAACACAGAAATTGTATCGGGATTGAATACAAAACCTACAATGCCGACTTCTGTCGGATGGGAGTAACGCTTCAAACAGTTTGTGTTGGAACTTTCCCTGGCAGACCTGTATTAGCTTCCGATGCTCCACAGGAGGTTTACTGTAACCCTTGGACCTAAACATTGACGATGAAACACAGAAATTGCATCAGGATTGAACACAAAAGCTGCAATGCTGACTTCTGTCCATGGGGAGTAACGCTTCAACTAGTTTGTGTTGGAACATTCTCTGGCAGCCCTGTAATAGATTCTGATGGCCACGTGAGGTATATTTGTACCCTTTGAACTCCACATTGACGATGAAACACTGAAATTGCGTCGAGACTGAATACAAAATCTACAATGCCGACCTCTATCCAGGGGGGATAAACGCTTGAAACAGTTTCATCTGTAATCTTTCCTGGCAGAATAGTATTACATTACGTTGCACCACTGCAAGTCTACCGAAATCTTGGACCTTCAAACTGAAGAGGAAAAACATAAATTGAATCGGGATTCAATAGACAAGGTACAATGACGATTTCTGTTCCGGGAGAGTAATGTCTCTAACTAACTGAGCGTTGCACCTTTCGTCGGAGATCAGTATTAGATTCAAGTGCTACACTGCAGGTTTACTATAACCCTTGGACCTTCACATTGACGATGAAACATAGAAATTCTGTGGGGATTGACCACAAAGTTACAATGCCGAATTCTGTGCAGGGAGAGTACGCTTCCAGCAGTTTGTGTTGGAATCTTCCCTGACAGACCTGTATTAGATTCAGATGCAGCACTCGAGTTTTACTGTAACCGTTGGTCCTACACATCGACGATGAAACACAGAAATTACATCGGGTTTGAATATAAGAGCTACAATGCCGATTTCAGTCCAGGGGGAGTAACGCTTCATACAGTTTGTGTTGGAACCGTCGTGGCTGTCCTGAATTAGAATTCCGATGCACCATGGGAGGATTACTGTAACCCATAGACCGCCACATTGACGATGAGACACAGAAATTGATTCGTGATTGAAAACAGAAACTGCAATGCCGACTTCTGTCCAGGGAGAGTAACGTATCACACATTTTGTGTTGTAACCTTCGCTGGTATACCTGTATATGGATTCCGATGCAACATGGGAGGTTTACTGTAACCCTTGTACATCCACATTGACGTTGAAACACAGAAATAGCATCGGGATTGAGTACAAAACCTATAGTGCTGACTTCTGTCCATCGGAATTAACGCCTCAACTAGTTGCAAGCTCCCTGGCAGACCTGTATTAGATTCAGATGCACCTCGGGAGATTTGCTGTAACCCTTGGACCTTTACATTGACGATGAAACACTGAAGTTGCGTCGGGATTGAATACAAAAGCTACAATGCCGACATATATGCAGGGGGACTAAAGCTTCAAACAATTTGTGTTGGAACCTTCCCTGGCAGACCTGTATTAGATTCCGATGCACCACGGGATGTTTATTGTAACTCTTGGACCACCACATTAACGATGAAACACAGAAATTGCATCGGGATTGAATACAAAAGCTACAATTCCGACTTCTGTCCAGGGGGAGCCACGCTTCAAACAGTTTGTTTCGAAACTTTCCCTGGTAGATCTGTATAAGATTCCGATACTATACGGGAGGTTTGCTGTAACGTCGGGCCTCCACATTGACGATAGAACACTGAAATTGCATGGGGATTGAATACAAAAGCTACAATGCCGACTTCTGTACAGGGGGAGTAACGCTTCAAACACTTTGTGTTGGTACCCTCCCTGGGAGACCTTTATTAGATTCCGATCAGCACGGGAGGTTTACTGTAACCCTTGGGCCATCACATTGTCGATAAAACATAGAAATTGCATCGGGATTCAATACAAAAGCTACAATGATACTTCTGTCCAGGGGAGTAACGCTTGGAACAGTTTATGATGAAAACTTCCATGGCAAACCTATATAAGATTCCAATGCACCACGGGACGTTTACTGTAACCCGTGGACCTCCACATTGACGATGAAACACAGAAATTGCATCGGGATTAAACACAAAAGCTACAAGCTACAGTGCCGAGTTCTGTCCAGGGGAGTAAAGTTTCATACAGTTTGTGTTCAAACCTTTGCTGGAAGACCTGCAATAGTTTCCAAAGCTCCAAGTTAGGTTTAGTCTTACCCTTGGACCTCCACATTGACGATGAAACACAGAAATTGCATCGAGATTGAATACAAAATTTACAATCCCGTCTTCTGTCCAGGGGGAAAAACGCTTCAAACAGTTTAATTTGGAACCTTTCCTGGCAGAAATGTATTAGATTACGTTGCACCACTGCAGGTATGCTGTAATAACCTTCAAATTGTAGATGAAAACCAGAAATTGAATCGGGATTGAATAGAAAAGGTACAATGCCGATATCTGTTCCGGGACAGTAATACCCCAAACAAACTGAACGTTGAACCTTTCGCTGGAGATCACTGTTAGATTCAAATACTACACTGCAGGTTCACTGCAACCATTGGACCTCCAACCTGACGATGAAACACAGAAATTCCATCTCGAATGAATACAGAAGCTACAATGCTGACTTCTGTCTAAGGGGAGTAACGCTTCAAACAGTTTGTGTTGGAACATTCCCTGCCAGCACTGTGATAGATTCCGATAAAATACGGGATATTTACTGTAACGTTGGACCTCCGCATCGGACTGAATACAAAAGCTACACTGCCGAGTTCTGTCCAGGGCAGTAATCTTTCAAACAGTTTGTGTTGGAACCTTCCCTGGAAGATCAGCATTAGTTTCCAAAGCATCAAGGTAGGGTTAATCATACCCTTGGACCTCCACATTGTCGACGAAACACAGAAATTGCATCGGGATTGAACACAAAAGCTACAATGGCAACTTCTCCACAGGGGAAGAATCGCTTCAAACAGTTTGTGTTGGATCCTTGCTTACCAGACTTGTAAGAGATTCCCATGCACCTCGGGAGGTTCACTGTAACCCTTGGAACTCCACACTGACGATGAAACACAGAAACTGTATCGAGATTGTACACAAAATCTACAATGCCGACTTCTGTCGGATGGGAGTAACGCTTCAAACAGTTGGTGATGCAGCCTTCCCTGTCGGACCACTAAGAGATTCCCATGCAATACAGGACGTTTACTGTAACCGTTGGTCCTCCACATTGACGACGAACACAGAAATTGCATCGGTATTGAATACAATAGTTACAATGCCAACTTCCGTCCAGGGGGAGTAACACTTCAAACAGTTTGTGTTGGAACTTTCCCTGGCAGACCTGTATTAGTTTCCGGTGCACCACGGGAGGTTTACTGTAACCCTTTGAATCCCACACTGACGATGTAACACAGAAATTGCATCGGGATTGAATACAAAATCTACAATGACGACTTCTAAGCATTGGGGAGAATCGAGTCAAATGGTTTGATTTTGAATCTTTCCTGGCAGAAATGTATTAGATCACATTGCACCACAGCAGGTTAACTGTAATCCTTGGACCTTTAAATTGAAGATGAAACACAGAAATTGAATCGGGATTGAATAGAAAAGGTACAATGCCGATTTCTGTTCCGGGAGAGTAATGCTTCAAACAACCTGAACGTTGAACATTTCGTCAGAGACCAGCATTAGATTCAAATGCTACACTGCAAGTTTACTGCAACCCTTGGACTTACACATTGACGATGAAACACTAACATTGCGTCGGGATTGAATACAAAATGCACAATGCCAACTTCTGTACAGGGGGAGTAACGCTTCAAACAGTTTGTGTTTGAACCTTCCCTGGCAGACCTGAATTAGATTCCGATGTAGCACGCGAGGATTACTGTATCCCTTGCACTCCACATTGCCAATAAAACACTGAATAGTGCATCAGGATTTATTATAAAAGCTACAATGCCGACTTCTGTCCAGGGGGAGTAACCCATCAAACAGTTTGTGATGGGACCTTCACTGGCAGACCTGTATAAGATTCCGATACACCACGGGAGGTTTACTTTAACCCTTGGACTTCCACATTGACGATGAAACATAGAAATTGTATCCGGATTGAATAAGAAACCTACAATGCCAACTTCTTTCCAGGAGGAGTAACGCATCAGGCAGGTTGTGTTGGAACCTTCCTGGCAGACAGTATTAGATTCTGATGCACCCCGGGAGGCTAACTGTAACCCTTGGACCTAAACATTGACGATGAAACACAGATATTGCATCGGGATTGAATACAAGAGCTACAATGCCAAATTCCGTCCACTGGGGGGAAACGCTTCGGATAGTTTTATTTGTAATTTTTCCTGGCAGAAATGTATTAGATTACGATGCACCACTGCAAGGTTTAATGTATTCCTTGGACCTTCACATTGATGATGAAACACCGATATTCCGTGTGAACACAAAGGTACAATGCTGACTTATGTCCAGGGACAGTAACGCTTCAAAGATTTTGTGTTGGAATCCTCCCAGGCAGACCTGTATTAGACTCCAATGCAACACTGGAGTTTTACTGTAACCGTTGATCCTCCACATTGACGATGAAACTCAGAAATTGCATCGGGATTGAATACAAAAGCTACAATGCCGACTTCTGACCAGGGGGTGTAACGCTTCAAACAGTTTGTGTTGGAACCTTCCCTGGCAGACCTGAATTATATTCCGATGTAGCATGGGAGGATTACTGTAACCCTTGGACCTCCACATTGCCGATAAAACACAGAAATTGCAGCGGGATTCAATACAAAAGCTACAATGCCGACTTCAGTCCAGGTGGATTAAGCGCATCACACAGTTTCTGTTTGAACCCTCGCTCGAAGACCTGTAGTAGTTTTCAGAGCACCTAGGTAGGTTTATTCATACCCTTATACCTCCACATTGACGATGAAACACAGAAATTGCTTCTGGATTGAAGACAAAAGCCGCAATGCCGACTTCTGTCCAGGGGGAGTAACGTTTCATACCGTTTGTATTGCAACCTTCGCTGGCATACGTGTATATAGATTCCGATGAATCATGGGAGGTTTACTGTAACCCTTGGACATCCCCATTGACCATGAAACACTGAAATAGCATCGGGATTGAATACTACAGCTATAATGCCGACTTCTGTCCATCGGGAGTAACTCCTCAACTAGTTTGTGTTGGAATTCTTCCAGGCAGACTTGTATTAGATTACGATGCACCACCTGAGGTTTACTGTACCCCTTGGACCTCCACATTGACGATGAAACACAGAAATGCATCGGCATTGAATACAAGACCTACAATGCCTACCTCTGACCAGGGGGAATAACACATCAATCAGTTTGTGTTGGAACCTTCCCTGGCAGATCTGTATTAGATTCTGATGCACCCCGGGAGGTTAACTGTAACCCTTGGACCTAAACATTGACGATGAAACACAGATATTGCATCGGGATTGAATACAAGAGCTACAATGCCAAATTCCGTCTGCTGGGGAGAAACGCTTCGGATAGTTTTATTTGTAATTTTTCCTGGCAGAAATATATTAGATTACGATGCACCACTGCAGTTTTACTGTAATCCTTGGACCTTCACATTGATGATGAAACACTGATATTCCGTGTGAACACAAAGGTACAATGCCGACTTATGTCCAGGGACAGTAACGCTTCTAAGATTTTGTGTTGGAATCCTCCCAGGCAGACCTGTATTAGACTCCGATGCACCACTGGAGTTTTACTGCAACCGTTGGTCCTCCACATTGACGATGAAACTCAGAAATTGCATCGGGATTAAATACAAAAGCTACAATGCCGACTTCTACCCAGGGGGTGTAACGCTTCAAACAGTTTGTATTGGAACCTTCGCTGGCAGACCTGTACTAGATTCCGCTGCACCACAGGAGGTTTAGTTTAACACTTGGTCCTCCACATTGACGATGAATCACAGAAATTGCGTCGGGATTGAATACAAAATCTACAATGCAGACTTCTGTCCAGAGGAGGGGGGGGGGGGGGGAGAAACGCTTCAAATGGTTTCTTTTGGAATCTTTCCTGGCAGCAGAAATGTATTACATTACGTTGCACAACTGCAGGTTTAATGTAATCCTTGGACCTTAACATTGACGATGAAAAACAGAAATTGTATCGGGGTTGAATAGAAAACGTACAATGCCAAATTCTGCTCTGCGAGAGTAATGCCTCAAACAATCTTAGCGTTGAACCTTTCGTCGGTGGCCAGTATTAGATTAAAATGGTACACTGCAGGTTCACTGTAACCCGTGGACCTTCACATTGACGATGAAACACAGAAATTCCGTATAGATTGAATAGAAAAGCTTCAATGCCGATTCTGTCCAGGGAGAGTAACGCTTCAAACAGTTTGTGTTGGAACCTTCCCTGGCAGACCTATACGAGATTCCCATGGACGACGGGAGGTTTACTGTAACCCTCGGACTTCCACATTGACTATGAAACATAGAAATTGCATCGGGATTGAATAAAATACCTACAATGCCGACTTCTGTCCAAGGGGAGTAACGCTTGAAACAGTTTGTGATGGAAAATTCCCTGGCAGACCTGCATTAGTTTCCAATGCGCGAAATGAGGTTTCCTGTAACCCTTGAACCTCCACATTGACGATGAAACACAGAAATTGCATCGGGATTGAATACATGAGTTCAATGCCTACTTCTGTCCAGGGGGAGTAACGCTTCAAACAGTTTGTGTTGGAACCTTCCCGGCATACCAGTATTAGATTCCGATGTACCCCGGGAGGTTTACTGAAACTCTTTGACCTACACATTGATGATGAAACATAGAAATTGCATTGCGATTGAATATAAAAGCTACAATGCCGACGTCTGTCCATGAGGAGTAACGCTTCAACTAGTTTGTGCTGGAACCTTCCCTGGCAGCCCTGTATTAGATTCCGATGCACCACGGGACGTTTATTGCAACCCTTTGACCTCCCCATTGACAGTGAAACACAAAAAATGGATCGAGAATGATTTAAAATCTAAAATGCCGACGTCTGTCCAGGGGGGAGAGACGCGTCAAACAGTTTGATTTGGAATCTTTCCTGGCAGACCTGTATTAGATTCCGATGCACCAACGCAGGATTACTGTAATCCTTGAACCTTCACATTGACGGTGAAACACAGAAGTTGCATCGGGATTTAACACAAAATGTACAATGACTACTTCTGTCCACGGGGAGTAACGCGTCAAGCAGTGTATGACTTTGTACCTTTCCTGGGAGACCTGTTTTACTGAAGCCTTGGATCTTCATATTGACGATGAAACCCAGAAAATGCAGCGGGATTGAGTATAAATGTCACATGACGATTTCCTTCCAGTGGGATAAACGGATCAAACAGTCTCTTCTTGGAAACTTTCCTATGACGCGCGTAGTGGATTCCGATGCTCCACTGTAATGTTACTGCAACCCTTGGACCTTCTCATAGGCGACGAAACACACAATGATTGCATCACGATTGAATAGGAAATGTACAATGCCGACTACTGTCCACGTGGGTAAACGCTTCAAAAAGTCTGTGTTGGAAACTTTCCTCACAGACCAGCATAAGACTCCGATACAGCACGGAAGGTTTATTGTAACCCTTGGAACTTCACATTACCGATGGAACACAAAAATTGCATCGCGATTAGATATAAGACTACAATGCAGTCTTCTGTCCAGCGGGAGTAGAGCTTCAAACAGTCTGTGTTGGAACTCTCCCTGGGAATCCAGTAGTGAATTCCGATGCAACACGGCAGGTTTATTGTAACTGTTGACCTTTACATTGACGATGAAACACAGAAATTGCATCGGGATTGAACAAAAGATGCACAATGCCGACTTGTGTCGAAAGAGAGTAATGCCACAACAATCTGTGTTAGTAATTTTCCTGTGAGACAAATATTAATTTCCGAAGCAGGACGGAAATTTTACTGTAACTCTTCCACCTTTACATTGACGATGATACACAGATATTGCATCGGGATTGAATACAAAAGGCACAATGACGATTTGTTTCCAGTGGGTGTAACGTCTTAAACAGTCTAAGCTTTGCCCCTTTGCTGAGAGTCCATTAGTAGATTTCGATGCATCCTACATGTTTACTGTAACGCTTGGACCTTCATATTAACGATGAAACACATAAATTGCATCGCGATTGAATACAGAAGTTACAATGAGGACTTCCGTCCAGGGGGATGAACGCTTCAAACAGTTTGTGTTGGAACCTTCGCTGGCACACCTTTATTAGATTTTGATGCACCAATGCAGGTTTACTGTAATCCTTGGACCTTCACATTGACGATGAAACACAGAAATTCCATCGGGATTCATTACAAAAGCTGTAATGCCGACATCTGTTCAGGGGGAGTAACGCTTCAAACACTTTGTGTTGGAACCTTCCCTGGCAGACCTGTATTAGATTCCGATACACCAATGGTGGTTTACTGAAACCCTTGGACACCTACATTGACGATGAAACCCCCAAATTCCATCGGGATAGAATACAAAAGCTTCAATAGCTACTTCAATCCAGGGGGTGTAACGCTTCAAAAAATTTTCTGTTGGAACCTCCCCTGGCAGACTTGTAAAAGATTCCGATGCTCCAAGGGTGGTTTACTTTAACCCTTGGACCTCCGCATTGACGATGAAACACAGAAATTGCAGCGGGATTGAATACAAAAGGCACATGCCGACATTTGTCCAGGGGGAGTAACTCTTAAACAGTCTGTGTTGGAAACATTCTTGCGAATCCAGTAGTGAATTCCGATGCACCACGGCATGTTTACTGTAATCCTTAGACCTTCACATTGAAGATAGAACACAGAAATTGCATCGGGATTGTATACAAAATGCGCTATGCCCCTTTCCGTCCAGGGGAGTAACGCTTCAAACAGTGTGTGCCTTTGAACCTTTCCTGGGAGTCCAGCATTAAATGCCGATGCACCACTGCCAGTTTACTGTAACACTTAGATCTTTATATTGCAAATGAAACACTAAAATTGTATCGCGGTTGAATGCAAAAGGCACAATACCGAATTCTGTCGAGTGGGAGCTACGTTTCAAACAGTCTGTGCTTGGAACCTTCTCTGGGAGACCAGTATTGGATTCTGATGCAGCACTGCAAGGTTCCTGTAACGCGTGGAGCTTCCCAATGACGAAGAAACACAGAAATTGAGTCGGGATTGAACACATGGCGGACCATGCAGGCTTCTATCCAGGCGTATAACGCTTCAGACGGTCTGTGTTTCAAACCCTTCCTGGTTGCCCATTAATGGTATCCTATGCACTTTTGTGGGTTTACTTTAACCCTAGCACCTTCCCATTGACGAAGAAACACAGAAATTTTGTCGGAATTGAATACAAGAGGCACCATTACGAATTCTATCCAGGCGTTTAATACTTCAAACGGTCTGTGCTTTCCACGTTTCCTGGGTGTCCATTAGTAGTTTCCGATGTACCACTGCGGGTTTACTTTAAGCCTTGGACATTCCCATTGACGAAGAAACACAGAAAGTGCATCGGGCTTGAACACAAGACGCTCCATGCCGTCTACTATCAAGGCGCGTAACGCTTCAAACAGTCTGTCTTCGTACCTTTCCTGGGAGTCCATTAGTAGTTTCCGATGCACCACTGTGGCTTTGCTTTAACCCTTGGACATTTCCATTGACGAAGAAACACAGAAATTGCGCCGGAATTGTACACAAGAGGCGCCATGCCGATTTCTATCCAAGCATGTAATGCTTCAAAAAGTGTTTGGAACTTTTCCTGGAGGTCCATTGGTAGTTTCAGATGAACCACTACGGGTTTACTTTAACCCTTGGACCTTCCCTTTGACGAAAAAACTTCTATCCAGGCACGTAACGCTTCAAAAGGACTGTGTTTTGAACCTCGCCTGGGTGTCCAGTAGTAGTTTCCTTTGCAACACTGCATGTTTACATTAACACTTGGACCATCCCATTGACGAAGAAACACAGAAATTGCGTCATGATTGAACACAGAAGACAACATGCCGACTTATATCCAGGCGGGTAAAGCTTGTAGCGGTCGGCGTTTGGAACATTTCCTGGGGTTCCATTAGTAGTTTCCGATGCACCAATGCGATTTTCATTGGCGAAGAACCACAGAAATTGCGTCGGGATTGAACACAAGAGGCAACATGCAGAATTCTATCCAGGCGTGTAACCCATGAAACGGTCTGTGTTTGTAACCTTTCCTAGGGGTATATTAGTTGTTTCCGCAGCACCAATGCGGGTTTACTTTAACCCTTGGACCTTCCTATTGACGAAGAAACATTGAAATTGCGTAGGGATTGAACACAAGAGGCACCATGCCAACTTCTATCAAAGCGCGTAATGTTTCAAACGGTCTGTGCTTGGAACCTTCCCTGGGAGTCTATTAATAGTTACCTTTGCAACACTGGGGGTTTATTTTAAACCTTGGTCCTTCCCATTGACGAAGAAACACAGAAATTGCGTCATGATTGTACACAAGAGACTACGTGTCGACTTCTATCCAGCAGTCTCACGCTTGAAATGGTCTGAGTTTGGAACGTTTCCTGGGGATTGATTAGTAGTCTCCAATGCCCCACTGCAGGTTTCCTGTAACCAAGGGCCTTCCCGTTGATGAAGAAACACAGAAATTGCGTCAGGATTAAACACAAGAGGCAACATGCTGACTTCTATCCAGGCGTGTAGCGTCTCTAACGGTCTGAGTTTAGAACCTTACCTGGGGGTCCATTAGCAGTTTCCGATGCACCACTGAGGGTTTACTTTAACCCTTGGACCTTCCCATTGACGAAGAGACAGAGAAATTGCACCGGGATTGAACACAAGAGGCACCTTGCCGACTACTATCCTGGCGGGTAATGCTTGAAATGGTCTGAGTTTGGAACCTTTCCGGATGTTTCATTAGTAGTTTACGATGCACCACTGCAGGTTTCCTGTAACCCTTCGACCATCCTTTTCATGAAGAAACACAGAAATTGCGTCGAGATTGAAGACAAGGGGCACCCTAACGACTTCTCTCCACTCGTGTAATGCGTCAAACGGTCTGGGCTTGCAACGTTTCCTGGGGTATATAAGTAGTTTCCGATGCTTCCCATTGACGAAGAAACTTAGAAACTGCGTCATGATTGAACACAAGAGGCACTACGCATACTTCCATTCAGGCATGTAACACTTCAAATGGTCAGTGATTGGATCTTTTCGTGGGAGGCCATTAGCATATTTCGATTCACCAGTGCAGGTTTACTGCAACCCTTTGACCTTCACATTGCCGAAGAAACATAGAAATTGCGTCGGGATTGAACTCATAAAGCACAAGTGTAGTAACGCTTTAATGAGTCTGTGCTTTTAACCTTTCTTGGGAGACCAGTATTAGATTCCAATGCACCACAACTGGTTTACCGTACCCCTTGGACTTTCACACTGACAATGAAACACAAAAATTCCATCCTAATTGAATACAAAATGCACAATGCCGGCTTGTGTCCAGGATGAGTAACGCTTCAAACAGTGTATGCCTTTGAACTTTCCCTGGGAGACCCGTGTTAGATACTGCTGCACTACGGTGCAGGTTTACTATAACCCTTGGACCTTCACATTGACGAGCAAACACAGCAATTCTACCGGGACTGAATGCAAATGCACAAAGCCTACATCTGCCCAGGGGGATTAACGCTTCAAACAGTGTGTCCCTTTGAACCTTACCTGGGAGATCAGTGTTATATTCTGATGCACCACGGCAGGTCCTCTCTGTAACCTTTGGACAATCGCATTAACGTTGAAACACAGAAACCTCATCGGGATTGATTACAAAAAGTACAGTGCGGACTTCTGTCCAGGGGGCGGGCGTGGGGTTACGCTTCAAACAGTAGGCGCTTTGAATCTTGCGTGGTAGACAAGTATTAGATTCCGATGCACCACGGAAAGATTATTGTAACATTAGGACCTTCACATTGACGACGAAGCACAGAAAATGCCGACTTATGTCCATGGGGAGTAACGACACAAACAGTCTGTGTTCGAACCTTACCTGGGTGACCAGTATTCAATTCCGAAGCACCACTGCACGTTTACTGTAACACTTGGACCTTCACATTGACAATGAAACACCGAACTTGCAGCGGAATTTAATACAAATGATGCAATTGAGAGTTCTGTCCAGGGGGAGTAACGTTTCAAACAGTCTGTGATTTGAACGTTTCCTAAGGGACAACAATTAGATTCCGATGCACCACTGAAGGTTCACTGTACCCCTTGGACCTTAACATTGACGATGAAACACACAAATAGCATCGGGTTAGAATACAAAAGGCACAATGCCGTCTTCTGTCCATGGGGTTTAACCCATCAAACAGACTGTGTTTTGAATCACTCTTAGGACACCAGTATTAGATTCCAATGCACCACTGCTGGTTTACCGTAACCCTTGGACTTTCTGATTGACGATGAAACACAGAAATTGTATCGGGATTGCATAGAGAAGGCACAATGTCGATTCCTGTCCAGGGTGAGTACGCTTCAAACAGTCTATGCGTTGAACCTTTCCTGGGAGATCAGTATTATATTTTGTTGCACCACTGCAGCTTCACTGTACCACTTGGACCTTCACATTGAAGATGAAAGACAGACATCGGATCGGGGTTCAATACAAAAGGCTCAAATCCGACCTCTGTCCAGGGGGACTAACGCTTCAAACAGACTCTGCATTGAACCATTCCTGGGAGAGCAGTACTAGATTCCGATGCACCACTGCTGGTTTACTGTAACCCTTGGACCTTCACATTGGCAATGAAACACAGAAAATGCATCGGGATTGAATAAAAATTGCACAATGCCAACTTCTGTCCAGGAGTAGTAACGCTTCAAAGAGTCTGTGATTTGAACCTTTCTTCGGAGACATGTATTAGATTCCGATGCACCACTGCAAGTTTACTGTAACCCTTGGACCTTCACATTGACGATGAAACACAGAAATTGCATCAGGTTTGAATACAAAATCACAATGCCGTGCTCTGTCCATGGGGAATAACCCTTCAAACAGACTGTGTTTTGAATCTTTCTTGGGAGACCAGTATTAGATTCCAATGCATAACCGCTGGTTTACTGTAAAGCTTGGGCCTTCTGATTGACGATGAAACACAGAAATTGCATCGGGATTGGATAGAGAAGGCTATATGTCGATTCCTGTCCAGGGGGAGTATCGCCTAAAACAGTCTATGCGTTGAACCTCTCCTGGGAGACCAGTATTAGATTCTGTGGCACCACTGCAGCATTACTGTACCACTTGGACCTTTACATTGACGATGAAACAGAGAATATGGAGCGGGACTGAATACAAAAGGCTCAAAACCGACTTCATTCCATGGGGAATAATGCTTCAAACAGACTCCGTATTGAACCATTCCTGGGCAAGGAGTAGTAGATTCCGATGCACCACTGCTGGTTTACTGTAATCCTTCGACATTAGTATGGATGATGAAACACAGAAAATGCATCGTGATTGAATACAAAATGCATAGTGCCAACTTCTGTCCAGGGGAATAACACTTCAAACACAGTCTGCCTTAGAACCTTACCTGGGAGATGAGATTCTGATGCACCACGACAGGTTCCCTGTAACCCTCGGACCTTCACATTGACGATGAAACATTGAAAATGCATCGGGTTTGAATACATGTGGCACAATGCCGACTTCTGTTCATGAGCAGTAACCCTTCAAACAGACTCCGCTTTGAATCTATCCTGGGCACCAGTATTAGATTCCAACGCACCAGTGCTGGTTTACTGTAACCCCTGGACCATCTGATTGACGATGAAACACAGACATTGCATCGGGATTGGATAGATAAGGCACAATGTCGATTTCTGTCCAGGTGGAGTAACGCCTCAAACAGTCGTTGCGTTGAACGTTTCCTGGGAGACCAGTATTAGATTCTGGTGCACTACGGCAGGTTTACCAAAACCCATGGACCTCTTCAATGACGAAGAAACACAGTACACGCATGAGGATTGAATACACAAGGCGCTATGCCGACTACTGTCAAGGTGGAGAAACTCTTCAAACAGTCTGTGTTTTAAACATTCCTGGGAAGAAAGTATAAGACTCCGATGCACCACGTCAGGCTTACTAAAATCTTTGGACCCTCACATTGTCGATGTAGCACGGAAATTGCTTCGGGATTGATTACAAAAGGCACAATGCCAATTACTGTCCATGGGGAGTAACGCCACAAACAGTATGTCTTCTAACCTATCCTGGGTGACTAGTATTAGATTCCAATGCACCACTGCCGGTTTACTGTAACCCTTAGATCTTCTGATTGACGATGAAACACAGAAGCTCCAACGGGAATGGATAGAAAAGGCGCAATGTTGATTTCTGTCCAGGGGGAGTAAAGCCTCAAACAGTCTATGCGTTGAACCTTTCCTGGGAGACCAGTTGTAGATTCCGTTGCACCACTGCTGGTTTACTGTAACCCTTGGACCTTCTGATTGACGATGAAGCACAGAAATTTAATCTTGATTGGATAGAAAAGTCACAATGCCGATTTCTGTCCCGGTGGAGTACCGCCTCAAACAGTCGTTGCGTTGAACGTTTCCTGGGAGACCAGTATTTTATTCTGATGCACCACAGCAGATTTACTAAAACCAATGGACCAACGCACCACTGCTAGTATACTGTAACCGTTGGACCTTCTGATTGACAATAAAGCACAGAAATTGGATCGGGATTGGGTAGAAAAGGCACAATGTCGATTTCTGTCCAGGTGGAGTAACGCCTCAAACAGTCTACGCGTTGAACCTTTCCTGGGAGAAAAGTTGTTGATTGCGATGCACCACTGCTGGTTTACTGTAACCCTTGGACCTTCTTATTAACGATGAAACAGGGAAATTTCATTTGAATTGAATGCAAAAGGCACATTCCGATTTCTGTCTAGGAGGAGTAATGCTTCAAACATTTAGTGTTGCAACCTATCCCCGGAATCCAGTAGTGAATTCCGATGTACCACTGCTGGGTAACTGTAACGAACGGACATTCACATCACGATGAAACTCAGAAATTGTATCGGGACTGAACACAAAAGACATAATGAGGGCTTCTTTCCAGTGTGAGTAACGCCTCAAACAGTCTAAGCTTAGCAAATTTTTTGGGAGTCCAGTAGTAGATTTAGATGCACCAGGTTTACTGTAAGCCTTGGACCTTCACGATGACGATGAAACTCAGAAATGCATCTGGTTTGAATAAAAAATCACAATGCCGTCTTCTGTCCATGGGGTTTAACCCTTCAAACAGACTGTGTTTTGAATCTTTCTTAGGACACCACTATTAGATTCCAATGCACCACTGCTGGTTTACCGTAACCCTTGGACTTTCTGATTGACGATGAAACACAGAAATTGTATCGGGATTGCATAGAGAAGGCACAATGTCGATTTCTGTCCAGGGTGAGTACGCTTCAAACAGTCTATGCGTTGAACCTTTCCTGGGAGATCAGTATTTGATTTTGTTGCACTACTGCAGCTTCACTGTGCCACTTGGACCTTCACATTGACGATGAAAGACAGACATCGGATCGGGGTTCAATACAAAAGGCTCAAATCCGACCTCTGTCCAGGGGGACTAACGCTTCAAACAGACTCTGCTTTGAACCATTCCTGGGAGAGCAGTACTAGATTCCGATGCACCACTGCTGGTTTACTGTAACCCTTGGACCTTCACATTGACAATGAAACACAGATAATGCATCGGGATTGAATACAAATTGCACAATGCCAACTTTTGTCCCAGGGTAGTAACGCTTCAAAGAGTCTGTGATTTGAACCTTTCTTCGGAGACATGTATTAGATTCCGATGCACCACTGCAAGTTTACTGTAACTCTTGGACCTTCACATTGACGATGAAACACAGAAATTGCATCAGGTTTGAATACAAAATCACAATGCCGTGTTCTGTCCATGGGGAATAACCCTTCAAACAGACTGTGTTTTGAATCTTTCTTGGGAGACCAGTATTAGATTCCAATGCACAACCGCTGGTTTACTGTGACCCTTGGACCTTGTGATTGACGATGAAACACAGAAATTGCATCGGGATTGGATAGAGGAGGCACAATGTCGAATCCTGTCCAGGGGGAGTAACGCCTCAAACAGTCTATGCGTTGAACCTTTCCTGGGAGACCAGTATTAGATTCTGCTGCACCACTGAAGCTTTACTGTGCCACTTCGGCCTTCTTATTGTCGATGAAACAGAGAAATTGGAGCGGGACTGAATACAAAAGGCGCAAATCCGACTTCATTGCATGGGGAATAATGCTTTAAACAGACTCTGTATTGAACCATTCCTGGGCAAGGAGTAGTAGATTCCGATGCACCACTGCTGGTTTACTGTAACCTTTCGACATTAGTATGGACGATGAAACACAGAAAATGCATCGGGATTGAATACAAAATGCACAATGCCAACCTCTGTCCAGGGGAATAACACTTCAAACAGAATCTGCCTTAGAATCTTACCTGGGAGATGAGATTCTGATGCACCACGGCAGGTTCCCTGTAACCCTTGGACCTTCACATTGACGATGAAACACTGAAAATGCATCGGGTTTGAATACAGATGGCACAATGCCGACTTCTGTTCATGGGGAGTAGCCCTTCAAACAGACTCCGCTTAGAATCTATCCTGGGCACCAGTATTAGACTCCAACGCACCAGTGCTGATTTACTGTAACCCCTGGACCATCTGATTGACGATGAAACACAGACATTGCATCGGGATTGGATAGAAAAGGCACAATGTCGATATCTGTCAAGGTGGAGTAACGCTTCAAACAGTCTGTGCGTTGAACATTTCCTGGGAGACCAGTATTAGATTCTGGTGCACCACGGCAGGTTTACTAAAACCCATGGACCTTTCCAATGATGATGAAACACAGAACACGCAGCAGGATTGAATACACAAGGCGCTTTGTCGACTTCTGTCGAGGTGGAGAAACGCTTCAAACGGTCTATGTTTTAAACAGTCCTGGGAAGAATGTATAAGACTCCAATGCACATCGTCAGGCTTACTGTAATCTTTGGACCTTCACATTGACGATGAAGCACGGACATTGCTTCGGGATTGATTACAAAATGCAGAATGCCAATTACTGTCCATGGGGAGTAACGTCACGTACAGTATGTCTTCTAACCTATCCTGGGTGACCAGTATTAGATTCCGATGCACCACTACTGGTTTACTGTAGCCCTTGGACTTTCACATTGACGATGAAACACAGAAATTGCATCGGGTTTGAATACAAAAGGTACAGTGCGGACTTCTGTCCATGGGGAGTAACCCTCCAAACAGACTGTGCTCTGAATCTGTCCTGGGAGACCAGTATTAGATTCCAACGGACCACTGCTGGTATACTATAACCCTTGGACCTACTGATTGACGATGAAGCACAGATATTTGATCGGGATTAGATAGAATAGGCACAATGCCGATTTCTGTCCAGGTGGAGTAACGCCTCAAACAGTCTGTGCGTTGAACGTTTTCTGGGAGACCAGTATTATATTCTGATGCACCACGGCAGATTTACTAAAACCCATGGACCAACGCACCACTGCTAGTATACTGTAACCGTTGGACCTTCTGATTGACAATAAAGCACAGAAATTGGATCGGGATTGGATAGAAAAAGCATCATGTCGATTTCTGTCAAGGTGGAGTGACGCCTCAAACAGTCTGTGCGTTGAACCTTTCCTAGGAGACCAGTATTATATTCTGATGCACCACAGCAGATTTACTAAAACCCATGCACCTTTCCATTGGCGATCAAAGACAGAAAATGCATCAGGATTGAATACAAACGGCACAATGCCGACTTGTGTCTAGGTGGCGAAACTCTTTAAACATTCTGTGTTGGAAACTTTCCTGGGAGGAAAGTAGAAGACTCCGATGCACCACGGCAGGCTTGCTGTACCCTTTGGACCTTCACATTGACAATGAAGCAAAAAACGGCTTCGGGATTGATTACAAAAGGCACAATGGAGACTTCTGTCCATGGTGAGTGACGCCACTAGCAGTCTGTGTTCGAACCTTTCCTGGGCGGCCAATATTACATTCCAATGCAACATTGCAGGTTTACTGTAACCCTTGGACATTCAAATTGACGATGAAACACGGAAATTGCAGCGGGATTTAATACAAATGGCACCACGCCACCAACTGTCTGTGTTCGTACCTTTCCTGGGAGACCAGTATTAGATTCCGATGCACCACTGTAGCTTTACTGTACCCCTTTGACTTTCACATTGACGATGAAACACAGATATTGCAGCGGGATTGAATACAAATGGCTCAATTCTGACTTATGTCAAGGGGGCAGTAATGCTTCAAACAGTCTGTGCTTTGAACCTTACCTGGGAGACCAGTATTAGGTTGCGATGCACCAATGTAGGTTTATTGTAACCCTTGGACCCTCACATTGACGATGAAACTCAATAATTGCATGAGCAATCAAGAGAAAATGCCGAATCCTGTCCAGTTGGAGTAACGCTTAAAACAGTCTTTGTTTGGAACCCTTCCTGGGAGACCAGTATTAGATTCAAATGCACCACGGCAAGTTTATTGTAACCCTTTGACGTTCAAATTGATGATGAAACACAGAAATTGCATCGGGATTGAATAAAAAGGGCACAACGCCGACTTTTGGCCGGGGGAGTAACGCTTCAAACATTCTGTGTTTTGAACCTTTCCTAGGTGTCCAGCAGTAGATTCCGATGCCCAACGGTAGATTTACTGTAACCCTAGGACCGTCACATTGACGATGAAACACAGAAATTTCATCAGGAATGAATACAATAAGCACAATGCCGATTTCTTGCCATGGGGAGTAACGCTTCAAACAGTCTGTGTTTTGAAACGTTCCTTGGAGACCAGTAGTAGATCCCGGTGCACCAATGTAAGTTTACTGTAACAATTGGACCTTCACATTGACGATGAAACACAGAAATTGCATCGGGAACTTTATTTAAGTCGGAAACCGCGATGGTACGCATTTCTGCTCCTTACACGAAGCATCACAACAACGTTTCAACGGGTAACGTCGGTCAACTGCTGTTTGTGAATGAGAATTCGTTCGGAAACCTTCCTCATGTCAGCACGTTGTAGGTGTTGCCACCGGCGCCAACCTTGTGTGAATGCTCTGAGAAGCTAATCATTTGCATATCACATCATCTTCTTTCCTGTCGGTTAAATTTCGTGTTTGTAGCAAGTCATCTTCGTGGTGTAGCAATTTTAATGGCCAGTAGTGTAGCTCCCCTATATCTTTCAAAAGGAGTCCAATAGGGTAAGGTAATTTAGCAAAAGGAACCAAACTACCTTCCATCTTTTGATTTTGAACACTCGGCAAGTTCCCCGCCTGTTCCCGATCCTTCTCGACCTGCCCACTGATTTCCTCAGAATCAAACTAAGCTTAGCTGCAACGCAGCCACCTCCTGCTGTAACTCCGAAACGATCTTACGATCAGCGTCACTAGAAACTATTTGCTCTATGTTAGAAACCCGGTTAGAAATATGCACCAAATGTTCACGTAATCTGGTACGTTGTTTCCAGTTAGGCTGATCTCCTGAAAACCAACTAAGAGACTTTCCAATCTCACCCCCCTACTCAACAGCCGCGGCTACGCCGGCCGGTAGACCACGAATGACTTCCTTACTAACAAGAACAGGCCGCTGCAAGGTATCTCGTAAACATGCGGCCAGCTCTGGAAACGTGCCATTCTTGTCAATCCCACGAAATTTAATTTTGTACAAAAGCTGCTCGCGCCGGAGCTTTCCTAAGCCCGGGAACTTCCTCACCGCCATCACACCCTGAAATATACACTCTAAAAAGTAAATGCGAAAAAATCAACAAAACAAAAATTATTAATAATTACTAACTAAAATTCCACCAGCAACTCATGGTGATCAGGTAGCGAAAGTACAACCACCCTCTACTACCAGTAATGAACCCCGCTCTGCTACAAGTAATGAACCATCTATTAGGCGGTTCACAAACAGTTACTCAAGTACGCATGTTATTCCAAAACGTTATCGTGGAAGTAGGGGCCAGGAGCTGCTGGTGAAATAACACACACTGCTAAGGATACTCTTTTATTTTAAAAAACCTTCCCAATAATAAATTTTTAAGTCTGGGATTTTTAATAAAATTTCCGATAGCTGACAAATTTTCTTTATGGAAAGGAGATTGCTAGGTGTGACGTTAACAACTAGCCAACAATAAGATTTTTAACTTGACATAAACACTTAAGAAAACAATTTAAAAAACTCTTTTAAATAACTGGCAAATTTTCTCTATGTAAAGAATATTGCAAGGTATGACGTTAGTAACTTCCCAATGATAAGATTTTAAACTTGTTATATTTAAAAGTGTACAGTTACTTAAAAAACACCTTTAAGTAGCTTGTTTGTACTAAAATACTTGTCTCTCGCAGGTTAAATAATTTATATTAAATCTGTCAGTTGTTGCAAGATAATTGTGAATAAGCCAGCACACAAACCTTCACATTAAAGGCAGTACCCAAAATAGATTTTCCTTACACGTGTAAGGCGGCCCAAATCACAATATGCGGATTAGTTATTGGTGATCTACAGGGTCACAGCACATCAGCCCCAAAACTTCCGTTACAAGCCACCACCTCCCCGAGTTACCCAAAACTAGAAGATGCAGCAAGGGCGGTGCCTACACAGACTCCGAATCACACCTACCCTAAATTACTCAGTCGAGGTGTGAATGAAACGGTCTAACAAAGAAGCAATTACCACATTCCCGCGGGGAGGCAAACGAAAACTGTGGTGGGAAGACCCCAACAAAACCACTGGTGAAGAAACTCATACAATTCACTAGAACTTGAAAAACCCCTTCTCACACTCCACCACAGCGCCGGGAACACGTTGCACTTCCAAATGCTGCCATTGGTTTCAACGGCCGATAAGAAGACATACGGTCCCACGCGCTGATCTCCTGTACCACGGCTTCTAAGCTTCATAGGCCACGTACATGCGGGTAAGGCAGACTTAGCCTCTGACAGCCAAGAAGTCGGCCAGAGCACGTGGCGAGCAGTTGACGACCCCCAACAGCAGGGTCACCACCTCTCTCGGTCACCACCCAGTACGTCCTTCTCGATCGTCACGCGACAGTACCCTCGCTCCACCTCCCGCCAGACGGCGGTAGCGACCCAAACAGCGCGCCAAACTGAAACCGCCGCCGCAAACATTAGACGTGAAGCGAAAGCACTTCGCCTGGCGCGCTTTTCGAAGAGCCGGCTCAATAAATATATTAATATTACTTATATTACCACTGAAAATTTAGAATTAGCGCCGCACTGGACAGAAAACGATGAGCAAAGGACAGACAACAACAACGTAGAATCTCTCGATGAGTGTGGCGACATACGTTTTGCGCTAAATCTCGTATAATTATGTGAAATCGTATCATACCAGAAGAGAGTGAAGTGCGACAGGTGAAAGACAGTATTTATAATTTCAACCAACAAAGGAGAACACTAAATGTCTTAAACATGACGAGCCGGCCGAAGTGGCCGCGCGGTTCTGGCGCTGCAGTCTGGAACCGCGAGACCGCTACGGTCGCAGGTTCGAATCCTGCCTCGGGCATGGATGTGTGTGATGTCCTTAGGTTAGTTAGGTTTAACTAGTTCTAAGTTCTAGGGGACTAATGACCTTAGCATTTGAGTCCCATAGTGCTCAGAGCCATTTGAACCAGCCAAACACGACGAGCAATAGGAAACACACGAAAGGTCTAAAATACGACGAAGAAACAAATTCAGAAATGGCACTCTCGATAACGTGTTAAAAATAATTGTTTTCAATAATGGCTTGCTGTCAAACTTTTTTTTTTTTTTTCGTCATCAGTCTACTGACTGGTTTGATGCGGCCCGCCACGAATTCCTTTCCTGTGCTAACCTCTTCATCTCAGAGTAGCACTTGCAACCTACGTCCTCAGTTATTTGCTTACCGTATTCCAATCTCTGTCTTCCTCTACAGTTTTTGCCCTCTACAGCTCCCTCTAGTACCATGGAAGTCATTCCCTCATGTATTAGCAGATGTCCTATCATCCTGTCCCTGCTCCTTATCAGTGTTTTCCACATATTCCTTTCCTCTCCGATTCTGCGTAGGACCTCCTCATTCCTTACCTTATCAGTCCACCTAATTTTCAACATTCGTCTATAGCACCACATCTCAAATGCTTCAATATTCTTCTGTTCCGGTTTTCCCACAGTCCATGTTTTACTACCATACAATGCTGTACTCCAGACGTACATCCTCAGAAATTTCTTCCTCAAATTGAGGCCGGTATTTGATATTAGTACACTTCTCTTGGCCAGAAATGCCTTTTTTGCCATAGCGAGTCTGCTTTTGATGTCCTCCTTGCTCCGTCCGTCATTGCTTATTTTACTGCCTAGGTAGCAGAATTCCTTAACTTCATTGACTTCGTGACCATCAATCCTGATGTTAAATTTCTCGCTGTTCTAATTTCTACTACTTCTCATTACCTTCGTCTTTCTCCGATTTACTCTCAAACCATACTGTGTACTCACTAGACTGTTCATTCCGTTCAGCAGATCATTTAATTCTTCTTCACTTTCACTCAGGATAGCAATGTCATCAGCGAATCGTATGATTGAGATCCTTTCACCTTGTATTTTAATTCCAGTCCTGAACCTTTCTTTTATTTCCATCATTGCTTCCTCGATGTACAGATTGAAGAGTAGGGGCGAAAGGCTGCAGCCTTGTCTTACACCCTTCTTAATACGAGCACTTCGTTCTTGATCGTCCACTCTTATTATTCCCTCTTGGTTGTTGTACATATTGTATATGACCCGTCTCTTCCTACAGCTTACCCCTACTTTTTTCAGAATCTCGAACAGCTTGCACCATTTTATATTGTCGAACGCTTTTTCCAGGTCTACAAATCCTATGAAAGTGTCTTGATTTTTCTTTAGCCTTGCTTCCATTATTAGCCGTAGCGTCTGAATTGCCTCTCTCGTCCCTTTACTTTTCCTAAAGCCAAACTGATCGTCACCTAGCGTATTCTCAATTTTCTTCTTCATTCATCTGTATATTATCCTGTAAGCAGCTTCGATGCATGAGCTGTTAAGCTAATTGTGCGATAATTCTCGCACTTGTCAGCTCTTGCCGTCTTCGGAATTGTGTGGATGATACTTTTCCGAAAGTCAGATGGTATGTCGCCAGACTCATATATTCTACACACCAACGTGAATAGTCGTTTTGTTGCCACTTCCCCCAACGATTTTAGAAATTCTGATGGAATGTTATCTATCTCTTCTGCCTTATTTGACCGTAAGTCTTCCAAAGCTCTTTTAAATTCCGATTCTAATACTGAATCCTCTATCTCTTATAAATCGACTCCTGTTTCTTCTTCTATCACATCAGACAAATCTTCACCCTCATAGAGGCTTTCAATGTATTCTTTCCACCTATCTGCTCCCTCCTCTGCATTTAACAGTGGAATTCCCGTTGCACTCTTAATGTTGCCACCGTTGCTTTTAATGTTACCAAAGGTTGTTTTGACTTTCCTGTATGCTGAGTCTGTCCTTCCGACAATCATATCTTTTTCGATGTCTTCACATTTTTCCTGCAGCCATTTCGTCTTAGCTTCCCTGCACTTCCCATTTATTTCGTTCCTCAGCGACTTGTTTTTCTTTATTCCTGATTTTCCCAGAACATGTTTGTACTTCCTCCTTTCATCAATCAACTTAAGTATTTCTTCTGTTACCCATGGTTTCATCGCAGCTACCTTCTTTGTACCTATGTTTTCTTTCCCAACTTCTGTGATGGCCCTTTTTAGAGATGTCCATTCCTCTTCAACCGTACTGTCTACTGCGCTTTTCCTTATTGCTGTATCTATAGCGTTAGAGAACTTCAAACGTATCTCGTCATTCCTTAGTACTTCCGTATCCCACTTCTTTGCGTATTGATTCTTCCCGACTAATGTCTTGAACTTCAGCCTACTCTTCATCATTACTATATTGTGATCTGAGTCTATATCTGCTCCTGGGTACGCCTTGCAATCCAGTATCTGTCAAACTATAAATATATAATAAAGCAAGGAATCCCGTACAGTTCAATATTGAGACTGAATGTAGCTTTATACCTCGTGCAAGGAAATGAAAAGTTTTGTATCATAGACTGTAGCCCTAACTCGTTGAGACTGTATGTAGCTATATACCTCGTATAAGGAAAGGAAAAGCTTTGTGTCATAGATTGTAGGCCTAACTCAGAAAACCAACCACGCACTTTGTAAGCCAATATTTTTACAGAAGGTGCTTGGAAGAGGGTAGAAATACACTGTATTTTTCAGGGGGCACAGTTGTTAAGAAGCCTAACCTTCACAATAAACTCACTATAACATACCTCTGTAATTAATGGGCTGGCCGATGTGGCCGAGCGGTTCTAGGCGCTTCAGTCTGGAACCGCGCGACGCTACGGTCGCAGGTTAGAATCCTGCCTCGGACGTGGATATGTGTGTTGTCGTTAGGTTAGTTAGGTTTAAGTAGTTCAGACAGTCGTTTTTCCCTCTCGCGATCCGCGAGTGTGATAGAGGGAGGGAAATGTGACTTTGGTGTGAATTGTGCCCTCCGTCATACACCGCTTGGTGGCTAGCGGAGTATATATGTAGATGTAGACGTAGTTCTGAGTTCTAGGGGTCTCATGACCTCAGATGTTAAGTCCCATTGTGCTCAGAGCCATTTGAAACATTTATGGTTTCATTTTCTGTTTATTCTCTTGATTCTCTTGTATATTTCACTTTCTGTACAGAAGTTAGGTTAGACCTTACCTACAGTTAATTTTGATCCTTTTCTATCAATCCGTTAACACCAAGGACACAGTGACCCTAAACAAATACAATCGTTTAGTTTTTTGACAAGTACTATAACTGGACAAACTGAATAACTATTTCTTACACTAAACGGTTGATGTTTCAAACTCATCGCAAGACATCAACTTGTGTTCATGTAATGCCCCTGAAGCCACTGCAGTATATTTTTGATCTTGTTGTAAGAGAAGAGACTGCCACAGTCAAGGCAGGACTGAAAAAGTGTTACGTAGAGCTGCAGCAGTGTACAGCGATTACCACACCAATCGGTGTTGCTTAGGCAGTGGAGGGCATTAAGGTGTTGCCAGCATTTCCACTTAAGCAGATAAAGATTAGGAACCTAAAGCAATCAGGTGTCAAAAACCAATCATAAGGACCGATATGTCTTCACTACAGTGGGTGGATCATCATCAACATAAAGTTCTGGTTCTGGATGAGAAGTATAAAACTGACAGAAGTGCAAGAAGTATAACTTTGTACTGTAAACTGGAAGCCGTAGGTTAGAAGCGACGACTGTGCCTTATGGATAGCGCTCTGTAGGCGCCACTCAGCAAAACCAGTACTGGAGGAGCAGTAGAAAAAGCAAAAGACGTCTGCATACAGAGAGGCCTAGACAGATGGCACCACAGCTGCTGCGACACTGTTAATGGCTACTAAAAAAAAGAAACTCAATGCTGTTCCCAAAGGGACCCCCTTCTCCTGGAAATGGTTGGACTATGGGAGGCACCAAGTTGAACGTGGAAAATACGGAGCGACAGGAAGTTTTGGATAAAAATCTGGAGTGGGCCATAGATACACCATGGAATGTGGCGAGGTTGTGATGTCGCCAGGTCGTGTTTCAGACTTTTCACAAATCATAAAAGATGACTACCAGGTGTTGGAATCTGGAAAATATTGTTCAGATGGCAGAGTCGACGGACACTAGGTAATCAGTGGTAGAGTGACACTGGTGGAAATCGCCCTGGCGTGGAACCTGTAGGCCCTGTGACTCAAGGACCCAACACAACTGTCGACTCACTATATGTTCTAGGAGCTTGCTAAGAACGTTGATTAGGCTGATGGGCGTATAGCTATCCACCTCAAATGGGTTTATACCAGGTTTGAGCACTGGAACGATGGTGTTCTCCTGCCATTGCGTCGGGAATATACCATCATACCTGATGTGATTGAAGAAGACGAGGATATATCGCTAAGTAGTCCGACGACAGATGTTTAATCATTTTAGTGTGAATGCGATCTGACCTGGGAAGTGTCTTGGGGCAGTGTGCAAAGGCGTGGAGGAGCTCCAACTCAGTAAACGGGGCGTTATATTGCTTACTGCGGCGTGTAGTGAACGAGAGGAGTTACCTTTCCATCCACCATTTTAGGGTTCAAAGAGAAAAGGAGAGGGGGGGGGGGGTAATTCTCCGACGCAGGGGTCCGAGCATAGTGCTCAGAAAAGTCCTCGCCAATTGCGCGTGCTTTGTAGATAATGCTCTGTTGGGGTCTGATACCTAAGGACGCATCTGATCTTCGTGCAGACTTGCGAAGGTGGCGTATGTGATCCAATGGTTGAGACATAACTACCCAACAATTTTGTTTCTGTCTCTTAATGAGCTGGCGTAGCGCGTGCTGTGAAGCAGTCGCCCTCCATTTCTGGCGGAGGCGCCGCTGAGGCAATCGCAGCTTTGGTGTCTCCTTCTGGTGGGAAAGGGGAAAGGTTGCCTGTTCAAGGGCATTTGAGGGGCGCTATGAGCTCGCTAGGGCGAGTCTGGTCAGTTGGTCAGCCGGTTCAGTGTGGGGCAGTCAGCGTCTGTCTGTCGTCGGAGTGCTAGTATGTCTGTCGTTTGGATCAAATTTTAAAGCCGGCAAATGAGAGTCTTGCAACTCAGCCAGTAACAGAACTCAGCTAGTGGTCGCCTGGTCGGGGCTGAGTTCCTACATCTGAGTCTGCGCGTTAGGCCGACAGTCCGCTCGAGTTGCTCGGCCAACGGCCATTGGCGGTTGGATCGATCGGTTGGTCGGTCGCGCACTGAGACACAAGATGACTTCTCCGCCTGGAGCGTCGGCGCATGTGAGGTCGCCACGTGAGTCCAGTGGGCCGCGCCGTATTGCGAGGGGTAGTGGTTTCACGGCCGGCACCAGAGCAGCAGGAGTCAACCCACGACATCGGCCGGCGCGAGCTGCGACGCCGTGAGACGGGAGATCGGCGCGCATTCCTGCGTCCGTTAAAGCGGCTGGCAGCGGACGGTGCGGGAGAGCGTTTTGGAGGTGCTGCGCCAGGTCTTCGCCAGATATAGCAGTTTATTAAAAGTTAAGTGATCAGTGATATGTTGTTTCATTTACTTGTTAAATTCTACTTGTTTTCTTGGTCAGTCTCTTGTCCCCAGCTTGCTCGTCTGTCTCTCGACCGCATTTGTTGGGTAGTCTGTCTGTCTGTCTGTCTGTCGGTCTGCCGTACGTTAATAGCTGCCCCTGTCATGTTTGTCGGATTCGCTGTTAACGAATTTATTGCTTGAAGTGTAACGGCCGAATTCCTGAAATATGTTTCTACCTTGCCTATCATCTTGAGAGGCGGTATACTTGTAATGTAGAGCATGTTTGTATATTTTATGTAAGACTGCATTTCATGGGTTTGTATTTAAATGGTCATTTTAGTATATGAAGTTGCCACCCTTCGACCGTAAAAACTTTTTTAAAAAAAAAATCAAGTTACACCTTCGGTGGCAAATTAATTTTTTTAATGTTAATGTTTTGTACCATTTCCATCCCTCCTACAGGGTGCATAGTTTATGTGGTTGTGTGAGTTGTAAAAATTTTAGTTTAAAGTTATCTGGTGTGTTGCAGATTTGCACCAGTGTAGTCTGTCAGAGGTTGTCGTATGCAGTCGTGACTACGGCCGTGTCAAAAGGCAGCGGCAAGGTTCTCAGCCCGAAAACTGATACTCTCAATATTTGTTCTTTCTGCCTCTGAATAAAATTGTAACTTGATATTTTGAGGGTGCTTTTTTATTATAATTTTAAATCTGAAAAGAAGGCGCTTTTTAGGAACTAATTTCCATTTGTTGAAAGAAATTTAATTTGTTTCCATCAGTTACCCACTGGCAACTACTTTCACGCTCACATAGTGTGATTAAATGTGTCAATGTTCTTGATGAGTCGTTAGTAAATAAATTCTTAAGAAAAGGTCTTGCAAGTAAATTCACGGTTCACTCATGTCACTGTAGAGCCCGCCTACACGTCTTAATGGCCTCAGCGATTTCTGGCGGCTGGCAACACACTGTCTTTCGCTGGAGCACTCTGAGAATTGAGAGATGGCGTTTTCCACAGCTGAAACGATCGTTGTGGTTACGTGGTGATGGCAAAGGTCAAAGCTTACCAGTCTGCCTTGTTTAAAGCCCATCCTGGTAAGCGTCCCAGAGAATGACTCTGGGAGAGTGACAGGCAGATGGGGAAATAGTCACTACCATACAATTCGTCGTGGGCCCTACAATGGACAGATGGGAGACGTCCTGAGCTGAAAATTCATCAATCAGTGGCCAATTAATTACCGTAAACTACACTGAAATTTTTGGGGGGCCCCAGTATTTAAGAGGCAGAGGTACAGTTGGGACAGGAGATTCTCAACATCCCTACCATGGCCATTGATCATGGTGCCACACCTCAAGGGATCATGGGCATTAGATCTCCCAAAAGTAGTAAGGGATTGGAGAGTTGATTAAGCAGTGCAGCCAATATTTTCAGAGGTACTTCACCACCTGGAGAATATAACATTGCAGATGGTTGTTTCCTGCGACAGGCAAAGCTTCAAGAGGAGTTTGTGGGGGCGCATGTTCGCTATATACTGAGTTTCGGACATACACACATACTTCACGTGACACACTATTATATTTGCTACAGTTTTTGTAATATCCCCTATGGCCACGAAGGGCAGGGGCCCTAAATGCGGGGTACCAGGTTTCCTGGAGTTCATGTAGAAAACAATTATAAAGCTCGCCTATGTGGTGAAAGAAACTGCCGCAACTCCACTGGATGATGACGTTGTCTGGAGGCTGGAAGGCATGATGAGAGGAAGGAGACAGTTTAAGCCACAAAGTCACCTGCTGTCACCGACTGATTACCTGTGCGATCGATGTCCATCGAGTCTGAAGGTTTGGAGAGATCTAGGTCTATGGGGGAGACCAGAATATCCTTCTTGTCCTCAGACAAGGAGCTTGTAAGTAGCGGTGGTGTAAGGGTCATCACATTTTCTTCTTTCTTGGGGGTGTTTTAGGATGTCTCTCGCTGCTCCTTGAGTTTATCTGGCTGGAAGGGCTTCACTGATTCAGTCTCAGGAAGGAGGCGCTTGAGGCCCTACAACCAGCTGCCTGTAGGTTCTTCAGTCACTGTTGTCTTCTTTTCCACTGGGTAAGAAACTGGGAAGAGAGTGACCCAAGGGACACCTTCCTACCAAGAGCCAAAGAAGAGTGAAGCTTTTCTGCCTGAGAAGAGGGGGGGGGGGGTCATTGCTCCTGAAGTAGTTGTGGGAGAAACAGGGAAACGAGTACCCTCCACTATGAAGAGAGCAGGTGTTGTCTTGTGGCCTTGAGGTCTACAAATGGCGGAACTGATAGAGCTGTAACCATTGTTGTACCTATGGCGTAAGATGACGTCATGCAACAAGGTTAAGCTTTTCAAATTTCATTTTAGCTTCTGTGTAGGTCACGTATTCCATGATTTTCCTTTCTTTCTGGAGATCCTGCAGTGCCACGAGCAAGGGGAATGGTGCTCACTATAGGTGACACAAATGGGAGATAGGGAACATGCAGTATTGAGATGCGATTGACGTCCACATTTTCGACATATGATGCTGAAAGTACAGTGGGAAGGCACATGCCGGGACTTCCACCATGGTTTTACATCTCATCGATGTACCATCACATTGGCCATCTCGGGTAATGGGTCACCCTGAAACATAAAGATGAAGGCACTGGGGGCAACCTGATTATCCTTCGCACCCCTATGGACCCGCTGGATGAACACTCATCGCTCTAAGTTGGCGCGCAACTCGTCATCAGACTGCAAAAGAATGTATGTGTGAAAAACAATACCCTGGACCATATTTAAGCTCTTATGGGCGCGATGTAAACAGAAACATCCACCAGCTTGTCACAGGCGGTTAATGCATGTGACTGGGCAGAGGAAGCTGATTTTGTTCGAACTAATCGAGGTCACATTTTGGACAGTCCCTCCACCAGTCCAACTATCCTCTCTAAATGCACGACAAAAAACTGAGGCTTTGTCAACAGGAAGGATTCCCCAACAGCTCTTATATATACTAGGAACTAGGATGAATGAGGTTCAGTTCCATTTTTAACCTGGTGTTCCTCCCATGGTGTGGCAATGGAAGGGAACAGTTTAGGGTCATACTTCCTTGCACTGAACTGCAACCTCGAACACATAGAGAGTACTGGTGTTTGACTATCTGCAAGAGATGATGTAGTCCACTTCTTGGTGGGTCATCCACCCTGATGCCACTCACTCTGACCCAGCCTCAGCAAAGGCCACCTGGCAGGAGGGCCATTGCCAGGAGTCTCGATACCCCAGGTAGAGAGTCATCTACTTCTTGCCATACATGGGGAGTTAATGGCGCAGGCATCAGCAGAGTGATCCCTGTGTAGTCGGGAGTTACAACTTTGATGGTACACGACGACTCCACTACCACAGGCTGGGTATCTTGCTTGATATCAGGTGCAAACAAGTCCACTATCATCGCCGGCGCAGAAAACGATACCACTCGGTGGCTGAGGAAACGCACCCAGGATGGTGTCCTCGCCCAATGGCTGCAGAATGAACGGAATTGCACAGCCACGATGATAAAGGATGCTAAAAGTCTCAGTGCATGTCGGACATGATGCACCAGGTAAGGTGCCCTACCTTGATAGGCTCACTCTTCGGAAAAAATTTTAAGAATGGAGGTCAAACACTATAGAGGGCCGCCACAGGAATATCTCGGGCCTATTACAATTCCTGAAGCGCGGGGGGGGAGTAACTATAAGAAGACGGTAGGGCCATCTGATGTAGAGCCCCACACATTAGACTATACGCTGAATGGTGTGCTCTGAAACACTTGTGCATGCACCAGCGTTGGTCTGTTCTACCGCAGATTTCCGCCTGTCCAGCTTTACGGACTGGGAATGCCTGCGACCTGCACAATCTGTGACAAGATATGAACGTCCAATATTTTGTCCCCTACTGGGATTTTCACCGTCTTTTAACGACATTCCATAAATTCTCATGTTAGTGTAGAAAATACGTTGTAGTGAAGTAAGGTGAGCGAATACGGTGGTCTTTGCGTTGATCAACAGATATGTGGAGAAACTAACTCGCACTAGTACAAGACGAGCGAGTGCAATGCTTGTTGTCATGATAAAATAATAATCGATGTATCCTTGTAGTGGGCCACTGTGGTGAACGACAACGCCGATAAGTGAAGTGAACCAATTGGGAACACAAATGGTCACTTTTTTTTTAAAGGATAGTCTAACCAGTAGGAGTTGTAGAACAAGTTAAAGGATCATGAAATGTAAGTCAAGACGGAGACTGGCAGTTACTTGTTGCCCCAACGATTAATAGGAAACAAGTTTCTGTACCGTCCAAATAAGATTACAAAACACAAGCGAATCAAATTTTCAGCCCCTGTCTTACACTGAAAATTTGTGATGAATGAAAATTAAGACTCAGAATAAACGCATCTGGATACTCGGAATATCGTCACGGTGTGCCTGCTAATCCTAGAGTCTGAAAAATAAACCGGGGAAAGGAACAACATTGAAATATTATAAGACAACGGCATCCAGTGCTTGTTTACCGAAGTGAATTGTGGTTAGAAGTACACGTCAAGAAAGTCGCACACAAGCAACAGAGATGAGGCTACTAAGAGCAGTAAACGGATGCACGGGATCCGTCAAATCGAAAATTGTAAATTAATGAGGAAAGGAATATATGAAACAGTCTCAACAGAACACAAGAAAATGGGAGAATCTGGAATGAACATCTCGAAAGAATGAATGGGGAAAGCTGGGAGAAGAAGTCAAGGATGACCGAGGAAGTGACGAGGAGTATGACAGGCAAAAAAAAGGCCTAATGCTTGAAGTGAAGACAATCATATTGTTGATGAATGACGAAACACAGTGGGATGTGCGAAGAGCTGTGGAAGACTGTAATATCTGCTTATCTTGGCACCTCGTGTAATCGAGGACCGCGTTACAACGAGAAACTTCAGATATCATCCAAATAACAAACAGAGATTGTACGGCAAAATAAGCAAGTAACTAGTTTCATAGAATGTGGATCATGACCACGACTAGGAAACACATTCGATTAAACAGCTATCGTGCGCCAATCCGCACGGAACAGCTTCCAGGTATAATGCCTGTTCGATCGGCCCGGAGCAATACCGTCTCCCTACAACGTCCCAGATCAGAATGCAAGAGCATAGTTTCAGGCCCTAGACTCTATACTTTCTAAAAATTCGGCATTGTGCGGATGCTGCTGCTAATTTGATGGGCGAGAATTGTTGTTAAATCCAAGAAAAAGTGAGGGAAAGCACATGTAACTTCCCTCCTTTTGCGTAAAAATGCATATTCTGAATACAAAGGCAGCAGTATCTCTGATCGGCCACCTTTACGTACTGACCAATGCAATATTATTGATTGAACCAAATTTAGGCACCGAACGCAACTATTTCTTCCACATTGGTGACATGACTCCACTGCGTCCGTCTTTTGAAACCGCGCAGGTAAGAAGAAATGTTGCTCTCATTTGGCCTCAGGCACACTGTCCAAATCACTACATAGCAGCGAAATAGCCACAGAGGATGAAATGATATAGCATGGCGATATGTGAAAGTAATGATACATTGTGACAGTAACGTCACAATACTCTCCTTGCCACGTCGCATACCGACAGCGCTGCCAGAAGGCTTTCAACCTCGCCGCAGTCCGTTGTCATAGCGCTTCGGCTTCTCAGAGTATATACACTCCTTTTATTTTAATTTCCCCCCTTGGAAACGCATATTTAGCTTCAGCGAAGAGAGTGCTACTCTTCGCCGTTCACTGGCCCACTAGTAACTGGTAACCATCAACAGTCATGGAATTTTGGAGGCAGAGCAGGAAGGCTATGTAGCATTCTCCCATAGTGATTATAAAGTTAAATCAGGATGTTACAGAATCTGGAAAGGCGATCTTCCCGATATCGAACGGAATGTTTAAGGAAGGGAAACAATAGCAGGGCTTTTGAATAAACTCTCAACCCAGTAATGACGGAAACCCCACGTACTGTCACCCATACCTCCAGATGTCAGACATCCAGATCGGTACGAAACATCGTGTGTCGATAGAGTTTTAACCTAACACCGGCTGAGTTTCTTAGAAGTAGATACCTTATGGGTTGCGAAGCAACTCAAATCGCTTGATATGGGCAAGTCTTCAGGTCCAGATTGTATACCGATTAGGTTTCTTTCAGATTACGCTGATACACTAGCTCCCTACTTAGCAATCATATACAACCGCTCGCTCACCGATAGATCTGTACCTACAAATTGGAAAATTGCGCAGGTCGCACCAGTGTTTAAGAAGGGTAGTAGGAGTAATCCATCGAACTACAGACCTATGTCATTGACGTCGGTTTGCAGTTGGGTTTTGGAGCATATACTGTATTCAAACATTATGAATCACCTCGAAGGGAACGATCTATTGATACGTAGTCAGCATGGTTTCAGAGAACATCGTTCTTGTGGAACGCAACTATGTCTTTATTCGCACGAAGTAATGGCCGCTGTCGACAGGGGATCTCAAGTTGATTCCGTATTTCTAGATGTTCGGAAAGCTTTTGAAACAGTTCCTCACAAGCGACTTCTAATCAAGCTGCGGGCCTATGGGGTATCGTCTCAGTTGTGCGACTGGATTCGTCATTTCCTGTCATGAAGGTCGCAGTTCGTAGTAACAGACGACAAATCATCGAGTAAAACTGAAGTGATATCAGGTGTTCCCCAGGGAAGCGTCCCGGGACCTCTGTTGTTCCTGATCTATATAAGTGACCTGGGTGGCAATCTGAGCAGTTCGGCCGGCCGTGGTGGCCGAGCGGTTCTTGGCGCTTCGGTCTGGAATCGCGCGACCGCTACGGTCGCAGCTTCGAATCCTGCCTCGGGCATGGATGTGTGTGATGTCTTTAGGTTAGTTAGGTTTAAGTAGTTCTGAGTTCTAGGGGACTGATGACCTCAGATGTTAAGTCCCATAGTGCTCAGAGCCATTTGAACCATTTTTTTTGAGCAGTTCTCTTAGGTTGTTAGCAGATGATGCTGTACCATCTAGTAAGGTCATCCGAAGACCAGTATCAGTTGCAAAGCGATTTAGAAAAGATTGCTGTATGGTGTGGCTGGTGGCAGTTGACGCTAAATAACGAAAAGTGTGAGGTGATCCACATGAGTTCCAAAAGAAATCCGTTGGAATTCGATTACTCGATAAATAGTGCAATTCTCAAGGCTGTCAATTCAACTAAGTACCTGGGTGTTAAAATCACGAACAACTTCAGTTGGATGGACCACATAGATAATATTGTGGGGAAGGCGAGCCAAAGGTTGCGTTTCATTGGCAGGACACTTAGAAGGTTCAACAAGTCCACTAAAGACTGCTTACACTACACTCGTTCGTCCTCTGTTAGAATATTGCTGCGCGGTGTGGGATCCTTACCAGGTGGGAGTGACCGAGGACATCGAGGGGGTGCAAAAAAGGGCAGCTCGTTTGGTATTATCACGTAATAGGGGAGAGAGTGTGGCAGATATGATAGGCGAGTTGGGATGGAAGTCATTATAGCAAAGACGTTTTTGGTCGCGGCGAGATGTGTTTACGAAATTTCAGTCACCAACTTTCTCTTCCGAATGCGAAAATATTTTGTTGAGCCCGACCTACATAGGTAGGAATGATCATCAAAATAAAATGAGAGATATCAGAGCTCGAAGAGAAAGGTTTAGGTGTTCGTTTTTCCCGCGCGCTGTTAGGGAGTCGAATGGTAGAGGGATAGTATGATTGTGGTTCGATGTGAATCATGTAGATGTAGATGTAGATGCGTGATGTCGTCCAGTAGAGCATGCATAAACGGTAATTTGAAGTGACACCAGAACTACGGAGCACAGGAGAAGCTAATCTGTGAGACATTTTTCTGAAGACCTTGCTTGGGTAAGTTAGGAGATGGTCCCTTATTCAAATCCCACAACTAACAATTTTTTTAAACTTTTTTCACGTGAATCCGTTGTATGTGAGAACATTTTCCTGACATGTAAAAGGACATTTTGGAGTTTGCAGCAATGTTCTCTTGGCAGTCTGCTTCATTAGTTGAAACTAGCAATAGTTTCACGTGTAAAAAGTTAAAAAAATTGTCATCCGTGGGGATTGAACGCGGGAGATAACAACGCGATCTACCATCCCTCCCATGAGATATCTGCAAAACAATGCCACACAGATTAGCTTTGCTGTTCTAAGTAGCTTTCATGTTATTTTTAATTACCATTTACGCACGTTCTACTGAACGATAGCACTTGGCATAAACTATCGACATACGTTTGGTACCGATCTGAGTACATATCACAGAAAATACACAATGGACTGAAACTACTTACTGCCAGAACATGAGGACTGCTTCACTCTCAAAAATGACACACCAAAGAAGCCTGTCCTCCATTACGCCAACATAAAAAGGTTTCCGTGACACAAAAAACCTGTCACTTCCAAATACTCGAACACCTTGCATTCTGCTTCGCAGACCGTACCTGTTTACCCTCACCTACTCGAACCACGCATCAGGTCATTAACGTCCCTCCTGTACACTCCCACAATAAACACATTTCAGATTTTCTACACCTCCTTCCGACCTGACACCAACAGCCAAATTGTGCAGTCCCCAAAGCATCGACTGCACACCGACCAGCGCAGCGTTGCGAAACGTCATCGAGAAGGCGCTGATTTGCGCGCCAACAGAAAGAGCAGGTAGTGCCACACCCCCAGAAAGACAGAGTTCGGTGCCTCCTGTCATCGCTGACATAGCCAGGCGCCCAACGCTGGACGTGGCTCAGGTCGGCCGTAGACGTCGAGAGCATCAGTGATGAGTAAAAGGAAGACGATACTTATCCTGCGTTCTGCGAGTAGTAACAGTGCGTAGACGTTCTTACATGTAGAACGTCCAGGAAACACATTCAGCCACTAGAAGTTAAGTTAAGCTTCTTTCCTCCTTAGAAATAAACTGTTCTATCCAACTGAAAGTGCTATGTACAGATCATTTCGGATTCCTGCTAGCAGCCATTGCAACTTCTGTCCTTCCTTGTTTGTACAGGTGCTAACTGCATAGCAGCTGACACAACATCTGGCGCCGCGGTTAACAGAACCAACGCTGATTTCGCTCTTCCTCACTCTGTCACACTGCGTCACTATTTCAGAGGAGCATTGGTGTTCTCTCTTGCAGACTAGCAGCAACGCTTCCGCTTTTGGTGTAGGATCTTGCCCACTCGTCTCGTATAGGGTACCTAAAGGATGCTGCGTTTACGGAATGCTATACAAAATTTCAAGCAGAGAGCATTAATAGTTATTATTAACACTTAGAAGATTGACAATTCTTAACTTATGAAGATGGTATCTGTTCTTTCGGACATAGCCGAAAGAACAATTGCAATTGGTGATGGTGCAGCTTTCGAAGATTGAAATTAAAATCAAATCCACACCATTAGCTGCTTGCAGGCGTTGATAAATAACAACGGGGGCTGTTGGAAATGTGTGCCCAGACTGATACTCGAACCCGGGTTCTCCTGCTTACATTGCAGACGCTCTATCCGCCTGAGCCACCGAGGAGAAAGACGATAGCGCCACTTCAGGGACTTATCTCGGGCATGCTCCCCGTGAGACCCACAGTTTCAACTTATTGTCCACACACTGTACTTGTAGTGCACCAGCCGCTATACTCATTACTCACAGCAGTCAATCTACCGATTCCCGTAAGAGTTGGGCAATGTGAGTGCATCCGCACTGAAGAAAATCATTGGCCGGTAAGCCTTATCTATATGAAGATGGTATCTGATCTTTCGGACATATCCCGGTCGCGGAACACATTTTCAACTGTCTCCGTCGATATTTATCAACGTCTGTAAGCAGCTAAAGGTCTAGATTTCATTGTAATTTTATACTTGTAGAGCTGCAAAATCACCAATGGTATCTATTCTTTCGGACATGTCCAAAAGAACAGATACTATCTTCATATAGATAAGGCGTACCGACCAGCGATCTTCTTCAGTGAGGATGCACTGACATTACCCGAACTCGTATGGGAATCGGCAGACTGACTGCCGCAAGTAATGAGTATAGTGGTCAGAGGCACTATAGTGCGTGGACCGTAGGTTGTAAATGTGGGACAGAAGGGAGCGTGCCACAGATACACAGATAAGTCCCTGCAGTCGCACTATCATCCGTGTCCTCGGTGGCTCACACGGATAGGGGGTCTGCCATGTAAGCAGGAGATCCCTCGTTTGAGTCCCGGTCGCCGGTCGGGGCACACACTTTCAACTGTCCGCGTTGATATTTATCGACGCCTGTAAGCAGATGAAGGTCTGCATTTCATTACAATTTCATACTTAAGCCTTAAAACTGCGTCGCAAGCGATGGATGACATGCAAATATTTTCTTCGCTATAGACGATGTCCAGGTAAGCAATGGCTATGGATCAGTAATAACTGTTCTGCGAGTGCCGGTCTACAACTGAGCGAGTATTGAGCCGATTCTGAGCGACCGAAACTGCAAGAGCGGGGCTTATATTCTCATCTTGTAGAGGCCGCTACTGTTGTGGTACGGTCCTAATCAGCGCACCATTGGCTGACGTCGTTACACCGCCTTTTCTTCTCTTGCGTTCTTCATCTTCGTTCCGGCACTTGTGGTTAAGCTTATAATTAGTTGGTTGTGGCGCTCCTGTCATTGTTGTGTCCGAGCGGTTCTAGGCCCTTCAGTCCGGAAACGCGCTGCTGCTGCGGTCGCAGGTTCGAATCCTGCCTCGGGCATGGGTGTGTGTGATGCCCTTGGGTTAGATGGGTTTAAGTATTCGTAAATCTAGGGGACTGATGACCTCAGATGTTAAATCCCATGGTGCTTAGAGCGATTTGAACCATTTTTGAGCTCCTGTCATTAAAACAGCCTCCAACCCTCTTCCTAAAACACCTCTGCATATGTTTCCGGTTACTGTTGGCTTTGATCTCATGCAGTTGATGACGGTGGTCCAGCACCTCTTTAATGGATAAGCCGCTGCTCCATCAACTCGGCCCCTACAACCAGCCATACTTACAGCACCACCTTTGTGCCTTCCACGTTTCCGGTCCTTCAGTGAACAACAGGAGGAGCGCAACGAGTGGTACACGCAGTTCGACGCTCATTCTGCGACATATCAAGTGCAAGGTACAGTGAAATTGCGCATTTCTTATCAACGGCCGGCACAGCAGTTAACCGCCTCACTCGGGAGTTATTCCCGGTTAGTGGACCGAAGTTTTGAAGATTTAGTTTCTGCCCTCACTATTACGAGGACTACGTACAGGTAGCTGCAGCTCATTACAAGTTCTTTCGATTGCGGAAAAAGCCAGCATAGACATACCGCCAATGGGTCACTGAACGTGAGGATTTGGCACGACAGTTTCGTTTCCAATGTAGCTGTGGACATTACTGTAGTGACGCAATGATTCGTGATGCAATGATTCGTGATGCAATTATGTACAATATGCCAGACAGTTGGATTCCTGAACCAATTCTCATAATTCTCATTCTATATTGAAAGAAGTGTTACAAATTATTGAAAATAAAGACTCCTGTGATAGTGCCGTTGAAATCTTCTAGCTAGCTACGATTTGCAGTGTAACTCAAAATGAGAAACAAGTACGGTGCTGCAACCATCCACCGCGCACAAACAAACGACGGCGCTGTGAACGGAGTAAACAAGCCCCAACACGTATGTTTGCTATGAAATCATGTCCCCGCTGCTTCTCCGAGCATAAAAGCTGTATTTGTCCTTCGAGGAATGCGACTTGCTTTGTTTGTGGAAAGTCTGATCATGTACAGTCTGTGTGCTTCCAACAAAAATGGAACTCTTGGTTGAAATGGCTCTGAGCACTATGGAACTTAACATCTGAGGTCATCAGCACCCCTAGAACTTAGAACTGCTTAAACCTAACTAACCTAAGACGTTACACCCATCCATGCCCGAGGCAGGATTCGAACCTGCGACCTGTAGCGGTCGCGCGGTTCCAGACTGTAGCGTTTAGAACCGTTCGGCCAAAACGGCTGGCCATAGATTTCTGCCCACGTTCACTCTCGTAGGCGTGGGGCACCTTCTCGCTCACCGGTTACCGGTACTAGTAATGACCAGACTCGTGGTATGCCTTCACTCCGCCCAAGTGCTGTGCAACGACAGTCATATAAGCTGTTTGTGAACTTATTCATTGGTGGACGTCGTGTGGGACTTCTGTTACACACTGGCGCTTCTATTACATCGCTTAATTGTGCCACTTACGAACAGTTGGGCTCGCCACAGTTGGGAAAATCTTGCACCCAACTTACAGCATATGATGGTGAGTACATTCGAGTGCTTGGTACGTGCAATTTGCCTGCCATATTCCAATCTCACACCAGAACAGTGACATTTACAATTTCGCGTTCGCAATAGCTTAAAAATATTTTTGAGTTAGATTCATTAGATTTGTTTGGTCTTCGTGTTCAGAACAACATACCTGCTATTTGTGCTTTCAGCACCAAAGACAGTGCTACTCAGCTAATTGAGGAGCTTCCGGATTTGTTTTCTGAAATACTTGACATAACTCATTTGGTGATGTACGTAACAATGAAGGACAATGCGCAACCTCAGCTTCTTCGGGCGCGTCCCGCCCCCTCTACACTTAGAGAGCCGGCCGGTGCGCCCGAGTGGTTTCTAGGCGCTTCAGTCTGGAAGCGCGTAACCGCTACTGTCGCAGGTTCGAATCCTGCCTTGGGAATGGATGGATGTGATGTCCTTAGGTTAGTTAGGTTTAAGTAGTTCTAAGTTGTAGGGGACTGATGACCTCAGATATCAAGTCCCATAGTGCTAACAAGGGAACCTCCCCATCGCACCCCCCTCAGATTTGGTTATAAGTTGGACAGTGGATAGGCATTGAAAAACTGAACACAGATCAATCGAGAAAACAGGAAGAAGTTGTGTGCAACACTGAAAAAAATTAATAAAATACACGAACTGAGTAGTCCTTGTGCAAGATAGGCAACATCAAGGAGAATGTGAGCTCGGGAGCGCCGTGGTCCTGTGGTCAGCGTGAGTAGTTGCAGAAGGAGAGGTCCTCGGTTTAAGTCTTCCCTCGACTGACAATTTTACTTTCATTATTTTTCCAAAGTTATGATCTGTCCGTTCGTTCACTGACGTCTCTGTTCACTGCAATAAATTTAGTGTCTGCGTTTTGCGACCGTACCGTAAATCCGTGCGATTAGTAGGGGAAAGGACGTGCCTCTCCAATGGGAATCGAAAACATTTGATCGCAAGGTCGTAGGTCAACCGATTCCTCCACGGGAAAACACGTCTGATATATTCTATACGACACTGGTGATGGCATGTGCGTCACATGACAGTAATATGTTGTCGACCCACCGAACTTGTACACTTGGCGAATGGGTAAAAAGATTCTTCTACCTTGCCCGATTTAGGTTTTCTTGTTTAATTTTTGTTTAATTTAATTTAATTTAATTTTTTATTTTCAGTTTATGTGACAAACTCTTATGTTTTCATCACTTTTTTGGGAGTGATTATCACATCCAGTGATAATCACTCCCAAAAAAGTGATGAAAACATAAGAGTTTGTCACATAAACTGAAAATAAAAAATTAAACTTTTCACTCAAGGGAAGACTTTTCACCTAGGACCTCTCGTTCCGTAGCTGCTCTCGCTAACCATGGGACCACGGTGCTCCTAGACTCCCAGTGTCCTTGATGTTGCCTATCTTCGCATGCACTACTCAGTTAGTATATTTTACTAATTTTTTTCATAGTTCCACACAACTTCTTCCTGTTTTCTCGATTGATCTGTGTTCAGTTTTTCAAGGCCTATCCACTGCGCCAACTGTAACTAAATCTGAGGGGTGTGTGATGGGGAGGTTCCCTTGTAAGTGCTATTTGAACCATTGAACACTTAGAGACAAAATTGCAGGTGAACTTAAAGAATGGCAAGACAATGGTGTTATTGCCATTGTCCAAGACAGTCAATGGGCTTCTCCCTTAGTAATCTTACATAAGCCTTCTGGAAGACTTCATCTTTATACTGACTTTAAACCTACTGTGACTCCACAAACAATAACTGATACTTATACATTGTCTCGCCCTGAGCAATTAATGGACAGACTCCGTACAGACCGCTATTTTCCAAAAATTGACTACGCGATGCGTATTTGGTTCAAATGACTCTAAGCACTATGGGACTTAACATCTGAGGTCATCAGTCCCCTAGACTTAGAACTACTTAAACCTAACTAACTGAAGAACATCATCCACATCCATGCCCGAGACAGGATTCAAACGTACGACCGTAGCAGCAGCGCGGTTCTGGACTAAAGCGCCTAGTACCGCTCTGCCATAGCGGCCGGATGATGCGTATTTCCAAATTCCGCTAGATGAGTAGTATCAGAAGGTGTTTCTGGTCAGCACACATTTATGATTGTTCAAATTCTTGCTGTTACCCTTTGGCAGCGCTTCCGCGCTTGAAATATTCCAGTGCTACTTCCATATTCTTAAAATTACTTGGACGATGTTGTGGTGATAGGACGTACACAGGAGGAACGTAATAGTAGACTTCGCATGCTTTTTCAAGTATTTTCACCAGCAGGTGAGAAGCATCACCGGGAAAAATACGCAGTTTTTAGTATGAAATTCATGTTTGGCCGTGTTGTTAATAGCCATGGCGTTCAGCTCCTTCACTCACATTTTCTGGCCAACAAGGATCTCCCAGAACCGCGGAACATGAATCTCTGTCAGTTCTCGGGAAGATATTACATCCGGTTTATACCCAACGCAGTCCGACTCGGTTGCATCGTTTGCGGCGGAGGAATGCGCCTTTTGAAATTTCGTTCTCGAAATGTGACTTTTGTTTGGACCATAGAGTCTCACGACGCATCCCAGAAATCTAGAAGTGCCGTGTAGAGTGACAGACGCCTTATTCATTTCGATCCCGCCAAGTCTGTGGTTCTGGCAGTGGACGCTTCCTCCTGCAGGATCGGAGCTGTGGTCTCGCACAAATGTGGTCCACAGTGCAGGCCGAACGCAATCCAAGTTATTGACCAAGACTCAATGTAACTATTTTAGAATTGTGAAGGAAGCACTCACTATTAGCTATCGCGTAACAGAGCTCCCCCATTATCTTCTTGATCTGAAGTTCTAAATAGTGACGGACCATAAACCTCGTCAGTCTTTGTTTCATCCGTCTCAACCTGTTGCGCCACGCACGGCTCAGAATCTGCAACTATGGGCTTTTAGCCTTAATCTTCGTCCTAATTCTGAAATCACTGCTACTGTCGCATCTTGTTGTCAGATTGAAGCGCAGAATGCTGAAACCTTACAGAATTTTCCACTGCACTGTAGGAAAATTTCACAGGCCCAAGAAGCAGACCCTGGCATGAGCCTTTTGTTGCACTTCATTCGCACTGCTTCGTCTCGTCCAGTGAAAAATCTTCAGAGTTCTTTTATGCGTTCAGGATTTTGTTAAAAAGTTAATGCTGCTATTTTTACTATTCGAACGGTATCTGAAGTAAGTGATAGTTCGACACGAAAGGTAGTCTACTTTGCGTATTTTCATTCACCTATGGTGTATGGCATTATACGGGGTAATTCTTCCCATTTTAGAAGGATACTTTCGGCTCAGAAACGGGCTGTTCGGACAATAAGTAGCGCAGATCGTGAACCTCTTGTAGACCCCTGCTCATTAGTCTGAGTATTCTGACATTGTTCTCTCAATATATGTATTCTTTACTGTCGTTTGTTGTTAATAATGTCATTTTATTCCCCTGAATTAGCAGTTTTCACTCAGAATGAGATTTTCACTCTGCAGCAGAGTGTGCGCTGATATGAAACTTCCTTTCTTTCAGGAGTGCTAGTTCTGCAAGGTTCGCAGGAGAGCTTCTGTAAAGTTTGGAAGGTGGGAGACGAGGTACTGGCAGAAGTAGTACAGCTGTGAGTGCCGGGCGTGAGTCGTGCTTCGGTAGCTCAGTTGGTAGAGCACTTGCCCGCGAAAGGCAAAGGTCCCGAGATCGAGTCTCGGTCGGGCACACAGTTTTAACCTGCCAGGATGTTTCATATCAGCGCACACTCCGCTGCAGAGTGAAAATCTCATTCTGGAAACACCCCCCAGGCTGTGGCTAAGCCATGTCTCCGCTATATCCTTTCTTTCAGGAGTGCTAGTTCTGCAAGGTTCGCAGGAGAGCTTCTGTAAAGTTTGGAAGGTAGGAGACGAGGTACTGGCAGAAGTAAAGCTGTGAGTACCGGGCGTGAGTCGTGCTTCGGTAGCTCAGTTTGTAGAGCACTTGCCCGCGAAAGGCAAAGGTCCCGAGTTCGAGTCTCGATCGGGCACACAGTTTTAATCTGCCAGGAAGTTTCATAGTTTTCACTCAGGTTATACTAGGCAGAAATCCAATCTGCAGTTGGAACGCATTGTGCAGAAAAGTGTGCAGTAAACTGCCTCATACATTTTCACTAACTACGACAAGAATTCAAAAATCTTAGCACTAATCCAACCGCTTTCAAATCGAAACTGAAGAGTTTCCTCCTGGGTCACTCCTTCTATTCTGCCGATACGTTCCTTGAAAAATTAAGCTGATTCCCGTGTTATATTGCTTATTGCGTTCACATTAAGTTATGGATTGTCTATTTTTGGATTCATAAACGTTTTATTTTATCCATTACTTTTATATCGTCATTTCATGTACTGTCACGTCCCGTGAGCTTAGAGATCCTCTCCTGAATTTGGTCCTACGGAACTAGATTTGAAAACCTAAACTGCTAGTCGGCAGAGCGTCCATCTCCATCACTGTGTGATTTTATCACAAAAGACTCTCATGTGATTATTACTAAAGAGTTCCGAAAATATATATTGTGATTGCTCCATCAAAGACATTGGGGAATTGTACGCACGAAACAGTTAGTGCGTTACACGGTACTTAGTCGGCCATGGACGCCCACATTGAACAGATGACTTGTGGTGAAAATCTATCGGAGCCGCCGCAAACGTTTTCAGCTTGCCCAAAGTCTAAATCGCCGTGACGTGGAGTGCGTATTGACTCTGCTGGTCCCTTCTGGTGCACTAGTTGGCTTATTGTTGCGAACTCTTTTAACAAAGATCCGTCTGCAGTGCCGATGAACTCGACTACGTTGTGTAGTACCATTCAGGCTTCGTCATCGATTGGAAGGTTTGCCTGAAGTGCTGTTCACAAATAGCGGTACACAGTTTACGAGTCAGGACTTTGAACAGTTTTGTATCATTCACCTCACCAGTACTCCGTCTCCTCCTGAGTCGAACGGAGAAGCTGAACGATTTCTGCGTACGTCCGAGCAAGCGATGAACAAACTATGTGCCTCGCACTTACGGAAGCAAGCGCTGCTGCTCTTCCTCGCAATGTGCCGCTTCCAGCCCCGCGACAATCTGACCACGGCGGAGCTTCCACATGGTCGGTGCCACCGACGCCGCTGCACTTGCTGCACCCGCCGCAGCGCACGGCGCCCCCCACGCTCCACAAGTATAGCTTTCTGCGTAGTGATTCTATTTTGGTTTTCAGAGTTTTTGGTCGCAGAAGGCGCTGGGAGAGAGGAACGATTCTTCCATATTTCGAAGTTGGCTATACACTATGTGAACAAAACTATCCGGACACGCAGCTGAAAATAAGTTACAAGTTCGTGGCGCTCTCCATCGGCAATGCTGGAATTCAGTATGGTGGTGGTCCACCCTTAGCCTGGATGACAGCTTCCACTCTCGCATGCATACGTTCAATCAGGTACTGGAAGGTTTCTTGGGGAATGGAAGTCCATTTTTCACGGAGTGCTGCACTGATGATAGGTATCCATGTCGGTCGCTGAGACCTGGTACGAATTCGGTTCCAAAAGACCCGAGTGGTGTTCTATAGGGTTCACGTCAGGACTCTGTGCAGGCCGCTCCATTACAGAAATGTTACTATCGTGTAACCACTCCGCCACATGTCGTTAATTACGAATAGATGCTCGATCGTGTTGAAAGATGCAATCGCCAACCCGAAATGCTCGTGAACAGTGGGAAGCAAGAAGGTGCTTAAAACATCAATGTAGGCCTGTGCTGTGATAGTGCCACGAAACACAACAAAGGGTGCATGCCCCCTCCTTGAAAATCACGACCACACCATAACACCACCGCCTCCGAATTTTACCGTTGGCACTACACACGCTGGCAGATGACGTTCACCGAGCATTCGCCACACCCACACCCTGACGTCGGATCGCCACATTGTGTACCGTGATTCGTCACTCCACACAACGTTTTTCCACTGTTCAATCGTCCAATGTTTACGCTCCTTATGCCATGCAAGGCGTATGTTTTGACATTTACCAGCGTGTGTGGCTTATGAGCAGCCGCTCGACCTTGAAATCCAAGTTTTCTCACCTCTCGCCTAACTCTCTTAGTACTTGCAGTGGTTCCTGATGCAGTTTGTAATTCCTGTGTGATACTGTGGATAGGCGTATCCTATTACACATTTCGATTTTCTTCAACTGTCGGCGGTCTCTGTCAGTCAACAGACGAGGTGGGCCCCTACGCTTGGTGCTTTACGTGTCCCTTCACGTCCCCACTTCACTATCACATCGGAAACAGTGGACGCAGGGATGTTTAGGAGTGTGGAAGTCTTGTGTACAGACGTGTGACGGAAGTCACACCCAATCACCTGATCACGGTTGAAGTCCGTGAGTTCCGCGCAGCGCTCCGTTCTGCTCTCTCACGATGGCTAATGACTATTGAGGCAGCTGATACGGTGTACCTGGCAGTAGGGGGCAACACAATGCCCCTGATATGAAAAATATATGTTTTTGAGGGTATCCGGATAATTTTGGTATCATAGTGTATTTAATTCAAGGTCCATTGTCCGATAAAAGCTGGATTATGGCAGCTGTGTCTACTCTTCTGCCCGGCCGTACATCTTACACCGTCTAAACTCTATCCACCATCCACTCAGGTGACTGGAGCATTCTACACCAGCCCTGTTGAGAGTCTGTGTGCCGAAGCTGCCGAATTACCGCTAATCTACCGGCGCGATATGTTGCTTTGTCGGTACGCCTGCCGACTGATGTCAATGCCCGACCACCCGTCATATTTCTCCTTCTTTGACGACTCTCTCGACCGCCAATACGGGCTGTATGTCCCTGCCCTGTTACCTCCTGGAGATCGCTTTCGTTGCCTGCTTCAGTAACTTGATTTTACCCACCCTACGACTTTTCGAGTGGGTGAGAGCCCGATGCCACCTTGGCTCCAGGCTCAGGTTCGCGTACACCTTGAACTCAGCTTGCTCCCAAAGGAGAGGACCGCGAATTCGTTATACCGCTCGGGGTTTGTCGAACTTCGAGGCTCGCTCATAACGTCTTTATTTACACAGATGGCATGAAGACTCTGTTGTAATGGCAGAAGAGCCAACACCGTTTTGCTAGAGGAGGCCGAAATGCACGCGTTTAATCTCACGCAGACTGGCGTGAGGTCTGGAACAATTAAAGGAGTTATACTATGAAGAAAGGAACGTAGCGGCTGGAATACTTAACTTTAATCCATAATTGGAGAAAATCCCTCTTGATGATACATAATTACAATCTCAATATAAACTGGTAATGGCGCCTTGCTAGGTCGTAGCAAATGACGTAGCTGAAGGCTATGCTATCCTCTCGGCAAATGAGAGCGTATTTGTCAGTGAACCATTCCTAGCAACGTCGGCTGTACAACTGGAGCGAGTGCTAGGAAGTCTCTTTAGACCTGCCATGTAGTGGCGCTCGGTCTGCAATCACTGACAGTGGCGACACGCGGGTCCGACGTATACTACCGGACCGCGGCCGATTTAAAGGCTACCACCTAGCAAGTGTGGTGTCTGGTGGTGACACCACAGACTCCTGCTGGCGTCGTATGTGCCTTTGTCGTTGGAGATGATACCTTTCAATACAGGCTCCTTGACCAGTGTTCAAGCTTTACAGCTGAGCTTCTTGCTGTCTGTGAGGCTGTTCAGTATATTCGCCGCCATCATCATTGTCCCTATGCCATCATCTATGATTCTCTGAGCGCCATTCAGAGTCTTCATGACCCATATTCGGACCACCCTCTCGTGCAATGAATTCAACGGCCCCTTCAGTCGCTAGCTGATACCGGCGCTTGTGTCCTTTTTTTGTGAATTCCTGGCCACGTTGGTGTGCCTGGGAACGAAGCTGCTGATGCTGCGGCCAAGGCTGCTGTCCTCCTGCCTCGGACAGCTTCCTCTTGTGACACATCAACTGATATTAGTGGGGTTCTTTGTCGGCGCGTTTCATCATTGTGTCCTCTCTCCATGAAGATAAGCTTAGGGCCATGAAACCCCGACGGCTTGGACGACCTCCTCATGCCCTTCCCGGCGAGAGGAGGTCATTTTGGCCAGGTTGAGGATTGGGCATTGCTAGTTTAGCCATCGCTACCTGTTGTCCGGTGACCCCGTCCCACAGTGCCCCTGTGGTCATCCATTGACGGTGCGCCATGTTTTATTGTCCTGTCCCCGTTTTATTCACTCTCGTGTTGTCCTATGTCTGCCGTCTACCTTAGAGGAACTTTTAGGTGATGACGCTCGAGCAGCTGCTCGTGTCCTTCGTTTTATTACCCTGACGGACATGTCCAAAAAGATCTAACTCTTTTATTTTGTTTCTCTGCGTCTTTGTAAGTACTTGCCCACTTGCGTTTTTCTACGCTATTTGTGCACTAACGTTTGTGACTGGGCGCTAATGACCTTAGTAGTTGAGCGCCCTAAATACAAAAAAAGGTCCTGCTGGGTTGTTGCGCCGCCATCTCTTCCAGATTCGTGTTTGTCAATTGCGAGATTCTTCTGCAGGTTTTCTCTCCCGAGATTTGGTTCGTACCGGGATCCTGTAGCCGACACGGCCTCCTCCGGAGCCCTCTTCGGCAACGCCTGCGGAACACATGGAGGTGGACTCATCGTCTTCGCAGCAGCTCGGCTTCCCGGCACCCGCTGTGGACCGGGGGCCCTAATCGTAGCCGTCGCCGCTACCGTCGTCATCGACGCCCTCTCCATCACACTGGCTCAAGAAGAGGTGGACGCCTTTTGGGGTGTTATCCGACTGACTTTTCCCTCGGAGGACGGATGTCGGGGCGCAGCCAACGGCTTGGCGTCGGTCAAAGTTGTGGCTTCTGGCTCCTCACACCACTCAACTTCCTGCCTCCCCCTCATCCCCCGCTGTCGTAATATGTCTCTCTACACGACAGCGGTGCTGCGTGTTGGGAGGGGGGGGGGGAGGAGTAGGAGTAGAGGAGTTTGCAGTTTGCAGTCCTAAAGCTTCGACTCTAAACCGATCAGCGCAGCACCGTGAAACGGCATCAAGAAGGTGTCGACCCGCGCGCCAAAGGGAAGCGCAGGCAGCGCCACACGATATTTAGCCGGCGTTCTGCGAGTAGCGATAGCATGTAAAACTGCTTGCACATGAAGCACATCAATACAACTCATAATGAGACGTTAAGTTCTGTTTTCTTTCTTTGTAGAAATAAAATGTTCTATAAATGTGCATGTGTTACGTACAGATCACTTTGGATTTCTACCACTAGCCATCGCAACGTTTCTCCTTCTTCGTTTGTGTTGGTGCTGACTCCCGCAGTAGCCTACACTGATTACTAAACCTCCTCCTGTGCAGCATTTTTACCAGCACTTCCTTCCAGCCTCCATCTTACACACTCCTCATATCCTATTCGAATAACCATTAATTACTTGTCACCATTCGAGACGAAATCCGCTTAAAGATCTATCAATTCTTGCAAGCATAACAATAACGATAATACTTATAATAATAGTAATAATTATTACCGTTATTCTCAGAAAATATGTCATATGAAGTACATGGACAATCTAAAACTCTGTGGGAAATCTGAAACTGAAATTCAATAGGTGACTACTACAGTCCAAATATTTAGCAATGGCATAGCAAGAATTTTGGCTTAAAGATATGTGCCACATTCCGACTAATGAGGGGCAAAACCTCTCACAGTCAAGGCATCGAAATGCCAAATGGACAACACATAAAGTGCCACCAGCGAGAAGCGTGCGAATGTCTAGGCATCTTGCAGTTGCACTGCATGAAGCATAGGCATGCGAAAGCTGATGGTCAGCAACGAGGACAATCAAAGGATCAGGTAATTTCTAAGAAGGCAACTGAACAACGACAATAACGTGTAGGTAAACAATTCTTGGGCCATATCCATCACCAGATATATCTGGCTGGGAGTTTGGCACAACTAGAGCTGCGTAATTTGTACATGAAAATATGAAAACACGTAACAATTCACCATGCACTCCACCGTCGCAGAGACGTCGTCAAAATGTACTTGTCCACAGCAACAAGCGTTAGAAGACTCTTGCAAGGGAAGCATACCGTGGAACAAGAAACATCCTTAAGCAGGCTATGGGAAATACAGATCAGATTCGATTGAATTCTGCAACAGCAAGCTTCTCAACGTACAGCAATCAAAAATCAACGCCTGGAAACTGTAATCCAATGTCGGACTGACACCCTGGGCAACAAAGCAATGCATGGGCAGTTTTTAGAGAAATTTGAAGGGAAAATAGATAAAGACTTCGTTTGGGCCTACTAACGGAAATACAAAATAGGTAACTAATACATAAATTTTTCCTGCACAGAAACAAGCCTTCAGAATTAACGCCATTAAATCCAGAGCAGAGAAATCAGCAGCAAAAGAAGTGCAGACTGCATGGAATCTGAGGAAATAATTGATAGCTTCTTGATATGTTCCAAAGAAGTCTGAGATTGATTACAAAGAGAGGTACGATGATGTGGGACGAGTGATCCACTGGGACATATGCCAAAATAACCGAAGAACTGGTGAAACCTGAAGCCAGAAGAAGTTGTTAGAAACATGTGTATCAAATTATTATGGGTCTTCCTACTTCAGACGGACAGAATGCTGGAATACACTAGACACCATAATTTTGAAGGGAAAGAAAGTTTTGGTCATTGACACCGAATCCCAAGTGATAGCAGAGTCGTCTAGAAAAAAATTGAACTTGCCATATACAAGGAATTCAAATTCGAACTACAGTGACTTTCGCGTAGTCCAGTGCAGTAGCCGCAGTGATTCTCGGAACATTAGGAGCAGTTCAAAAAGAGCGGACAGCTGAAATCCATTGACACTGATAATTTATCCATCTGCTATTGACGAAGATCGAGATTCGTGAGACGTGCACGAGTTATCCAACGATATGTCAGGCACCCCTAGAATTAGGAAAGTGTCCGACTAGTGAAAAAATACGAAAGTGGTCTCTTTTGCTGTGTTTACTGGAATAGTAATAATAACAGCAATAACAACAAAAATAATAATAATGTAAAAATATTTCCCTCTCTACGTCAAGATTCGTTTTCTCTTTATTTCCCTACGCCCGCTTCCCAACCTTTGTATGGAATCCTCATCCCCAATGTTTCCATCACAGATTTAATTCCAGAAAACTGTTCTTCAACAGCTTTGAATCACGCCCTGCAGCTCAAAGCACTGAAATGAAACGGTTATTTTGACAAGGAATACAATTAATTAATTTATTTCAAACCCTGGCCATCATTTTAACATCTTCCATTGACACTCTTATTTTCCATATTCTCAAAACTGATGAGCATAGTTTATCATTTTCAAGTTTTGTTTTCTAATCTTCCTATGGATGCAATACAGTGTTGCCAATCTTGACTCATCGTCATTGGAGGCCAAAATATGTCACTGAATTGGAAAAAATTGTGGCGTGTTTGAACTATTCACTATTTCAGTTCCTTTTGGAGCCTGTAATGCTTCCGCCTCTCCACCCACAAAGCCAGGACTTCGGCCTCCGCTCTTCCGCCCACCTACACCAGACGTGCTGCACCTATGAAAGCCGTGCTGTTTGTTTGCCGTGGGCTGGCAGCGCTGCTGTGATCGCACACACGTGCCGACCCTCCCTCCTCCACACCACCCGGTCTGCTTAGCCCGGGGCGCGCCCGGCACAGTTCGCCCCCTGCCTGTTTACCTCGCAGTTCAGCCTCCTTCGCGCCACCTGCCGGTCCACGATTCCTCTTCCCTAACCTTCTTCCCGCCTGCCGTTCTTGATAAAAGGCTGCTCCTCCAGAGTCTATCCTGCCAAAGGTCTTTCCTGTGTTTGTCGAATCTGCTCGAACAGCACGTCAGCACCTAGTGAGTGAGAAACACACAAGGAACTGTCACCAAGAGGTAAAATGTATTTTTACTTTTATTGTCATTTCGCACCGGATAAAGTTCATAGTCAACAACCTGACTTTACCAAGAAGGCAACCAAATCCTCTTCACCGGTTTCCATACCATACACTTACTGTGGGTGAGATCAAAGTGTTAAAAAAAGGTATTGAATATGGTCCACCATAAACAGTTTCTGAAAAAAAACAGCTATATGTGCTACTAGTAGTTCTCGAGATCGTGTTAGGTGACGATGTTTCTGTAAAACATTTGGTAACCGATGATCTAAAAGCTGCTGCTGCTGTCAGTGAAGAATTCTCACCCAACGAAATCAGTATGATAAACAAGTTCAAAAACAAAATAATTTCCAAAAAGTCATCGCTTCCAAAGCCGATACATCAAACAGTTTAGATTCTTTAAACAAAGATGATTACGTTAGAAAAGTGAACGAGTTCTTCTGTAGTTCCAGCCTTCAACATCTACAAAATGGCCGGCCGAAGTGGCCGTGCGGTTAAAGGCGCTGCAGTCTGGAACCGCAAGACCGCTGCGGTCGCAGGTTCGAATCCTGCCTCGGGCAGGTTAGTTAGGTTCAACTAGTTCTAAGTTCTAGGGGACTCATGACCTCAGCAGTTGAGTCCCATAGTGCTCAAAGCCATTTGAACCATTTGAACCATCTACAAAATGATCTGACTGCAGCTTTCAATGGCAAACAAAAATCCTAATCAAATCTTGTATAAGTGCTATATCTGAAACCAACAGCCGTATGCTAGTTAATACTCATATGAACCCCATTATATTATAGGCTTACCAAAATTACGAAAATATGGTGTGCCAATATGTCCAGTTGCTGTATCATAGAATAAGTATAAAGACTGTAGTTCGAGAACTGCACAAACCAGCACGCGAATCATACTCTCGTAGACATGTTATGATAAAAGGTTTGGATGACTTATGGCAGGCATATATGAGAGAATATTCACATGATAATATGGACTGTAATATATTTTAATGGTTATTGATATATACTCCAAACTGCTCTGGGCATTACCTGCTAAAACAAAAACGGGCAGAAATGTTGTGGATGTGTTTGAGCGTTTGCTGCAGGCAGGGATGAATCGATACCCGGACAATCTCCAAAGCGATCACCGTCGAGAGTTTTACAGGAGGTATTTAAAGACCGTGATGCTGCTGTACGGAATACATCACTACTCAACATTCACCCACAAGAAGGTAACCACCATGGAGCGTCAGAATGGAACAATAAAGGTCAAATGTTGATTCGTTTTAATCTTCGTTGTTTACACAAATGGACAGATATCCTCCCAGACATAATTACTCAATATACTCGAACCAAACATAGCACAATAAAAATGAGACCAATCGATTTTCGTGATAGCAGACTCACGGACACCGTGTACTATCACTTTAAAATTCCTGATCCACGAAAACGGAAATTTAATGTAGATGATTTGGTACATATACAAAATACAAGACAACATTTGAGAACTCATACTAGCTGAGTTATTTACAGTTTCAGAGGTGCAAAGAACGAATCCTAAAACTTATATCCTGCAGGATAGTAAAAGTGAGGAATTCGCAGGTTGCTTCTACACCGAGGAATTTCATAAAAGCTATTAACCGGATGTGTTTCTCGTGAGACAGTCATAAGACATTGGCGAAATACAGCAGTAGTCAAGAGGCCTGGCTTCCTACCGCACAAAACAGTTTAATTGATGCTAAAGATTTATTATATAATGGGGTGTGCAGTCCACAACGACCTCAGAAGCATAACATGCGTGCTAGAAGACACATTAGTCGAGGAGGTGGTGGTGTTCTAGACAAACCGACAGTGGAATTACACATTCCGGGATATAACTATTGTGGACCTGGAACAAAGCTTCAGAAAGGCTTGGAACGAGGTTATAAGGGGGTTAATATGCTCGACGAAGCATGTATGTAACACAACACTGCATACGCTGCAAATATTGATCTCCCAAGTTGTAACATTGCACATAGGATAAGACTAACGAGATATCGAGAAGAAAGGATGTTGGTATAGGTCAACGCATTGCAGGATTTTCAGTTGATTATACCATGCTTGGAAAAATTAAGTTACGTTTAGCAGTGATGAATTTCAAGAGAGTTATGAATGCTGCACTTTGCGCACTAACAAGACGAAGGAGAAGGGTAGGAGGCAGAGGTGTCTGAAGAACTGTATCCTGACGGCGATGTATGCAGCTGAAAACGCTCTGAGGCAGGAGGATGCGGGAAGAAGAAGAGAATCGGTTGAAGCACCTCAAGTTCTAACAGGACACAAAACGTATGGTGGCTTTCTTCCATTTCTCATCGCAGCCCTCTCCGATCTCTCGGCTGTAGGGTCCCTCGCTGGTGATCCTGCAACTATTGTTGCTCGGGGAGTCAAGAACGCACAAAACTCCCAAGTGCAGTTAGAAGAAGCAAGAAGACGTAACCGCATTATGGAAGACACAGACATCTATATAGGACTGTACTTGGAACCGTACAAGAGAGGGCTTGGTCTATTAACAAATAAAAAGAAGTCCATTAGCAGTACTACCAGAACGGCCACTCACAAATACAGATGTTCTTAAATTTGTTAGATAAAAAAAATCAGCATTCCAAGATTCTGTGGTGTGTTTATGTGGGGATACATTACCGAAGACTATGTGGAAAACTGGTGAATGTGGTATTGTGAATTTAGATGCTGCTAGAGGTTCCGGCACCCACTGAGTGTCTTATGTTATGAAAAATGCAGATACCGTCAACTACTTCGACTCAATTGGTACCTGCAGCAGCCAGAAGAATTACAACTATGCTTTATTCGCAGAAGACGTGTGTTCTACAGCTTTCGGTGTTATCAGGACTTTATTAATACACACTTCTGCGGACACCCATGCACCATGTTCCTCTTGATGTTTACAAACAAGAAGCAGAATATATAAGCAAGAGCTTCAAACATTCCTTCATCAGTTGACGTTCATATACAATATCGTACACTTTGACTTAAAAAGAAAGATTATTTGTATTATGTGCAAATCATTTCTCTCTAAATTATTCGACTTCATCAGTGGACGTTCAGATACAATAGCGTACAATTTGACTTTAAGAGAAAGATCATTTGTATTACGTGCAAATTAATTCCCCCCAATTGATTCGAGCATTGGCGAATGGAGTATTGTACTGACTGGACTGGAGACGTACAACAGCACCCCAAATATCACCGAGACTAACGACAAACTGCTCCTGGATATTAACGGTGAGAAAGATATTGTGGAAATAGAACCTGGTGCGTACGATATTGACGAGTTAAACGAAGTCTTAATCTGGGAAAGGTATTGACCTACGTGCAAACATCAGTACACTGAAACCTGAAATAATTACTGTGAATGCAACGACTGAATTTAACCAGAAAGGTTCAATATGGCGCCAATGGGGTTCCACAAAAGGACGGGTTTTGAAGAAGGATCCTAGTAAATTTTTCAAGTCAGATCATAATTTGGACCCACTGCCTGTCAATACAATCCGAGTCGAGTGTGGCATTGCAAGGAACTCTTTCTCAAAGACTATCTGATTCATGCTATTTCCCTCGCCACGGTTCGCGCGGCTGCCCCCGTCGAAGGTTCCAGTCCTCCCTCTGGGAGGTGTGTGCGTCTTGCCCTGAGCGTAAGTCACTTTAAGTTAGCTAGTGTGTTAGGCTAGGGACGAATGACCTTAACTGTTTGGTCCCATAGGAACTTACCACAGATTTCCAAATTTTTTCCATGCTATTTCCCCTCAATTGCAACTGGGTATAAGTTTTTTGAGACTCCCACCAATGCAATATACCTTCAAGTGACAGTTCAGACACTGGACTATTTGCAGTTGGGTATTGTGGACCAGAATAAGCAACTTGTCGATTTTCGTGGCGGGGAAATCACTTTATAATTACATTTAATGCAGAATGGGCGTACAGTATAAAACCAGTGCACACAGTCCACAGCACGTCACTTCACCGTAGAACCGCAGAGTGATAACACGTGCGAACTACGATTTCTTAACTCAGTTTGCTTGAAACATCGCAATGACGTCCTTACTCAATATAACCAGTCAAATGGTACATGATGAGCGAATTATACGTCAATAATATTTCTCGCATAAACCTTATGCTTCAACCACATTTAACAAGAACGATGAAATTAGGATTGTAATCCAACACCAAGATGCGCTGACGCTTCCATACAAGAGTTCCTTATATGTGAGAGATCATTCAAGAAAACCGACGGCAGCGCTACAGTGGGATCCAAGCTTACACGTAACGCTTTAGCATTCCTGTTTCAAGAGATACGCTACCAGCACAGTGGGTCTGAGATCGACCTACACGCAATGTCTGAATAACGTCAACCATTAAAACATACGTCACTCCGTTACCCACGGATGTGAATGGTTTAGAAAATGCGGGAAGGTTCGTAGACGATCCGGTGGATAGAGCAGTTGCAGAGTACAAGCAATTTACTGCATGCATATCTATAAAAATGCTTATGGTCTACTTCGAGGACATGAGGCAGATTTTTGTGAATGCTACACGGGAACTCATTCTGGCATGGAGTGCGACAGATAATAACTCATGCATTCAAGGAGCTCAAGAGGAGACTATGGTCACAACCAGAAAGATAATACAGAAAATGCCTCACATCAGTGTATCAGACGAGGAGCGTTTGAATCTTTTAAAAGTCCTGAATTCCGGTACAACTCTGTCACTAACATTTCGCTCTTGAGAGGTTTTCGAGTACCCAGTGCTACCGACTGCAACCAGATAAATATGGTCTTTTACATCCTCTTCGCATCTAGAGACGTCAAGATTCAATATAGCTGCGTTTCAGACTGACAGAAGAGGAAACATAGCAAATTATTCCACTGCATTCGACAACTGCAAATCAACTAATGCCAGAGTCTATCTGAATTCAGAATTCTGTCCATATGACAATTTACACATGCAGTGGGTTGAAAATAAATACAGTTTAGCATATGACATGTATGCAAGGTTTAGTGCTTCTTACTGTGAGAAATGCTGATGAAGAAGGAGGAGCGTGTCTACTCGGTCCATGAAAATTCAAGGAACTATCACCAATCGTCGAAATAGACAGCTAGGAACAGAACGAGATAATTACGTCTGCACCTATACATGTACGAAATGAATCTGAATCTTCAGCAAATTTCCCAGAACATACTGCCACGTATGCTTTAGCTCTACGTGACCGTGTGATCAACTACTGCTCACTCACCGGTGTTGTGAAACGAGCTGTATAAATGAAAAGGTGCGCCATACCTAGAGCTTTCCACAATGGCAGCTTAAAGTGTGCACATCATTATGGTGAGCGTAGACGGTTCATATTCAAAGATATTGCCTTCGTAGTGTACACAGAACATGCTGGAGCAATAGAGACATTCTCACGAAACATTGCGTCGCAGAGGTCAATCAAGGATCCAGAATGAGATTTTCACCCTGCAGCGGAGTGTGCGCTGATATGAAACTTCCTGGCAGATTAAAACTGTGTGCCGGACCGAGACTCGGACTCGGGACCTTTGCCTTTCGCGGGCAACTGCTCTGCCATCTAAGCTACCCGAGCACGATTCACGACCCGTCCTCACAGCTACAGTTCTGGCAGGCAAAGGTCCCGAGTTTGAGTCTCGGTCCGGCACACAGTTTTAATCTGCCAGGAAGTTTCATATCGTCATTCAAGGATGTTAAGTGCGCTAAAACATGGAGAGTGGAAAGTAGTTAACACATTTCTACCATGGAATTCACTGGGATGATCCTGGTATACCCTATGAAGATAAGACGGCTTCGCTTCGATTATTCAACCATACGGATACCATCATCTACGTGAAGGGGAAGGAGAAGTAGTTAAAACATTTCTACCATGGAATTCGCTGTAATGATCCTCGTATATCCTATAAAGATAAGATGGCTTCGCTTCGAATATTCGACCACACGGTTACCATCATCTACGTGAAGGGGAAGGAGAAGATCTCACGGATACGTCGAATATCTAGTTTGCTGCTATTCAGGGCCTGGAATTATACGGGTGTTATGTTCTCCATCGACTCAAGAAGAAGGTGTGTGAAAATAATGTAGCTATGTCTGCTCGCGAAAATGTAAAATTGCTTTTACACTGGATGAGAAATAATTGAACTTTTACCTCATAATATGTGTATGATTTCTCTTCACCCTGTTCCCGTTTTGAGAGCGTACAGTTTTACCTAGATATTAGGTCTGTGGTTCTCTTCAAGCACAAGATATACAGTTTTAGATATATTTGCTGTAAGTCTTTGGAAATGGATGCGGTCAGGTGCCTCCTGCTCCCATAATCCAATTCGTGCTGCACGATAAGCGTAATTCCATGCAACAACTCTGTACATTTTGTCTCACCGGTCCTTAAACTTCACTTCCTTAAAAGAATAAATAATGTCATTTGTCGTATGCACGGCCTTTATACAGTGAAGCGCCAAAGAAACTGGTAATGTCATGAGTATTCAAATACAGACATATCCAAACGGGCAGAATACGGTGCTGCGGTCGGCAACGACTGTATAACACAACAAGTGTCTGGAGCAGTTGTTAGGTCGTTTACTGTAGCTACAATGGCAAGTTATCAAGTTTTAATTTGTTTGAACGTGGTGTTACAGCCCCCACAGGTGCGATAGGACACAGTATCTCCGATGAAGCGATAAAGTGGGGATTTTCCAGTACGACCATTTCACGAGTGCACCGTGAAAATCAGGAATCCGGTAAAACAACAAATCTCCTACATAACTGCAGCCGGAAAATGATCCTGCAAGAACGGGACCAACGTAGAAGTAAATATCTTCGGAGTAGTGAAGCAACTTAAATCACTTAATAAAAGTATGTCTTCTAGTTCAGACTGTATACCAATTAGGTTCCTTTCAGAGTATGCTGATGCAATAGCTCTGTAAATAACGATCATATACAACCGTTCGCTCGAAGAAAGATCCGTACTCAAAGACTGGAAAGTTGCACAGGTCTCACCAATACTCAAGAAAGGTAGTAGGAGTAATCCACTATATTACAGGCCCATATCAATAACGTAGATATGCAGCAGGATTCTGGAACATCTATTGTGTTCGAACATTATGAATTACCTCGAGGAAAACGGTCTATTGACACACAGTCAACGTGGATTTACAAAACATCGTTCTTGTGAAACACAACTAGCTCTTTACTAGCAAGAAGTTTTGAGTGCTATTGACAATGGATTTCAGGCTGCTTTCGTATTTCTGAATTTCCAGAAGGCTTCTGACACTGTACCACACAAGCGGCTTGTAGTGAAATTGTATGCTTATGGAATATCGTCTCAGTTATGTGATATCCTGTCAGTGAGGTCACAGTTCGTACTAATTCACAGAAAGTCATCGCGTGGAACAGAAGTGGTTTCTGGCGTTCCCCAAGGTAGTATTATAGGCCTTCTGCTGTTGATTGTCTATATGAACGATCTGGCAGACAATCTAAGCAGCCGTCTTATGCGCCGGCCGCTGTGGCGGAGCGGTTCTTGGCGTTTCAGTCCGGAACCGCGCTGCTGCTACGGTCGCAGGTTCGAACCCTGCCTCGGGCATGGATGAGTGTGATGTCCTTAGGTTAGTTAGGTTTAAGTAGTTCTAAGTTCTAAGGGAATGATGACCTCAGATCCTGAGTCCCATAGTGCTCAGAGCCATTTTTTGAAGCCATCTTATGTTGTTTCCAGATGACGCTGTCGTTTATCAACTAATAAAGTCATCAGAAGGTGAAAGGAAATTGCAAAACGATTTAGAAAAGATATATGTTTGGTGCGAAAATTGGCAATTGCCTCTACATAACGAAAAGTGTGAGGTCATCCTCACGCGCACCAAAAGGAATCCGTTAATCTTCAGTTCCACGATAAATAAGTCAAACCTAACTCCGTAAATTCAAGTAAATACTTAGGAATTACTACTACGAATAACTTAAATAGGGAGGAACATACAGAAAACGGTGTGCGGAAGGATAACTGAGGACTGCGTTTTATTGGCAGGACACTTAGAAAATGTAACAGATCTACTAAGGAGACTCTCTACACTACACTTGGCTACCATTTTTTGGAATACTGCTGCGCTGTGTTGGATCCTTACCAGATAGAATTGACGGAGTACGTAGGTAAAGTTCAAAGAAGGACAACACGTTTTATACTATCGCGAAATAGGGGAGGAGTGTCACTGAAACGATACGGGATTTGGGATGGACATCATTAAAACAAAGGCTTTTTTTGTTGCGGCGAAATCTTCTCGCGAAAATCCAGTTACCAACTTTCTCCTCCGAATGCGAAAATATTTTGTTGACATCTACCCACGTACGGAGAAACGATCGCCAAGATAAAATAAGAGAAATCAGACATCGTACGGAACGATATAGGTGTTCGTTGTTTCCGCGAGCTATACGAGATTAATAACAGGGAACTGTGAAGGTATTTCAGTGAACCCTCTTCCAGGCACTTAAATGTGATTTGCAGAGTATCCATGTAGATGTAGATGTAGAATGACGAGTGAAGAGAAACGTTCAGCGTGACGGAAGTGCAATCATTTCGCAAATTGCTGCAGATTTCAGTGTTGCGCCATCAAAAAGTGTCAGCGTGCGAACCATTCATCGAAATATCATCGATATGGGCTGTTAGAGCCGAAGGCCCACTCGTGTACCCTTGATGACTGCATGACACAAAGCTTTACGCCTCTCCTGGCCCGTCAACACCGCATTTGAACTGTTGATAACTGGAAACATGTTGCACGATGGGACGTGTCTCGTTTCAAATTGTATCGAGCGGATGGACGAGTATGGTTATAGAGACAACGTCATGAATCCATGAATCCTGCATGTAAGCTGGAGGCTTTTGAAGGTGGCAGAGGCTCTGTAATGGTGTGGGGCGTGTGCAGTTGGAGTGATATGGGACCCATGATACGTCTACATACGACTCTTGACAGGTGACACGTACGTAAGCATCCTGTGTGATCACCAGCATCCATTAATGAATTCAGATGGACTTAGGAATTCCAGCAGGACAATGAAATATCACACACGACAAGAACTGCTAAAAAGTTGCCCCAGGAACACCCTTCTAAATTTGCACCGGCCACTAAACTCCCCAGAAATGAACGTTATTTAGCATATCGGGAATGTCTTGCAAAGTACTGTTCAGAAGAGATGTCCACCCCCTCGTACTCTTACGGACTGATGGACAGCCCTGCAGGATCCATGGTGTCAGTTTCCTCCAGCACTACTTCAGACATAAGTCGGATCCATGCCACGTCATATTGCGGCAATTCTTTGTGCTCGCGCAGGGCCCTACACGATATTAGGCTGGTCTTTTAGTTCCTTTGACTCTTCAGGATATATTACATACATAATGCAATAGGGGATTGGTATTTTTTGTACATAACAACAAAGACCTATGGTAACGATTTTTTTTCTTTTATTCAATTACACAAACACAATTCAGTTCTTGAGGTTGCAATTCAGTTCTTGAGGTACAATATAATTCTTGAGGTACAATATATTCCTTGAGTTATAAACCTACGCTATGAAATAATGTGGAGATACTTTTACTACAACTACATTCCACAGTCCTAGTAGCAAAGCTTTTATAATAATTCTGAGGGACTGTGCACTTGAAGTGCTGCAGTAGCAAAAGCCTTTTACAATAATAATCATTCTGATGGATTGACACAACTTAAAAAATTATTCTAGTTATACAGGCCGCACATGAGTTCCGCTATGATAAAGGAAGTCCAATTACTCATGCTGTCATAAAAGAGATGTTTCTCTCTCCCTCTCCCTCACTCTTACTCATTTCGAATCCCCTACCCTCCTTATCTCACTCCAAGTGAGTAATGTGAATGCGGGAGAGTTTCAATGTAGTCTTCACAAGTTATCCTTTTATCATCATGAGGTGACAGGCTGATTTCAGACTCCAGCACAGTGTACACTTCACGTCCTCTCAGTACTAGTTTGCTGTTCCATATGCGGTGGCTGTGGTGCAGCACCGCGAACACCGCTGTACAGGCACCTCTAACAGCCTTCGCTAGAGATGGCTCTACGACACACACCCTTAGTCCGCCTCTGGGTCGAACCTTACAATGTGCGATAAGCATACATTTTTGATCACGGACCTCCAAAATCCACACTGGGCAATCCATTCGCCTCGTCCTTCACAAGTCCGATCACCTTCTTGTTCTGTGGACAAATCCCGTAAGGATTATCGGCTGTGTCGGATTCCTTACCGTGGTGACTCATTACCTCATATGGATCGCAGTTCACCCAATAGATGAAGCTATCTGTACCCATATACATTAATTTACGATCTGCGACATGAGTTTCCGCAAACTCATAACGAAAGCGGTACATGTGGAGTTTGAATAGGTCTAGTATACACTCCCCCACATAAAAAGGTTTCGTAAACTCTACTACAGTCTTCGCCATCGCCACAGCAACAAAGTTCTTATTGAATATGGTGACCCACTTAAAGTTTTGTCTGGCAATGCATTTGATTGAGCCATAGCGCTCATCCCATTCGGACTTTGTGGATTTTCATTAATCTCAGTCTTTTTTCCTGTGGTATTGACTTGAGTGGTGTGTTATTCGTGAGTGTGCTTACGTCGTTTGTCCAGGCCTCACGCCTCAGTAGTGTGTCTACAGTCTGCAGGGTGCAGTTGCAGCTGTAGCGGTTATAAACCTAAGTACTGACAAAGGTTTTTTGTGCACTGTTAAACAGTTATTAAATTTTATAGTTTTCAGCGGTGTTTCGTGCTGTTTGTGATGAAATAACGGTTTAATAAACTTTTCGAAACGTTCGCTGGCCGTGTTTTTTTTAGAGTTATCAGTGCGATGAAGTCGTTTAGTAAATTTCGTGCTTTAGTTTTCAGCTGACGATTGTTATTGTTTCTAGTTAAATAGTTCGGTAAAATTTTCATACGGTGTTTTAACTTCGTTGAGGGTTCCAGTGACCACTTGAATCTTTTATTTTAGCTAGTAATTTTGTGAAGTTTTGTTAGTATTGGCTGTGGTGTAGTAGTATTAATACAAGTAGTTGCTTTCGTAGTATACGGAGAATTTCGAGACCGCTATTGTTAGTTCTATAAATAGTTCTACCGGTGTAACTGAACTTAGGTAACATAAACGTATAGTTTCTTTCAGTAACTGTAAAATTTCCCCATGAATGAGAAGTGTGGTCTGTGTCATAGATTTGTGAGTAGTGGGTTACGGTGTGGGATTTGTTCAAAGTATTTTACTTGGGGGGAATGCAGTGGGGAAGCCAGTGGACATTCTAGCGAGATCCTCTCCTGGGAATGCAGAATCTGTAGTAGAAATACGTTGATAGAGGAGCAGGAGCGTAAGATCTGTACCCTTCAGGTGCAGTTACAACGCGCAAAGGATAAATTAGATGGATTGAGGAGGGTGAAGGGAGCTGGGGAATGGGAACTGACAGTTGGCAAGAAGGCACCTAGGAGGAGGAGGTATTCAGACATTTATACTTTGCGTATGTGCAATAGATTTGACCAACTCTCAGAGTTGAGTGGAGAGGAGCCCCTTCTAGCTGTAGAAATAGGGAACATGCAGCAGTCCTCAGCAGTTAGGAGGCCTACGTCAGTTACAAATTCCAATAGAAAGAAGAAGGTTCTGCAGCTAAGTAGTTGACACGGTAGAGGTATGGGTCAGCAGTTGCAGGAAGTGTTGGGGAGTGAGTACCAGATCACCATCATTGTGCAGCCCAGTGCACGGTCGGCTCTGGTTACTGACAGCATAGGGGAGTTATGTAGGAATTTTACGAAGGAGGATCAGGTAGTTATAGTGGGTGGCGCAGGGAACAGTCTTGATAGCGACGGGAATATAAGACAGCTACTCGAACTGGTGGCACTGATGTGCATTTCGTGCAACTCTTTCAGCGTCATGAATGGCCTCATCTTAATGCGGATGTTAGGCTCGTTAACATGGAACTGGGCAGGGCGCTGATGGCGAAGGGCATGGTTCACATCTCAGTGGTGGCAGTTGGGTCTATCAGTAGATCGGGTTTCACTAGGCGTGGCATGCACCTCTACAAGGACTTCAGACAGGGGAGTATGGTGGATGGTATATTATTTCCAAGTCCCATCGACCGAACAGAGCAGCCACAGCTTGCGCTGTATGCGACCGCGGACTGTCGTGCAAAATGATGGGTGGGTAGCGCAGAAAGTGTCGCTGCTTCTTTAGCAAAGCTGGTCGTAGGTGATGCTCCAGAAACGAACAGTATTACGACTTAAGTCCTTGTGACTTTGATTTGATTCCGAAAATGAAGGAACCACTTCGTGATATTCGTTTCAGAACTGTTTCAGAGATTCGACAGGCAGTAGACAGCTTCATTCGCACCATCAACAGAAAAGGCTCTGCTAACGGTATACTACGCCTTCCACATCGCTGGCAACAGGTTCTGCACAACGCCGGTGACTACTTTGAAGGACAGCAACGGGTGCAAACATGTAAATCTTTTGTAACGGTTGTGAATAAATAGTTGCCACTATTTAAGTTCCAACCTTCGTAAATGCCTTACTGTCATTTCTTGTTAACAATATTAGCTTATTCATAAGAATAAGCAGATTTCATTCAGTTAATACTCGGCAGAAATCAAATATGCATTTGGGTCGGACTTCCTTAACTCTCGTGCAGGGAGGTGCGCAGTACACTGCTGCATCCATTTTCAATAAGCTACCGCTCAAATTCAAAAATCTTAGCAGTAATCAAACGTGCTCCCCTGGTTCTTCTGGATGGAAAGAGCAAGTTCACATGGAAACTGTCGAGATGCAGAAGAGGAAGGTTAGGTTAATGTACTTTATTTACTTTGATTGGAAAACTGACATAAAGTTTTGTCCTAATTATGTAATTAATTATAGAGATCGGCCCTAAATACAAAACTATATGCATAGTGGTACACATAGGCAGGCTTCAATGCAAACAGCTCAAAACTGACGATTCCATACAACTGGTGTTTTCCTGCTGGGAAAAAATTTCGCAGTACCACTCGAAACTGGTAACAGACACACTCAAACTCTGCCCTTCACTTATAAGCTGGTGGGAGAAAAGGCTGGGATGTAAGGTACTACCTTTATTCTTTGCGGTGGGAAATATGTTCAACTGATGAGATGCTGGTGTTGGACAGAGAGGAGTTTAAAACTTGTATTACCTGTAAGCATACAGCTGAGCACAGTATACATCCTTATTTGATGTAACAATTCGCTACGGACGCATACACGACAATCACCCTGCAGCTCAGGTAACTGAAGCTAATACAGGCTACCACAACTGATGGAAAAATTACACTTCGCAATTCTAGTGAAAAACAAGTACTCATAATGAATGGGCCAAATCCAACACTTGATTTGAGGAAAATCTTCGTACCAAAAGACTGTAGAGGGGGCGATAATTGAATGTGCGTGCTCCTCTGGAGGTGCTTACAACTGCCGAAAATCGAGGACCTCTCACTTCCCGTCATCCCTCCCATCCCTCCACCCATCCACCTCCAGGGAGGATTCAGGCTTTTTCAAATGGTCAACTGCTACAGTCAAGCGCCTCACAGCCTTTTAGCATAGCACGAGCTGGCCGTGGCAATTGCCCGCCTTGTGGTGAAGGTCGTTCACCAACACAAAAGTAGGTATAGTCAACTAAACAATTGCAGATAAAAGAACGGCCATCCCAGGTGTAGCTTGTTCATCTAAAGTACAGCAACACAGCAACACCCCCAAACGTCGCTCCTAACGATCAGGGGACGCACCAGCGATGGCGACCTGACACAGACTAGGCAGGCCTCCAAAGCCACCAATACGCCTCTCCATCTGCGATGGAAAGCACTTTTATTTAACGTCAACACAACTCTTTCTTGCAATCTGTTAAAAGTATTTCTCGGAAAAACTAAGAAAATCTGGAGAATGGTCCGGATGGTCAGCAGTGTCTTCAGTACAATGCGTTGCCATGAGTTTGAGGCTAGGCTGTCAGCGTTGTCGACACTAACAAATGCTACAAATACAATATAGCAAGACGCCAGTATCCCTCACAGCAAAACCATTATAAATGAGGGCTATCGCTATCGCGGGTTGTTTGTCTAAATGAACAGCCTGACCTCCTATGGAGCTCGGCCACCATGACGTCCTGAGCCCTGAGCATTAAGTATTCGTATTTAACATAATGCATCTCCTATAATCAAGCATCTACTAAAAAAGGAAATCACAAACACGACGACAATAAATGTCCTCTTTCCACGAAAATAGGGGCTGTCCATTGTCTTTCAGTTTTGTGAGCAAAATCGCCATAGTTTTTACGTTAAACTGCATGATAGAATTCATATCTCATTATTTTGCGACATCGAGCGAAGTGCATCGCCGTCGATTACTAATGAAAAATAGCTTCCAGTATTTTGATGCAAAAACTACTGATCACCACATAATGTCCTCGTTATTTTGAAACTGTCATTGGAGTAAAGAAAACGAGGGAATTTAAACTCCAAGGAAAATACATCTATGTTAAGCAATCTCGTTCACCCTGATGGACAAATTTCATGAGTGAGACCATCTCTCATGTGTCCGTGTCTGTAAATAAACTGTCACGCCCGTGGGTATTACAAACATGTCAAACACGTGAAATAAAATTAGAGAATACAACCTTTCACGCCATTGGCTCACATGTCGGAAAAAAAGACAATCGTCTTATGTTCGACAACGACGTGCTATAATTCAGGAGGACGTAACTGTTTTGTACACTATGGCAGGTCTCGTAGTACCAATGCCATACTATACAACAATGGATTTTACAAAACACATGGTGAGAGTCTGTATGTAAAGGATCCTCCTATAAGATTTTGCTACATGTCTCTGTATTCTGTTACATCGAAACAAATTGCCACCTGCATGCTTACATTTGACATTTTTTATGCATAACTCACTTCTACCGACATGTCTGTAAAATTTCTGACGTACAGCAGCAGATTCTTGCGTTCTAGTTTTGTAAGCAATTTGATCGTCACAACCTGTTCAAGCAATCTACTCACATGTTGGGATAAAAAAGTATTATTTCTAGATTCCACAACTAGCTATAATTCAAGTGGTGTCTACTTTATAATTACAGGTTATGAAGTATCAAATAACACAGGACGTGCAGTATCACCTAATTCTTAAGCACACAATCGTGACAATAATAATGAAAAGAATCATAATTTCATGAGAATAGATACACTCGATTCATATTAGTTTTATGAGCAAGACCGGTGTTCTTTTCAGAGAACTATCGGCATCCGAACTTTAACCAGTTATACCACTCCTTCTAACAGAAGCTATTATGAGACTTTACCACATCTCTCTCTTCCGATATATCTAAAAACAATTACAGTCTGCGCGTATATCATCGAGCATATTACATATACACATATTGGTCCATTGCAGCTGGAGTCAGTGCTCGAAGTCGTTTGCACAGATCTGTACGAAGTTTTATCGTCTGTTCTGGAGAAGACCATATCCAACAGACTATCAATCACACGAGAGGGTTCCTGTATTGTACCTTCATAAGCAGTTTCATACATTTTTGTTTTCGATTGTAATACATCCAATCAGAGTACACCGCCATACACTTTACTTTTACTACCATGACTTAGAGGTCTCTGTCAGCTGCTTCTAAACTGACGTTAATACATTTCGTTCCTTTGACTCTCAAGGAAAGCGGAACATCGCATGTCGTAAACTGTACAGCTCACACAACACACAGATTGGTAGAAATAAAACACTCAGGCGATGTTTCTCATTGACAAAAATATGGAAGACATCGCAACATACGGAAACTGGAAGAGTTTGCGGTATTGTAGAGCGTTTCTAACACCTATCCGAAGATGATGATCTGTATACCTAATCTCATCTTCCCCAACAACAGGGTAGTGGATACCTCGAAGTTCTATTTTGAAGAGCATTGCTCCATCATTTTCCAGTCATGTAGATGATTACTGTTCCTGTGTTGACCATCGCCGGAAGGTGCTGTTCACCACGTGTATGAGATACTACAAATAAAAAGTGTTACTGCTATCTTCTCGGTGAAAAATATTTAAAATAAAATAAAAACATATGGGGGACCGTTGCAGCTTACTGAAACAGGACGAGTATGTAGCATTTAGGGCGCTTCCAAGCAACTATCTGAAGGCGATGACCTCTACTTTTAACCCAATACTGCACAGCGACACAATATCCGCTATTCCACGAAGGCTCCCTCCATCTCAACTGAGTGGTGTCAGTTAATTATGACATGGTAATCAACAGTGCACCCAGTGGATGGACGGCAAGGGAAAGACACCGCTGATATTGGAAGAAGTACTGCAATACCCACCGCAGTTAATAGCGAGATCGATTTTAGCAACTTTACGTGCTGTTCCTTAATTTCAACACCAGTCAGTAACACAGCAGAAGGCTTCCCACTTTCTTCATCATCGGTAAGTCACCCCTCTAGCACTTTGCAATTACCATGCACTAGATTGCGAATGCTGATTGATGGCTGCGCAGTACATCCATGCGATCATATACATCAAAGTATACCGCTTGTTCCGTAATTTCAATGCCAGCCAAAGGTACACAGAATGCTTCCCAGTTTCTGCATCATCGCTAAATCATCCGTCCACTACTTTGCAAGTACCGTAAACTAGAGTGAGAATGCATCTAGATGGGGGTGCACTAAATCCATTCGACTATATACACCAAAGTATACCAGATAGCGTCCTATTCCAATGCAAAGTGGTTATCTACATATTTCCTGCTCATTGAGCATTGTGTTTAATTTACGACTGACCATCGTTCCTTGTTTGGATGGGCGCCACAGAGTATTGTCGCATTTGTAGGATAAAGTCAGAGATTGGCTTATCCTGCCCCGCCACCCCTCCCCTCCACATTATCCATGACCATCCCTTCCTACAGCACCAGTCTCACACACGGTTTCCATCCAAAGGCATAAGATCTCCCGAGATGCATGTGTGTCGAGAAGGGTCGTATTTCTTACTGGTGTGTATTGACATGGGAGTGTTTCATTGGTATAACAGATCGTTAAGAAAAAATGTGTTTTTCATATGTGCTGGAGATACAGACGTGTGGAATTCGAAACATTTCATGTAACTCAAGGGTGCAATCAATTGTGAAGCATTATTCCAGGAAGGTACAGCATGAGAGAAATTATCGTAGAGCATGAACACAAACTCCTATGGTTCTGCACCAAAGAATGCTATATTCCTAATGCCATACGTAATCCGAAGCATTAGTCGTATGGAACCCAACGCTCTTAATACTCTAATGGAAGATGTATTTATCCAACATCAGACATGTATCCACATTGCGAGGATAGTACCCTAATCAACAGAGTGGCAAATTTTAAGTTGATGGAGCTACTTGCTTCTACTCTATTCCATTTTTCCTAGGAAGGCATCGTCAGTGTGTATCCATACGATGAGATGCCCATAAACCATCTAGATTGAAGTCTGGAGACTATTGTTCTTTCATGCAGGAATTTAATGTCTTTATAAGCAGGAAACGTATGTAGCCTGAATCACACTGCCTATGTCAGTCATGCATTTCAGTAGCAATAGTAGTAGTATTGATGCATATGAAGAGGAAGCAACTTCTTATGAGGTACTAAGCACCGCGATCACTAGACAAAGCCTAACCTCATGCTCATGGCGACGCATTATACTGAAGACATAGCAGATCATCAGGAGCGTTCTCTAGAATTTCATTGTTATCCCAGAGCAGTCCAGTCTTTCCAAGAAATACGTCTAACAAGTAAGATGGAGTTGTATTGACATTACACAAAAGTGTTTGCCATCAGGGAACGACAGGTCTATTGGAGGCGTTGGAGGCGTGCCTAGTCAGTGTCAGGTCCCCGCTGCAGCTGCGCCTGCTGACCATTTGGGGCAGTGCTTGGCGGTGGAGCTGTGTTTCTATATTTTGGACGAACAGGGTGGAATTGGGACAGCTGTTCTTTCATCTCATATTGCTTAGTTGACTATACCTGCTTTTGTGTTGACACAGGACTGTCGCGTTGAGGCCGACTGCAGCCATGGCCATCTCGTGGCATGCTAGAGGTACGCAAGGTGCCCGGCCATAGTAGTTGACTGAAGAAGTGTGTGTCCTCCCCATAGGTTGATGAGAGGGTAGGATGGGAGGGAAAGTAAGAGGACCCCGATTCTGGCAGTTTGTGAGCAGCTTTAGAGGAGAACACACGTTCAGCTAGTGCCCCTCTGCATTCTTTTTTGATGAAAATTTTTCCAAATGGATTATGAATCATTCATTAGGTTTGCTGGCATTTTCACTACAATATCGAAGTGTAATTTTTCCATCAGTTAACGTGTATTGGCTTTGATTACCTGAGCTCTAAGGTGATTGTCGAGCATATGTATGTAGCGAACTCTGACATTAAACAACGACAGACTGTCCTCAGCTGCATGCTTACAGCTCCTATCTCTCCTATACCAGCATCTTGTCAGTTGAACATATTTCCTAACAAAAAGAATAAAGATAGTGCCTTACAGCCCTGCCTTTTGCCGCCAGCTTGTAGGTGAAGGGTAGAATTTAAGTGTGCCTTTCACTAACTTCGAGTGGCATTGTGAAATTTTTTCCCACCAAGATTACACCAGATGTATGGTGTCAACAATTTTTGAGCTGCATTGCGATTTTAGGCAGTCATTGTGTAGCGCTATGCATTTAGTTGTGTATTTAGAACCGACCTTTATGATTAATTACGTGATTAGGACCGATCTTTACGTCGCTTTCCGAACCAAAATACATAACGTACACTAAACTAACTTTCCTTTCCTGCATCTGGAGAGTTAACATGTGCTGGGCGATGCACATGGGCATATCATCCAGAAGGACCAGGGTTCGAGTCCCAGAAAGTACACCGCCATTTTTAATTTCCTGCCAATTCCAAGCGCCTCTGGTGGTTTACTTGGGTTGGGGGTACACTTAAGCTTTCTGTCCAGGAAGTCATGGGTTTGGTCCTGGGAAGGGTACAGCCATTTTTAATTTCCAGCTGATTACTGCGTGGTGAGTGCATTGGGACATTAGAACAGCCCTGGGACACAGAAATTCCTACCAAAACTCGGAATGCCCCCAAAATTCGAAATTACCGCCAAAATTATAAATTCCTGCCAACAGGGCAGGTTGGAAGTAGTGGTGAGGAGGGTGTAGAGGGGGGAGAAGGGCTGGGACAGACTCGCAGGCTAAGAAAATTACATAATGTCATCTGTGGGTGGGGGTTGGCGTGGTAAGTGGGACGAGGTCATAGGGGGGGGATTAATTAACCAATTTCATTAATTTTCATATTAATTATACATCAAAGTGTCCTCGTACCCCCATGTCCGTAATACTTTCGCACAGTATTTATACTGCTGTCAATATCCAGGGTCTTTGAGTCACATTCCAGAGATCTGTGAGTCCTCAACAATAGTCTTGGCGGTGACTTCTTCGAGAAATATCACTCTGTATTGCTGTTTCTCTACGATTGTGGTCATATATCCTATGCTCTTGCATTACAGGGATATAATGATGAATTTTTCAGATCACTTCTCTTTTCCCATTGAAATTTCACATTACTTATTTCTTCCCATATTTAGTTCATCAGTTCTGTCAGTCATTCTTTGTGTATGAGCAGATCACTTGCATTTAACAGGGCAGAGCTAAGCCGATTATTAATTTTGTCAGTGATTTCAATATCTGTTAGTTCAGTCATAAATAAATATGATGAAGATGACTGGATTAGCTCTTTCATAGGTAGTAAGTAATCCTGATCTTTTAATTTCTTGTGTTTGATTTACACTACTGGACATTAAAATTGGTACAGCAAGAAGAAATGCACATGATAAACGGGTATTCATTGGACAAATATATTATACTGTAACTGACATGAGATTACATTTTCATGCAGTTTGGGTTCATAGATCCTTAGAAATCAGTACCCAGAACAACCACGTCTGGCCGTAATAACGGACTGGATACGCTTGGGCATTGAGTCAAACAGAGCTAGGATGGCGTGTACAGGTACAGCTGCCCATGCAGCTTCAACACGATACCACAGTTCATCAAGAGTAGTGACTGATGTATTGTGACGAGCCAGTTCCTCGGCCATCATTGACCAGACGTTTTAAGTTGGTGAGAGATCTGGAGAATGTGCTGGCCACGGCAGCAGTCGAACATTTTCTGCATCCAGAAAGGCCCGTACAGGACCTGCAATATGCGGTCGACCATCATGATGCTGTAAACAGAACCTGGATTCATCCGAAAAAATGACATTTTGCCATTCGTGCACCGAGGTTCGTCGTTGAGTACACCACCGCAGGCGCTCCTGTCTCTGATGCAGCATCAAGGGTAACCGCAACCATGGTCTCCGAGCTGATAGTCCGTACGGCTGCAAATCTCGTCGAACTGTTCGTGCAGATGGTTGTTGTCTTGCAAACGTCCCCACCTGTTGACTCAGGGAGCGAGACGTTGCTGCACTATCCGTTACAGCCATGCGGATAAGATGCCTGTCACCTCGACTGCTAGTGACACGAGGCCGTTGGGATCCAGCGCGGCGTTTCGTATTACCCTCCAGAACCCACTGATTCTATATTCTGCAAACAGTCATTGGATCTCGACCAACGCGAACAGCAATGTCGCGATACGATAAACCTTCAACCGCGATAGGCTGCAATCCGACCTTTATCAAAGTCGGAAACGTGATGGTACACATTTCTCCTCTTTACACGAGGCATCACAACAACGTTTCACCAGGCAACGCCAGTCAACTGCTGTTTGTGTATGAGAAATCTGTTGGAAACTTTCCTCATGTCAACACGTTGTTGTAGGTGTCGCCACCGGCGCCAACCTGGTGTGAATGCTCTGAAAAGCTAATCATTTGCATATCACAGCGTCATCTTCCTGTCGGTTGAATTTCGCGTCTGTAGCACGTCATCTTCATGGTGTAGCAATTTTAATGGCCAATAGTGTATTTAATGTAGTTTAACTTCCAGATCGGTTTGATGGGGACAGGTAATTTATCAGCATATCCTGAATAACTAATTATTTGCAGGATATTTCTTGGAAAAACTAAGGGAAACTGAACCGTGAAAAATTTACTTTCAAAATCTTTTGTTAAAGAATTTACTTTATTTACTAGCAATTCATCAAGAACGTTAACACACTATGTGAGCGTGGAAGTAGTTGCCAATGAGTAACTGATGGAAACAAATTAAATTTCAGCCAGTGAAAATTTTATTCATAAAAAGCTTTTCAAAAACAGATTTAAAATTTATAAGCAGAAAAGCACCCTCGAAATATCGAGATACAATTTAATAAATGTGAATTTTACTCCTAAAAGCCTTTTCAAAACAGTTTTAAAATTATAAGCAGAAAAGCACCCTCGAAATATCAAGTTACAATTATTCAGAGTCAGAATAAAAATTTTTTTTGTTACTGTAGGAGCCTTCGATCTCAGAAGCTTCCGCTCCCTTTCAACACGGCCGTAGTCACGACCGCTTACAACGATCTCTGAAAAACTACACTGGTGCAAATCTGTAACACACCAGATTACTTTAAACTAAAATTTTTAACAACTCATACAAACACATTAATTATGAACCCCGTAAGAGGGATGGAAATTGTACAAACACTCACGAAAAGAACTTGTTTTCCACCAAAAGTGCAATTTGTTTTTAAAAGGGCTCTTACGGTGGAAGGGTGGCAACTTTATAAAAATTACTATTTAAATAAAACCCATGAACTTCAGGCTTACATAAAGTGTGCAACATGCTCTACATTACACATATACCCCCTCGCAAGATGACAGCCAAGATAAAAACATATTCCAGGAATTCGGCCTTTACCTTATTTCTATAAATTCGTTAACACCGAACCCGAAAAACACGACAGACGCTGCTATTAACGTACGACAGACCGATAGGCAGACAGAGAGACGCTAACTGCCTTACAAATGCGGGTGGGAGACAGACAAGCAAGCTGGTGACCGAGACTGACCAAGAACATAAGTAGAATTTAACAAGTAACTGAAACAACATATCACTAGTCACTTAACTTCTAATAGCTGCGATTTCTGGCAAAGACCTGGCACAGCACCCCCAAAGCGCTCTCCCGAACCATCCGCTGCCAGCCGCTTCAACGGACGCAGGAAGGCGTTTCACGGCGTCGCAGCTCGCCCCCGCCAGACCGATGTCGTGGGTTGACTCCTACTGCTCTCGTGTTGGCCGCGAAGCCACTACGCCTCGCTATACGGCGCGGCCACTGGACTTACGTGGCGACCTCACATGCGCCGACGCTCCAGGCGGACAAGTCATCTTGTGTCCCAGTGCGCGACCGACCAACCAATCCATGCAACCGCCAATGCCCATTGCCTGAGCAAACTCGAGCAGACTGGCGGCCTAACACATCCTACCACCCCGGACGACCGACAGACACTAACCGCCTCACCAATGCGGACGAGAGACAGACCCAGGCTAACTTGGCTGACCAACTGACCAGACTCGCCCAGACTGACAGACTGCCCTGGCTGACCAACTGCCTCCGATTGACTAACCGACTCAGCGCCCCTTAAATGCACGTGAACAGGCAACTTTTCGCCTTTCACACCAGAGGCAGACACCAAAGCTGCGATTGCCTCAGCGGCGTCAAAGCCAGAAACGGAGGGCGACTGCTTCACACAATGCGCTGCGGCGCGCTTTTCAAATCAGCAATTTTTACTACGGCTCAGAAACCATAGGCAGTTTACTATGTTAATATAATTAAAATTACAAAATTCTTACGAGGAGGCTATATGAATGTCAGAGCACACATCACGTAGCATTATACAATCCGATCCATTAAATAAATCACTATATCTATAGCCAATCCCTACCACTGGTAGCCAGAATAGTGAATGCTAGCACACATGATTTTTTCATTTCCTAGATGAAGATTTCAACATTTCTTTAGACCAAATCATATAAGCCTGATTCAGAGTTCCGATAAAATAGTGCACAATTAACAGTGAACAGGCATTTTATCGAGCTAAATTTAAGACGAAATCGAATGTACACTGGCTTGCGAAACTCAGGACGGAAGCATCATTCGCATGATGTGTCACTGTCCAGTAACATAGCTCAATAAATGCTGGAACTTACATAGAATGAGCTGCCGCGCTATGACAGCGGAAGTAGCAGCAATACACTAACAGTGACGATAACAGAAATGACACTATTGTACAAAGGCAATAATCACACTGACGTCACAGCTATTTATGATGGCCTCTTGGAAATTAAAATAGGCGCTACGTGGTTGCTTACAGAGTATGTGATGACTATGGACGACAGTGCATGTGCTCTGCAAATTGTTACGAAACCAGCCGTCAGACTGGTAAGGAGTTCTTGTGTAGGTTTACCATTTGTCCATCAGCGTTGTCGACATCATCCTGCACACAATGCGGCCAGCATGGGAACACGTTGCACAACATGCGATCACATACGTGGTGATCGTGAGTAAAAGGATAGTGGCAGTGCTGGGACACTTCTTACATCAAACTGATATGCTAATTAATTTTATTGATCAATTAATTACCCCCGCCGCCACCCTTCGCTCCAAACTAAGACTGCCCCCACCCCCAGATTACATCATGTGTTTTCGTCAGCCTGCATGTGGGTTCCAGCCCCATACCTCCCCCCCCCCCCAACCCTCACCATCCCCCATCCCTCGTACCCTATTGGCGATAATTCCGAAGGATGGCAGGAATTTTCAATTTATGCTAGAATTTGGAATTTAAGGGAGAATTTCTTTGTTCCACAGCTGAGCTGAAATCCCACTCCATCCACAAACGGAAACTGGTAGGGAATTAAAATTGATGATACTCTTTCCAGGACTCAAACCGTGGTCTGCCTGCATGGAAAGTCCAAATTAGCCCTTTAACACAATTATGCCACCAGACGCCCTTGGAATTGGCGGCAAATTATAAATGGCGGTGCACTTTCTGTGACTTGAACCCTCATCCTTCTCGATGAAAAGCCCAGGTTTCCAACTCATGAAAACTGTTAAGATGCAGGAGAGGAAGATTATGTTAGTGCACTTCATTTATTTTGGTCGGGGAAATTAATCAAATGTCGGCCCTAATTCCTAATTAACCATACGCATCGGTACTAATTACACAACTATACGTATAGTGCTACACAACTACTCCCTAAAATCGCAAAACAGCCCAAAAATTGACGAGTCCATACAACTGGTGTTATTATGCTGGGAAATAATTTCACAATACCACTCAAAACTAGTGACAGACACACTCAAACTCTACCGTTCAACTACAAGATGGCAAGAAAAAGCTACGCTATAAGGCACTGTTTATATTGCTTTTGGTAGGAAATATTTTCACCTAACGAGATGTATTTTTGGACAGAGAGAAGTTTAGGAAGTATATTACATACAAGCATACAGCAGAGGACTGTATCTACCAATGTTTAACATCAGAGTTCGGTACAGACGAATGCTCGACAATCACCTTTCAGCCCAGGTAACTGAGGCCAGTACATGATACCACAACTGATGGAAAAAGCATCACTGTTGTATTTACACATGGAATGTTTCATGAAAAATCCAGCACTCTTAATGAACGAATCACAATGCAACACATGTACTGGTGAGTGGGAAAAATCGTTGTAACAACACAAGTACAGCAACAAGTTACTGCTGTGACCTCCTAACGGGTGCTCATAAACTAACCAACTTGAAGGTATTCTTACACCCCTCCTACCACCCCTCATCCGTCCTTCCCTCCCTCCCCCCACCATAGGTAGGGACAGACGCCTTTTATCTTATTGCTGGCGGTGCGCAAAGAGAGCCACATCAGGCCATCAGCCATACCCACGCAGACGCTGGCTGAATTGACCTGAGAGCCCTATGCCAACACAAAAGTATGTATAGTCAACTAAACAATAGAAGGAAAAATCAAGGCGGCTTGTTCATCTAAAATGTAGCAACATAAATCCAACATGCTGTCCCCATGGTCGGAGCAAGGCTGTGTCTGGCAACAACCCGGAGTATATACCCTTCCTCCACGCCCCCAGAAGCCCGTCGTTCTGCAATGGAGAACACTTTCATTTAATATCAATGCAACTCTTTCCTGCAATCTGTTAAATGTGTTTCTCAGAAGGACTGGGCCCCTTTGGAACAAAACCAGTGGAAAACTCTCCAGATGGCTGTTTCAAATTTCGGCTCCTTGGAAAACAAGAAGCCTCCCATGTTAAGGGACCGCATATTCCAGAGTAGTTTCCCTCGACTGTGTCTTCAGTACAATGCGTACCCGGGAGCATGTGACTGTATGGTCAGCTTTATCGATGCCGACAAAAGGTACCCATATAAAAGAGCACGACGCCCGCATCCACCAGAACAAAACCGTGATAAATGAGGACTGTCGGAGCAGGTTGTTTGTCTAAAATGACAGCCACGACCTCCTGCAGAACTCGGATGCGACGCCTCGAGCAGGCCAGCCAACAAGTGCACGCCGTTCCGACCACTGCACTGCAACATTTGTGTTTAACATCAACGTGTTTCCTATAATCAAGTATCTATTAAAAAGGAAAACACCGCCTCGACGATAATAATTGTACTCTTTTGACGAAAACAGACCATTTTCTTTTAACTTTATGAGCAAAATCGGTACAGCTTTTACGTTCAAATGCACGATAGAAATCGCTTCTCATTATTTTCCGACATCCAGTGAAGTGCACGTATGCCGCTTACAAATGATCACTAGAGACATGTCCACCCTGCGTAAAATCAGGAATAAAAGCTAGCATTGTTTTCATGCGAAAACTACCGATCACCTTAGAATGTCCCCGTAATTTCAAAACCGGCATCAGAGTAAAGAAAGAGCGAGAATTTAAACTCCGAAGAAAAATATTTGTGTTAAACGGTTTCTTTCCGCTTGATAGACAAATAACACGACCTGAGACAGTCTCTCACATTCAAATCAGTGTCTGTATATAAACTGTCATGCACTTAGGTATTACAAACATTTCGGACACATGAAATAACATTAGAGAATACGATCTTTTGCCCCATTGGCTCACATGCCAGAAAAAACACAAACATTATACGTTAGACAACAAGATACTATAATTCAAGAGGACGTTGGTGTTTTGTACACTATGGCAGGTCTCGTTTTAACAATGCGATGCTGCATCATACTGCATTTTCAAAAGAATTGTGAGAGACTGTATTGTAATGTAAACTCCTAGGCCGGCCGTGGTGGCCGATAGGTTCTAGGCGCTTCAGTCCGGAACCGTGCGACTGCTACGGTCGCAGGATCGAATCCTGCCTCAGGCATGGATGTGTGTAATGTCCTTAGGTTAGTTAGGTTTAAGTAGTTCTAAGTTCTAGGGGACTGATGACCTCAGATGTTAAGTCCCATAGTGCTCAGAGCCATATGAACGATTCTTTGTAACCACGTATAAGATTTTTGCTGCACGGCTCTCTGTTCCTTTAGATCGAAACGATATTTTCATGATGTTCCTACCCAACTACATGTATATGGATCATCGGGAAGAGCGAAACTCTTCGTATTTCTTAGTAATAAAAATTGTTCAAATGGCTCTGAGCACTATGGGGCTTATCATGTGAGGTCATCAGTCCCCTAGAACTTAGAACTACTTAAACCTAACTAACCTAAGGGCATCACACACATCCATGCCCGAAGCAGGATGCGAACTTGCGACCGTAGCGGTCGCGCGGTTCCAGACCGGATCGCCTAGAACCACTCGGCCACACCGGCCGGCGGATTTCTTAGTAGGCTGGTGTATAGGATACACAAATATCCTCGTATAAAATCAAACAACGCATGGGTATGTCGGCAATACGACGATATTCAAACGGCAAAAAATCCGAAAATACGAAGATAGACATAAAATCGGTAAAAATCGAGGGAAACCTGGTATAATTACGACAAATAGATGGGAAATGACTAAAATTTGGGAAATTACGACGAAATATGTATATTCCCGAAAAAATTTGGAATATAATTAAACTGACTGCGAATACATAAAATTAGAGAAAAAGTACCACGAAATGCAGGGAAGTGAGATGGGTTGGGGGGTCCCGGGACACTCATCACCGAGGAAAGTTGAAAAGTTACGCTCTAGCCTCATTCACTTTTAACCCTCCTCCTCCCTCTCTAAACTATCTGGGCTTTCGTAACAGCCGACCACTGTAGCCGAGCGCCTCTAGGCGCTTCAGTCCGGAACCACACGGCTGATACGGTCGCAGGTTCAAGTCCTGCCTCGGGCATGGATGTGTGATGTCCTTAGGTTAGTTAGTTTCAAGTAGTTCTATGTCTAGGGGACTGATGACTTCAGATGTTAAGTCCCATAGTGCTTAGAGCCACTTGAACTTTCGTAACACATACTCCAACAAAGGCAACGTAAGTATTTCACAGAGGCACCATATTAAAGCAGACAAAACATATGCATTCCGATCCATAACCATATTCTCACATATGCAGTCGAATATAGATACTTCCGAATTACGGCTGGGTGTCACAAACAATGTTATTCGGTAAGCATTAAGCCGCGCGGGTTAGCCACGCGGTCTAAAGGCGTTTTGTCACGGTCCGGGCCGCTTGCCCCGTCGGAGGTGCGACTCCTCCCTCGGGCATGGGCGTGTGTGTTGTTCTTGGCGTAAGTTAGTTTAAGTTGGATTAAGTAGTGCGTAACCTTAGGAACCGATGACCTCAGCAGTTTGGTCCCTTTAATACCTTTCCACAAATTTCCAAATTTTAAGTATTAAGGAGAAGAATCATTGCGTTTATCAGACTTAAGCCATTGCCTAGAGTGTTCTGTAGGAGAGTGGATCGATGTCAGATATAGCAACATTAATAGTGTGAGGGGGGGTGTATTCGAGAGCTGTGGTGTTAGGACGAAATTGCTATATTATCCTACACATGATCAAAACTGTCCAACACGAGACCAGGAAATCTTTGTGCAAGAGGAATGCTACCAGAGCTGTGGTGATACCAGTGTAGACAACAAGTTTCATATCAGCGCACACTCCGCTGCAGAGTGAAAATCTCATTCTGGGAACAATAAGACTGTTACATCGTCTTTGTCTACTGATCACAGTACTTACTCCCTTGTAAGAAGTTGCTGCTTCTTCGTGTGCATTTCCCTGTAGCAGTCTGTGTGTGTGTGGTATCTTAATGTATCAGATATCGGAAATATTCAAGTCCGTTTTTCTTCGCTCCATTTCCTGGTGAGGCATAGCCACATTTGTGAAAACCGATACGTCTCACGATATTCACGACTGACATGGTAAGTGTGACTGAGGGTACATACGTGTCTGACTTAAGAGACACATAAAATCCATTGTTTTTCTAAGAGACAGAACAGCAGTCTACACATTTCATTCTAGTGGGTTTATAAGCCGCTCGATCCATCGATATATACTGACGATGCCATCGTGGGATACTGGAACAGTATATAAGGAAGTAGCTTTATCATTTTAAAGTTCGTCACCATAGTGAATGGGGTAGGAGACTTGCAGTTTGGTTGTATGTCTGGCGTTGGACTAATATATCCCCCACTGAAGAGCGTTGCGTTCCATACTACTGATACTACAGAAAATGTATAGCATTAACAATATAGAAATCTTAGGTGCAGAACAATGTAAACATAGGAGTGTGTGTTCATGCTATATGATCATTTCTCTGATGCTGGTACCTTCCTGGTACTGACTCCAGACAAGGGAACAATGCCTCAGAATTGATGGCACAGTGGGTATTGGTCAAGGACAATATTAGAAGGATCAGTCAATCTCCGACTTTATCTTACGAATGCGAGAATACTCTGTGACACCCATCCACACAGGGAAAGACAGTCAGTCGTAATCGTAAATTCTGCAATATATCGATGCGCTGGGAATATGTAGATAATTTCATCGATATAGGACGCTGCATTTGTAGTCTAGTATATTGTAGCTACAGAGCAGTGTAGGGGTGATTTACCGATGATACAGAAATTGGGGAATATTCTACTGTGTCACTGGCTGGGCTTGAAACTATGTAACAACTGGCATACGTTTATGCATACGGTCGAATGGATGTTCTGCAAAATCATCTAGCTGTGATTTCAAGCTAGTATATGGTATTTGCAAAGTAGTGAGGGGTGGTTTGGTGATGATGTGGAACTTGGGAAGCGTTCTATCATATCACTGACTGGAGTTTAAATTACAGAACAAGAGGTAAAATTACTAAAATTGATCTCGCTATCAACTGCGGTGTGTATTACAGTGCATAGTCCCATATCAACAGTGTCTTTCTCATCTTTACCAGTCCACTCGGTACACTGTTGATCATCTCATAATAATTGACTGAAACCACTCACATGCGATGGTAGGAGCTTTGCTGAAACACTGGATTCTTGCTACTTTTCATTGTAGAGTGTATGATTAGATCTAGAGGTCATCACCTTCACATAGTTGTTTACAAGCGTTCTCAATGATGCAGGCTCGTCCTATTTCTATATGCTGCGATGCCCTCCACTAGTTTTGATTTTAATTTATTTATTTTATTTTCATCAATAAGACAGCAGTTCCTTTTTTTTGTTTCTACTACCACATGCGTGTTGTTAACGTCACTTTCCGGTGATGGTCAACAATGGACCAGTAGTCATGTACACGACTGCAAAATGGCGAATCAATGCTTGTCGAAATGGAATACCGTGACATCCGCTACCGCTCGGCTGTGGAATATAAGATAATGTTCGAAAACGCCCTACAATGCCACAAAGTCTTCCAGTTTCCATATGTTATGTCCTCTACATGTTTGTCAACGAGAAACATCAGCTCTGTGTTTTATTTCTATCGACCTGTGTGGTGTGGGAGTTGTATAGTTTACACCAAGTGAGAGCCAAAGGATCGAAACGTGTAAATATTGTTTTAGCACCTGACATAGACCTCAAAATCATGGTGGAAAAACGATGTGTATGGTGGTGTACAAAACTATAGTCATATACTTCTGGAATTTGTTACAGCCAATAAAAACGTTTTATTAAATTGGTTATGAAGGACCAATAAAGAAATCAGCTCTTGCAATTGATACTCTGCTGGAAGTGGTCTTCGCACAGTACAGTCGACAAAACTACACAAGCGACTTCGACCACTGACTACACGCTCCAGTGAGGCGATACATGTATATGTAACATACTCGGAGTCAGCGCGTAGATGGTATTTGTTTTTTGACATATCATAAGACAGAGACACGGTAAAATCTATTTTGAACTTCTGTTATAAGGTTAAAGTAGGGTTAAAATTTAGATGCATATATTTCTCATGGAATCGTGACTGTTTTTATTATTACCGTCACGACTGCGTGTAAATAAAAGCAGGCGTTACTGCAACTCCTGTGTTATTTCATACTTCATAACCTCTAATTATAAAGTAGACACCACTTGAATTATACCTCATTGTGGGACCTAGAAATGATAGTGTTTTTTTCCTGACATATAACTGCGTGAAACAGGCTGTGGTGATCAAATTGCTTAGAAAACTAGAACACAAGCATTTGCTGTATGACAGAAAGTTTACAGACTTGTCAGTAGAAGGGAAGTATGGAAAAAATGTCATATGTAATCACACAGACAGTAGTTCGTTACGATGTAAATGAAGAGAGCGAGAGAGAGACGGACGCAGTAAATTCTTGTGGGATGTTCTATTACAAGATAGGCTCTCACGATTTGTTTCGTAAACGTCAGTGAGATATAGCATCGCATTGGTAAAACTAAACTTGCCATGATGTACAAAACAACAACGTCCACTTCAATTTTATATGTGGTTTTCGAACATTAAAATGATTTTGCTTTTTTTAGACACGTAAGCTAATGGCGTGAAAGATTGTTTTCTCTGATGTTATTTCACGTGTCTGAAATGTTTGTAATACACATGCGGATAACATTTTATTTACAGATACTGATTTGAACGCGGGAGACGAAGTTAGGTCGTGTAATTTGAGCATAAAGCTGAAATAAATTATTTAGCGCAGATGTTTTTTTTCTTTGGAGTTCAAATTCTAGCTTTTTCTTTACTGTGATGACAGTTTAGAAATAATGAGGACAGTACTCAGTAATCAATAATTTTCGCATCATAATAGTGGAAGTTTGTTTCCAGATTTATGCAGGGTGGAGATGTATGTGCTGATTATCTGTAATTGGCGGTGGTATACTTCGTTGGATGTCGCACAGTAGTGTGATGCGAATTGTATCCTGCAGTTGGACGTAAAGGCTATACCGATTTTGCCCATAAAACCAAAAGAAAAGGGTTTGCAGCTATTTTCGTGGAAAGAGGACATTTATTATCATCGTGATAGTGTTCTCCTTTCTAATACATGCCGGATTATAGGAGATGCGTTGATGTTAAATACAAATGTTACAGTACAGTCCTTGGAATGGCGTGCTCTTATACGCTGGGCTAGTAGGGGCGTGGTATCCGAGTTCAGTAGGAGGTTCCTGCTGTCCTTTCAGACAAACAACTTAAGTCAGCATAGCTTTCATTTATCACAGTTTTGTTCTGAGGGATGCTGGCGTCAAGAGCCGTTGTATGTGTACCTTTTGTCGGCGTCGATTACGCTAACTGCCCCGCCACATGCTCATGGCGATGCGTTGTACTGAAGACACTGTGGAGGGAGGCTGTTCTAGGGTCTACAGTTCCTTTACATGGGAGGCTTCTTGTTTTCCAAGCAGCCAATTTTTGATTAAGCCATCTGGAGAGTTCTCCATAGTTTCGTTGTTGTTCCAAATGAGTACAGTATTTCCCAGAAATACCTTTAACAGATTGCAAGAAAGAGTTGCATTGACGTTAAACAAGTTTTCTGTCCACCGCAGAAGGGCGGGCTGCTGGGGACATGGGGGGAGTGTGTCTACCATCGGTGGTCGCTGGACACAGCCGTGCTCCAACGAGGGGGTAGCATGTGGGGTTTGTGTCGCTATATTTTAGAAAGACAATTTGCACTTGGGGCACCCGTCCTTTTATTTGCTATTGTTAGTGAGCCGTGGAAGGCGAACAAGGGGGAAACAAATGGTAGCACCAAAATTTTTCTTTTACCAGGGTGGCTTTATTGGAGTGAACACTTACACTAATTCTCAATCTTTCAAAACCAGCTTTAGTTCTTTAAGGCAAGCAGCTGTGATTAATCAAAAGAACAACCACTTTTAATACAGTAGCAAAGGGCAAGCTGGGAAGACAATGAAATTTAAATAACAACTCTCCACAAATATGGCTTCACAGGGAATATTAAATTTATGACTTAAATTTTTTTATAAAAAACCTTCAATAAATATCCCCTAATGAGTTTAGTAAAACAATAAGTGATAGGTCTAACGAGAAAGTGCAATCCATCCCAACACTTCCATAGATCATAGACACAAGTTGCACAATTTAACCCCAAAACGTAAAAGATAAAAAATGGCTCTGAGCACTATGGGACTCAACTGCTGAGGTCATAAGTCCCCTATAACTTAGAACTACTTAAACCTAACTAACCTAAGGACATCACACACATCCATGCCCGAAGCAGGATTGTAACCTGCGTCGTAGCGGTCACGCGGATCCAGACTGTAGCGCCCAGAACCGCTCGGCCACTCCGGCCGGCCGTAAAAGATAAATCATTACACTAAAATGCTGCTTCAGTTATCAACATAAAAATTCACAAGGAGCCCAAAGCTATATTTTAGCATTTCTGACATCGCAGCAGTAGGCAACATAAAATTAGCTCAGTTAACAAAATACAATTACACCAAAACTCAAATACATGTTAAAATTTTAACACACACGGCGAAAATGGCTAGCTTACAATAGTTCAAAACATTAATCAATGTCATAGGTGAGCAGATGTCATTACCAAGGGGAGTGTGCGAAGCAACTTGAAGCAACTATAACATGGCATAGGCCAAATTACAGATTCGGCAGTCTATGCACAGAAGTCGGCAAGAAACGGTAAACAAGTCAGGAAACGATCACCGTCGCCCTCGCCCACATACACACTCGCGCACGGGCTCAGAGGAGCCAACCTTAAGCCAGGGAGATAGGACAGGTAGGGTGCAAAAAAACAATTCGTCACGGGGCCCACCGAACCGCTCGACGGGAACTACCCAAAATTCATTCACCTTAAACTTTACGTACGCCGCCCGGGCGCATAGGCCAGCAAAAACCTCAGATAAACACACAGAATCCCATAGATTCCAAAACATAATTTAATCAATTATCCCCCAAAACCCCGGAACTTGGCACAAGCAAAATTACAGGCCACAGGATCCAAAGGCACTCTGGAGAAGAAGAGTAAGGAGGGAAAAGGTTAAACAAAGTTCTGCAACGGCACAATAGAACGCCAAGAGAAACACACTAAGTAAGGTACATCACCCCACAGAAAGCCGAGAAACACGAACACTGGGGTTTGCCCACGTTTCCGACACAATCATAACAACGAAGGTAATCTTCTTAGCCATAGCACGCTGAAACACACAAACAGCACCAAACTTCCGAGGACGGGAAAGTACTCCCCTGTAAACTATATTCGGGAGCAGCACAGCCACATGCTCCTGCCGAGGCGCGGCCCAGGGAAATCGCCGCGAGAAAGATGATCCAGCACGAGTATCGTCACCCAGAACTCGGCAAGGCGCAGTCAGACAGGGCAATAAAGCCGGTAATCAGGCGACGACTCCAACCACCGACCAGGGGAGCAGCAGGTAACACCAGCGCCGGCCAGCGACAGCGCGGAGGGACCCACTGTCCGACGCAAAAGGGAATGCTCGCGCCGCTCGCGCCCAAACTTGACTACCCGCGCACACAACACGCCACCGGGCAGAGACGGCGCCACCCGCCGCCAGGAGGCGCCCCGCAACGGAGAAAGAAACACCACTCGGAGGCCCAACGATCGAGAATCGATCGGGAATACCGCCGACAGTTAGGTGACTATACATTCTTTTGTTTTGTCGAATGACCATCGCCCCATGGCAGCCAACGTCTGCATGGGTACGTCTGATGTCCTGCTGCAGCCAGCAGCCAGTGAGGGGTGGGGGTGGGGCTCAGAAAAACCGAGAGGCGCTCGGCGGAGCAGCAGGTCATTCGAAAAGGCGATCTGATGCATTCTCATAATTTTGTTGTTGTCCAAGAGGTGTCTGGTCTTTCCGAGAAATACAGTTAACAGACTGAAGGAAGCGTGGTTTTCTTCTTCCCTCTTGTCTATCTATGGCTAATTTCTGCATACTGGAGACAGTACATCAATGCCACCAGAAGGATCTCTCTGTTGACCACCAGAGGCAAGATAGAACAGGCATATTTCCCTACCAATCATCGCGAGAGCGAGGGAAGGAGTGGTGCCGTGTGGAAGCGTGGGGTGGTAAGAATACCTCCAAGTTGACTTTTCATACCTGAGATTCACAGTCATGTAAAATTTCTTGAAAGACATCATGTTTACGCCAGTGACCGTTAAACTTTATATTTCTAAAAAAAGTTTGACAGTCACTGGCGTAAACAGGATGTCTTTCCACCAACCTGCAAGTTGCTTAGTTCACAAGTGACCAGTATGGAGGACACAGCTGCAGGTTTTTACGGTAGTTGTGTCACTACGACGGATTTTTTCCAATCTTCAGTACATGTGTTGCATTATGATTCGTTCATTAGGACTGATGGTTTCGATAATTTCCATGTGTTATTACAACAGTGTTGCATTTTCCATCAGTTGTGGTGTCATGTATTGGTCTCAGTTACCTGGGCTGCAGGATGATTTTCGAGCATGCGTCTGTACCGAGCTCTGACGTCAAATAGTGACAGATACAGTCCTCTGCTGTATGCTTCTAGATAACAGACTTATTGAACTCCTCTTTGCCCAAATCTAGCATCTCGTCAGTTGAACGTATTTCCTGCCAAAACGAATAAAGAAAATGCCTTATAGCCCAGCCATTTTCCTGGCATCTTGTAGGTGAAGGGTAGAGTCTAAGTGTATCTGCCACTAATTTTCAGTGGTATTGGGAAATTATTTCCCTTCACGATAACGCTAGTTGCATGGTATCGTCAATTTTTTAGATGTATTGCGATTTTAGGCAGTCGTTCTGTAGCACTATACATATAGTTGTATAACTAGGGCTCCATTCCTGCATCTAGATTGTTTCCATGTGTTGGGGGAGGAGCACTTGGGTTCTCCATCCAGAAGGACCAGGGTTCAAGACCCAGAAAGGGCCCCGCCATTTTTAATTTTCCGCCATTTCCAATCGCCTCTCTTGCCTTAATTGTGTTAGAGGATATACTTGGGCTTTTCATCCAGGAGGACCAGGCTCCATGTCCCGGAAAGGATACCGCCATTTTTAATTTCTTGCCATTTACCATCTGGGGGTGAGGTGGGATGTCATTATAGCCCTCGGACAAAAAAATTCCCACCAAAATTCGGAATTCCCATCCAAATTCAAAATTCCAGCCTAATTCATAATTTCCACCATGAGGGGGAGGGGGATGGGTGGGGAGAGGGAGAGGGGCGTAAGACCCATGTGCAGGCTGACGAAATCACATGAGATGATTAGGGTGTGGGGGTGGGTGTGTTTGGGGATGTGGTTGGGGTGTGGGTAGTCAATGGATCATTTAAATTATTTTGCGGATCAATTTGATATCAATGACGTCCCAGCACCGCCATCACCCTACTAGTACTGCGCAACCTACTGAGGATTAATTGTCCAGGGGATCGTCGTGAATCGATGTGACTTCACTGTTAAAACAGCCCTGGAATGTCATTCTGTTCATCTCAATGCACATTTCCTTGCCATCATTCTAAATTCAAATACTTATTAATCCAAGTTCTAAAATCCGTAGAGACACAAGAATTTTAGAACAATTATAGGCCATAAAATTGCTGCAATATTGGCTACACCACTGCAACATTTTAGCCTGTGTGGTGCCCATACCTTAGATGTCTCTTGTGCAAAGTGAAAACTGCTACCATTTTGTCTGTGGGGGAATAATCAGAGAGCTCTAAACGCAACATAATTACACACAAGGTTATCCTTGTTATCTGGAATTGTTTGAATTCTGCAGCTATATTGTATATTTAAGAAATAATATTTATTAATTTAGTCACTTTTTACTATTATGTATTTTTACGGTGTGTTTCGGCAGCATGGCGACATCATCAGTTATATTAAAGTTACATTACATTTCTCTGAAGTGTAATGAGGTTTATTTACTACGTGTGGCAGTGATGTTATGTATCGTAATGTAACTCAGTACAGAAAAATATATTTAGTTTTGTGCGTACCTTAAATGAGTTCTATGTTCACATCATTTCATTTGTGTATTTACTTATATTTCTACTGGAAATTATTACTCTGCACACATAGCACAGTAATAAACATATCACCATCATTTAACACTTTCAAATTCAGATGTTTACGTAGTTCCAGAAACTCTTAACAGCTAAGTTAACCCTTGCAGTACGATATATTTGAACGGAACATCAGTGCACTTCCTTATGACCACAGTGTTCGTTTTGTTTTTCTCGTAAGTCATTAGCAGTCACCAAAGAATTTTAACAGACTAACAGGAACTTAAGACACCCAGAAAGAAAATTCTCTGAATCAGATATTCCGGGCTAGCGTCGAGTCCTCTCAGTCTCAGTGTGGACCCTATTGGTATTTAGTGATTCAAGTCTGGAGAGACGACTTGAATGACTTTTCCCTCTCGGTTTCCTCTCTTGCAGTCTCGCAACTTGTTTCAAAATTCATTACCCACGAGAGGCTGGTCAGGAAATCTTAGTAGTTGAGCCGACTGGAAGTTCCCAACTCAACTCGGCTCATGAAACATGCCACAGCCCTGCGACCTCAAGCTGATACCGTGAACAGGCGAAGACTGCTGCACTGTCTCACTGGGAGATCTCCCTTCAGATCCCAGGACTCCTTGAGTCCACTTAGTTTAGCGCCCTATTTCGTTTTTATCTGCACCCATCTCCTCTTCTGCGTTTCCAAGCCAGTTTGACACACATACGCAAACTCACTTCATTCGTTTACGTTATTATCAACTGATAAAAAAATATTAGCATCATCTGCACATATGGAGATGTGCCTGGGCCTACGCTGAAATGAAGTGAGGAATGAAGAAGTCACCTTATAAAAGGGGACGTATAGCTTCATTGTGAGGTAAGAACAAAGTAATAACTAAACTAATACAAGGTAGAAGAATAGAACCGGTCTGGAAAATAAACTGGTATGGAAAAATTAGGGACGAAAAGAACTTTCGAATGATCTCACTGCTAAGTAACAATGCTCTATGAAACTTTTAACATACGTATAAATAATTGCTACAGTACAATACAGAAGATAACTGAGAGAAATATTCAATAAGATCAACGGAAATGACAGTTTTAGTTACGGCGATAATTACACTGAGGTCCCCGTGATTTATGAGTTTTTTATAAAAAAATAATTTATTGGCATTTGGCATTAGCCATTAAACCACAGAAGTGAGTAATTACTGATCTAGTATACTACAAAATATCACATATACAGCATAGACGTTAGAAATCACATTAATTGCACGTAAACGTCATGGTGCACACTGTAGTTTCACGCTCTCAACACAGTCCATGTATCACAACGTCTCACTATGGAACCTTTGAGTCGGACTTATAACTGGATACCCACTTCTCGCAGTAACCGGCAACACTGACACGGTCTGGTCTGTCACAGATGTAGGCTGGGGAATTCCTGCTCAGATCAAGGCCTTAAGAAACTTTCGGCGTTGCCTATCATAGAGTGAACACCAAGTTTCACGTTGTTGAGATCTGCACTCTCAGTTGGGCGGACTCAGTATGAAGATGGCTGGAGTTTCAACCTGCGAAGACGAGAAGGGTGACAGCCGTGACCTAGACGGATGCGAGTTATAGTGCTGGTATGACGCCTAGATAGCTTGATTTGGGAGAACCAGATTTTTCGCAGAATACTTGGCTCTACTGCGGCAATATGACTTTCCCTGCAGTGTTGTCCAATCTGTGATCATTCCTAATTGACCCTTCCCTTTACGGCAACAACATAATCTGTATATTTAAGAAAAGTGTAGTAAGGTTGCCATCAGTCGCCCTTTGTTCCGCCAGGTGGTCAGATAGATAGCGGGGTGTCCCTTGATCCATAATAACTGGACACGTTTATGTCGTCTTTCGCACTGATAAAGTAACTCAATTACATCGCGTACATGACGGTTAGTATTGGAGCCCCATTTCTGTTTTTCTAGGACATTCAGTGCACTCCTCGTATCTTTGACCATAAGGTTGTCGACTGTGGGGTCCTGCCCCCTCATGTCGTATAGGGCGCCTAAAGGATACTACTTCCTCGTTATGCAATACAATAATTCAAGCAAGTAACATTAGTAGTTTTATTTCAATTATGCATGTTGACAATATGTGACTTGAATTTACAAAGGTGTCTCAAGCGATGGGTGACATACAACCAAGTAAAAGTCCTTTGCCATATAGAATGTTCATGCAAGTTTGACACACAGTTTTTGGATCACTAATAACTGCTCTTGTAGCGTTCTCTGGTAAGCCGGTCCGTGTACTGTCCTGATACTGAGCAAATACTGAGCGTCCGAGGCTGGCAGGAGCGGCGCTTATATACTCCTCACGTAGAAGACGCTCCTGTCGTTGTGCGGTCCTAATCAGCGCATTGGCCGACGTCGCAAGGCCGCCTTCTCTTCTCTTGCGTTCTTCAGCTTCGATCCGGCGCTTGTGGTTACGTCAGAACATCGGCGAATTGATTTGTGGCATACTGAAGGCCTTCTCTAATTGCGAGAACTTCGGCAATGAAGGTGTTGGCTTCCGTCGGTAGCTTAAACATAGCCCAAGATAGTAGATCTACTCAGAATTTAGAGAAACGGTGCCCTCCATTGTTGAGGACCCGTCAGTGAATATTCTGACCGGTGATGGCCACGCTGATACAATCGTGTGAGAAACACCAGTAGAAGCAGTGAAAGTTCGATTGGATCCTATGGGCTTATAGAAGATTGTAGGCTGATAATTTAGTATGTCGTATTGCATGCTAAATGCTGGAGGCAGAGGGTCTTAGAGGAAGACGGGTATCACATATCTTTGCTGCCTGAAACTGAATCAGGAGGGGTACCCTTCTCCTTCGCATCCTATCGAAATATCCACGTTCTGCAGTGAAACAGTTCAGATTTTGGAGAGAATGAAGACGTGATTGCACTGCTCAACTGAGAACGGTTTCGGAGCCAAGAAAATCCTCCCGACCTGAAGGGGTATCTCCCATTACTGCAAGTCAACGAATACAGCACTTACTCCGTTTAATCTAACGACCTTAGCGTCATCCTTATAATGAGAGAAAACGTCTTCAAGCACATGTCGTCGGCGTACATTAGGATTTTTACTGAAAGATCAAAAATTGTGATAAGGTCTGATGAGTACACTACAGAAAGAATGGGACTAAGATGGAGCCTTGCAAGGTATTGTCCTATTGTCTGACATAGATCACAGGTTGCTGTAGGAGAGGATAAATGTTGCAGGTAACAAGGTCTGGCATGCCCAATGACTGGAGCTTCAGTATCAGTACGTTCATGTCTACACTGTCATACTGACCGAAAGCATCGAAAACCAGTGCCGTCAGCTAAGCATTAGGAGCATAAATACGTTCTATGTCGATAGTTAAGAGGCTTAAGTTGTCTATGGTGCTTCTTCCTTATCTAGACGTGTTTTGAGGTAGGTACAAAAAGGTGTTCCTCTCAAATCACCATTCCAAACGCCCCTTGATGATGCTTTCTAATGTTTTAATGCGCAAGAAGAAAGTACGGTGGGGCGGTATGAACTGCCCAGATCGGGGTCTTCGCCGGGCTAGAGTATGGGGACAATTCCGTAAGTGCGCCAATGTCTCCGGAAAGTTGCCTAGTTCCCATAAATGATTATGTATGTTAAGCAATATGTGAAAGGCATCGTCTGGCAAACTGGCCAGTATTTTGTAGTGCACGTCGTCATGTCCTGGAGTTGCATTTTTGCTCTATTTTAAAACGTTCCGTAGTTCTAAAGATTGAAGTGGTGTCAGTCAAGACTGTACCGATTCCAGGGATGAAGGAGAAGCCGCATCAGAGGTTGGCAGTGATTCAGACATGACCGAAGGTGGAGCGACGGTTTGTTCGTATATCTAGCCACGTAAATCTTTACTCAACGGGTACCTGTTTCGGAATTTGCGTATGATAGACTAAACCGATGACAATGGAGTCTCACAAAACTGTTCTCAAGACTGATTTTATCGCTGCTTCGAAAACGGTTTGGCAGTGACAGCCACCAGAGTGTATTTGAGAAAATTCGTCCAAGTGCGTTCTCTTTTAAAGATGCTGTAAGTTAGCTTTCGTTTAGCAGCTCGTCTTGAGCAATGCTGATTCTACCATAGAAATGAAAGACCTTCCCGGTTTCTGGATCTGTTTGACTTGGCATTAGGAAAACACTGCCGTCTCGTTTATTAGGAAAATTAACAGACTGTAACGTTCGTGTGAGGGCCCTTGCAATTAACCTGCGAGAAGGTGTTCCTCGATACATGTTTTGTACGCCTCCCGGTGTACTTTGCGCTTGTTCCATTTTTATGAAGGGCTGTATGGACCTGTATCCCTCTCATTTATCGTAGTTATACGAATTGCAAAATGGTCAGACCCCGAGGGTAGGGGTGGACCTCCCACATAACCTCTAGGGAGACACTTGAAGAGCACAAGATGTTGTCTTCTGCAGATAGCATCTTCCAGGCGCCGGGATGACATTTGGGCAACTGCGCTGCTTCGGTTCAAAAATGGTTCAGTCCCCTAGAACTTAGAACTACTTTAAACTAACTAACCTAAGGACATCACACACATCCATACCCGAGGCAGGATTCAAACCTGCGACCGTAGAGTCGCGCAGTTCCAGACTGAAGCGCCTAGAACCACTCGGCCACACCGGCCGGCCACTGCTTCGGCATACGGCCTATGTGAAATAGCCATTTTGGCTTCCACGAAAGTGATCCCTTGTCTAATAGCGACTTTCTTACCTTTGGCGTACGTACTCTGGAGACTTCCGGTTTACCGCCTCGTGCGCCTGGTTGCGGTGTACACACCGCGGCGCCTGAGTGGACGGGCTGTAGGCTTTCGCATGATTTACACCACATTTGGCGCATCTTATGGCAGAGCGGGACTGACTGCTTAGATGATTAAATCTCAGACAGTTAAAACATTGCGGCACAGATGCGTAGTATATATCCACTTAGCAATGCATCAAGTAAATTGAAACAAAGTCCGGCAGTATCTGCAGAGCAGACTGAACCACACACATGCCAAATGGCGCGGTACTGGTAATTCCGTCTTTCATCACCTTCTTTGACATGTGCATAACATGCAATGTGGTACAGCATAAAACAACACATGCAAAAGTTCTTCATCATTTAAGCTGGTGTCAACTTTTCTCTTTAGCCCTGGTGCGTGTTGATGTGACTTGGTATATAGGCGACTAGTTGTTGAGCTGAAAATGCCAGGGACTATACCAGTACCTTAGCTTCTCTCGAGGAGTTAAGTTCCATGTTGATACTGTTGATGAGATATTTGTAATGTCTTGCCTGCATTGTGAATTCGTTGTGTATGTAAGCTTTCCAGTTGCCATCGGATGCAGCATTCCTGCACGTCCTTTCAAATTTTCGAAATTTGGCGTAAGGTCCTATGGGATCAAACTGCTGAGATCATCGTTCCCTAAGCTTACGCACTACTTAATCTAACTTAAACTAACTTACAGTAAGGACAACACACACAAACCCATGCCCGAGGGAGGACTCGAACCGCCAACGGGGGGAGCCGCGCAGACCGTGAGAAGGCGCGTCAGACTGCTCGGCTACCCCGCGTGGCCGCGCACGTCCTTCTACATACACTCCTGGAAATGGAAAAAAGAACACATTGACACCGGTGTGTCAGACCCACCATACTTGCTCCGGACACTGCGAGAGGGCTGTACAAGCAATGATCACACGCACGGCACAGCGGACACACCAGGAACCGCGGTGTTGGCCGTCGAATGGCGCTAGCTGCACAGCATTTGTGCACCGCCGCCGTCAGTGTCAGCCAGTTTGCCGTGGCATACGGAGCTCCATCGCAGTCTTTAACACTGGTAGCATGCCGCGACAGCGTGGACGTGAACCGTATGTGCAGTTGACGGACTTTGAGCGAGGGCGTATAGTGGGCATGCGGGAGGCCGGGTGGACGTACCGCCGAATTGCTCAACACGTGGGGCGTGAGGTCTCCACAGTACATCGATGTTGTCGCCAGTGGTCGGCGGAAGGTGCACGTGCCCGTCGACCTGGGACCGGACCGCAGCGACGCACGGATGCACGCCAAGACCGTAGGATCCTACGCAGTGCCGTAGGGGACCGCACCGCCACTTCCCAGCAAATTAGGGACACTGTTGCTCCTGGGGTATCGGCGAGGACCATTCGCAACCGTCTCCATGAAGCTGGGCTACGGTCCCGCACACCGTTAGGCCGTCTTCCGCTCACGCTCCAACATCGTGCAGCCCGCCTCCAGTGGTGTCGCGACAGGCGTGAATGGAGGGACGAATGGAGACGTGTCGTCTTCAGCGATGAGAGTCGCTTCTGCCTTGGTGCCAATGATGGTCGTATGCGTGTTTGGCGCCGTGCAGGTGAGCGCCACAATCAGGACTGCATACGACCGAGGCACACAGGGCCAACACCCGGAATCATGGTGTGGGGAGCGATCTCCTACACTGGCCGTACACCACTGGTGATCGTCGAGGGGACACTGAATAGTGCACGGTACATCCAAACCGTCATCGAACCCATCGTTCTACCATTCCTAGACCGGCAAGGGAACATGCTGTTCCAACAGGACAATGCACGTCCGCATGTATCCCGTGCCACCCAACGTGCTCTAGAAGGTGTAAGTCAACTACCCTGGCCAGCAAGATCTCCGGATCTGTCCCCCATTGAGCATGTTTGGGACTGGATGAAGCGTCGTCTCACGCGGTCTGCACGTCCAGCACGAACGCTGGTCCAACTGAGGCGCCAGGTGGAAATGGCATGGCAAGCCGTTCCACAGGACTACATCCAGCATCTCTACGAACGTCCCCATGGGAGAATAGCAGCCTGCATTGCTGCGAAAGGTGGATATACGCTGTACTAGTGCCGACATTGTGCATGCTCTGTTGCCTGTGTCTATGTGCCTGTGGTTCTGTCAGTGTGATCAGGTGATGTATCTGACCCCAGGAATGTGTCAATAAAGTTTCCCCTTCCTGGGACAGTGAATTCACGGTGTTCTTATTTCAATTTCCAGGAGTGTATATACAGACAGAGCCAACATCACTGTCTCCATAACGGTTAGTGTTTTCATTGCATTAGCTGACGGGATCATTGTTTATATTACGAGGTGGTACGAAGTTATAACAGTGTAGCAAGTGCGGATGGGGGGATGGGTCTATGGCTGCGGGGCTCTCTAATGGCAAAGCCTTATCTATGACTGCTGCGATAAGCTGGCTACTTCTCTTGCTTGATTGCCATACTTCTTGTGCTGCTTGTTTCTCCCTCTTCTATTCTACCTCGTACTCCGAAATGCGGCAGCCGCAGCACCGTTGACGGATGAGGGGCATAATCACTGAGAATTTCCATGACCTCCACGACCACTTAGACTTCTTGATGCAATAATTTACCAACAGCCTTATGATTTGTAGAAGTTTATTTTACTTTATGAACTTCTATGTGCTACCAGTTTCGCCATTACATTGATGCCATCTTCAGGCCCCAGTCGTCATAGTCGTAAAATCGTTATACACGGAAGGGGCCATATAACTGAGTCCGTGAATCAATCGTCCTGCAACAGCTCTTGGTGGCCAGGTGGCACAGATTAAAGGATCAACGGAGACTGAGTATAGAGGCTGTCGAATGACGAATGGCTGCCGGCAAAGGGGCTGGGTAGCCGCGTTCCACTGTAAAGCGTAGAGATTTTGGACACTTTACATGTCGGATGCCTCAGTTTTACGTGTCGTTTATAGTGCTGCAAGGCACTGGCTTTGAAACATGGGATGGGGTTCTGTGTATACATCTCACTTGTTTGAGATTTAATGCATATGCCATCTAGAGTGACGAGAATAACTCCCTTATGTAAATTTGGATGGCTAAGCTAGGTAGAAGCCAGGTAGATGCATAGCTGCAGGGGAAGCCAGTTTTAGTTAGCAAAACTTGTGAATGATGGATGTTAAGAAAGGGGGTAAAAGACCTACCTGCTAACTTCAAAGCCAGCCAATTAAACGACACTGTACTTACTAAGCCGTTTAGTGACTGAGCAGCCATGGCTTCTAGAATTAAAAGAGCGACTGCCATTGGCTGTTCAATCCAGTGTCCAAACCCACTGCAGAGGGAAATGAAGCTAGGCCGAGGAGAAGCGCAACTGCCCAGCAAGACAGGCACTTCCGCTTGAGACGTCGTCGAATGTGGTCGGTGGACTCCTCTCTTTGACGTGACGACAGGGAAAGGGGATATATTGACTTTGTTTACCCAGCTCCAAAATTCAGTCAAGAGCTGGCATATTGACTTTGTTTACCCAGCTCCAAAATTCAGTCAAGACCTGGCTGATTTTTTTTCATAAATCCTCTGAGCGGAGAACGAAGAGAGCCAATACAGTTAAGTCCTTGCGAAATCAGTGAGGGCAGAGTAACACACGGCGTGCCAACCTGGCGCGTGTTTTTAGCTATTAAAAGCAGACTAGGGTGAAGTTAACGTTTTTTGTTTCACGAAAACGTAAGGCAAGTTTGCTGAGACAGATTCAGCCAGGCTCAGTATAGGATTTTGGTAGATTTACAGATCCGACGACACATGGCAGGCGCCAAGCTGACGACGCTGTACATAAGAAGAACGCAATACGCCATTAAATGTAAATTTCTTATAACAACCCAGTTTTTACTCCGGTTACGCAGCTCAAAGTAGGAAGATCTGTCCTCCTTATAGTATTTCCCGAAATTAACGTATTTCCTCCATGCGCTTGATAGCCTCGTTTGGTTAACACTTGTAGGAAAAGAATCAAATTTGTTAAAGCCGGTAACATTGTTCAGCTCGACATTAGTATAGTCTTCCACCAGAGACTCTTTTTCTCAATTAAAATAATTAATTACCCTGAATTTTTGTGATATTGATCTTTTATACTTTATGTTATTTGAGAAATTTAATACCAGATTCTCCTTGTCTGAACAGGCGAGACCTGAGATTGCTCTTGTGCATTGTCATGCCCCAACATGTGCAAAACTGATTCTAATAAATACAATTACAGGGAGTAGTTGTTGCCCATTCAAAGATAGGTGTCCTCATCCTAACTCATTCTAATATTTTAGGAACATTCATGGCAGCTATTCTTCTTAAGTCTTAACCCTTGGTGAGTAACAGCATGTATTCTCACAGGTCGGCTTCAAACTGCATTATGCGCGCTAATAAGTGTAATCGCGCACACAATGTAATCATAGAATTCACTTGTTACCAACCACAGACATGTTTAAACCACGTAGGGTCCGCTGTCCATGCTTGAATAACTTTACGAGGATCCTGCGCTGACTATTGCACCCTATCAGCGTGTCGCAACAACAAATATTTAGGCCTTCCTCACATATCTCACACACACACAAGCGACTGAGTGACCGTAAATACACAAATGGATGTAAAACAATACTGAACCGTATCATCTTCATCTTTGCCTAGGTGTGGTGTGTCGTCTTCTCATACCAAGATGTATCAAATACCCTGAGAATACAAGGAAATTAACTCGTCGGAGTCTCGGCGCAAAATGGCGATTTATGAGGGTGCCGTAGACTTTACAAAAGACAGGACATAGTTCTTAAGAAGGGTGTATTGTCAGCACGGAAGAATGTGCATGCTTTGCAAAGAGCTCTCATGCAGGTAACAAGACTGGTAAAGAATTATTGTCACACACTTCGTCGGCTGTCCGTCTGGCGTAATGCAATGTGTGAGAAAGCTTCTTGCGACTGCAGGCTGCAAGTCTGCACTAGTCTCACACGCGCTCAGTCTGATTCATCCACGCAGATATGACAGACCGCTTAGTGCCCTAGATTCCTGCGTCATGAAGAAAATAGTAACATGATGAGCACAGTGCGATCATAAATTATCTTATTGAGAAAGGAACGGGCTGTGGTGTCACCGCCAGACACCACACTTGCTAGGTGGTAGCTTTAAATCGGCCGCGGTCCATTAGTACATGTCGGACCCGCGTGTCGCCACTGTCAGTGATCGCAGACCGAGCGCCACCACACGGCAGGTCTCGAGAGACTTACTAGCACTCGCCCCAGTTGTACGGACGACTTTGCTAGCGACTACACTGACGAAGTCTCGCTCCTTTGCAGAGCAGATAGAATAGCCTTCAGCTAAGTCAATGGCTACGACCTAGCAAGGCGCCATAGCAATTGATAGTTATCGTATGAAGCATGTCTCATCAAGAACGATGTATACAAATGATGGATTAAAGTTAAGTATTCCAGAAGCTACGTACTTTTCTTTATAGCATTCATTACGTATCCTGTTTCAGAGCTCACGCCAATCTGCGTGAGCTTAACGCGTGCCTTTCGGCTACTTCCGAGTGGCGTGGCTGTCTTGCTACGCCACTGCACGGGCAATGGATTAAAAGACTCTCTCCTGACGCTGCACAGCCTTCAAATTATGAAAATGCTGTCGGCAGTGCTGAGAGGAGGCCGACGTCCCACAGCTCAGAACGTGAGTGAACCCACCCAGCCCTGGGACTGCACGCCACAGACTTCCATTGGTACCTCGCCTCGTTCACGCTCTTCTAAGACGATTACCGTACACTCGTCGATGAAGAGAACTAAATGCCAATGAATGTCGTATCAAAACACATTTCAGCCCCTGAAATTTTAATTGTCATATTATTTAGCAAACAGTTTCGGCGATATATAATGCCATTTTCACGCCCTCTGACCGACTAGTAGGAAGATTCCCATCTCTGGTCCAGTCAAAATAGGGGCCAGTCTTCAGTGACTGGTGAGGAGTGTGGCTCGATCAGCGATATTCCGCCGCTGGTATGGATCGTCTATCCGGTGGTGTACGCAGAGCGCGTGGTGGCGCCGCCTACGGCCCCGATTGGGGAACGAGGGGTAAGCTCTAGCTAGTAGCGAGGATTTTGATTTGGGACGCCTAGCGGTAACGTTGTTTGGAAAGTCTGGCGGACAGGCAGCAAGAAGAGCACATCTAGAACGCGCTGTTTACCTGGATGACGGACTCGTAGCAAATATCGCCGGCGTGGGAGCAGTCACGTTACTGGGAGGCCGTTGGTGTATTTTGCTTCCTACATGCCTCCTGGCACCGCGATCTTCGGCGGCTGGCTTCGTCGAACGAGCTCGAGGGTAAGGGCCTTTCCTGTGCTGTGAACTGTGGCCGGAATCGACTACTGTGTTCAGTGATATTGACTTCATTTTCTTGGCCGGCCGTTGCTACTCCTACTGAGTCTGTCCTCGAATGTGTTAATTTCAACTTGCTTAGTACGCAAGGCTGTAGTAAGAGCTCTAAGTGACTTGAAGATTAACATTTAATAGGTTCTGGAGTGCTGATACATTCTGTTCGTAGGTTGCTACTGTCAGTGTTAACCACCATTGGAAATAGTTTGGCGGATCCTTGTCTAAGTGCCGCCTGGTTATTGTATTTATATCACACGACGAAGTTAAGCTGGCCAATATCTATAGCTATACATGGATAAAATTTTCACTGGATATATTTTGCTACGAATTGCAGTAACATTACTGTTACGTTTCTATCTGAAGTGGTAGTGTGTCTGAGAGACCCGTGTCTAACACTAAATGAGTAGTTCATAAATTCTTTCAAATTACGCCAGTTGTTGTTGTGTGTTTAAATAGTTTGAAACTGATTCTATTGATGAAAGTACAAGAATTCCTTCAATGACACTATGTGGATATGGTAATTAATTCTCATTTAATCACAAATTTAAGTGTGGCTATTTCCTATAAGTCGCCTTGTGTTTTGAGTGGGGGGGGATTCAATATACCGTTAGCCTGCATGCTAGTTACTTGCATTTCATTTCGTTTTATCGGGACTTCCACTGATTGTCTTGGTAGTGAGTTCGGGGTCCTGGGTTGCGTAATGCTTGGGCTGTTGTGTATTTTCCGCCCCCTTTGCCCGCGTGTGCCTGCTGGCCGTGTATCTAATTCGCCCGTGGCTTAATGTATAAATACCCTTACACACATAAGATAGTAGATTTGTACTGTTTAGCTGATGGTCATTAATAGGTTGATTAATCCCACAGATGATGTGCTGTAATCAACTGTTTTGTTTCTAATTACTTTAGGCGGATGTCAGTCTGTTGTAGGAACCCACTAGTTCTGGGATTTTTTCGTTCCTATTCGTGACCATTGCGGCTCCCGTTTGGGGGTCCATGCCGAACCTGTATTCGAAAAAGCTGAGCGGGTGGGCATCCGCTTCTGGGCGTGGTTGGCTGAATCCCACGAGGTGGCTTGGTCACATGAAATTTTATATTATATATCCTACATTGCAGGGTGCCTGCCATTTAAGTAACGTGGTTGCGTGTCATGGTATCTGATTTGTTGTTGCCTGTACTCTGAATTATTTTGGTAACTCCAATCACTGCAGTAACGAAAGTCTTCATTTGCTCGTTAAATTTTAGTAAATTGTTCTTCACGTTGATCATAGTTTTTGAGTAAATAATTTTTAACTCATTTCACTAAATGTAAGTGCCGTGGTTTATGAATGTTTAAATTTGAAGTAACTTGCTCTTACCCAAATGGTAATATTAAAAATGTGTTGATGATTTTGTTTGTTACTTGTCTTGTTTAAATGTGCCAAATAAATGTTCAGTGCAACTGTCGATACTGATTGCCTGATGTGTCACTTGGTCCAGTCCTACCACCCCACAGCTGAGCTTGTGTCGTTGTGTAAAAGTTGGATTCCATGCTGTGCTGACACATCAAATGGTATACGTGGATTTTTGACATAGCGGTCCCTTCAATCACCACTGTGTCATAAACCTACAGATATCAGTCACTAAGTGCTGGCCGCTAGTTTGACTTGACCAGAAATCGGAATCTTCCAACATGTCGGTCAGGGGGCCTGAAGATGACGCAATGTATACCAGAAACTGGTTGGTCAGTAAAATAACAACTCGAAATATAGTCGGCTGAAAGCTGTTTTGATTCGACATTCTGTACTGAACGGCCAAGGTCCCTCAACCATCTGTATAAAGATGGACATACAGAGACGCCACTGATGTTGGCCGTATTCTCGGCGTTTTCTTGCGTAACTCCCTCAAACACCACAGTATAAATGGGAGAGCGGGTAGGGAGGGGGCCAGAAGAAGTGCTGGTGCATTGACGCTGGTAATACACATCTAGAAGACAAAGTGATCGTATGGTGTCGACTGCATTGCCAAACAGCGCGCCGTTTTTTAGCATCCTCTTCCAGATGCATGCTGCTCCGGCATAACATCAGACGCAGGCTCGTCAGCTTCGAATGTAACCGCAGAGAAGGCTGTGAGACGACGTCAGCCGATACTATGCTCACTAGGACCGCACCACGACAGGAGGGGCCTCTACACGAAGAGAACACAAGCGCCGCTCCAGCGAACCTCGACCACACTAGAAGACAGGCACTAGAAGAGCTGTACTAGAAGAGCCGTCATCCTAACTGTTTAGCTGCTGAGACTTGTAATCCAAATCAATTACTTGCACGGAAATTGAGTATCGAAGGTCAATGATAATTTGAATGTCGCCAGTTGCTTCCAAGTTAATTCAGCTTAATTTATTATAATAAATTCCATTGAAAAGATTTGGTTGTATGTTGCTTAGCTATCCGAGAATGCTGCTTCCCAGGCACCCTACACGAGTGAGCAGGATGCCACACTTACGAGCTATCATTTGCTCAACAAAAAATGTTGTAGGTAGCAGTCATCAGGTGATGATGTTCACATACATGAAGCAGACATTAAGGATATTGTGTCTCTCGATAGCGGTTCTCATTTCTGCGGTGCACGCCAGGATGGCGGGCAACTTCCCTTGCTGTCAATACTTCTTGCCATATAGCGAGTGCGGTCTGAACGTGAAATGACTCTCACCCATACCACAAGCAGCCCGTCTTGTTCTATGCTGAACTGGTAGGAACAAACAAGTTTACCGCCATTATGCAGGAGTTATGCGCAGCGAGTCCCTGAAGTCAAAAGAGTACTCACAAAAACGCTTCACAGTCAACTACGTAAAAATCCATGAGACCACAGCTAATTCTGGTCCACCAGTTTATTTCAGGTTTTTAGAAGTATTCATTATTGGTCTAGCCAATTACTCGTAGAAATACGTAAAACAATAACCAACGTTTACTTGCTCAGGTTGGTTGATTGGTTGTGGCGGGGGCGGAGACCAAACAGCGAGGTCAACAGTCACATCGGATAAAGGAAGGAAGTCGGCCCGCCCTTTTAAAGGAATCATCCCGGCATTTGCCTGAAGCGATTTAGGGAAATCACGGAAAACCTAAATCAGGATGGCTGTACGCGGGTTTGAACCATCGTACTCCCGAATGCGAGTCCAGTGTGCTAGCCACTGCGCTGTCTCGCTTGGTCTTGATCAGGTTTGTAACCATTTCTTTTCAAATTCAGCTGTACTGTTTATTTTCTTTTTTTTTTTTTCATTCTGAACAGAAATCCCGATTTAAGAAGTTACATTGTGCTACTTCACAAGTTCGTAGCATTTGATCATTAATTTAATTAGCACAACGGATACATATTAGAGAGACTTTACTCATCAATAATATATTCTCCATCACTATGTAGAACCATCTTCCAACATTGTAGTAACTTTCCGCTTTGGCGACTGTAGAAATCACGTGGTTTTGAGGCAGAAAACTCCTCGAGCCATGTTCGGAGCGCATTTTCATTTGGAAAGGAAGAAATGAAGCTATTTTGCGAGACATCGGAAAAGGTGAAAGTCTGAGGTGGCAAGATCATGTTCATCAGGTTGGTGCAGAATAAATCCCCATGCCGCCCGGTGTGGCCGAGCGCTTCTAGGAGCTTCAGCCTGGAACCGCGCGACCGCTACGGTCGCAGGTTCGAATCCTGCCAGGAGCATGGGTGTGTGTGATGTCCTTTCATTAGTTAGGTTTAAGTAGTTTTAAGTTCTAGGGGACTGATGACCTCAGCTGTTAAGTCCCATAGTGCTCAGAGCCATTTGAATCAATAAATCCCTAATCCAACTACTGTATAGTGTTTTTTTGTTAGACTAGCTGAATGCGTGTGGGCGATATCGTGGAGTAGCATCATTTAATGCAGCCTTCGAGGTCGTTGTTCTCGAGCTGCGTCTGCAACACCTCTCAGTTGCTGACAATAAATCTCAAAATGGTTCAAATGGCTCTGAGCACTAAGGGACTTAACATCTGTGGTCATTAGTCCCCTAGAACTTAGAACTACTTCAACCTCACTAACCTAAGGACATCACACACATCCATGCCCGAGGCAGGATTCGAACCTGCGACCGTAGCAGTCGCGCGGTTCCGGACTGAGCGCCTAGAACCGCAAGACCACCGCGGCCGGCAGTAAACCTCAGTAGTGGTGGTTACACTTTGGGGAAGCAATTCGTAGAGCACCACACCGTCGCTACTCCACCTTGTGGATGAAATTATGCTGTATGGATATGCACAGATCTTTGTACGGGGAATTGCTGCTGTGTATGGGCTCAAACTTGTCTTTCTTTTCCTTATGCTGGCATAAAAACGCCGTTTCTCGTCACCAGTAACGACAGAAGATAGGAATAGTCGGTGTCGTTCACGAGTCAATTGATGATGAGCAAGCAGAGATACACGGATATAACCACCCATAGATTTTTTTTATTTTTATTTTGGCTTAGAGCATGCGGTACCCATACATCCTGTTTTTAATCCTTCCCCACTTCATGCAAATGTCGCTCGATGGTAGAATGACCAAAGTTCATCATATCTGGCATTTCTCGAAAATAGTGCCCGCAAAATGCCGTGGCAGCTAGATGCGCCGAAGGTGACGCAAGTGTGGAGAGAGCGGCAGTGGTGGGGCGCCCTCAGAGCGCTGTAGGGGATACACAGAACGCAGGAGGAGAACATCCCTTCTAAACTGAAGCCTGAACTTTTTTTTGTAAATATTGGGAGGGGCCCTTCCAAGTCCACACTAGCATGGTCACCATTCAGTTAGATTAGCTGTCTCTTCCACTTTCGTTAGTACCTCAAAATAATTGCGCCGAAAATGCAGCGATTTATTTTCGCCTGGCTTGTTAACCATTTGTAACTTTCAGAGAAGCGCCATGAATGGTGAGTTTTGAGTAAAACCTACACATTTCTCTCGTTGCCATGTCAAAATTTGCTTGTTTTGACAAAACACAGCGGAGTTTATACTGTCTTTCCCGAGTAACAAGTTATGAGAAACTCTTAAACAGCGCTTTATTAATTTTATTAAGTGAGGATCTGAGGAAAAGCAAAGTCAGCACTTATAAAAAAGTACATCCTCAGTACAGAACAACGTGTAATATCTTCACATATGTTTCTCCAACCTCCATAGCATTTCTCATTTCACCTGCTATCGATGGCCCTTAAAAATTATATTATTTCACCGAAAAAGTAGTTATTGGAATAACACGGTAGATAACTAATTTTTACGTAATACCGATACGGTAAAATACTCTTCTCTTGTGTGCTACGATTTACCAAAATATCATTTCGATATGTAAAACCGTTTGTGAAATATGAGGAATGTTGTGGATATTCCACTTTGGCTTTATCGCTGGAGCGGTGTGATCGAAAATGAGTGTGCTACAACAGACCACTTTTTTCGAGATTGGTGACAGATAGATACCGCTATCCAAGTCTAAAGAAAAATTCAGCAAGTTAGCTAAATTTCTTACGCAACAATGTATTATGTAATATGCACCAAAGGTAAAATCACAGGGACCCCAATTTTTCGTTGCACACTTTTCCGAATTTTGTGCAGCGTGTTATTCTCACATTAATATCACAATAACTATGACAATTAACGGAATGATGGGCGCATCGTCAAGAACCTGACACATTAAGCAGTAAGTAAAGCAAAAATGAATTTTTTTTACCGAATAGTTTCTGTAAAATGGTTTGAGAAATATTGCAGGCTGCGCGCCTCGGTTCTGTCATCGCTGACAGCCGGAAGGTGGAGAACACTTTACGGGTTCCCCTTTCGCACAAACTAATGAAGTCGCCCAGCGCTTTGGACGAAAATTGGTCAGTGAACATCGGCCACCAAATTATGACGTCGATCACCGAGGATTAATGCGATTAAACGGTCTTCATCAAACCCCGATTGTCTTCCTGAACGTGAGGAGTCAATGTCAAGTCGATCCTCCTTAAAACGAAAAAATCATTTTCCTGCCATGCTCCGCACAGTGGCATCATCTCCACGCATGGGCTAAATGTTTTAGGCTGCCTCCTCTGGTGTAGCCCCTCTCCTTCACTCAGACAGTAAAATATGTCTGAAATGTTCCGATTTCTCCACTTGGCACTCCATTTCCTAGCATCCGCGACTCCACTCACTACCTCCAAAAGATAAAATAACAATATGTACACTGAAATAGCAACAGTGAACTACGAATAAAAAATGACAGTCGATAAATAAACCCATCGCAACCAGAATACCAACATGCAAAAGAAACATGTTACGAACTTACGCACATTGTAAGTAATAATTTCTGCTAGGGAAATTATTTAGGCATACTCGTTACATTTACCTCATGTCACAAATACAGTATCCTGTTGGCGTACTACTGACGGCACTCAGAAGCACGTTTCAAAGCATTGTCACTAAGCTCTCGATCTTGTGAAGTACTGAAACGCTTATATTTTTGTCTGCACAGAAAATGCAGAATACGTCTGTGATTGATTACCTCTAGTCCCTGTTAGCATCTGAAGAAAGCCTACGTATGATTTTAGTGCCGGTATTTATGAAGCTACGGTTTCCTATACTTTGTTGGGATCACCCATACTTTCAGTACATCATTTCGACGCAATACCGTATGCATCCCAAAGCCTTCTAGCAGCACTGGAAAAGAGGGGACTACATAGATCATATCCCTACATTAAGCATTCCGCATGAAATTCTGCAAATACTCTTGCGTCTGGATAAGATCATTCAATTATTAACGTAGCTACAAATTGTTCATTGATGAAATCAGAGCACATATACATAGAATTCATCAGTTGGTGACGTTGTCGTAATGCAACTGTTAAGGGGTAAGAAAATTTATTTGCGACGAGGAACTACAATACGATAGCAGGAGAAGGAAGAGAAGGAGAAATAGTAGAATACGGGGTGTGGGAAAGAATTGAGAGAGGAATCTATTTGAAAACAGAAAGGGTCTCTCGAAAAGAAAAATTTCTTAACATCGAATAAAAATGTAAACGAATACATGTGGAGGGTAGCGTTATATGGAAGTGGAATGACGTCGATAAGAGGTTCATACAAGAAGAGAATAGATGTATTTGGAATGGTACTACAGAAGAAAGACGAATGATGGCTACGTATAACGAATTACTGATGAGGATATAGGGAATCGAAATGGGAAAAAACGTATAGGGCACAATTTCACTAAAAGAAAGGCTCGTTTAGTAGGATACATAATGACGCATAATGAAATCGCAAATTTGGTAACTAAGGAAAGTGGAAGGAAGTTCGGTGAATGCGGAGGCGGGAGGGAGGGCAAACCCAGGCATCAGTACAGTGAGCAGGATGAGATGGTTGTAAGTGTTGCAGTAATTACATAGCAGATGAAGAGGCTTGCACTTTGTAGACTAGCGTGGAGAAGCAGCATAAAACCACTCTTCGAAATAAATACAGCAATAACGACAGTAGTACAAGAACTGTTTTATAAACTATATTCTGTGAAAGAAATTTGGAGTCTCTCACAAGACATTATTTACGTTGACAGTAATTCAAGAGAAGTTCACTCAAATTCTCCCTACGTTATCGCAAAATCGATCATGTGGCTGTCGTCTCTGCTGGCAGTGAAACAATTATTCCTGCCAATGATCTTTCATCTCGCTGCAAGACGGAAGAATATTATTTATAAACGAATGATCACTCAGCATAACTTTAGAGATTTTTTCAAATAACTTCCGGGAATTCAGCCAGATAACACTTTCAGCGACCGCCGATATTTCGGCGGGCGAACACCCCGCCATTTTCAAGGCAAACTGCAACTGACAGGCGGTGTACATGCAAATTTAATACCTCGGTTCTCCGACAGAAGCAGGAATGATAACACACACACACACACACACTGAACACTAGTGCCACCAAAGATGACCAAAGTCAGAGCTATCGATAGTGAGACTATGAATTCGCAGGTGAGGCAGCATTAACTCTGTTCCTCTGTTTTTTGACAAGGGAGAGAGCCGGATTCCAAACAGAGTTTAAACAGAAACCTCCATCCCTGTTAACGAGGTTGCTCGCTAATTTAATCTCAACTGCCTCCCGAATCACACTGTCCCAATAGCTGGACGTGCATGCCAGTATCTCGGTGTTATTATATAACATGGGGTGACCAGTATCCAAGCAATGTTCGGCAATAGCAGATCTATTTGGCTGCTGTAATCGTGTGTGCCGTTTATGCTCAGTACATCTGTCCTCCACGGTCCTGATGGTTTGACCAATATATGCCATGCCGCAGCTACAAGGAATACGATATACACCCGCCTTACGCAGTCCAAGATTATCCTTAACGGAACTCAAAAGTGCTCTAATTTTAGATGAAGGTCGAAAAACACATTTCACATGGTATTTCCGTAAAATACGACCGATCTTATTGGACGTGTTTCCTACGTAAGGCAAAAAGGTAGTAGACTTTCTTCTTCTGTTTAAACTCTGTTTGGAATCCGGCTCTCTCCCTTGTCAAAAAACAGAGGAACAGAGTCAATGCTGCCTCACCTGCGAATTCATAGTCTCACTATCGATAGCTCTGACTTTGGTCATCTTTGGTGGCACTAGTGTTCAGTGTGTGCGTGTGTGTTATCTTTCCTGCTTCTGTCGGAGAACCGAGGTATTAAATTTGCATGTACGCCGCCTGTCCGTTGCAGTTTGCCATGTAAATGGCGGGGTGTTCTCCCGCCGAAATATCGGCGGTCGCTGAAAGTGTTACCTGGCTGAATTCCTGGAAGTTATTTGAAAGTTGTATACGCCAGGAGAACTCAGGTCTAACTTTACAGATATTTATGTTGCTGCAGTTTCCGATTCTGTTCCGCATGTAGGACACTGTTTAACTCCGCCCTGACAAATATTATTTTCTCCTTTATCTCGGTGCATATTAACACTACGAAAACATGATAGTCCCTTAAGACTTTTCGTACCTGATGACGAGGGCTCCATAGATTATAAAAACTATATCGTAAATAATATACACTGCTGGTCACTAAAATTGCTACACCAAGAAGAAATACAGATGATAAACGGGTATTCATTAGAGGAATATATTATACACTCCTGGAAATGGAAAAAAGAACACATTGACACCGGTGTGTCAGACCCACCATACTTGCTCGGACACTGCGAGAGGGCTGTACAAGCAATGATCACACGCACGGCACAGCGGACACACCAGGAACCGCGGTGTTGGCCGTCGAATGGCGCTAGCTGCGCAGCATTTGTGCACCGCCGCCGTCAGTGTCAGCCAGTTTGCCGTGGCATACGGAGCTCCATCGCAGTCTTTAACACTGGTAGCATGCCGCGACAGCGTGGACGTGAACCGTATGTGCAGTTGACGGACTTTGAGCGAGGGCGTATAGTGGGCATGCGGGAGGCCGAGTGGACGTACCGCCGAATTGCTCAACACGTGGGGCGTGAGGTCTCCACAGTACATCGATGTTGTCGCCAGTGGTCTGCGGAAGGTGTACGTGCCCGTCGACCTGGAACCGGCCCGCAGCGACGCACGGATGCACGCCAAGACCGTAGGATCCTACGCAGTGCCGTAGGGGACCGCACCGCCACTTCCCAGCAAATTAGGGACACTGTTGCTCCTGGGGTATCGGCGAGGACCATTCGCAACCGTCTCCATGAAGCTGGGCTACGGTCCCGCACACCGTTAGGCCGTCTTCCGCTCACGCCCCAACATCGTGCAGCCCGCCTCCAGTGGTGTCGCGACAGGCGTGAATGGAGGGACGAATGGAGACGTGTCGTCTTCAGCGATGAGAGTCGCTTCTGCCTTGGTGCCAATGATGGTCGTATGCGTGTTTGGCGCCGTGCAGGTGAGCGCCACAATCAGGACTGCATACGACCGAGGCACACAGGGCCAACACCCGGCATCATGGTGTGGGGAGCGATCTCCTACACTGGCCGTACACCACTGGTGATCGTCGAGGAGACACTGAATAGTGCACAGAGCATCCAAACCGTCATCGAACCCATCGTTCTACCATTCCTAGACCGGCAAGGGAACTTGCTGTTCCAACAGGACAATGCACGTCCGCATGTATCCCGTGCCACCCAACGTGCTCTAGAAGGTGTAAGTCAACTACCCTGGCCAGCAAGATCTCCGGATCTGTCCCCCATTGAGCATGTTTGGGACTGGATGAAGCGTCGTCTCACGCGGTCTGCACGTCCAGCACGAACGCTGGTCCAACTGAGGCGCCAGGTGGAAATGGCATGGCAAGCCGTTCCACAGGACTACATCCAGCATCTCTACGATAGTCCCCATGGGAGAATAGCAGCCTGCATTGCTGCGAAAGGTGGATATACACTGTACTAGTGCCGACATTGTGCATGCTCTGTTGCCTGTGTCTATGTGCCTGTGGCTCTGTCAGTGTGATCATGTGATGTATCTGACCCCAGGAATGTGTCAATAAAGTTTCGCCTTCCTGGGACAATGAATTCACGGTGTTCTTATTTCAATTTCCAGGAGTGTACTAGAACTGACATGTGATTACATTTTCACGCAATTTGGGTCCATAGATCCTGAGAAATCAGTACCCAGAACAACCACCTCTGGCCGTAATAATGGCCTTAATACACCTGGGCATGTCAAACAAAGCTTGGATGGCGTGTACAGGTACAGCTTCCCATGTAGCTTCAACACGATACCACAGTTCATCAAAAGCAGTGACTGGCGTATTGTGACGAGCCTGTTGCTCGGCCACCATTGACCAGACGTTTTCAATTGGTGAGAGATCTGGAGAATGTGCTGGCTAGGGCAGCATTCGAACATTTTCTGTATCCAGAAAGGCCCGTACAGGACCTGCAACATGCGGTCGTGCATTATCCCGCTGAAATGTAGGGTTTAGCAGGGATCGAATGAAGGGTAGAGCCACGGAGCGTAACACATCTGAAATGTAACGTCCACTGTTCAAAGTGCCGTCAATGCGAACAAGAGGTGACCGAGACATGCAACCAATGGCATCCCATACCATTACGCTGGGTGATATGCCAATATGGCGATGACGAATACACGCTTCCAATGTGCGTTCACTGCCATGTCGCCAAACACGGATGCGACCATCATGATGCTGTAAACAGAACCTAGATTCATCCGAAAAAATGACGTTTTGCCATTCGTGCACCCAGGTTCGTCGTTGAGTACACCATCGCAGGCGCTCCTGTCTGTGATGCAGCATCAAGGGTAACCGCAGCCATAGTCTCCGAGCTGATAGTCCATGCTGCGGCAAACGTCGTCGAACTGTTCGTGCAGATGGTTGTTGTCTAGCAAACGGCCCCATCTGTTGACTCCGAGACCGAGACGTGGCTGCACGATCCGTTACAGCCATACGGGTAAGATGCCTGTCATCTCTACTGCTAGTGATACGAGGCCATTGGGTTCCAGCACGGGGTTCCGTATTACCCTCTTGAACCCACCGATTCCATATTCTGCTAACAGTCATCGGATCTCGACCAACGCGAGCAGCAATGTCGCGATACGATTAACCCCAATCGCGATAGGCTACAATCCGACCGTTATCATAGTCGGAAACCAGATTGTATGCATTTCTCCTTCTTACACGAGGCATCACAACAACGTTTCACCAGGCAACGTTTAGTGTTTGAGAAATCGGTTGGAAACTTTCCTCATGCCAGCACGTTGTAGGTGTCGCCACCGGCGCGAACCTCATGTGAATGCTCTGAAAAGCTAATCATTTGCATATCACAGCATCCCCTTCCTGTCGGTTAAATTTCGCGTCTGTAGCACGACATCTTCGTGGTGCAGCAATTTTAATGGCCAGTAGTGTAAAATTAAACATAACATTTACAGTAGCTGGGTGAAAGTCTTGGGAATAACGTGACCCCTGTAGGTGCTGCGTATCGGTTTCATGGCATGAGTAGCCTACCGTCTTTCTTAAATTACAACGAATTATTACAAATGCAATTTGAGACGTGGAACACACGCTGAAGGATACTTCAACTCAATAAAGACAAGGCAATAATTACCAACCAAACACAAACCCTGGCTTGTTCGTTCCAATAGATTTTATTTAACAATTGCATGACAACAGCAAACTGCTGTTACATCAGAATAATACACATAATTGACCTAGAGTTTGAAACATTACTAAACAGGCAAAATGTCTACTGGCATCAAAGCCCACCCCAAACAATAAACAATTTTAAAACCCTCTTTACATGAATCTTAAGAACCATAGAAACAGTAAATGGTTTACTGAGAAGATCTCCCACAGTAGCAAAATACCTTTTAAGATATAAAAGCAGAAGCAACCCCCAATTTCTCTTTCTGAATACTATACGAAAGTTATCTTTCAGGTGTTACAAAATTTCAGTGACGGGTGATGCCACATCAGAGGCGTGCGGAAATTACAACTCAGATGATCGAGCCCGAATGAAAGCTGAAAGGAACGGTGAAGAAGAAAAGACAGACGCCTGGGCGTCACCAGGAAAACATAAATAAAATACTCAATACAAATTCGCTGAAGAACTGGAGTTTTCTGTTAAACACAGCGACCGCGCTATCAGTTACGATTCAAATTGGCCGCCGCCAAGGCGTCGTCCCCCAGCTAAACAACCACCTAGAATGGCCGACGCGCACCGCTGATTATACCACTGAAACAACAACATAAAACCACATAGGAACTGTGCAGTATCCAGAGTGACGCAATCCTTAAAAATTGAAAATGGGAATACGGCCGCAAGGGACCCACATGCCATTCACATTCACGGTTAACCACATTAAATCTATGCACCAGTCTGTCATTAATAATGGGTGTCGACAGGCTTATTACTGCCAGAGCAGGGAGTGATAATATACTCTAATATATAAGAAGCTGGTGATAGTGCTAAATCACGTAGCGTAACTCATAACATAACCACAGAGCTGATTAGTTATATTACGTATACTCCATAAACACACACTCAGTAATCACACTGCGACAGGACACTAGCAAACAATAAATTTTTCATGATTAAGCCACTGCTTGTGTACCTCTGAACACATTACCAAAATACCAGCAGCCAGCCAGCGGAGCACACAGACAGATACTTAGATATACGCTCCTTGCCCACATCTCAAGTGCGTCCAAAACAGGCAAACCTCATTCTACACAGGTAACCGCTGTTTCATAAGTTGAGCACCGGTGGTCAGTACGAACAGATAACATGCGTGTCCAAAGACCGGTAGAGCCGTTAACTGCATAAAGCACGAAATTATATATACGAGGGCATTTCGAAAAGTAAAGATACAATGGCTCGCAGTCCTTAAGTAGAACATTTATTTAGAAAACGTCAGTTACATCTTATTAACAGGATTATTTGTTATTTTTCGACGTAATCACCCCAGTTATCCAAACACTTGTTAAGTCGGTGCATAAGCTTTTGTATCCCACAGTCATAGAAGGTTGCCGTCTGTTGTCGGAACCACATTTCAATTTCATGTTTGAACTCTTGATCGTCGTGGAATGATTTTCCACCAAGATGTGACTTCAGGTAACGGAAGACATGGAACTCGATGGGTGCAAGGTCCGGGCTGTACGGCGGATGGTCCAATACGTCCCACTTGTTTGAGTACTTCTTTGGTTATTAGCGCTGTGTGAGGCCGAGCGTTGTCAAGAAGCAAGCGGACTAAACTTGTCAGCATTCCCTGCGTTTGTTTTGAATTGCCCTTCGAAGACGTCTTAAAGTCTGGCAGTATGCAGCAACATTAATTGTCGTTCCAGGGGGCATAAATTCCAACAGAAGAATGCGTTGTCTGTCCCAAAAAACAGAAGCCATGATTTTCTTCGCTGATATCGACGTTTTGCATTTCTTGGCTTTTAGTGAATACGAATGGCGCCATTGCATTGATTGTTGCTTGGATTTAGGTGTATGGTGATAAACCCACGTCTCGTCACCTGTCACAATCTGATCAACGAACTCACTACCTGCTTCAGCATAGCGTGTGAGGAAGTCGAGTGCAAAGCCCATCCTTTTCTTTTTGCGTTCTTCCGTTAACAGTTTTGGAACCCAGTGCGCACACAATTTCCTGTACCCTAAATTGACAGTCACAACATCATAAAGAGTTGTCATTGACACGTCCTGTATGATCTGAGGCATCTCTTTGAATTGCTTTCTCCGTTCTCCGAAGAAGGGCATCAGAGATCACAGTTGGCCGACCTGTTCTTTGTTCGTCATGAACATCGGTCCTACCTTCAGCGAAATGACGACACCAATTCGTAACATTTTGTGGATTCATAATGTTCCCATAAACAGAAACAATTTCTTTGTTAATATGCGCTGGTCGCTGACCTTTTGGATGAAGAAAACGTATGACGGAGCGCATTTCGCATTTGGCGGGATTCTGAATCGGCGCAGCGATTTTAAATACGACCTACTCCAACCAGAAGCACCGTTAAGAATGTGAAAATATATATATATATATACGAGAGTATTTCGGAAAGTAAGGATATATATATATATATATATATATATATATATATATATATATATATATATATATATATATATAGTAGGAATTAATTTAATTCTGTAGTGTATCTGGTTGCAGGCGGATACCCTCTGTAATACATCCGAAAGCAGCCACATCCGCCAAGTCGCCGAGAGCGGCCGTGGAGGAGGAAGGGGCGTAACTCCCTGTGGCGAGCCCTAGAGCTGATGGACACCTGCAGCCATTACGACGGAACGCCAAGAACACAAGCAGGAAAGCATCTGAGTTCTACTGGCCTGGCGGCAGTCATTTCACCTGCCTTAGAAAGTAGGGATGTGCCAACAATTCCAGCACCCCACGGGTACAGGGAGGGGCGTGCAAAAAGAGCGGAAAGTTGGCGCAGGGAGGTGTGTGAAAGAGGCCAGCATTCTTAAGAAGATGTTTTTCTCGACAGTGAGGACATTCCTTGAAAATGACGGACGCCAGCCGATTTTGAGACGGAGCCCAAACATGAGTGTGTCCAAGGCTAATGCAGAGACAGCGGTCAAAAAGAAGTGTTGCGTAGCTGCTCTCCCAACATCCCCGTAATGCACGAAAAATCTTAAGAATGTGAAACCGTGAGAAAGATAAAGATTCACGAGCCAAACGGCAGCCCAAGGCAGATTGGAAATTTCTACCGCGCATGGAAAGGCGTGGCGATGAAACGGCGATCTGTCATTGGGTTGCACTGAAAATTTCGTCCGCCAATGGCAACGCCGAAAGGAAGAATATTTCGAAGAAGTTGAGCTCAGAGATGGATGAGAAGCGAGAAGTGGAGTCGTGGAGACACCGCGGAAGCGAGAGGACATGGGCGCTCTTCCACCCATCGCCAACATCCGCCTTCCGACACCGTGGTAGCACAGCTTCGGCCACGCAACCGACAGTGGGCAGACAACGCGGAGATCGTACCTGGGACCCGCCGCAAAGCCGCGATTGCTGACGAGGGCAGGCGACTCGCGCCGCAAAATGGTTCAAATGGCTCTGAGCACTATGGGACTTAACTTCTGAGGTCATCAGTCGCCTAGAACTTAGAACTAATTAAACCTAACTAACCTAAGGACATCACACACATCCATGCCCGAGGCAGGATTCGAACCTGCGACCGTAGCGATCGCTCGGCTCCAGACTGTAGCGCCTAGAACCGCACGGCCACTCCGGCCGGCTTCTCGCGCCGCACAGCTTCGAGGCGACGCGCCGCACCGACGCAGCGCCTGCCGCCGACAGCAGTATAGGACGAACGATAACGAAGAATGGTGAGACCAGACGTTTCCTCCTTCTTCCCCTTAGTAACTGATTCGCGTCCACGCTCAGTCAAATCGGCCATGAGATTTACAATTTTGTTTTTCTTTGTGTAAACAGCACGAATATAAATACATTTCCTTCATGGTTTCATCATATAAGAAGTCTTTCACATTCATACACGAACACCTTAATGTTCTACCACTTGTGTTTGAGTTTATTTAATTATTGATATCAATAATTATCCTAACGTGGGGCAATCTTATCAGTTACCTACTCGTCACTTCACGTCCCACAGTAGAGAAAATATTACACAGACAAATGTATTTCTGAAATAGAGAGTTTATAGTAGAAGACCAATATACCGCGGTCCGATATTTCGAGGTTTCGGGTATAACGCGGTATAGAGTATGTTTTCCAAAATGAAATATCATTTGTATATGATTTTTGCACACCCAATATATTTTTGGAAACGTGAAAAAAAATTTATTGCTGTCTACATGTAGTCGTTCTGCAGTATAATTTACTGCTGCAATCTGTAATTTCTCTAAACATTAACCCAAAATTGACCGATGTAATTCAACTCAACTCAGGTTTGTCTAATCAACGGATTAGTATTTCTGCTGTAAAGAAGCTGTGAACACATGTCTTGCGCTTAACACTGTGACGCACTAAACAGGGTGACTATGCAACAGTACTTGGCAATAATTGAAACGAGTATAAACGTCGTGTCGATCATAAGTTATTCATTCATTGTCTAGATTTCTGTGTGCTTTTTAAGATGTCACAGCACATAAAGCGTATTCTGTGAATGATAGTCTAAAAATAATTGATCGTGTCAATAACGCTGCATCTAAAGCAAGTTTATCACGCGAGTGTGGTGGACCTGGAGAAACTATCAGGGGAAGGGGGAAGGAGAGTATAAACTTAGAAGTTTTGTATGCACAGTTGACAGTGATGTGGGAATGGACAGAGAAAGAACTAAACTAGGAAAAGACTGTGAACTTGTCCAATGTCTTTATAGGTGGATTTTATTTAAGAGAAGTGAAAGTACCCCGCTTTCCGAGCGAATTATTAAAGTCCAGCCTGACAAATGCCACATTGATACACATGTCTACAAAGATTTTATAGCTTCAGACCGACGGTATTCAAGACAGAGTACGCCAAATGACCAATGAAAGAGAAGTAAGGCCTTATGACAGTGAATCTTCTTGAAAGTTTCCTGAAATTCTATATTAAGTAATGGTAGATGAAAATTTAAATGATCGTCAAGTATATAATTGTGATGACACAGCACTTTGTTATTGATTGGTGCCAACCAGAACTCTCGGTACAAAAGGCTCAAGAAGTAAGACGGGTTCGAAGATGAATAAATACAGAAGAACTCTCTCCTTTCCCACAAATGAATCAGTCAACCGTACGCAGAAACCTCTTTCTGTAGGTAGAAGCGCGAGAGGTATGAAGCATGTAAACATATCATCATTTCAGGTCATTTACAGGAATTCAAAGAATCGCGAGGGACCATGGCGTCATACGACAACAGGAGGCTAATTGTCGGCGTGAACCGATCACTCCACTAGTTAACTGAGACAAGGAAATGGAAATATTCTCTACATCTATAAATCTCGAGAGTGGTGTGTATTCAGTTCGCCCAGCTTGGCAAAGCATCAGTCCAACCACTAACAGAAATTGATGGAACAAGTGTTCCACTGAAGAAAATGAGTCAGATGAAAGCGGTAGTGACATAGATTTTAAAGGCAGGGACATCCAGTTGTATGGCATGCTCTGCAGTGCAATAGTGATCTTGAAGACTTGAAGCGTTTGGCAGTCGTCGACAACGGACAACCGATTCCGAAGTTCATAGAGGACAAGGACGTTATTGATTATGTTTGAAATGAAGGTAGTAAAGCAGTTGAGGAATAGAATGATAAAACTAAAGAAGAAAGTATAGATGATGTTACAAGTACACGTGAAATATTGGAAAATATAAATAAAGTGATTACGTGTATGGAGCGAGGAGGTACACCAAACTAAATTGAGTTGCTACACCTAATGAGCATAAAACAATACGCACTAAAGAAACTGCGTGAAATGACTCGCAAAAGGAAACTAACTGACTTCTTTAAAGCAGTAGAATTATGACGTAGTGTAGCTTGCAGACAGTGTTGTAAATTATCATACTCTATGTTGCAGGGCACTTTATATAACGTACTGCAACTTGCATCATTGTTTGGTTGACATTTAAGTTTGTCTAATTGCTGTATCCGATTTGATAAGTTTCCGAAATCTTTTGCTTCTAATGTTCTTTAAATTTGACTACAGAAGAGTACAGTGTGTATAATATAGTATTATGTGTTATTTCTAATTTTCTATGCCTAGTTTGTCATTACATGTCTCATTCTCGATATATCGCAGGTACGCTATTATGCGGGAGTAAAGCAAATCCCCGGACAGCCGCGTCATATCGGGTTTCTCCTACAGACAACGATTTTACAATAAGAAAGCAAATTCTCCCAGCCTTTTTTTCGACAGAATTAAATTATTATTTAGAGAGATGGTGTGTATCTCACTAGATACATATCTAACAACTGAAAATCCAAGATGGAATAACGACAATATTATGGAAAGGACAGGGCTTAACTCACCACAGAGACTCGGTATCTCCTATATAGTGAGTAGCAATCCATTCTTTTCATTGACATGCATATAATTTTTCTCTGGGAACAATTTCTCCCAGGTGTGTGGCTTATGACAGCATTAATGGGAGTCCTGAAAAGCATGCAACAACTCACATGTGTTTCAAACACTAGACTATGCAAAACCTCATATGATAATTCCCAGATACTTGATGTTCAGTATGCACGTTGTATGCAGAGCAGACGAGCTGCTTTGGAATATATTCCACACTTTCATTATGTCAGTTCCAATCAATTAATAATTTGTGTAATTGACAAAAATTTGCATAGTAGGGCCAAGAAATGGATCCTGGTATGTGTTGCTCTGAAGTTGAAGTCCATTTGCCACAGCAAGTAACGGTGCGTTCGCAATTCTAAGGCGTTAACAATTATGAATCATTTCCTTGATAACGCAAGAAAGTACTTTACTACTGTGTTTCAAATGACTTCTTTCACTGCGAAACAAATTGTAAAAAAAAATTACATACCAACGTTCAAGATTCAACGACAAGTTTACCATGTAATAGGACGACAGCTTTCTGAAGCACAGTTTTAGTTTTAAAGTCGTTATTCCAGTGCTTCAACTGTGCTATCTCAGTTCCTTGAAACTTTGTAATGGTACCCATTGAGAAATAATGTCATTCAAGTTACTGTCTTCAAATATCCAGCAGCTAGTGAGGTTGCTCTCACATCCCCATATGCCAATGATCCCCATGGATGTACCAGTAAGGGTAGGGGTACTAATTTTAAGTTTATAAAATAAATAAATTTAAAGAACAAAGTCACTTGAAAGGGCCTCGTAACTCTTTATGGCAACTTCTGATGGCAGCTTCACGTACTATAACCTGTTTTTCCACTTCTCGTTTAGACTTCCCATTTTTGAAGCCCTCATTTGCAGCTTTTAGCATTTATGGAGTGTATAGCTTTCGTTCGGTTTCCCTTTTGTAGGCGTCGAAATAAAAAAAAATCATTCTTTACTGTCGGTGTATAATATCCACTTGTAACGCTCATAAACATTTCTAGCTTCAGATCAACGTAAAAGTTAATAACTGTAGCGGGTGGGGTAAGATTATACATTGTGCAGTTTTACCAAACCTCCGACGCAAAAACTTGCGTGGTACGAGGAGACTGCAGCTATCGTTTGCACGTGCAAACGCTTTATAGGAATGTCGATGTGTTAATACACCGCAAGACACAATACATCACAGTACACAGCGGAATTAATTCAACATTCGTAGGCGAATTATTACCTGACCTATAGTTTATTTCTCAGCATAAGATCTTGTATGAAAATAACGTGGATCAGTTCTCATCGCATTGCAGAGCCGTTAACACCAGGACGAGAACGAAACTACTGCAACAAAGGGTCAGGCACGGGGACTACTTCCTGCCCTGCGTAGTAGCCAACCGCTGTGTCACTAAGACATTGCAAGTTTTATCCGACACGGACACTTACTCCACTCTATGCTACTCTATTTCAAATGACTTCTTTCAGTGCAAAATGAATTGTGAAAAAGAATTACATGCCAGCCATCAAGACTCAACGGAAAATTTACCATGTAATACGAAGTTTACTAATGAAGCACAGTTTGAGTCTTAAAGCCGTCGTTCCTGTGATACCACCAAGCATTCTCAGTCTCCCGAAACTTTTTAATTGTACCCATTTGCAGATTAAAATTATTGGAAATAATGTCATTGAAGGCACTATCCTCCAAGATCATGCAGCTACAGTGTTGCCCTTTCACAAACTGGTAGTTCAGAAATTCCATACCTTCAAATTGGCGAAACCGCAACAAGATGCTGAAATTTGGGGCTGACACAGTCCCCATGGGTAATCCAGAGTATGACGCATATCTAAATCCTAAACATTGTGAAGCATTACCCGCTTCGCTCGTAATCAGTAAGATGAGATGGAAGGACGCTCCGCTAGAAATAAGTAAGATTAGTAGATGAGATGGAAGGAAGAAAACAGAAATAGAAGGGATGAGGAAAACAAAGATAGTTTACACTGTGAAACACATGCTGGAGACCTACAGTGGTCTTGACAAATGTTGCAGTATCTCCAAGTGTATGAAAGAAATTCCGACAACGCTTAGTATGTTCGTAGGACGGCACTTCGCCTGTTGAAAATAAAGGCAAAATGGTGATTTTACAATACGATACCAAAGTCCGGAGATAAGCAGCAATATAGTTAATTGGGATGAAAAACATAGTCCGAAGAATCGTTGATTGTACTCTAAATTCGAATCCCCACAGAGACCATATTATACATTTCTGGACAGGTGATTTCCCCTTGGTGAACAACCAGTTCGGTGTACCGTACAACACCCAAAGCGTTGGTGTGCTTATCGTGCACCCTGTATAAATCTCTGCTAATGCAATCCTGCATTGGCAAAATGATGACAGTAACAGTGTATTACTGAGCCACCCGTACATCGTGCTTCCATCCAACATCTCAAATTTATTACGTCGTTAAATCTTCGTAATCAACTATGTCTGCTTCAGAAGTGCGATGTGAAAACCGATCGAAACTAAGGATGCAGTTAGCAGCAAACATTTTGCCCTAGGGAGGAGATCCAGGATGTTTCCTGGCTGAGATTCAGACGAACCGTAAGCCATGTGCCATACGAAGGGGTTGGCAAAAATCGAGAAATACCAAGGCACAACGCATAATTATATCTGATACGATACAGGAAAATCGTTGGCATGTAAAATAGGTTCCCGTACTTTAGGAATGGATAAATACAGGTTCTGTATTTTTTTTTCAAGAGTATCTTATGCTATTTTTCCTGTAAAACAGTGGCAAGTTCATGTAATGGTGATGGTGGTGGATCACCCAACTTTCTCTCCAGGGTGGTACACAAGGATCAGTAACATCGAGATCTGGTGACTGGTGGCCAGGGGAGGCGACACGGTTCAATTTCGTTCTCACAAAATCAGTCCTGGACGGAGCGAGCTGATTGAACCGGGGCCCCGTTGTCTTGGAACACAGCGATGGACCTGTTCAGCGAAATGGTGACATAATCCTTGGCAGTAATGCGATATTGCAGAGTTTGTTGTTGTTGTGGTCTTCAGTCCTGAGACTGGTTTGATGCAGCTCTCCATGCTACTCTATCCTGCGCAAGCTTCTTCATCTCCCAGTACCTACTGCAACCTACATCCTTCTGAATCTGCTTAGTGTATTCATCTCTTGGTCTCCCTTTACGATTTTTACCCTCCACGCTGCCCTCCAATACTAAATTGATGATCCCTTGATGCCTCAGAACATGTCCTACCAGCCGATCCCTTCTTCTGGTCAAGTTGTGCCACAAACTTCTCTTCTCCCCAGTCCTATTCAATACTTCCTCATTAGTTATGTGCTCTACCCATCTAATCTTCAGCATTCTTCTGTAGCACCACATTTCGAAAGCTTCTATTCTATTCTTGTCCAAACTATTTGTCCTCCATGTTTCACTTCCATACATGGCTACACTCCATACAAATACTTTCAGAAAAGAGTTCCTGACACTTAAATCTATACTCGATGTTAACAAATTTCTCCTCTTCAGAAACGCTTTCCTTGCCATTGCCAGTCTACATTTTATATCCTCTCTACTTCGACCATCATCAGTTATTTTGCTCCCTAAATAGCAAAACTCCTTTACTACTTTAAGTGTCTCATTTCCTAATCTAATTCCCTCAGCATCACCCGACTTAATTCGACTACATTCCATTATCCTCGTTTTGCTTTACTTGATGTTCATCTTATATACTCCTCTCAAGACACTGTCCATTCCATTCAACTGCTCTTCCAAGTCCTTTGCTGTATCTGACAGAATTACAATGTCATCGGCGAACCTCAAAGTTTTTATTTCTTCTCCATGGATTTTAATACCTACTCCGAATTTGTCCTTTGTTTCCTTTACTGCTTGCTCAATATACAGATAGAATAACATCGGGGAGAGGCTACAACTCTGTCTTACTCCCTTCCCAACCACTGCTTCCCTTCCATGCCCCTCGACTCTTATGACTGCCATCTGGTTTCTGTACAAATTGTAAATAGCCTTTCGCTCCCTGTATTTTACCCCTGCCGCCTTTAGAATTTGAAAGAGAGTATTCCAGCCAACGTTGTCAAAAGCTTTCTCTAAGTCTACAAATGCTAGAAACGTAGGTTTGCCTTTCCTTAATCTTTCTTCTAAGATAAGTCGTAAGGTCAGTATTGCCTCACGTGTTCCAGTATTTCTACGGAATCCAGACTGATCTTCCCCGAGGTCGGCTTCTACTAGTTTTTCCATTCGTCTGTAAAGAATTCGTGTTAGTATTTTGCAGCTGTGGCTTATTAAACTGATTGTTCGGTAATTTTCACATCTGTCAACACCTGCTTTCTTTGGGATTGGAATTATTATATTCTTCTTGAAGTCTGAGGGTATTTCGCCTGTTTCAGACATCTTGCTCATCAGATGGTAGAGTTTTGTCAGGACTGGCTCTCCCAAGGCCGTCAGTAGTTCCAATGGAATGTTGTCTACTCCGGGGGCCTTGTTTCGACTCAGGTCTTTCAGTGCTCTGTCAAACTCTTCACGCAGTATCGTATCTCCCATTTCATCTTCATCTACATCCTCTTCCATTTCCATAATATTGTCCTCAAGTACATCGCCCTTGTATAGACCCTCTATATACTCCTTCACCTTTCTGCAGAGTAACGACGATGTAATTTGTTTCGCAAATCACGACCGAGCTGCGGTGAGGTTTCGCTTTTGGAACATAACCTCGGTCAGAAGTTGGAACCAGTCTGTAACATGACTCATCCGACCGAATGACATTCTTCCATTGCTTCGTAGACCAGATTTTACTGTTATCGCGCCACGTGTTTCTGTTGCGAGCATTTGCAGCAATAATGTCTGATTTTGGAATTCCAGCTCGCTCTCCAATACCCTAGTTATGAAGCTCCCTTCCTGTTGTTTTGGTATTCGTGAGCGTGACATGCAATTCTGCAACGACTTGGGCAGCTATCGTCCTCTTGGTTTTCGTCAGAATCCTCCATCATGACCGTCAATCAAGATCACTCGACACACACTTCCGTTCACGTTGTGACTTAGTGGATGGCGTTTCTCAGATTTCCCTGGATGTAGCGTGAATTTACGATACGGAGCCTTTTGAAACACCAAACACTGCGACCACCTCGGTGACGGAAGTACCGTCCATACCATCACAGACAATTAGCCGACGTTTAAATCCCCTGAGCCCCAATGCAATGTACTCAGAAGTACACAGAACACTCTGTTCTGACCGCGACCGACATTTGTAACGTATTGAGGACATCGCTCATAGGCCGTTCGTAGTATGGCACAACAGTGAAACGTGCTGGGTTAGTTAGAATCCACGTCTATGTTCAAGCATGCATTTCTCGCGGCGCTGCCGTATTTCTTTCTAGCTTCTGTGGATTGTTCAGATCGTCCTTATCCGGTAGATTGGTTACATGCAAGAATATGCTTGATGGTTAGAGCCCATATATACAAAGCTAATACGGAAGCTTAGAGAGCAGCCTAGTAGATACAAACGAAGCAGATTTTTAATAATCAGAAGCTGAGTGAAGTCAAAACGACTTTGGAAGAGGAATGCTAGAAGAATTCAAAGAATTCAAAAAATTCAAATATTTCAAAGAAGCTTGATACTACCTGCTGAGTTACCAAAAAGTTCTTAGAAGTTTCTGTCTTGCGTTAAATGAGATCTAGGAATAGCATTTTTGATGGGCTGTCACGTCTTCAGTCCCAGTTTCGAACTCCAATCACTGGTTAAATTTTGAATAAATCATTATCTAATGCAACCGGACTCTTCCGGTCACCCTCAGTCTGCCATCGGCCCTGTCAAAGAGGGCGGAAGACCGGAGAAAGGTTAAGAACACTCACTTGCCCTTGGGGCGGGAAACTGCACCTAAAAGGCGGAGGATCAGCAATGATCAACGGCATGAGGATGAGGAAGCCAATAGAAACCATTGCATTAAAGAAACATAACGTTTGTCCGCAGGTCATGTTGCCTGTAATTGAAAAAGTGACGTGATGATCTCCCCATGGGCAAAAGATTCCGCACTAGTCCCCAATTCGTATTCCCGGGAGAGGACTGTCAAATGGGAGGTGGCCGTGAGAAAAAGATTGAATAACCAAGTTGGAGCATGGAATGTCAGAAGTTCGGATGGGGAAGAGAAGACAGAAAGTCTGACAATGGAAATGCTAAGGCCCAATCAAGATATATTGAGTGTCGGAGAAGTTGAACGGTAAGAAGACAAGGCTTTCTTGTCATATGACTCTAGCATTATATCAAAAGCAGCAGAAAACGGTGTGACTGGATTATGATTCGTTATGAATAGTTCAGACTGAGTTACTGTGATCATTTCAGGGATAGGGTTGTTCCCGTGAGAATCGACAGAAAAGTAACGCCGATAACAACACTTCTGGTATACATGCTGACGTCCACACCCACGAGATGAAGAGTAAGAGAAAGTACATGAGGATAAGCAACGGGTAAGTTAGTTCATAAAGGGAAATGGAAATCTGATCGTCATGGGGGATTGGAAAGTGGTTGTGGGGGAAAGAGTAGAAGTAACATTTATGGCAGGATTGTGGGCTTGGTAGTATGAACAGAGAAGTGAAAGACTAACTGAGTTTGCAATATATTTCAAATGGTAACAGCGAGTACTGTGTCCATGAATAACAACAGGAAGAGATATGCTTGGAGATACAGGAAGATATCATTTAGGTTACATCATTGCCACGCATAAATTCCGAAACCGTATAAGGGATTGTAAGACGTAACAAGGAGGAAACATAGACTCACACCATAATTTCGTAATGATGAAAAGCAGGCTGAAATTTAAGAGACGGATCAGGAAGAGTCAATGCGCAAAGAAGTGGGATACGGAATTAGAAAGGAATGAACAGATACTCTTGAAGTTCTCTGAAGCTACAAATGCTGTGGTGATGAATAGCTCAGTAACCACTTCATGTGAAGAGGAGTGGACATCTCTAAAAAGTGCAATCACACAAGTTGGAGAGAAAAACGTAGGTACGAGTCTGGTACCACGCGCTGCGGAATTTGAATCCCCGCCAGACGTCATGGACGTCGAAGACCCCTAGAGGCCTATGCATCATCGCGCCGTACGCTGTAGTGGCGCGCGCGTACTCGCCCGCATGTAGTATGAGGGGGGCCACAGTGGAAAACGTGGTTCCAGCAGCCAATAGTGGCGCCCCCGATAGAGTATTTAAGAGCCAGTCTCTCGCTCTGCCAATTTTTTAATTGTCCCCCTATGAACGTCTCCATGTTAGTGTATTTTTACCTCTATTTTCTCCCCTTACTCTGTTTATTCTTCCCCTTTTTTATCGCCTTATATATGTAACATTGTCTTCTTGTTTTAGTTGTCATGTCACTCGGCTGAAGAGCGGCGGATTGTGCCGCTGACAGCCCTCCCCTCCCCATATGGGGCAGGGGAATGAAATCACAATAAAGGAAAAAAAAAAGCTCTGCCAGAGAGTCTAATTGTTGGGTGAGTCTCGACACATCGCCTCGACAAGACAGCGTGTTTATCGTACATTGATCTGGTTAATCGTGGACGTCTTGGATTTGTTTGGTTGTCTCTGTCACTCTGTTGCGTCTTCCGTGTTGTTGTCGTAAGGTCTTTCTCCATCGTGCGTCGTTGTTCCGTGTCCATCCTTTCCGTTCGTTTGTTTATGCACAGGCCGCTCTCCGTTTGGTCCCGCTGCGCTTTCTCGGCCACCCCACGACCGTTCCGGTCGCGGTCACAACAGGTTACAACAATGAGGATGGTAACTGCAAAGAAACCATGGGTAACAGAAGAAATACCCCAGCTGGTCGGCGAAAGAAGGAAGAATAAAAATGTTCAGGGAAATTCAGGGATATAGAAATACAATGAAATAGACAGAAAGCGCAGGGATGAAATTAAAAGCAAGGGTGGAAACATTGAAAGAACAAGCGGAATTGCGCTGTTAAGTGCACAGTGGAGGGCGGATGGGTTGAAAGAGTACATTCAGGGCCTTTATGAGGGGTGGGGGGTTTATCTGATGGCGTGATAGAAGAGGAAACAGGAGACGATTGGTAACAGATAGGGTATCCAGTATTAGAATCAGAACTTAGAAGTCCTGTGGAAGACTCAAAAGTAAATAACGCAGAGGGGACAGATAACATTTCATCGGAATTTCTAAAATAACTGGGGAAACTAGTAACAAAGCTAATCACTTTGATGTGTAGGATGTATGAGACCGGCGATATATGCCGTCAGACCACACAATTCTGAAGATAGTAAAATTCGACATGTGCGAGAATTATCGCACAATCATCTTACCAGCTCTTGCATCCGAATAACTGACAGAAACAATATACAGAAGCATGGAAAAGAAAACTGAGGATCTGTTACATGACAATTACACTCGCTTTTTCCAAATGCTGACGAATCACTAACTGCGTCATCAACTCAATGCTCCATTGTTGTTCTTGGAATTGTAGGGTTGATTTTGTCTACAAAACTCAGTAGTTAAGACTGGAGGGGCTAGTTCCATGAATTGAGCACCCATTTTCTCCGCCTCAACGCCAACTGATGACTTTGTTGTCATTCCAGCAAGGGGCCATCACAGGGATCTGCCAGCTGTACCATGATTTTTAATGACGGTGTTACTTCTCCGTCTCCTTTATCATCACTTGGTTGTTGAGGCCCCACGTTTGGCATGGGTAAAGCGGCGATGGTACATACAGCGTGTTTGGTGGTGATAATACCTTCACATATGCGATCCCCTCCACTATCAACTCCTCAGAAGTATTTATCAGTAAACTCTTCCGGGCTAAGTTGCCGTGGTCGATCTGTAGAACTTCTTCTCCCTGACGTTTCGTTCTCAACTACGGAGAACATCTTCCGAGGTGAGTCGACTCACCTCGGAAGATGTTCTCCGTAGTTGAGAACGAAACGTCAGGGAGAAGAAGTTCTACAGATCGACCACGGCAACTTAGCCCGGAAGAGTTTACTGATAAAGACGCCGGCCGTGAAAGCCTACATGGAATGATTCCTCAGAAGTATGTTAGCTTTTTCACGTATGATATTAATGGCATATTTTCAAGATGGATGTGGACAAATTGTAAAGATTTCTTTTAAATGTCTTAATGAATGTCTGTTGTTACAACCAAACATGACTTTTAAACACTCCCTACTCAATATAAACGGGATAAACGAAAAATAGCGCTGACACTAATCTGATGATCTTTTATTTTCCATATGACAAGAGCCACACTTACCGAATTTCATTTTCGATAACAAATTAATAGAGAATATAATTCTTCAGGCGACATGTGCTGTATGAGTTCAAGATGGAGCAACTCAGATTCTTTCTAGTACAAGTATTTTAACCGTAGCAACCTTCGTTTAATCTCTAAATTGTCATGTATGAAATACGAGATATTCTGTGCTTATGTGGAAACGTGCATTTTCATAATCGTGGTAGTTCATATTTTACAGACAGGTGATCCTTCGTGTTACTGTCGTCTTATGGGTGGGAAAGCAGAGAAGAGTACTTGCACAAGAGTGTGGTGTAAGTCACGTTACGGAGACTAAAAAAAAAATTGTGCAAAAACCTGCGAATGCTCGGTCGCAGTGTACATCTGTGTTAATAAGTAGGTCCAGCGTTCAATTATGAAGCATTTACGTATAAACAAAGCGTGGAGAGAAAACTTTGGCGAAGAGCAAACTCCTCTTTTGTAGAAATTAGCTGCTGATCAATTACCTTATCTGACTGTTTTTCTTAGTTTCACGACGTTTAATTACTGTGTAGAAGGCAAGAATGCGCTCCTATCTCCTTTGTAATAAGGCGTTAAAAGTTTTAGCAATTAATCAAGTTTCATATTTCCATCCGAGTAAGGCACCCTTTAAACCAATAACTTAAATGTGAGACCGCCTTTTCTCCGTTTCATATTAAATCGTTTGTTTTCGTTATTTACTAAGAACAGCATCATAATACGTATCAAAGGTCTCTTTGTATGCCGACGATTTGCAGTACGTTATTTCAAACAAAAATTGCAAAAATTACTAGTCAAATTACAACAAAACGTACAACTAGCACAGGGCAAAAAAATTTGTAATGTAGCTACTACCGTTGACAGAACAGCACAGTCTAAATATTTCGCTCCAGGGGGAACTGGGGCGGTTTTCTACTACGATTAAGGTACACCGAACAGTTATATGAACACGTGCAGCGTCCAGTCCATATAGCAGTAACATGCAGGTCGACTATCAAATCTGTTTGGCACATCAAATTTGATTTTCTTTCTAATATTTCCCTTACACATTGTCATCCAATGTTCAAGTATAGTTCGTTTTATCCTACGGGCTGGAAACGATAGTTACCACCCTCGAAACATGCTGCCAAACTGGGCATGATTTACACACAGATTCTTCATTACTGGGTGGGCATTCTGTTAGTAGAAGGGTGAATGGGCTTTTAGACCATGATGCACAAATTTTAAAACTAAGAGGCTTTAGTCCTCAAACAAATGTTAAAATTAATTACAAGCTATTAAGCAAAGTTAATCCGGCAGCAACAGATAGTTTGTTAAGCCTTGTCAAGGAACAGGAGTGGCAGGATGTTTACAGTGCCGACAACATAGATGATAAATAGAATGCTTTCCTTAACACATATCTCATGCTCTTTGAGAGATGCTTTCCATTAGAACGTTCTAAACATATTACTAGCAGTAAAAGGTGGCCCGGGTGGCTAACTAGCGGGATAAGGATATCTTGTAGAACAAAGTGGGAATTACATCAAAATGTTAGAAGTAGTCACAGTCAAGCTACAATAGCCCATTACAAACAGTATTGTAAGGTGTTTAAAATGTTATTAGGAAGACAAAGAGTAAGTGGTATGCAAATACACTCCTGGCAATAGAAAAAAGAACACATTGACACCGGTGTGTCAGACCCACCATACTTGCTCCGGACACTGCGAGAGGGCTGTACAAGCAATGATCACACGCAGGGCACAGCGGACACACCAGGAACCGCGGTGTTGGCCGTCGAATGGCGCTAGCTGCGCAGCATTTGTGCACCGCCGCCGTCAGTGTCAGCCAGTTTGCCGTGGCATACGGAGCTCCATCGCAGTCTTTAACACTGGTAGCATGCCGCGACAGTGTGGACGTGAACCGTATGTGCAGTTGACGGACTTTGAGCGAGGGCGTATAGTGGGCATGCGGGAGGCCGGGTGGACGTACCGCCGAATTGCTCAACACGTGGGGCGTGAGGTCTCCACAGTACATCGATGTTGTCGCCAGTGGTCGGCGGAAGGTGCACGTGCCCGTCGACCTGGGACCGGACCGCAGCGACGCACGGATGCACGTCAAGACCGTAGGATCCTACGCAGGGGACCGCACCGCCACTTCCCAGCAAATTAGGGACACTGTTGCTCCTGGGGTATCGGCGAGGACCATTCGCAACCGTCTCCATGAAGCTGGGCTACGGTCCCGCACACCGTTAGGCCGTCTTCCGCTCACGCCCCAACATCGTGCAGCCCGCCTCCAGTGGTGTCGCGACAGGCGTGAATGGAGGGACGAATGGAGACGTGTCGTCTTCAGCGATGAGAGTCGCTTCTGCCTTGGTGCCAATGATGCTCGTATGCGTGTTTGGCGCCGTGCAGGTGAGCGCCACAATCAGGACTGCATACGACCGAGGCACACAGGGCCAACACCCGACATCATGGTGTGGGGAGCAATCTCCTACACTGGCTGTACACCTCTGGTGATCGTCGAGGGGACACTGAATAGTGCACGGTACATCCAAACCGCCATCGAACCCATCGTTCTACCATTCCTAGACCGGCAAGGGAACTTGCTGTTCCAACAGGACAATGCACGTCCGCATGTATCCCGTGCCACCCAACGTGCTCTAGAAGGTGTAAGTCAGCTACCCTGGCCAGCAAGATCTCCGGATCTGTCCCCCATTGAGCATGTTTGGGACTGGATGAAGCGGCGTCTCACGCGGTCTGCACGTCCAGCACGAACGCTGGTCCAACTGAGGCGCCAGGTGGAAATGGCATGGCAAGTCGTTCCACAGGACTACATCCAGCATCTCTACGATCGTGTCCATGGGAGAATAGCAGCCTGCATTGCTGCGAAAGGTGGATATACACTGTACTAGTGCCGACATTGTGCATGCTCTGTTGCCTGTGTCTATGTGCCTGTGGTTCTGTCAGTGTGATCATGTGATGTATCTGACCCCAGGAATGTGTGAATAAAGTTTCCTCTTCCTGGGACAATGAATTCACGGTGTTGTTATTTCAATTTCCAGGAGTGTAGAAGAGGTGATTCTTTCCAAACAAACGACCCTCAACCCCAATGAGACCGCGCTATCACTCCAGGTTCAGGCAAGGCGTTTTCCGACAAAAACAAGGATCTATTCCCAGCACCGACCCTGTTTGCCGCCTTAATCGTGACGCTGTCAATCCAAAGAACTCTTCGCTGACCCGCTAGGAGGACGACGTTCACACGACAAGTTAGTTTCTGGCAAAAAGTGCGGAACCTTCCCGAAAGTTGTTCCGTAATTTCACGACTTTGTTTCCCTCTGGTGGAGTCGGTGTTGGAACATGTACCGACTCCACCAGGGAGACACAAAGTCGGGGTAATACAGAACAACTTTAAGGCAAGGTTCGGCGCTTGGCACAGTGAAAGCACATCTTAAGTTAAATGAGTGGCGAAAGCAGGTTAACGAGTCATACGCTGAATGGTTAGCTGAAATACAACGTTTGACTTGAGATTATAAGTTTGGTTACGGTCAGCTTCGCAATCTTACGCGGATTTCGTTATCCACGAGGTAATTATTTACTTGGCTCCAGATAAATCACTTCAAGGGAAGGCCGTAGAGTCGTCTGTCCATTTTTTAGGTGATGAGTTAAACTTAACGTGGTTATACGTGCTGTCTGCGGTGGCACGGAAAGATTTTTTTGATAAGTGCGACGCAGCGGGAGTGGATTGTAGTTCTTCCCGTAGTATGTCGTCAGGTGACACATTAGGGCGTCGTTCCCTGGAGACTGACGTGCCTCGACAACCGTTAGTTGTATATACAGTGTAAATGGCATATTGCTATATACAAAACTAGGTCTACTTTGGGTCTTCGGCCCGATTCCACAACGCCAGGTCTTGTAGGCGATGACGTCTATGTCGGCGAAAGATTCCAGTCCAGGAAGGGAGGCGTTTTCACAGCGGACGATGGCGAGTGTAAACCACCCACTAACATGCTGTTAGTTGTTAAGAAACGGTGAATCCCACAAATCAGTTTTCTTCGCCGTCGGACCGACTGCGCACTGATTGTCGCAGTTATTGGTCCGGTGCGGCAGACAGAAACTGCCATCTCCCTTCGTCGTTGGACGTTCTTAGATTGTAGGGCTTTAGGGCTTGTCTTGGTTGCCACACGCAGAATAAGTGGCAATATTAATTTTTTCGTAGATTTGCTCCTGGCCACCTTTGAACTTTTTGGACTTGATAGGCCCTTTAAAGAAAAGTGTATCATAGATGTGGAAGAGTGACTGTGAGGATGAATCCTGTGTATCAAGAAGCCCCAACAAATTTCGGTATTCTGCGTCACCCTGACATGGAACAGATTTCTGTCTAGTTACTGATGCATCATTTTCTGTGTAAGGAGCTTGCCAATTTCAGATTCCTAAAGAAGAAGGAACACAGGAATATGAGTCATAAGTTTTGCTAGCTGCACGTTATTGGAACGCAATCACTTGTACTCCGTTATGGAGACAGAAACTTTAGCAATGATTTCGAGAATTAGAAAATTCAACTGCCTTATGAAGACTACCATAAGGTATGTCAGAATATACCGACCTAGCTGAACAAACAACTGATTATCGAGTACTGCTAATACAAGATAAATAATATCGTGCCGTCATTATTACTTAGACATGTCCATGAGCATTACTGCGTTACAAAATGTTGACAATCGTTAAGAAAAGATAAAAAACATTAATTTCACAGGTCCCAATACACAGATTGAACAAGTACTGCATGATACACAATGATGTGCTCATCTAAAGACGAAATTCTAATTCCAGCACTTGTTGTGTCTGCATTCCTAGCTTTTATGAAGATACATTAATCCTATATATTCTTAATTCTGGAGTCATTATAGAGCATTTAAGTATATACAGAAAATTAACCTATATTCTTACTTTCCAAACATGAGAAGGCAAACATAGCAATTACTGTCTTGTTTATCGAAAATCCAAACCCACTAACAATACACGTCACACAGACCTAAATTCGATTATACAATCGGAACCACTTCAAACATTCTGCATGGACATTGCCGATCCTATTCCCACTGTGAGGGGTGAAGTTGACTATGATGGTGTCATATATGATACTTTACACACCACAAAGTCAAATGCAGCGACTCATATCGCCAAGAAAATTGTAATGCACTACATGCCTACTGTTGACAAACCTGCTGAGGTCTTATCCCACAGTAAATAACTTCACTTGTCACGACTGGAAAACTCGTCAATAAAAACGTGCCATTAGAAAGTCATTAATCCCACTCTTCCATCCAGAAAGAAACTTGTGTGAACATGTCTTTAAAAACTTCGGTAGATTCATTGGGACATAAGTACAGAATTAGAAAACAAAATGGGTCGAATACTTGCGACTTTTTGAATAGGTAGTAACCAGTATTTTTTTGAATGATATGCAGTTTTCTCCAGCTGATTTAATAAATGAAATCAGCGGTAATAATGCACTGATACATCCACTGCCCGCAGTTTGCTCAGAAGAATGTTCCAAGGAGGTAAAACTATGGAAACTATTAATTACATTACGTTTGTATATAAGTAAGTAAGTAGTAGAAACAAGAAAAGTAACTTGTAGGATGACTACCGTAAACTCAAGACAAAGTGGAGTGTGTTCTGACCGCAGTAATCAGTATACGTGCAATTATTATTATAAATACTCATATAAAAGCTATGTAAAAGGATAAGACATTAAGCAAGCTATGAAGAAGTTCTGCATCCTTGCGGCGGCGCGGTTCTTTCCGTCCCTTTACGACTAACCTTCACCTACCTGTGAATATTGCCTCAGCATATCATCAGTAGGGAAGCCGAGCGTAGCCTACTGTACTTCGACGTGGACCAGGCTGGAATTAAAGTCACTAATCTACGTTTCGGGAGAAAGTTTTCCCACGAAATGAAAGGTTGGAAATTTTGTCCTCAATTCATATATTCTGAAACTTAGGTGAACAAGTATCACTGCCAAGCGCAAGCTAGTCTTAACGCAGACACTCACAACCCATTTCACTCACGTTAGCAAGTTTGTGGTGTTGCAGTTATCGAAAATGTAATAGCTACAAAAATACTGATTGCTTTTGATTGAGAATGCTCGCCAAATATTAAGTCTATCTGCACGTAATGCACTCACAGTTTTTAGCCACCGACCTGCTCAATATGCCATGCGGAATATATTTTTCTCGTCACAGAACTCACTCAAAAATTCCGAAATTTCTACACGCCCATCGGAATAATTATGCTGTCACTTTACCACACTTTTGATATCTGAAACACTGTTAGATCCGGCAACTTATCGTTTCCATCGGAACTACTACTACTACACACATCCGATCTGTTTCTTCTCTAGAATACTCTAAATCTTCTCTATCTGCAGAGAAAGGCGCGCGAAGAATATTGCTTTACCACTGGTCAGTTTACTCAACAGCCAATAGCAAAACCAAATTCTCCCGCGTCAATCCGCGCTTTTCATCAATAACCAATCGCAAAATAGTAAACCTAACGACTGCACTTTTTACCGAGGTAATTATCTAATATGCTGAAATTTTGCTTATGCATAAAGTTATTTACTTTTGTTATGTATACCTGAATTAACTTTGCCTTTACCATAAACTTACTTTACAAATCTATTCTACAAAAATACCCTTTGTCCATATCCATACTTCTTCGAAATGTTCCCACACTAAATCCTACTACGTAACTCTTTAAACAATTATCTTCATATTAACCTTTAACCACACTCACGCATCACTCATACCGCTAAAACACATTTATAACGTTTTACATACACAAAAAGACATTGTAAGTAGGCTGTTTATGTTTTCTCTATTTAAGTAGGCTGTTTATGTTTTCTTATTGGCAACGTTACGTAGCGCTCAATATGAAAATCACTGGCTGTGCTGTGTGCAGTCTGTGGCTAGTTTACATTGTTGTCTGCCATTGTAGTGTTGGGCAGCGGCAGCTGGATGTGAACAGCGCGTAGCGTTGCGCAGTTGGAGGTGAGCCGCCAGCAGTGGTGGATGTGGGGAGAGAGATGGCGGAGTTTTGAAATTTGTCATGAACTGCTATATTTATATATGATGATATCAAGGTAAATACATTGTTTGTTCTCTATTAATATCTTTCATTTGCTAACTATCCCTATCAGTAGTTAGTGCCTTCCATAGTTTGAATCTTTTATTTAGCTGGCAGTAGTGGCGGTTGCTGTATTGCAGTAGCTTGAGCAGCGAAGATTTTTGTGAGGTAAGTGATTTGTGAAAGGTATAGTTTAATGTTAGTCAGGGCCATTCTTTTGCAGGGAATTTTGAAAGTCAGATTGCGTTGCGCTAACAAAATATTGTGTGTCAGTTTAAGGACAGTCGTGTAAGAATTGTTCAAAGGGGACGTTTCATATGTCGACCCTTAGCCGAGGATACCTCACTGGAATCTTCGGATTTTTTTCTTGTAGTTTGTGTAATTAGTGTAGATTCTGTTCATTGCTAGCGCGTAATTATAGAGAGAATTTCCTTTGTAGTTGCAGTCTTTCATTGTTGTACAGTAAAACAGTTGTGGCATGCATGTAGATTTGCACCAAGTATTTCGCAGCTGCGCTTGTAATTAACTAGATATTATTTTCAGTGCTATGTTAATGTGTTCTCTTATTTTTGATCTTCAAATTGTGTCTTTGTGTGTTGTCGTGTGAAATATTGTGACAATTATGGCGTGTGAAAAACGTAATACTAGGCTCCAAAGTAAACTGAGAAATGACAGTGAAGACGAAGGCAGTGTGTTAGCGCCGCAGAGTAATGAATTAACTAATGTTCAAAGTAGTAATTTGGTAATTGCGCATAGGGAAATGGAGCGGGCGGCAAACAATGGTGTAGACAGTGAAACAGGCAGTGAACAGGGAAGCGTTATCGATTGATTGGTTGGCAACAGCTCGCCTCAGGAATCGGGAATGACAGAACACAATATTGCAAATACTGCAGACTCAGGTTTTGGGTTCTCACCGTTTTCTCAAATGAGTCAAGACACATTATCCGCTTTTCAAAATGTGAATGTTGCCGGTGCAACTTCACTGCCGAAAAGCACTGAGGAACATGTTTCAGACACCAGTGCATTGTTATTACAATTAATGCAACAAATGGGACAAAAGCTTGAAAAGTTAGACACAATGGAACAACACCAGAGACAAACACAGCAACAGTTAGACACAGTGGAACAAAATCTCAAAAAGTTAGACACAATGGAACAAAATCAGAGACAAACACAGCAAAAGTTAGACACAGTGGAACAAAATCGTAAAAAGTTAGACTCATTGGAACAAACTCTTGAACAAACATGTGAAGATTTAACTACTGAGTTACATAACATTGAATCGAAATGTCAAAAAGTCTGTAATGACGTAAAAACTCAAATTTGTGAGCATTTTCAACCTATTTTTTCGCGGCATGAAAATGCATTACAGAATCATGAAGCAGCCATAAAAGAACTGCAAACTATTGTTCATGAAAATCATGAGACCTTGCAAGCTAAATTTGACTCAGTTGCATCTACCGATTCAGTTACACAACTTGCAAAAACTCACGAAAACTTAAAGGACACAGTAGATACTCTAAAACTTGGTTCAGAAAAACACACTGAGGAAATAAGTACACTATCGGATAAAGTAGCCCAACTTTCAGATCAGTTCACTAACTTATCTACAAAGGTAGATGATGATCTGAATGACACAACACCTGTAGCCTTCACAGACACAGAAGAGTATGAACAAATTAGGAAATTCAAACAAAATCAGAATCAAATTAATACGCAACACCAAAGAGAAATCCGGGAAGTACAAGATCAGCTGACACAGGTAATACAAGAATTACGTATTTCAGAGGACACTCGCGCCCCAACACGGGAAGAGGGACTTAGAAATACGGAAAAGACGCAAAATAATAACACAGGGCATTTCGGAAGTTATGAAAGAAACTGGCAATGTGCACCGAATTTCGAGATGGAACGGCCGACACGACCTAACAATGACCGATATGCGACTCGCCGACATGATGATTTTGACTATAAGCTGTTCATTACTACACGTAAATTCAAAACATTTAAGAATTCAGGCAACGACATTCATCCACAAGCATGGCTCCATCAATTCTCTCATTGTTTTCCTCCCAACTGGTCGTTAGAACACAGATTAGAATTTATGTGTGGCTACTTAGAGAATGAACTAGCTGTAAGAATGCGATCGGTCATTCACGATTGTCGCAGTGAAGGAGAATTTTATCATGCCTTCCTCTCAGCATATTGGTCTCAAGCCACACAAGACCGAGTAAAACATAGCATCATAATGATGAAACATTTCGAACAATGTGAATTTTCCAGTCTTGTCAAATATTTTGAAGACATGTTACATAAGAATCAGTATCTTTCAAACCCATACAGCCCCTCAGAACTCATCCGCATTTGCTTAATCAAACTGCCTGAACATTTACGACATATTATTTTGGCAGGACGTTGCAAAGACGACATTGAAGCATTTCAGGGACTCTTACAAGAATTAGAAATTGACACTGACAATCGCGGAACGTGAAACCAGGAACACAACAATTACAGGTCACATCCGTCGCAAATCCGCGATGAAAGAAGTAATAACTGGACACGACAAGGCTATTCTCACAACACAAATCGTGACCAAAACAGACACCACCCGTATGACAACCGTTGGCAGAGTAGTAATAACTACAGGGAAAGATCACCTCTCCGTGGTAATGACTATCACAGAGACAATCAGAGAAACAGACAATATGGGAACCAAAATAAATATTATCAGGGAGACAGAATAACTTTAGACGCAACGGTCCAGCGCGCAGTTTAGATTCAGGGAGAAATTCTCCACCACGTGACCGACAAGAAAGAAACTATGGCATCTACCGACATGATGACAGACGATATGATCGTAACGATAGACCTGAACTGCATCAGAACTGGCGGGATTCAAACAGAGCAGGGCCCTCTCGTCACGGTGAATTTGTAGAAGTTAGGTCTCCAAATCCCAATAACGACGCGCGCCAACAAAGAGACAATAGGCAATGACTCACACCGATGGCAGCCACAAAACGTACTTATGACACTAACGACGCAGCTGCCGTAGCTAGTAATTACGTAAAAATGGAAGACATTAGGGACATCTTACTCCAAGAACACGACGTAAAACATAACAATATTGCATATCCTGTGATTCACATTACAGTAAATGACGTAAAATTTACGGCAGTACTTGACTCTGGCAGTCCCATTTCAGTAATTAGTGAAACAGCCTTTAGCAAATGTAACAAATCGAACGATTGCCCTACACTTCCGTTACGTAAGATTAAATTACAAGGTGCAATCTTTGGAAAAAGTGTAGATGTACGCCAGCAAACCAATTTGTAAAATTTTTTGTGGGGAGCATGGGGGCTATGTAAGTAGGCTGTTTATGTTTTCTCTATGTAAGTAGGCTGTTTATGTTTTCTTATTGGCAACGTTACGTAGCGCTCAATATGAAAATCACTGGCTGTGCTGTGTGCAGTCTGTGGCTAGTTTACATTGTTGTCTGCCATTGTAGTGTTGGGCAGCGGCAGCTGGATGTGAACAGCGCGTAGCGTTGCGCAGTTGGAGGTGAGCCGCCAGCAGTGGTGGATGTGGGGAGAGAGATGGCGGAGTTTTGAAATTTGTCATGAACTGCTATATTTATATATGATGATATCAAGGTAAATACATTGTTTGTTCTCTATTAATATCTTTCATTTGCTAACTATCCCTATCAGTAGTTAGTGCCTTCCATAGTTTGAATCTTTTATTTAGCTGGCAGTAGTGGCGCTCGCTGTATTGCAGTAGCTTGAGCAGCGAAGATTTTTGTGAGGTAAGTGATTTGTGAAAGGTATAGTTTAATGTTAGTCAGGGCCATTCTTTTGCAGGGAATTTTGAAAGTCAGATTGCGTTGCGCTAACAAAATATTGTGTGTCAGTTTAAGGACAGTCGTGTAAGAATTGTTCAAAGGGGACGTTTCAACATATAACACTTTATGAAAATACTAGAACAGTTTATGAAAAACATTCTATTACTTTAGTGCACTCTAGTGGGCACAATCGAAACTAAAATCAAAGTCTGCCTATCCAATATTGTCCTCTATCGGCTGATACATAAACTACGTGCGCGCCCAGTCTCGCGTCACCATCTGTCACTATCCAGCTCTGAGTCACATCTCCCACTTAACCGCCTCCAAGGCAGGATTGGTATACGGCGCTACGCCTCACCCTGATTCCTCGTCAGCAATATTTATGAGTATAGATTCCGCTCAGGTTTGAGTGTTCGTTTTGTTACGCCTTTGTACGTAATTCTTTTTCTGTTAACGTGACGCTCTATTCAGGTATTAAATTTTAACCTATTATAGACCATGTTGTCCTGTTCTGAGTAAGTATGGTACTTTCCTGAAACCGTATTAGACCAGTCAGGCCAGCTTCACTTATAAGAATCTAAGAAGTGACTGTAATTATGGATGTGTAATAACCACTAGAATGTATTTTTCTCGGAAGATATGTACATAATTAATGCGTAAATAGTTTTCCTACAATATTGCTTTAGAAGATCCTGGTACCCGTGTCGAAAAACTACGAATGCATGAATATTGAAAAGTATGGCAATAAACTGTGTCATGCTGAATTTCGATTTTAAAGAACTACTGTGTTATCGAATACAGTAGGTGATAGAACAAAGATGGGCGTGTACTACATGATCTTATGACCAACAAGCGTTATGTTGGCACATGCAGTGGGTCTGCACTAGCGCGTAACTTGTATTTAGTTAACGGCTCGTCGGTTACTTGTGGTTCAAATGCCTCTGAGCACTATGGGACTTAACATCTGAGGTCATCAGTCCCCTAGAACTTGGAACTAATTAAACCTAACTATCCTAAGAACATCACACACATCCATGCCCGACGCAGGACTCGAACCTGCGACCGTAGTGGTCGCCCCGTTCCAGACTGAAGCGCCTAGAACCGCAAGGCCACACCGGCCGGCCGTTGGTTACTTGTGGTGTCGTGTAGAAGTGGCGGAAGCTGGACTCTGTATGAGCTGTGGCAGCCTTTCAAGTCAGTCACGGGCACTCACAAGAGAATTCTGCACAGCTGTCGACCAACAGTCAGCTGTGTGCTGAACTTGTGCTAACAGCTCTGCGTAGTGAGACGTCAATTTTGATTGTTGGTGGCTGTATTGGTGTAACGCTATTACTGACTTAAACTCTGAATCATATCTTATAAGGAAACATAGCAAGGACGCTCACGTTGCACATAACAAACCATTAATAAAATTCTCATCTACAGTGAATGAGATCATTCGTGAACGGTGCGACAAAGCCAGACAGCGAAGTCATGCTCTACCCGTAATAAGCTTTTACCTTTCCCACTTCCACAAATTCATCACGTACATAATAAATTGAATTTCCACATTGTGAGAAATTATAGGAAACCATCTGTTTTACTTGCTAAAATCTTTCTAAAGCCACGCTGGCATAAATATTTCTTTATTTATAAAATACAACTGTTTTCAACAGACTTTGTTGTCTTATGGTCTTCAGGTTTTCATTTTGAGCTGGACCTCACGCCAAATCCTTCACGTATATAAAATGTAGCACACGATATAAAATTTGTCGTAAATAAAACATTTGAAATCAAACTCCAAAACGTAGCATTCACAGATGATGTAACCACACAATCTTCAATTCAAAGGCCAGCTAGGAAGATGGACCTTAACACAGCCATGTGATGTCGCTTGCGCCAGTTCTTTGGTACCAACTCTCGCAGTCATCATCTCTTGCAACGTGAGTCTGATCATCCACCACATCAAATAACAGAAAATTAGTCACCGTACCATGTGATAGAATGCACTCAGTCTGTGACTAACATACCATGACCCTGACATATAAAAGACACAAACAACGCCTGCCGTTGTGGCCGAAAGGTTCTAGGCGCTTTAGTCGGAACCGCATTGCTGATACGGTCCCAGGTTCGAATCCTGCCTCGGGCATGGATGTGCGTGATATTCTTAGGTTAGTTAGGTTTAAGTAGTTCTAAGTCTAGGGGACTGATGACCTCAGAAGTTTAGTCCTATAGTGCTCAGAGCCATTTGAACACAAACAACACTAACCAAGTGTGCCCGGTGTATACAGGATGAAGAAAAATTGTGTCCCGAAATTTTAACCCCGCGTAGCTGGTGCCGGTAGGAACCAAAATTACTAATGTTGTGTAGGCCGACAACGCACAATTTTAAAACTCCGAGAACTTGGCGCCCCGCGCACCGATTGGCCGCGGGACTGACCTGTTGCCGGATGCACAGGACAGCGCATGACCGCGAAAGCTTTGCCTGCTGGAGATAGCGATGTATCCAAGGCGGCCCGCACGCTCCATGGTATCGCGCCAGCCTTCCACTGGCGGGCTGGGAGCGAATCCACCGGGGTTCCGACACATCCATTGCAGTTTCCTGATAAGACGTACCGGGAACAAACCAGTTAACAGCTGTCAGTTCGCGTACAGAAAGTCTTTTACAAATTGTGTCTGCCCAGGAAACGGCCCTTTTCGTAGCTAGGACATTGTTTACTTGAAACACGTGCTAGAACTGGCGACAGTCTGACGCAACACAGGTTTGGTAACGTCGAACGGTCTTTTGCCAAACTCCTTCAAAGATTCCTGGCATTTCCCTGATGTGATTGGCTGCATGTTGAATGCGATCCATTAATTCCTGTTCGTTACTAGGTGGTTCGCGTCCGGGTGAGTGAACTAGAACATTGAAGAATCCGCATAGGAAAAAGTCCGGTGACGTGAAGTCTGATAATCGTGGGGGCCATTTCCTACGAGCACCTCAGCCAATTACCCGGCCGTCGAAGAGTTCATTTAAATTTCCGCGCACAGCGCGACTGTTATGTGCAGGTGCCCCATCGTGCTGCAACCACATGCTTAGCCGTATGTCCAGGGGAACATCTTCCAGCAGGCCGGGTAGAGTTTCTTGCTAAAAGTGAAGGTGGTTTGTCCCGGTAAGTCGAGTAGGTAGACGGACCGGACTCACACGATCACCCACAATGCTTGCCAAATGTTGAACGAAAATCGTTTCTGGTGTCCGTGGACTTACGTGTCGTGAGGATTTCCCCTTGCCCAGAAATGAACGTTTCAAGTGTTGAAACGGCCATCCCGATGGAAGGTGCACTCATCGGGAAACAACACAATGATGGGGAAGTCGGGATCTCGCGCAACACGTCGCAGAAACAACCGGCAAAACCCTAGCCTGTATTCATTTATTTAGATCTTGGACTGGGTGGAAACTAAATGGCTGCTGGCCGTCATCTCCCGAAACATCCCAGACTAACTGATGAGTGACCCACATGTCGTGTCCAACCACTCGAGTACTTCTCGTAAGTACTTCCTCGAAGCGCTCGAAGTCTCTTCAAATGCAGCACGCCATCGTGTTAGAAGTCTTCCAGCATCACCATGAGATACCACTTACGAGCCTGTTTCGCCAAGGCGCCGGTGAATTGCTGTAAACGTTTGCAGGTGTGGGTGACGTCTTCCTGAGTACCGTTCCTCATACAACCGTCGAGCCTCATGCGCATTACCGTTAGCTAGTCCATAAACAAAAACCATACCTCGTTGTTCTTCAAACGAATACTGTACTGCCATGCTTACTCCATGACTGCCGACCGTGGTGACCGAGCGATTCTAGGCGCTACAGTCTGTAACCGAGCGACCGCTACGGTCGCAGGTTCGAACCCTGCCTCGGGCATGGGTGTGTGTGATGTCCTTAGGTTAGTTAGGTTTAAGTGGCTCTGAGTTCTTGGGACTGATGACCACAGGTGCTAAGTCCCATAGTGCTCAGAGCCATTTGAACCATTTTTGAATTCCATGACTAAATCGGAGGTGACGTGTGTGTGCTCCGAAGAGAAGCTTACGTTTCAGTGCCCCTGACGTGAGGTGGGGACAAGCAGCAAGACCTATCGGACACGTGTGCGTATCACGTTGGGGCAGTGACGGGGCGAGGGACACTTGTATGTGTGAACCGACAACGATAGCGCTGGCCGTCAACTGGCGAACGGCAACAGGGCAAACCCGCGGCCAATCGGAGCGCGTGGCGCTCCTTAGTTCAAAAATATTCCCTTGTCGACCTACACAACATTGGTAATTTGGGTTCCTACTGGCATCAGCTATCCCGGGTTAAAATTTAGTGACACAGTTTTTCTCCAGCCTGTATAATCAAAATATAAGCGAAATCTTTATTCAAAATTTGTTAAAGAGACATGAAGTGGCGTCTTTAACTAACTGGCTGAATAACAGAAACACACTGCGTTGTGCGACTAACTCTACTTATCAAATATTTGCCGAATAACGTATCTGTTATAATATGTTGTATTCGCCATAATTTAAATACTATGTGTAATTTTTTACTTCATGTGAAACAATTCACTTAATGGTTCTTTGAATGGCTACTCCAGGACATTGTAGCCTTTGTCATTGCCATCCAAGGGAGCGATATAACACATTAACTTTTATCGATGTACCTTCGCTCCATTTTCATTCGTCTTTTCCCTTGTAAGAAGAATTGAGACAGAATCGAATCTTCCACATTGTCTATATAATACTCTTAAGTCAATTGCTAATTATCACCATATTTTTATCAGATGACGAGTTTGTATTTACTACACATTCACGTCCTGTGTCCACGAATATTTCTATGATCGGATTACATGTTTCAGCCATTCATTTCTGCTGTGAAGCATAAGTTCAGTGATGTGATGACAATGCGCTATCTGCATACTATTACAAGATTAATTACTTCATTTATTTTAGAGGCTGCTGTCTGACTAGCCTTAAATTTTAAATTCGATTTTTTTTTCTGTGCACTGCGATATATTTCATCGCATTCTAATACCAGTTCACACAGTCGCGTATACCCAACGTGTTGCTATACAACAGCAAATTCTGCTCCTGCATTCATCTCAAACAACGTAAAAAGGAAGAGTAACACACGCAGAGTCAACTAAAGTGGAAGCTTTAACCCAGCACATCATATTTTCAAATTGTTTATAATCATTTCCTGTACGCTGCAGGTCGTGTAATATTGTAATATATCCCGTCAGGGAGGAAATAACACTATATATACCTTGACACCATAATTTCTCTGACATACTAGACACGTTACAGTGAAACGTTCCCGTCTCCTCTATATCTCTTTTGTTGATGTTAACCTTCCCTTTTACAGTAAACTATGAAACCTTTCCTTAGGACTTCTATCTCTTGCTTAATAATAACAAATGAAATCTTCCCTTTGAAATTTATTCTCTCTCTCTATCTTCGCATACAAATTTAATTGCTGCTTATTAAAAGTGATTTTCTGATTATTTCGACGAAACATAGAATGTGTCGTCGTCGTGGCCCTCAGTCGTTATCTGCAATAACCCAAAACTGTTCCGTACCTTTTCTCCTGTTACTGGATCGCCATCTGACTGCTACATTGAACTGTGATATGAAATACTTACTCTGTTTTACTATACTCTATTAGCTGCCGGTGGGCTTTCATAATAAGTGGCTGTATTTATTGCCAAAGCTGACGATATTCTTTAATAGCAAAGCTGACGTTATTCTTTAATTAATTTGACGGAAGTTACGTCATTTTGCAAAGTTTTACATTGATGGTTTTTAGGATGGGTTATAATTATAGATGCAATATTGCTGGCAAAAGTTAATTATATTCTGCATGAAATGATTTTACAAACGTTCAAATGGGACTTACTTTTACAATAATCTTACAACTTACAATGCGTAATCATACCTTCAGTAGTCTTGAGTTTCTCAAAAAATTCATTCAATAATATTAGTTCCTCTTATTATAATAGTTAGCTGATGTCTCTGTACATCCGTTTATGATCTCTTGTAAATCATAGCTAGTGGCTGGCAGGCACACCACTCCTCTCAACCTCTCGCTTCAGACCTGCTACCGACTCGCTTCACTTCTCGCTTACTACTGACTTTCTACGAAAGGTAAAGTGCGGTCTCTCCTGCGAACAATGCTTTCTGGTGCAGACAATCCCTGCTACCATTACAAAATGTATCAATGCGCAGTCTTTCCCGTTCTTTTCTTAAAATGTATCCATACGCGGTCTCTCCCGCCCTTTTTAAAATTATATCAGTTAGCGGTCTCTCTTGTCAACAATACTTGGTTGCAGACATTCTCTATTACCACAATTATTTCCAACATGACAAATATTAATTATTTCTACTTAATCCTATTAATAAAATATAAACATCTGTCATAAATTGTGATTTGACAATAAACAATAGAAATATACATGTCTTACATAACCCTCCACTGGGTTTCCTTAAAATTTTCCTATGTCGTTAATTCATTTGGGCTTGACATAAGGAGAAAATTTGATTATAGAGATATGTGTAGTAATAAGTAAGTTAATGATAGAATATTTCTTTCAACAAAGCACATACATATACTGTCATAAGAATTTGTTTTCCTAAGTGTAACAAAGAGAATATTCAAAAGAGTATACATCAATATATACAAGTAATATGAGTCAGTAAGTTGGAAGTGTACATCAGGTAGTAAAAGTTATTTATATTTCTATTAGTAATGGATGGCAAAAATTAGAACATAGTTTATGTTACATTATAAATTGGCATCTATTAGTACCATATTCAATAAAGGGATAAAAAGGAATTGGATAGCATGGACAAAGCACTGGCAACTGTCTGTGAATGTACTCAAAAGTCCGTTTCTTTCCCTCAGATAGCACAACACCATGATTCGGCATGTGATTCCGTCGTCTCTTTGATCCATAGTTTTAGTGTAACCTAACGCTAAGCTAACCATTCAATTGCCTGAGTTGCCGGAGCTTCATCAGGTACAATTTCTAACTACAATTGTCCATTAGTAGTAATGGTGTGCATCTTGGTATGCAAGCACCTACTGACGTACTGTAGGGAAGCAGCCTACTCACGCCGTATAAAATTCACATCAGTCTTTCCATTGTGTGCCAGCCATTCCGCTGTAACTAGCTCTGACATCATAAATGTTCCACAATACTTTAAAGATCTAGTAAGTAACCTGAAACGTTTCTAGCATGTCAGGAGTAACACTAAATCAGTATGTGTTGAATATCAGTTCAATAATTTTAACCATTTTCGAAATCTGGAAGTTTTTCTGTAAAAATCATTGGCGCAACAGAAAAGAGCTACAAACTTAAAAAATTATATTTAGATTCCTTTTTCATAATAATTTAGTAGAAACAGTATTCTGGATCTCACACATTAAAATTTTAGTTGAAATTCATGATTTTTCTGGTTTTTGTCTTAAAAATTACGGAAGCAAGATAGATTAAATAGGCGAATAAATAAAGCTAGGATGTTTAAATTCAAATAGAAGGGAGTTCCGCTATAATCATAAAGATGTGAGAAGTTTCAACTGAATAACTATAAAACTATAGCGATAGCCGCACCGCGGCTTTATATATAAGAACGCGGCGCGAGAGAAAGGCCCCAGTTCTCTCCAGACACTGATTAGCGCACCATCTGTGCCGGGAGTCGCGTCGCATCCGTATCATTGCTATAAAGAGCCTTGGATGCCGTAATAAGTTACTTGGGATACGCGTAACCATGAAATCGTTAATAGAGTGAAGTGTTAATTCTGGGATGACTTTAATGATCTATCTTCAGTTTGCGTATGTCGTATTTTCACATGCCGCAGCGGGACAGACATTCTACCATTATTTAGCGTAGCGTTTGATGAACATTATCATCAAATTATGGCGAGCATTCACTTAAACATTTAATTTGAACAGTTATAGTTGCATCAGCGCATTAGACTCTGAACTGCTCTGCTAGTTCGATTGTGTGGATTCTTTTTGGTCTGTGACTTTCAGAACATAGTGAACATTTTAGGGAGAATCGTTTTTGATTATGAATCCCAGACAATCTCCTAATTCCTCAGAGCTATAAGCTGTAGATATAAGTGTATTTCTCAGATGAAGTGGGCACTAGGAATTCTAATTACAGGCTTCACGTTTTGCTAATCACTTTCTGGTTGCCAATATTGTCATAAGAGAGCCAGTGTTGAGAATGGCAAACAACAGCATTAAATAAATAATAGGAACATTTATATATAACAATAACTCCACCCTTGCTCCACATATGCTGCTATTCAGCCGGGAAATGCATCTTTTCTACATTACATTCTACATTTTATATAAACAATTAATTACTCCACCCACCGCCCCACATATGGTGCATCGGCCGGGAAATACAAAACATAAATAACAATTACTCCACCCACCGCCCCACATATAGTCCATCGGCCGGGAAGGAAACTGAGTGAAGTGAAAGTGATTTTTAAATATTCGGATTCACGAGTGAAATGCGACACGCAATTGAGTAATAGAACAGTGATAGTGTTACATGTGCATGTGAACGACGCAATTGGATTAACAACGCATCTGGATTGATGAAGCTGGCATGTAGTCTAGCGGCGCTGCCAGCATCGTGAGAAGCCAGTTTCGCCGCACCACAGTCGTCCGCCGGAGCAACCAGAGTCGCGCCTGCAGTTGCGGGCCACACACCAGCCGTCGAAGTGCTGTCTGCAGTTCAACATACTGCGTCGCATCAGTAATCCTGGTACGCCGCGCCGGCAGCGCCATACTTCGTGCAGAAGGAACTAGGTTAAGTGAAAAGCTGTTAAAAATTTTACTAACCTGCACTAAAAGACTGTCGGCGATGGAACTGCCAGAAGAAACTGAGGTTAAACTTAAATCAGAACCTATGTCTGTTGAGGGAACTGGAAATCCAGACAACGGTTCAAGTGTAAATATGCATATAAATAGTAATGTTAAAGTGAAATATGAAGTATTGTCTCTTGACAGTAGTGTGAAAAGGGCAGTTATTCAATAATAGAGACCCCCGTAGTAAAGCAGAAATCAGAAATTGTTAATTTATTGGATGATAGTTTGTCTGATAGTTAAAAACTAAACGGTCATCAGAGGTGGTAGAGTTTAAACAGGAGAAGTTAGATATGACTGATCAATCAGAAGTTTCATTTAGTTTTGATGATTCTGGTGTTGGAGCTAGTTTTTCGTCACCTGAGTGTGATAAAAAACCAGCTAGTGAGCAACCCAAAGATACTGGGGCTATTGATTTAAATGTTATATTACAAGTAATAGCTGCCAGTAATGCAAAATTGTCAGCCAGTAATGCTAGAATGACAGCTGAATTAAAGTCTGAAATAAATGAGGTCAAAAGCAGTAATGCTGAATTAAAGTATGAGATTGTGGCCAGCCAAACTAATTTCAATAAACGATTGGAGGTAATGGGAAACACCTTCAAGGCTGGTTGCAATAAGTTGAAAGAAGATCTGGATAGTTTGGATTATAAAATTGATTACACTCATGAGGATATTAAGAAAAAGGTTGCTCAACAATTTTCTGAAATGTATAAAACAGTAAACTCCGAAGTTGCTGAGGTTCGCAGACTTCCAAATGGAAGATGCGAAGCTGGAGCACAAGTTAACAGAAAAGATCGAGGCGGAATCTGAACTGTGCTCAGATAGTTTTAAAGATGTTAATATAAAAGCAAACATATGTCAAGCAGAAGTAGATGCAATCAAAACTGATACTACTCACATTGTGCATAGAGTAGACAATGTTGAAATGAGAGTAGAAAATATTAGTACTAACATTGCTAACATTGAGAGTAAAGTAGCTTCAGTAACTTCTGGTAATGGTAGTATGCAACAAATTGTAGCTGCAAACGCCGCTTTTATCGGGTGTCAACAGTTCTTGCGGTTCAATCCAGATAAAAATATCCACCCGCTAGATTTCTGGAACGATTTTGAAGATGTGATTCCACCAACTTGGTCTGAAAGAGAGAAAATCTCATTTATTAGAAGCCATTTAGCAGGTGACGCCATGCGTTGGTCAGCTGATGTTATGTTGAAGTGTAAAACATTAGCGGAATTTAAAACAGCTTTCATTAATGAGTATTGGTCTAGCAATAAGCAAAATGAAGTGCTGAGAGAATTTTGGAGTGGAAAACGCTTCAATGCAGGCAAGGAATCTATTAAAGAGTTTGCTAGGTCATGGATATCACGTTTGTCGCATTTGGCGGAAAAGCTGAGACCTGAAATGATAATACTAGGTCTTGAAACCAAACTGCCATGGTATTGGCAAACTAGAATTATATCTGCCCCTAGAGACAATCTTGATCGTTTCATTGAATATTTGGAACGTGTAGAGCGTGTGGCTTCCAATGAGGAGCAAGCACGTAATAGCAGAAATGCTAATAACACTAGAAGTAATTTTAAGAATGAGCAGAATGGCAATGCAAACATCAAAACAGTAGGTGTTCGTCATCCTAAGAGAGGTAGGAATTGGAGAAATAATTATCAGAACCAACAATGGCATCCAAATGATAGTAATTTTGTTCCGAGCAAAATTATACGGGTAAACAACAGTGTGGAAAGCAATGCTGTGCCAGTTAACTATAATGGAAATAAAGGAAGCAGTAGTAGGCCGAGGCAGGAAAACTAGTTACCGTCAATGAGGACACTGGCACTCACCAGGCGGTTAGTTTTCCTAAGCCAGTAGTTACAGTAATAGGTAAGACAGATCAGAATACTCAGACTGAACATGTGGATGAGGGGTCGGTAGCATCTAAGGATACAGCAGAAATATTAGATCACTCACAGTATTTGATAGGTACCGTGTTAGAAACGCTTTCTAAGTGGGAAGAGAAAGAGAAGGCGCAGCAGTGTAGGGAGGAGCTACAAAATACTGAATTGTCAGGTGAAGAAGCAGAAGAAATTCATGCTTATATTTACGATGAGGATGATGCGCTCTTATCTAAAGTACCTGTGCAGGATGTTGATACTGTACTAATAGATTTAGGACAGGAGGTAAGTGAGAATGTAGAGGATAGCCTGTTGGGGGTCGATGAACCCAGTAGCTGTGACCGGTTGTCACTTGAGAAGGAACCCGACGATAATAGTGAAAGTGGTTTAGCTGTAACTAGTGTTATGCCCGGTCTGGAGGCGCAGAGCCGCTCAGACTACAGTAATTTGGGTCATGTTCAGCAAACTAAATGTAATGAAGTCGTGCGGTGTTTCGATTTGAAATTAATAGACCTACTGGAAAAGGCAGCTGAAAATATAATTCAGGAAACCCCTACACACTTTGACCCAAATGTAATGAAGACAGATGTCGATCACTTTAGTTGGAGACAAATCCAAAAGGAACTATTGGATGAGTTTGAGGAACCACCTGTACAAACCAGAATAAGCCACCCTACAATAATAGTGAATATGTTGGGTATCAATGTACGTTGTCTCTTAGACAGTGGAAGTGAGGTGAGTGCGATATCTCAGTCCTTCTTTGATGCATTACCTGGTAAAGACAAGCTTATACTAATGAGGGTATCAGGACTAAGAATAATTGGTGCTACTGGCAAGGTGTCAAGAACTGTAAAACAAGAAGCTTTGCTGCCCTTTAACATTAATGGTAATTTAATTGATCATCCATGCTCAATTGTAAATAATCTCAGTATTGAGGTTTTAATTGGCATATATTTCTTTTCGAAATATCAGAGTGTTGTTGACTTTGAATGAAGCCAGTTTAAATTGGTCTTGCCAATAACCGGAGTGATTACGGTACCTTTTAGTGATAAACATGTAGTAACTAATGATGAAACTTGGGAGCTGCCTATACGAGTTCTGAAAAATAGGAGATATTGGGACGAAGGTGTTAATCTTAGTAAAAGAAGAAGAAGCAATTATTTTGGACAAAATAGAAGCTAAATTGCTGGAAATCGATAAAATTTCAGCTAATCAGAAGGAAGAACTGAGACAGGTTTTAAAAAGGCATAATAAGGTATTTTCAAATCGACCTGGCGTGGTCAAAGGTTCTGAATGTCATTTAAAGGTGAAACCTGGCCAAGTGTTTTCCAGGAAGCCATACCCAATTCATGTAGCTAGGAAGAAGGCAGTTCGAAAGGAGATGCAGAGAATGCCAGAGTACCCTAAGAGTAGAAAGCTATTAGGTCTCAGGAACGTGATCGACCTAAAGAAGTTCATAGGTAGTGAATGAAATCTGTAGGGAGGAGGTTGTTTTGTAACCTCTACACAGTGTGGCAGCTGTGCAATCCCAGCTGTGTGAGATTTTATTTCCCATTTCAGATCTGTTCTGTAACCTCTACACAGTGTGGCAGCTGTGCAGTCCCAGCTGTGTGAGATCTTCTTTCCCATTTCAGATCTCACTCATTCTTCATCTTTTCTATGCACCAAAATATCGGCTCTTACTCTCAAATACTAAAATCTTCCGTTATGGTTATCAAGCCAATAATAAACTAATGAATTCTGTAGGGAGGAGGTTGTTCTGTAACCTCTACACAGTGTGGCAGCTGTGCAGTCCCAGCTGTGTGAGATCTTCTTTCCCATCTCAGATCTCACTCATTCTTCATCTTTCCTATCCACCAAAGTTTCGACTCCTTCCTTGCAATACAAAAATTTCCGTCATGGCTATCAAGCCATGAGTTCTGTAACCATTGTATCCACCGATGAGTGAAAAAAAATACCTAATGCGACAAACCTAGCAGTGACATAAACAGAGAAATATGACGTAATTAAGATACAAATGTATTTGAGTAACAATTATGTATAGAACCCTGGTAATATTGTAAGTACAAAGTGTTGTTTTATTTGAAATGGTCTACCAACAGTAATTTAAAAAGATATACAAATTCGTGTACAAGCAGGATCTGAAGTGGCAGTGAAACCTATTGTATGCTGTAGAGGTAACTAATTAATAGTAAAAGAGATTGCTTAGTGTTATGAAAAATATGCAGATAAGTCGTAATAATGAAATCACCTTGTGATGCAAGAAATGGCAGTGTAATAGAATTGAACTGTGTTTGTGGCTGAGACGTGAAGGACACGTCCTTGAAATATTTATAAGATTGGAGCTGACCGTTATTTGGTGTAGTGTGTGACAGGACACACCTACATGTATTGAGGTTATGAGTTGGAGGCGTGAATGCGAGCATAGGTACCCTTATGTTAAATGTGACAGAGCAGCTCATGGTGTCCTATAGGTTTAAGGAATTTAGCATTACGCTTGTCCATAATTACTTAATGGACTTTAGTGGTGGGACGAGAGAGACTACATATGGTTTCAGTGCCCGATCGAGTGGAAATGGATTGACACGTGAGCAAACTGATCAGCTGGAACACACTATAGATATGAAATAAATGTGCTATCCTATGCTTTAAATTTTTGTGGAGTGAGTATTACTTAAGTTCATACACTATCAAAGTAAGTAAGTACATAATTGCAGATGTGCAACTGACACAGTATCAGAGGACCAATAAGTGGATTTAGTAGCCAACTAAACGTAGTGTGTTTTGAACACTCAGAACTGTACTATTACCACAAGTTACTCACATGTACATAGAAGCTGAGAAGATAACTACTAATCAAATATACTCATACTATCTCTAAGAATAAGGTAATCGAAGATGAGTCAGCTAATAAAATACAATTGTGTCTGGAGTGTACTGAGCATTAGTTCAGTGTTCCGGCCCAGAAATAATAAACTTAAATTAAATAGGATTTATGATTGTGTGCCTTGAGCGTAAATTTTCTCTAGTACGTGACTAACGGCGTTTTGAGCCATTTGTTTACCGACTTTATGACAGTTAAGGGGAGTTGGAATGCCCTATCTCGCCAATGTTAAATTTGCTAACTTTGTGTACCTTTTTCTTTGGAACTATTATCTTCAGAACTTTGAAATTCTGGCAGAGGTTTTCAGCATATATTGTGAGCCCACTGAACTAGAACCAATGTTTTCTTTTTGTTGGTATAGTATTTATGAATTTTTTACCATTAAGCCATTTTTTATTGGAAAAAGTATAACATAAACTTCCCTAGTTCAGAGAATAAGCCAGTTCTTGTCATGATTCTAGTTCAGTGGCCTCTTTGAACTGTTTTGCAGCATTTCTGAAAATTTGAATGTTGTTGGTTGAGTGGTTTATGAGATAAAGGTACATGTAACACTAAAAATGTCAAATGCCAGAAAATGCGATTAAAGTAATTTATTATGAAAATTCACAAATACCTTTTATTCTATTATCAAAAGTGTCCAGCAGAGTAATCAGGGTCATCTTCTAGTTCTTCTTCTTCACCTAGAAGCTTTCTTCTCCTTGCTGCCCTTGCTTTTTTTGTATTAAATTCAGCTGCATACTGAGCCTTCCTTACTCGCACGCTGTCCAGAAGCTGAAGACCTCTGATGGTGTTGATACCAGGAGCAATGCCGAGCCTTGCCATGACCTTTAGCCTACCCATATGACCATCATTGAATGAAATAACAGCATCACTGACTCCCCATTTCAATGTTTTTATCCCAACAAATACATTCTTAGGTACACGAGTCCAAATGAGGTTGTTGAACGACTCGTTTTGATTCTGGGTACAACCATGAAGACATTTTCGCAGAAGATCAGGATGCCCCAAGTCTCTATATATTGGTTTAATTACTTCCATAACAGCCAATGGAATATAATTTTTATGGTGATAAGGATCCCCAGTAGCTTGAGATTTTCTATAATTGCACCATGACTGAGGACCATCTGGACAAGCAAAATGTTGAGGATTATCATCAGTTGATGATCGATGTAAATATGTGGCCCATACAGCTTGTCTCATTTCCTGCAAATTATTTGCATTATTTCTTATTGCCATACCATAGTATTGTTGTAATTCATTTATAATTTTATCTGACAGGCGACCTCTAATGGTTTTACCATCTGACAAAATTTTGTCCTTCAGATTCTGTTTCAGTTTCCTTAGACGAGTGCCCATTCGTTTCTGAACATGACCGACACATTCTAGTTTAGTTATTGTCTTATTGACATATGGCATGGATTCTGTAACACTTTTGTATGCCTTGGAGTCCCCATCTCCAAGGAATTTTGTGTAAAATACTCCCCGTTCTTTTTCTGATCTGCTAAACATTTTCACAGCAGCGGCAGCCTCCATGCCTCCACTCGTACCTTCATAATTCTTGCTACATATGTGAGCTGCTTCTATCTTACCAGATGCACAATGGTAACAATGTTTAGTGAGCACTTCATAGTCCAAAACTTTACCGCTGTCCACACTAGTAACAGTAGCAACAGCATTTTTGGATGTGTGACCCCTTTTCTGCCAGGTTCCATCAAAAGCAACAGGGATATCTGGGTTTCCTTCATTTATATATTTTGCTTCACTGGCAGCAGCTTTCATTGATAAATCTGCTACAGACTGAACAGCATCTCCTATCACTTCAGTGTAATTGTCAATTTTAGCAGGTGGAGGTGGAAGATTCATTATGGCACAAAATGTTTGAGCAGCAGTATGTCCTTTACCAATTGCTCTCATTGCATACATTAGCCTGATATTACTCTCAAACAAATTGCTACTGCATGTTTTAGAGCTCCAAAAACAGGTCTCATTTTCACAACTGGCACAAACTATAGCAATTTTGCAGGAAAGTCCTATAGATTTTGTTATGTTCATATCAAAAGAACCTCCACAAAGATTACAACACAAACATTTCTTCATAAACTCAGTAAAAACAGGAAAGTCGACTAAAACATATTGTTCATTAGAAGCTTCATCTGTAATTTCACTTGCACAGTTTGATAACTTCTTTTTTGATGCACTGGTGGGCGTGTCTCCTTCACACATCTCAGCTGTACAAACGTCAGAACTTTCACCAGCATCAACAGGTGCTGAAGCAGAATCACTTGAACAAACGTTATTTGTAAATCTATTACCGCGAAACTTTCGCTTTTTAAATAATGATGCACTCCTAGGCATCGTAGAAACTACGCACTCACCACTGAAAGTCAAAACAAGACAGATAACAAACTCCAAATGAGCGACAAACTAAACTCGAGGCTCAAAACAAACACTCACAGATCAAAAACTGAACAATAAACACAGCTAGTCGTAAAAACAATGGTACCTATGGAAGGATCAAAGATTCTACAACTGAAGAGTGAAATCCACAGCCTTCTATATGTAATGTTTTCGGAAATGCGAAGATTTAAATGTGTACAAATCACAAGATGGGTAACTTTGCTGGGCGCACATGTAATTTTGAAAAATTAAATAAAAATACTTCCAATTGGAATTTCTTAACAAATTTTGCACCATTTTAAGCAGAAAATTTCAAATTAAGTTATAAGGTTAAAAACTGAAAATGTGAATTTTTTCCATTTTCCGGCATTCCAACTCCCCTTAAGTAACTGCGAGAGTAAAATTGAAAAAGTTCTGTTAACTTTGTTCCAGCAACATATTGAAAGGTAAAATGTATATATCCCCATTTCATTGTGACCCACACTTAGATATTAAGTGAACAGAGTCTGAGGCACTCTTTTTGTTTGTTCTACAGGACAAACCAGATAATGGCAGCCTGGTAGCTGCGTGAAAGAGTGGAGTGACTTGGACACAACTCACAGTGACCCCTCCCCGTTCCCCATGTAATTTAGAGTGAACATGAAGGACGCACACCATAGCAACTTCCCTTCCTCTACCCTTGCAAATGGAAGTGTAGAACGCCAGCCAAAGCTGCTACAACCACGAGTGTGAAAATGAAATTGTCATGATTTGTGAAATTTTCTTTCAGGTTTAGAAAAGACTGATGAGATATAATTATCTGTTTATGTATCATGAATAACTGTGTTATTTTCTTTGAATTTGTGTATGTAAAAATGTTGTTAATGGATTTAACATTTTCATAATTTTACATATTTTATGTGTTTGTCTGTCTAAGGCAATATGTATGCCACAGTGTTTCATTGATTTTGCTTAAATTTTGAGTGATAATGTTGCTTATGAGGCAGTGAACATGCCAGCAATTTAAATAATTGAAGTAGGTAATCAGTTTTCTTTTAGTGTTTCTATATGTTAACATCTAAATTTTAATTTTCATAGGGAGTTCAGCTGTACTCTTGCTTCCGTTTTTGTAATTAATTTTATTTCCTTCTTTTTCCCATTTACATTCAAAAAAAATTAAGTAGAGGGTGATGTAGGGAAGCAGCCTACTCACGCCGTATAAAATTCACATCAGTCTTTCCACTGTGTGCCAGCCATACCGCTGTAACTAGCTCTGACGACATAATTTTGGTGCAATACTTTAAAGATCAAGTAAGTAACCTGAAACGTTTCTAGCGTGTCAGGAGTAATACTAAATCAATATGTGTTGAATATCAGTTCAATAACTTTAACCATTTTTGAAATCAAGACGTTTTTCTGTAAAAATAATTGGCGCAACAGAAAAGAGCTAGAAACTTAAAATTTATATTTAGATTCCTTTTTCATAATAATTTAGTAGAAACAGTATTCTGGATCTCACAAATTAAAATTTTAGTTGAAATTCATGATTTTCTGATTTTTGTCTTAAAAATTAAGGAAGCAAGATAGATTAAGTAGGCCAATGAAAAAACGTAGGATGTTTAAATTTAAATAGAAGGGAGATCCGCTATAATCATAAAGATGTGAGAAGTTTCAACTGAATAACTATAAAACTATAGTGATAGCTTATCTCCAAAGGGCAAGTTCAGAGCTCGTCTACTGCGTGTAGTGTAATTAAATAAAGTCTCTCGCCCAAAATATTTGACTTAGCCACGTCAGATATTTTATTATGATTACTTACCTGTGTGCTGATTGCACATGTAAATTGAGAGCTTCATCGGCCATCAGCAAAGGAAGCAATGATTTATTCAATAACTTAAAGTGGTGAATTACTAGCCCAGCAGCTAGTCGGGAGAGCGGATTTAATCAGGCGTTCCCTTAGCCGTCCGCACTGCGGCCCTATATATAAGAACGCTGCGCGAGAGAAAAAGGCCCCAGTTCTCTCCAGACACTGATTAGCGCACCATCTGTGCCGGGAGTCGCGTCGCATCGGTATCATTGCTATAAAGAGCCTCGGATGCCGTAATAAGTTACTCGGGATACGCGTAATCATGAAATCGTTAATAGAGTGAAGTGTTAATTCTTCAGTTTGCCTATGTCGTACTTTCACATGCCGCTGCGGGACAGACATTCTACCATTATTTAGCATGGCGTTTGATGAACATTATCATCAAGTTATGGCGATCATTCACTTAAACATTTAATTTGAGCAGTTATAGTTTCATCAGCGCATTAGATTCTGAACTGCTCTGCTAGTTGGATTGAGTGGATTCTTTTTGGTCTGTGACTTTCAGAATATAGTGAACATTTTAGAGAGAATCGTTTTTGATTATGAATCCCAGACAATCTCCTAATTCCTCAGAGCTATAAGCTGTAGCTGTAAGTGTATTTCTCAGATGAAGTGGGCACTAGGAATTCTAATTACAGGCTTCACGTTTTCCTAATCACTTTCTGGTTGCCAATGTCGTAGTTAGTGAGCCAGTGTTTAGAATGGCAAACAACAGCATTAAATAAATAATAGGAACATTTATATATAACAATAACTCCACCCTCGCCCCACATATGTTGCTTTATCGGCCGGGAAATGCATCTTTTCTACATTACATTCTACATTTTATGTAACAAATATATCCACCCGCAGCCCCACAGTACATCATGACTGTGGTGTGCATCTTGGTATGCTGACACCTCATAGAAAACATCGTAGATTGAAGTAACGTGGCTCACTGTTCACTTTGTTTGTGCTCCATAACCATGGGGATGCACAGGAATTAAGGTACAGGTATAATCGTTTTGTCAAAACGTTCACGGGTATGGTTGATACTGTTATTACCAAATCATACATCATCTCTTTCCTCTGTGCCCATAAAATTATTATTTTACGTTTTAAAGGACAAAATATTTCACCTTGTGTGACTGTAGATAAAGATTATAGTTTTAAACAATTACATAAAAAACCACATTTTCCATCTGTAGTGAATTCAGCCTACAATAGATATTACATTATGTGTCAGTCAACAACATAAACAAATATTTCTGTAAGTGGAATTTAGTAGTGCATTCAGCCATCAACATTTTAAATAAAATAGACAAGTACCTTTATACAAACTACGTCCCTATCTGTGACTCTAAATAAGTCTTAATCTGGTGCTCATATAAATAATTACATAAAGACACTGTTATATTACTTCACAGGTTGTGAATTCACAATTTTTGAAATATGAAAGTATATTTTCACAAAATATGGCACTTTCTGTGACTTCAGTATGTTCGGTAATGTGTTCATATTGTCAGTCGACTATATATTATGTTTGAGTTGTGTAACACACATCGTCATTGTTATCTAAGAGAAGACATTTGTATTTTACATAGAGTGCGAATCGGTATGCTGACATTTGGTGTGATCTGTTTTTCCTATGTATGTAGCTGATGTAAAAGATATCATGCTCAATGCAGACAAAATTTTTCGAATAGCAATGTACATATAGTAAGCAATTTAATGTGGTTTCTTCCATCTGTAGTGCTGCGCTGCGCTGTGTCACCTATTATCAAAATAAACCACTACTAAATTATATTCCTTACGTACTAACATCTTCATTCTCCTCTCTCCTTTGTACCTCGTGTCATCTCCCTGCATAGCCTATAGTAAAATATTCATTGTTAATAGTCTTCAGCGCACAGCATGACTTCGATATCTCTCTGTATTACCTATAACAAAATCTTCATGGTTAATAATCGTCAGGGCACGGCATGACTTCAACATCTCTCTGGAAAATCGCCTCAGCTCTCAGCATGACCTGTAAAGCATTTATCCACATTTTTCCATATTTTGATGAACTATGAGAACAATGCTGCATGCATAGGTTAAAGAATACATCTAATTGCTACCATTGTATGAAAATTATTTGTACGTGTTATACATTCGCTTTTAAAGTAACCTTGTTAATTGCTTCACTTACCTCACATAATGTGAAATAAATGTACTGCGAGAACTCTTCTAAGGCTGCTATTAATGTTCAGTGTATTTATCTGCGGTCGAATCGTGGAGACCTGTTGCGCACGTAAATAACGCATTAGTAGCTCACTGAATTCGGACTTGTTGGAATGTGTCAAAAAGCTCATTGTTATACTCTCTCTATATGTATCCCTGTAGGAAGGTTTTTCTATTTTAAGAATTTCTTTATGATTGACATATGATGGCTTCCTCTGGATTTTTTTTGTTCTGAGTGTCTCAATGTGTACTACATTAGCGTGTGGAATATTTCGAATTCTGTATGGTACTGCGTATAGAAGTTCAAATTTTTTCCATCGTTTCTTCCCTTTGTGTGACAGATAATCGGTACGAACTAGTACCTTATCGCCAATCAGGTAAGTAGATTACGCAAGTACGAGCTTCTGCTGTCTCTTCCGACGATCTGCTGCTCGTTTAATGTTCGCTAGTGCCATGTCTATTATCTCACAATGACGAAGTCTACACTTCTTTGGAAAAGTATTCATTTCAGTAAGTTTATTCGAAGAGTCTTTATTCGTCAGTATTACAGTTGGTGAGAGCATCGTTGACTCATTAGGTATTGCATTTATTACTTCCTGAAACTGTGGAATGTACTCGTCCCATGTTGTATGCTTTCTGTGGCAATCAATTCTACAAAGTTTCCCAATCTCTTCCATTATTCTTTCTGACTGGTTAGAAGAATTGTGATACCTTGATATGTAAATTGGTGTTATGTTCTTACTCTCTAACATTTGTTTTCATATGTCTGATCTAAACTGCGGTCCGTTATCTGAAATAACCTTCTGTACATGTCCTACTGTTGATAGAAAATCTCTTACAATCCTCTTGATACTGATCTAGCGGCTCGGGTATGAGGTAGAATGAAGCAGCATTTTTACATAAGATAACTGTTATTGAAGATTTGTACAACGGTTTCCTTACTCGATGTTCTGGCTCGGAGAACGGCAGCTGTGTCGTTTGCAAAGCCTTCTGCTGCGGCAGCGGCGGCGTCTGATTACGCATGGCAGTGTGTATCTCGTGTCGCCATCTCGCCCAGTTGACTGGATATGCGCAGCGCGAGGTGGCCCGTTTAATTATTGCGAACGAAGTCGTGCATCGGATGGTGATACCTTGGATGTGGCGTCCCAGTGTTTCTCTTCTCTAAGCGACCGCGTGCGTTGTGCGTCGGCCAGCGGAGCGGCGCAGCGGGGGAAGGCCAGTGTCCCAGACTCGAACAACGGACTCCCGCTTGCCAGTCTTCGGCTGTCAGATTTTCATCCCAGCTCACAGGTGACTGCTGATGTGAGGCCGAACCCTTCCCACCCTCACGAGTAACCCGAGTATGTAAAAATCCGTCTTCAAATACCTTTTAACTTCTGTCATCTGGCGCCAAGGCTGCTGCTTGCTATTCCATTACAGCGGCGGACTTGGTGCATCTCTGAATGATGTAGTCTCTTCTTGCATGACGGTCTTCAGCACCGAAACTGACTGAAAACTACTGCTACTCTTCTTCACTTCTTTGTCTCCGGGCCCCTCTGCGTCTCGCGTATTTATTCACTTCAGTTTACTGGAGGTGAACGACTTCACGGTCATTGCCTCTCACGTTGAAAAGCTTCTCGAAGAACCTTCTTAACGTCGGTCATTGGCTCTTGGAATGTAGGCGAGGGCCTTAGCTCACATGTGACAACTGAGAAACACGTTAGCCGGTCGGGCGATGCCCTGACAGCTGAATCGACAGTGTCCGCTTATGTGGAACTTGCTGACTTCATGGTCATTGTCTCTTCTGCTCTGCTGTTCTGCCTGCTGTTTGCCAGTGTGCAATTCTTCTAAACTAAACTAAGTTTTCCGTTTATATTCTAATTTCTACTTGACTTTGATTTCACTAATTTACTTACTTAAGTACCACTCAGCAGAATATATCTATAACCTTTACTTGTTCTGGGGATTTGACCGAAAAGATCTACTGCTGCCATGTGGCTTAACTTACCAGGTATGATGGGATACAGTGGTGGAATATGTGATGCTGTAGATGATTTAGCTTTCTGACATACCTTGCAAGATGCTATAACTTTATGAATGTGTTTTTCCATATTGTTGAAGTGACAATTTTGTTGAAGAATTGGAAAGCATTTCCTAGCTCCGTAATGTGCATAGCTTAGGTGCGTATACCATATCAATTTGTTTCTGATCCCTTCTGGAATGCATAAAAGCCAATTGTTGCCGTCTGGGTACGAGCAAATAAACAGAATATTTTCATGTATAGTGTAATTATGGTTAATTTTTGCGTTGCTCTTGTCTCGCCAAAGCGTTAAAATCTCTTTTAGTGTTTCATCTTTCTGCTGTTCTCTCTCTATGTCCTGTAATGCTGATGATATAAAGTTTTCGAAAGCTACTTGTCTGATATACATAATGCTATGGTTGTTGTAGCAGAAGGTATTTTCTTTCTCTAGTCGTCTATGCTGAATAGATCTCGACAGTCCGTTGGCAACAATATTCTGCGTGCCTCGAATGTGTACAATAGTAAAGTCGAACTCTTGTAGATACAATTTCCAGCGGCTTAATCTGTCATGAGTAAGTTTTACTGATAATAAAAACTGGATTGCTCGGTGATCGGTATATACTGTGGTGTGTCTTCCATATAGATAATGACGGAATCTCTTAAATGGCCATACTACACAAAGCGTCTCTAATTCTGTTACAGAGTAATTGCGCTCTGCTGGATAAAGTATCCTGCTTGCAAACGCAATATGTTTAACGATTGTCTTACCGTCCTCCTCTACTTACTAGAAAATATGCACTCCTAGTGCTGTAGTTGAACTATCTGTTGCAATGGAGAAGTTTTGTGTTGGGTCAGGATGCGATAACAAAGATGCCCTTAGAAAACCTTCTTTCAAATTCTCGAATTCAGCTTCAGCGTCTTCATTCCATGACCAAATTGTGTATTTACTTGTGAGCTCGTATAGCAAGGATGTGTCTAATGCTTCATAATGAATGAATTTTCTAAAATAATTAATAAGGCCTAAAAAGCTCCGAAGTTCCTTCTTATTTATTGGCACGTCGATATCTTTCAATGCTTGCAATTTGTCGGAGTCTGGTGCAATACCTGTTTGTGAAATGATATGGCCTAGAAATTTTATTGAGGCTTTTTCAAATTCAGATTTACGGAGGTTCATAGTTACACCGTTTTGCACGAATGTATTCAGTAATTGTTGAAGGGTGTGGTTGTGTTATTCCCAGTTTTCTGCTGCGATTAGAATGTCTTCTACCTATGTAGTAATTTTGTTTTTAAGGTCCTGTGGGAGAATTGTATTTATGCCTCGTATAAAGGCTGCAGACGAAATCGTTAGTCCAAACGGAAGTTTACAAAATTGCTAACATTCACCAAAGCAAAGGAATTCCGTATACTTTCAGCAGTTTGGATGCAACTGGATTTGCCAAAATCCTGATTTGAAATCGAGGGTGGTATATATAGACGTGGCATGAAACTTTTGCAGTAACTCTTCTAACGTCTGCGGTCGGTCAGTTTCTGTAAAGATTATTGTATTAACCTCACGTGAATCTAAAACTAAACGGAGTGATTTATCCTTCTTTTTAACGATGTGTAATGGATTTATATTTTAGCTTGCTGTTGGTTCAATTACACCCTGATCAGTCATTGCTCGTAACTCTTTCTTAACTGCTTCTGTGTATATATGCGGGATTGGATAGTGTTTTGCTTTGAAAGTCTCGTGTGGTTTCACCTGAAATTAGTACATAAATCCTGTCATCGTTCCTGGAACATTGTTAAAAACTGTTTTATGTTGCACAAGAATATTTTCTAATTCTGTGCGTTCTGTGTCGACTTCTGCTATACTGTCTCGAGCCTTGCGTGTAATTGTCTCTAATGCATTATACTCCTGTTCCTCTGCCATGTCGTTATTATGTGTATTCGTGTATAGTGTGAGATAACAATCGTTATCTTTATAAACTGCAATAATCTCGATCCTGTGCATATTTTGTTCTTCTGAGGATACTGTGTTTTGAAATCTCACTACTACTTCACTGTCTTCCTTCTGTAATGTTCGGTATGACGATTTAAAGTCAATCTTTGCGTCGTACTGCACGAGCAAATTCATTCCTAATATTATATCAGTTGTTGAATGTGGAACTATCCATCAATTGCTGTGGAAAGTTTGTCCTGTTAAAAGAAACGTTAATTGTGTCTGTCTTTTGACTTCAATGATTTTTCCTGGAAATGCTCCCTTAACTTTAATTTTGTGTAACGGGAATACTGGACAATTATTATCGCTAATGCATCTGTTAAATGTGTCTTCGTTAATTACGCACATTGGTGAGCCTGAATCAATTATTGCAAAAATATTTGGTGACTTTAAATTTATCAGATTTATTGGGTGGCATATAGTTTTCTGCATGATCAGTTTTTCTTGTAACAATGTGTCTCGCACGTCGTCGAATGTAATGGCATTCTCTATCGTTATCTTTTCTCTGTCCTTATCCACAGTGACGTCATTTACAGATTCATCACAGGCTATCTCTAGTCATAATTGTTCTGACATTTCATATATCTGTTGGGAAGCGTTGTGTGTTTTCTTTGAGCTGTACTGTTCTACCATTTTGATTATTAGCGGTAGGTGGCGGATGAAATCTTGTCTGGTACATTCATAACATAACTTGGTTGTTGTGCACTATTTGAATTTCTATTAAAATTATCATTTTAGAATGTCCTTTGCGGTCAGTGTTCGTTTTCTCTCCTTCTGTTGTCATAACTATGGTTATACTGCGAGGCACGCGTGTTTCTCTGAAAAGGCTGTCTTTGTTCGTTTTGTGTATTTTGCGGCTGACCCATGTAATTGTTTGCAGCGGTCGCCTTTTCTTGGCGATGAGTCACGTGAAAGTTTTACCGGTTCGGCATTTCCTGTCGTATATGTGTCGTGTTATTTGGATGGCTTTGTTGTTGTCTTGAATTGTAATGTACATTGTTATTATACTGCTGTTCATTGAATCCCTGTGTGTATTCTTGATTAAAGTTTTCATTTTCACTGCGAAAGCGTTTATTGCGATTGTTATTGCCAAATCGTGTTTGCTCAAAATTATTATTGTTTGTCTGGTTTGTGTTAAGTCGTGAAAAGATCTTATTAACAAACGCATAATCTGCCTGGTGTACCTCTAGTAATTGCACGATGTCTCTAAATGCGTAGACGCTGTCCTTTTGCTGGCCTGTTAATAATGACACTTTCAATGCTCTGGGGACTTTTGAAATACAGAACTGTATTAAAACGGATGGACTGTATGGCTCATTGAGGTATTGGTTTTGTTCAACCATATACTCGAAAAATTGTGTGATTGTTGGGAAAGTAGAATTCTCGAAATTTGCTAGACTAATTAGCAGATCTTTAATGCTATTCTGTGTGGTATCTGACCAATATGCTGCTAGAAATGCTTCCTGGAATTCTTCTACTGAAAAACACTGTCTAGCAATTGGTCGCATTCTTCTCGCTGGTTCCCCATCAAGAAAACTAATCAAAAATTCGAGCTTATGTTGAACTGGCCATGATGGTGGGAGTGCCGCATTGAATTGTTGGATCCAGTCCAGTGGATGTATTTGCATCCTGTCGTTTTTAAATGTTTTAAACTTTCTCACTGAAAGGAAATGCTTGTGGTCGAAACCGTCATGTCTTTGTGTGTAATTATTTTCGTAATGCTGTGAATATGGATTTGTGTGTCTTTCTGCCTCGTTAAGATCTCTTACTCTCTGAAGTCTACCGACATTATATGTATTGTGCATCTGAGGCATGTCGTAATGGTGTGTGTTCAGTTGGAATTGATTGTTTGCAGTTGTTTCTTGTGTGTCAGCTATCCTTTGCCCTAAAGAATTGATTTTCGGATGCAACAAATTATTACGTGATTCTAGGTCAGCGATTGTTTGTTGCACATTTGTAACTTGCGTATCTTTACTATTAGAAATCTGTTGAACTGAGACTGGTGTAGTGTCATCTGATTTACTCTCATTGGTAGTATCTAACAGGTCTATTCTTGTAGTGAGTTCGTTGATCTTTTCTGTCAATTCGTTTCGTAATTTACGATTACTTTTGGTTTCTTTCTTAAAATCTGCTTTCAAATTTTCTGAGTCTTGATTGATTGCTATGTGTTCCATTTTGTCAGAACTACTTCTGTTAATTTATCCCTAATATTCTGGATTTCAATGTGTGTAGAAATTTTCGCCTCAATTGTATGTGACTGGGTTTCCGTGAGCCTGTCTTGTATTTGAATATTTGTGTCTTTAACCGTTTCGACTTCTTCCGAAATTGAGTGTATGTGATTGTCCACGTAAGTTTTTCCCTGAGCAAACACTTTCTCTTTGTCGTCCTGTCGCTGTTCATAAATAGTTTGTGATAGTTCTTTTTCGTTCTTTATTCTGTGATCACACCAGTTTGAGGTGATGTATCAAACAGTTTTCTGTGTGATTGTTAAAACGTTCATCAATCTGAGCGTTTTGTTTAGAAAAGTTCTCTGTCATTGTTTCTCGTATGCTTACCGCGAATGCGTGTAATTCTTGGTTTGATTTTTCAGCGACTGCTTGAATTTCTACTTTGATTTCGTGTTTTAGATTTTGGTACATTTTGTCGAATTTCTGATTTTTGTCTAATTTCTGATCTGTGTGTGTGCGTTCTGCCTTGATTTGGTTTATTAGGTCTGCTGATTCTTGTGCCATTCTGTTAAAGTTTTGATTCATGTCTTGTCTCATTTGTAGAAAAAATGCCATTATTGGATCCGTTTCGGATTGACTTCTGTGTGTATTTTTATTCGTTGTTAAAGGTTGGACATCTGTGCTCATTTGTACGTCCTCAGACGACTGTAATCGTGTCACCTCTTCGGATGTTTCGGAATTTTGTCTATAAAACTGTGCTATCTGCTACGTCCGCAGCTCGTGGTCTCGCGGTAGCGTTCTCGCTTCCCGAGCACGGGGTCCCGGGTTCGATTCCCAGTGGGGTCATGGATTTTTCCTGCCTCGAGATGGCTGGGTGTTGTTGTCTCGTCTTCATCATCATCATTCATCCCCATTACGGTCGGAGGCAGGCAATGGCAAACCACCTCCACTAGGACCTTGCCTAGTAAGGCGGCGCGGGTCTCCCGCGTCGCTCCCCTACGCTCTGTAAAGGAGTATGCGACTCATCATCATCATCAGCTGTTACGCAGATTGTGTAGCTGTGTACCGTTTGAATCTGTTTCGGCACGTAACGGAGTCACACTGTTTGACTGCATTATAGTGGTTTCGTTACTGAAACTATTACGTCTGCTACGCGTAATTTGTGACTGTGTAGCGTCTGTTGTATTTAAAAACAAACTATTTTGCACTAATGTCTCATTATCCGTTGGCATTTCTGAAGTTGATTGTTTGTCAAAAGAATCCATATTATTACTGCTCTCGAATGTCTGTTCACCTAATATTTTACTACCGCGTTTTTCACACGTATCATTTCTGTCTATTCCTGAAAAGAATTTCTCATCACTTTTTTCTGCACTTTTATAGCTTTGAGAACGAGTAATTATTCCGCGGAACATTGTCTATAATTAACACACACAACAAAATATATCACTGTTCAAAGCGGATTTAACACTGAAAAAACACTTTTCAACGCAGAATCAATAGAGCAAACGGAATTGGCGATGGGCTGTGAATTAAAGGTATACAGTTTAGTATAAGCGTTGCGCCACTTAACACTAGCTTATTCATACAATTGTCAGAGACAGTGTATTCATTTTCACAGTAGATTCACTAAAGTGTCATCCCGATTGGATGTCGCCAGTGAAACCTTCCCGTCGCCTCTATACCTGTTTTGAACTGATAACCTTCCCTTTTACAATAAACTATGAAACCTTTCCTCAGGATTTCTATCTCTTGCTTAATAATAACAAATGAAATCTTCCCTTTGAAATTTATTCTTTTTCTCTATCTACGCATACAAATTTAATTGCTGCTTATTAAAAGTGATTTTCTGATTATTTCGACGAAACATAGAATGTGTCGTCGTCGTGGCCCTCAGTCGTTATCTGCAGTAGGCCAAAACTGTTCCTTATCTTTTTTAGTGTTACTGGATCGCCATCTGACTGCTACATCGAACTGCGATATGAGTATTCTTACTCTGTTTTACTATACTCTATTAGCTGCTGGTGGGCTTTCATAATAAGTGGCTGTATTTATTACCAAAGCTGACGTTATTCTTTAATAGCAAAGCTGACGTTATTCTTTAATTAATTTGACGGAAGTTACGTAATTCATAGTTAAACTTTTTCTTGACAACAATAAAATTTTGCAAAGATTTACGTTGATGGTTTTTGGGATGGGTTACAATTACAAATGCAATATTGCTGGCAAAAGTTAGTTATATTCTGAATGAAATGATTTTACTAACGTTCAAATGGGACTTACTTTTTACAATAATCTTACAACTAGCAATGCGCAATCATACCTTCAGTAGTCCTGAGTTTCTCAAAAAATTAATTCAATAATACTAGTTCCTCTTACTATAATAGTTAGCTGATGTCTCTGTGCATCCATTTATAATCTCTTGTAAATCATAGTTAGTGGCTGGCTGGCACACCGCTCCTCTCAACCTCTCGCTTCAGACCTGCTACCGATTCGCTTCACTTCTCGCTTACTACTGACTTCCTACGAACGGTAAAGTGCGGTCTCTCCTGCCAACAATGCTTTCTGGTGCAGACAATCCCTGCTACCATTAAAAAATATTTGCTCTTTTCTTAAAATGTATCCATACGCGGTCATCCCCGCCCTTTTTAAAATTATATCAATTTTCGGTCTCTCTTGTCAACAATACTTTGATGCAGACATTCCCTGCTACCACAATTATTTCCAACATGACAAATATTAATTATTCCTACTTAATCCTATTAATAAAATACAAACATCTTTCATAAATTGATTTGACAATAAACAGTAGAAATATACACGTCTTACAACAGTACCAATAGTCCGCAGCTCGTGGTCGTGCGGTAGCGTTCTCGCTTCCCACGCCCGGGTTCCCGGGTTCGGTTCCCAGCGGGGTCAGGAATTTTCTCTGCCTCGTGATGGCTGGGTGTTGTGTGCTGTCCTTAGGTTAGTTAGGTTTAAGTTGTTCTAAGTTCTAGGGGACTGATGACCATATATGTTAAGTCCCATAGTGCTCAGAGCCATTTGAACCATTTTTTGAACAGTACCAATAAACCACAGCCGCTAAAATTATTAGAACAACCAAACGCTGTACAAAAGAAAAAAGAAGACTTGGAGTATTTGATGCAATGGACGAAACGTTTAATAGTACACCCCCCCCCCCCCCCAAAATGATGTAATTGTCAAAGACGGTCTTCAGCCGTATATGGAATACCTGCAAAAACTCGCGTGCTCTGTTCCTCACCGAAAGATAGCCATAGTCAGAGCTGCTGGTGAAGCTATACTGCATTGGCGCAATGTCTCATGGGGTGTCTGGGGGGCTTAAACAAACTAACATGGGCAAATAGTGACGTAAATCTGCACCCACAGAATCTGAGTTTATGGTAATGAGTGAATAATATGAGTGTATTTATTCGTTCATTCCTTGAGTACGCACGGTTTTTATTTTTCACATTACTGTTACTCCCTTCGAACGCATCCATTAGGTGATACTTTACGCCAACACGCACAGTTACACAAATTCCTCTTCTTTTTTCATTAGCTGTGGAAAAGAGATTAAGGAAATTGCTTCTGTTCGCTGATTTAGTTCCTCCTCCTCTCAGAGCAGAGAATTTAATCTCGAAAATGGCGAGATTCACGTAAAAGCAACACCGTGCCGATCCCACAGTAAATGGGTGATGTGGCCATCGCCGTACTGGGCACTTCTGTCTGTGCGGCGAAGTCTGAGGAGGAGAGGAAACGCACTGACGGGAGAGCCACTTAAGGCAGCCGCAGGAGCGCCTGCGCCGCTTCCGGCCGCGGAGTCCCACACTGCAGGCTGCCAGGGGGTGGGTAGTCCTCTCCTGCGGGGTGGGGAATCCCCTTCTGCAGGCAGCGCACAGTGGCTGCCACGGGGTGGGGAATCGCCTTCGGTAGGCTGAGCATCGCGGCTGCTGAGGGGGTGGGGACTCCCCCCACTGCTGGATGCAGCAGTGGCTCCCAGGGGATGGGGATAGAATAGGACGGGCGCTCCACTGCGCTCTCCTCTCGGAATTAAATCCTGCTTCAGCAACAGGCCGCGGGTCCGATCCACTTCGCTGCAATCTCGCTAACTGCTACAGCTGTGATCACAAGGCCGTTTTCAAAGTATTGATGTTTTTTCTCCCTCATTAAACTACGAATACAAGCACTGAACAAAGCTGTGAGATATATTATTATGTGTGTTCCTGCTTATAGATTATTGTGATAATATAAGAAATTTCACGCTGCTTCTCTCTTCTTCGATCTTATCGTCTTTGTTATCATCAGTGTTAAGATGTAGGTTCAACCATCTATCACAAGAAAAAAAGCAGAAAATCTAACGCGTTTTCAACGAGCAAGCCTTGATTCTCACAATTATTATGAAATAAATTTATAACAGCGATGAAGATAGATACACAAACAAAATACAAACCAACACAAAGGTCTCTCACACACGGGCGATTTTCAGCAGCGCTGCTGAGCAGCACGTGTCGGCCACTAACTGTCCTTAGCAGCGTTGCTGCTGCGCGTAATCGGCATTACTCACGCCTTGTACATCCCGCTCAGTCGATAATGTGGACTCAGACGAAGAAGTACACTGCTGGCCACCGTAAATGCAACACCAAGAAAGACAAGAGGTAGCACAACAAAATTTATTTTGTAGATAACATGTTGACCAAGTATCAAATGATTACGTTTACAGACGTCTGTGACATGTGGTTCCTGCCAGAATCAGTAGCCAGAGTAGCCGCCATTGTTGGAGATCACCGCTGCCACACGTCTCGGCATTGAGTCAAAGAGACGTTGGATGTGTTCCTGGGGTACAGCAACCCAAGCAGCTTCCACACGTTGCCAAAGATCATCTGGTGTGGCAGCTGGGGATGTAATCTGGGTCACTCGTTGAGCAATCATGGACCACATGTTTTCTATCAGCGGAAGATCCGGAGAGCGAGCCGGCCAGGGAAGCTCTTCAATTTGGTTATTGACGAAAAACCTTTGGACAATGCGTGCCACGTGTGGTCGCGCATTATCCTGTTGAAATATGGCTGTGGCCGAGTCCTGAAGGTAAGGAAGGATAACTGGCTCCAGCACCTCGGATATGTAGCGCCAGCTATTTAAAGTACCGGCAATGCGTACTAGAGACGTGCGAGAGTAATATCCAATACCGCCCCATACCATAATACCCGGTGCAAGACCAGTGTGGCGGTGCATAATGCAGCTGTCCAGCATCCTCTCTCCACGGTGTCTCCACACTCGAATCCGACCATCGTGGTGCTGCAGACAGAAGCGTGCCTCGTCAGTAAAGACAACGTCATTCCATTCTGCCGCCCACATCCGTCTGTCATCACACCATTGGCGACGGAGACGTCTGTGGTTCCGCGTCAATGGTAGACGAAGCAATGGACGTCTTGCGGACAGACCACTCTGCTGTAAACGGCGTCGAATGGTACGCGCAGACACTGGATGATGCGTTACAGACGCAATGTAATGTGCTATGGTTCGGGATGTCACTGAGCGATCCGTCACTGCCATGCGCACAATTTGCCTATCAGCACGTGCAGTGGTGCACCGAGGTGAATGCGATCGACCACGTCGGTCCATCGTACCCTCCTGCATCCAACGGTCACATATCCGCATTACAGTTGTTTGGTTTCGTCCAACACGACTAGCGATTTCTCTGTATGATAATCCACAATCTCGGTAAGCCACTATCCTTCCTCTGTCGAACTCGGATACTTGATCAAACGATGTTCGCTGTTGTCTACGAGGCATAACTGATCGTCTTGTGAAACAACCACAAGGTAAACACACGTGCCGAACGTACACTCGTCGATATCGCCAAGCCTTAAATGGCGCAATGAGGTGGCGCCACAGGCGCGCGTGATGTGCGTCTGCGCTGAAATTCTAATCAGTTGCATATCTCATCGCTGCAAACCCATGGTGTAAATTTCACTTGATTCGGATGCTTCCTTCAGGGTGTTGCATTTACGGTGGCCAGCAGTGTATTTGCACTGTCTTCGTTGACCAAATGTTTCAAATGGCACTGAGCACTATGGGACTTAACTGCAGAGGTCATCAGTCCCCTAGAACAGGGCTTCCCAACCTTTTCAGCTGGCGGACCCCTTCTTCAGTCGAAAATCCATGGCGGACCCCTAGTCAGTCAAGAGCACAGTATCTTCAAATACCAGAGCGAATCCCATGGGAACTGAAAGCTTCGTAATGCAAGTGGTAAGTGCCATGTTCCCTATGACCCCCCCCCCCACCCAACCCCCGAAGTATCAATAGTCTTTGGTTTAGAGATGAATGAAAACAATTTGAAATTAATGATCGAGTTTTAATTCCCACTGTATCCAGACACTTACTAGTGGATTTACTCCCTTTGCTCAACACACTATAGCCTGATTAAAATTACTTGGTAAATGACATTTCACATGTTGGAGCTGCCCACCTCCAAGAGCAATCGACGTCACGTCCAAACTGTTCGCTGTTGACGAGCTGCCACTTGTGGTCTGTACACTTCCGCTGTTTGGCTACTGTTGTGTAAGGAGCATGCGTATTTCGTAATAGTCATGTGTGTGTGTGTGTGTGTGTGTGTGTGTGTGTGTGTGGTTTTTGGTGAAATCTGAAGAAATATTTTCAAATGTATGTAAAGTCTATGGGACTTCAGTGCTGAGGTCATCAGTCCCTAGTTTTACACACTATTAACCTAAGTTTAACTTCCGCTAAGGACAACACACACACACACACACACACACACACACACACACACACACACACACACACACACACGCCCGAGGGCGAACCTCCGGCGGGAGCGGCCGCGCAATCCATGACGACATGTCGCCTTAGTCTGCGCGGCGATTTCGCGCGGCTGTGAATAAAAGAGGCAGACCCATGATTAGGAATACGAACACATCACGAAAGAAAAGAGGCTACGGAATTACCTTTAAAGGACTATTGTGACATCTGTTGTGCAATGTGTGGGAATACATTCACCCAGTTTACATTCGTTTCCAAAACCGGATTTCGTAAGCCGATGTCCCAGTTCCACTTTTGGTTGGTCAGGTAAACGCTTCAATATCGATTCTGTGTTTCTGCTTTTATAGATCCGTTTTCCAGTTCCACAATAGATTTTCGTGCCTATGTAAACAGCTCGGAAAGTCTAGTTATTTTTATGTCTTTGCGTATCTACTGAACGGCAGCTGTCAGTCCATAGCCGGCAGCTAGGAGGCGGCTTTGCAACGGTGTACTGTCAGTTGGTAGCTGGCAACTGGCAGGCGGCGTGACAACAGTTTAGCCACAGCTGACAACTTCAACTACAACTTGGACACTATATCGTGGCAGTCAGCCTCAACTGTAAACAAACTAGGAAAACAAACAAACACTCTCTCTTATTATTATATAAGAAGACAAAGCACTTCACAGAACGTAAGACTTTTTTTCTCAAAGGAAACAGTTCTGGCAGAGGAGGTTTACCTTTTACAAGGTGGCACGTGAAAAGTCCTCATTTGTTTACGCTCACAGTCAGTTGCCACAATATAGTGTCAGAGTAATAGCAAGTAATTGTAATTGATGTATAGGCAGGCCATTACAAAGAAAAGAAATCAGCTTCGTAACAAAAATATCAATGCCAACAGAATTCAATTAATAATTATTTTGTAAATGATAGAAGACAGAAACAAAATTCCTACCGTGTTATAATTCAGGTACGTTCACTGAGCATCTACGAAGAAAAATGCTTTCTTATTTACTATAGATGAGTATGTAGGAATAATAATGGAATCCGAATGTGATGGTTGTGGGTGCTTCTGCTGACACAATTTTGAAAAGTTGGGTTCAGTTCTTGACAACTGGAGATGGATATCTCGTTCCGCATCTAGATAGCTTCGGTACTTAGTTTTGTAGGCAGCAGAGATCGAGAACCCAGATTCTCCACATATAGATAGCTTCGGTAGTCAGTTTTGTAGGCAGCATAGATCGAGAATCCAGATTCACACGTGTATGTTGTGGCAAACGGAAGAAGTACACATTTTGCTGCTTGGGAATACTATCTGAAGTAAAAGTATATATGTTTTTCACATGAAAAAAAAGTGATGAATTTGATTAACACATTTTTATTCAATAATTTTACTCACTATTTTACACGATTTGGTGAAAGGTAGCCGCAGACCCCCTAGACAGACCCAGCGGACCCCTAAAGGGTCCGCGGAACACACGTTGGGAAGCCCTGCCCTAGAATTTAGAACTACTTAAACCTAACTAACCTAAGGACATCACTCACACCCATGCCCGAGTCAGGATTCGAACCTGCGACCGTAGCGATCACGCGGTTCTAGACTGTAGCGGCTAGAACCGCTCGGCCACCATGGCCGGCTTTGTTGATCGAAAGAACATTCAGGCGAGAACGTTGTAAACGTAAATCCTGGCAACACCCAATGTGCACCACTCGTATAATACATGGACACTTCTATTCTGTGTATCGTAAGTTACGTGAAGCCAGTCCACGTTCGTCAACTACTTCAGGATGTCAGTACCGACCCTTGAGGAACTACTACATTTGCTGAAAACACATATTTCACGCCAGAACACTTGCATGAGAAACAGCATTGCTGCAGAGGAAAGATTGGCGGCCATCATATTAAGGTAAGCACAAATAGTTGATGTAAAATTATTTTAATTTAGCAATTTGTATTACGTAAGAAAATTACAACATGTGTAGACAACCTAAAACAAATCTTCGTACACTGATGTATCAGAAAACTCAGACGGTGATTCCAACGACGGCCTTTGTGCTCATCGAGTCAGCTGTCCCTTGTAAGTGGCCACGTAAGCAGATGAGCCATGTTCCACAAAGTGCGTTCCACTTACATTTCCCTGTGATACAGCCACGTTTCCATGAGCAGTCTCGTTTGCAATGTATTTTTGTAGCACACTCATAAGTTTGAATTCCGCATTAAATCGCTTTTCTTCAGGTATGGCCTTGAAATGAAGTAGCAGAGACAAGACATTTAATCTATCAGTATCTTCCTCCATCAATTTTGATTTCTTTTGAACACTTTCTGCAAGTATCCTAAACAATTTCTGCTCTTCTGAAAGTCTCTTTTTTTTGGGAACGCTAGAACCTGAGACATTAGGAAATGGTTCTTGATAAGGGCTTGAGTCTTCATTTGTCATATTCTCTGTGTCTTTCTCAACAGGAGGCTTAGTTTCACATACAGGCGATAAAAACGAAAGTTGCTTGAAGAAAATATACTGCTTTCTGCCATCTGCCGCTGAACCACCCTTCACTTTTTTCTGTTTTTGCAGCTCTAGAGTGTACGAGTCTCTTACATTTTTCCACCTCTTTTGCAACAGTGTGGCTGAAATAAAAAGATTTCTTTTCTGATATCAGGTATTTTGCATCAGGAAATACATTCATAGATCTACATTAGACATATAAATGTGGAGTTTCTACCATCTCAAGCATAGTAAAGGACACTTGTCAAAATATTTGGAACGTTCTGAAGGAGTCTACATTTTCGATGCTTACTGAAGAGGACTGGCTGAATATTACAGAAGGTTTCAAGACAAATGCATATTTTCCAAACTGTATAGGGACAATAGATGGTAGACACATGCGTTTGATTAAGCCACGGCATAGTGACTCACTTTACTTTAACTACAAACACTTTTTATCAGTTGTGTTACTACCAGTTTGTGATGCAAATTATAATTTCGTTTACATAGATGTCTGGTCTTATGGCAAAAGTTCATACTCACAAATCTTAAAAAACAGTACGCTATTCAATACGGCAACAAACTGAACATTCCTAGACCGACATCAATATGTACTGTAGGAGAGCCACTGCCATATACGTTCATTGACGAAGAAGCATTTGGTTAGACAGAATATAAGCAAAGACACAATTGTGGAAATAATTTCCCAGTCATCAAAAAGACTCACTGAACATCGCTGGACTACATGGAGTCAAGGAAGCCCAAAGGCTGAGAACAAGGAATAAATCAGCCACTGTTATCAGAGATAAATATGCTGAATTCCTTGCAAGTGAAGAAGGTGCAGTGAAATGCCAATTGAACAAAATAATTATCGCTATCACGAGCGAGACTTTTCATAGAGTACATCTGTAATACTCAGCAAGAAATGGAGAAAATTTCAGCCTCATAAATAATAAAAGCATGCTGCATGTTACATAATTTCTTTAGTTGTAGAAGACTCACTGAAAATCGCTGGACTACATGGAGTCAAGGAAGCCCAAATGCTGAGAACAAGGAATAAATCAGCCACTGTTATCAGAGATAAATATGCTGAATTCCTTGCAAGTGAAGAAGGTGCAGTGAAATGCCAATTGAACAAAATAATTGTCGCTATCACGAGCGAGACTTTTCATAGAGTACATCTGTAATACTCAGCAAGAAATGGAGAAAATTTCAGCCTCATAAATAATAAAAGCATGCTGCATGTTACATAATTTCTTTAGTTGTAGAAGACTCACTGAACATCGCTGGACTACGTGGAGTCAAGGAAACCCAAATGCCGAGAACAAGGAATAAATCAGCCACTGTTATCAGACATAAATATACTGAATAGGTGCAGTGAAATGCCAATTGAACAAAATTTGATCTGGAGACTTCCAAGATTTGTACATAATAATATAACATATTGTACATATAATTGTAAATACATACCATTTTGGTTTTTCGAATCTGTTGTTTCGTTTGCAAATTCTGGAATAAACAATTCACGCAATTCTTCCCATGCTCTGCGTTTCACAATCCTGTTGCCGTCTTCGCTACATCTTGAGTCCCAAATAGCAGGACGCAATTCTACCTCATAAATGAAACGCTCAGTATCAAAACTCATGGTGCTGTGAGAACGACTGATACACTAATGAAACGACAGGTGTGAAAGGTAACAGGTTGAAAACGCCGGTGCCGGCAGCGGGCAGCCGCTCTTGCAGAGATGGTCGCGCTGTTGCCCCTGCCGCTGGCGTACGAATTGGCACGTGTGTCAATACCCCACCTATTTGCACTATGGAATGGCCAAATACAAACTCACACGACAACACACACACACACACACACAGACACACACACAACACACACATATATATATATATATATATATATATATATATATATATATATATATATATATCTGTGTGTGTGTGTGTTTGTGTGAATGTGATTCGGCTATGTGTGTATGTCTGCGTGCGTGAATGTTTGTGGTGTCACCATGACTGATCCCACAGTTCTACACATACATGATGAAATGAAATACCCTACTGGCCATTAAAATTGCTACACCAACAAGCAATTATATTAAAAAACTAGAAACCCGCCTCGATTTTTCGCAGTCGAGGCGGGTTTCTAGTTTTTTGACATATTAACCAACGATTGCTGACGCGCTGCAATGTTGAAGATTCTTACCAACAAGAAATGCAGATAATAGACAGGTATTCACTGGACAAATATATTATACTAGAACTGACATGTGATTACATTTTCGTGCAATTTGGGTGCATAGCTCCTGAGAAATCAGTACCCAGAACAACCACCTCTGGCCGTAATGATGGCCTTCATATACCTGGGCATTGAATCAAACAGAGCTTGGATGGTGTGTACATGTACAGCTGCCCATGCAGCTTCAACACGATACCACAGTTCATCAAGAGTAATGACTGGCGTGATGTGATGAGCCAGTTGCTTGGCCACCAATTACCAGACGTTTTTAATTGGTGAGAGTTCTGGAGAGTGTGCTGGTGAGGGCAGCAGTCGAACATTTTCTGTATCCAGAAAGGCCCGTAGACGACCTGCAACATGCAGTCGTGCATTCTCCTGCTGAAATGTAGGGTTTTGCCGGGATCGAATGAAGGGTAGAGCCATGGGTCATAACCCATCTCAAATGTAACGTCCACTATTCAAAGTGCCGTCATTGCGAACAAGAGGTGACTGAGACGTGTAACCAATGGTACACCATACCATACGCCAGTATGGCGATGACGAATACGCGCTTCCAATGTGCGTTCACCGTGATGTCGCCAAACACGGGTGCGACCATCATGATGCTGTAAACAGAACCTGAATTCATCCGAGAAGATGATATTTCGCTATTCGTGCAACAGGACAATATACCCATTCCCTATATTCCATGCATTATCTAAATTGTTTAAACAATATTCCATACAGAGAAGACGATTTGCCTCCAAATCACCGATCAACAGGAGGTTTCGTTTCACATACAGGCGATAAAAACGAAAGTTGCTTGAAGAAAATATACTGCTTTCTGCCATCTGCCGCTAAACCACCCTTCACTTTTTTCTGTTTTTGCAGCTCTAGAGTGTACGAGTCTCTTACATTTTTCCACCTCTTTTGCAACGGTGTGGCTGAAATAAAAAGATTTCTTTTCTGATATATTGATCATTTATAAAAAATTGACTTTTGGGGGTTTGGATTTCTCTTGCTCATCGTTCTCTGCTGATCTAGGTTTTACAAGAATGAATTACATGTAGCAAACATGTTGCATAACCAAATGTTCAGCACTGTACTCTGGGTGTCTAAACATATTGTTTGGGCTTTTGTCAGCACTTAAACTATTGTTCTGTTGTTCTGTTAAGTGGTGTTCCATGTAACCCCCATTTCCTTAAAGTGTTATACAGGCTTTGATACCAAATTAAGTATCTAGTTATCTCTTCCCACCATTTTCTGGTACACATTTCGAAATTCACATGCTTTTGAATGCAATTTCTCGCGCATTCCTCCTTGTCATCAACCCCCTTAATCCATTGTACTGGATTTTAGATAAAAATTATTTAAATTGACTTAGTGTTCTGCACTTAACTTGCTGTTATGCTCTATGCCATCCATTCACGCACAGCCTCCTCTTAACCACTGTACCTCTAACAACACGTTGCTATAAGAAATTTATGCAAATTAATTAAATAGATATTCTTCACATGTATAAGGTAGTTTTTTTAATTCACAGAATCCTATTGGTCTTAGAATATTGTTTGTCTGTCTGGGGGGGGGGGGGGGGGACCTTTACCTGTTGGGTCTGATTCAAGTGATTGAAAAGGTAAAAAGAACACCTACAAGATTCGCGACTGATACATTTTGCCATCGCGAGAGTGTTACAAATGTCACTGAAAGTTAGAAGTGGGACACAATTGCAGATAGACGATGCGCTAATCGGAAGGGGGCAGCTCAATAAACTCCAAACTACACTCTTCGCTGAGGATGTAGAGCATACATTATTACTACCAACTTTCATATCGCACTATAATCACCACTCAAAGATAAGGGAAATTAGAGCTCATGCTGAGGCGTTCAGATAGTCGTTTTTTCTCACACGATCCTTGTGTACAACAGAGGATTGGAAACATGACTTTGGTGGAAACAGTGCACTCCACCACACACTTGGTGGCAAGTGGAGTATATTTGTAGATGTAGATGGAATATAAGTTAAACAAAAGATCGCTAGTAAAAATAACATCCCCCACCTAAAGCCCAGTGTCAACCCCAAAGTTGGGGGTGCATTGGCAGTCCCTGCCCAGTTACAACGTGACCGTTCATGTCCCACAAGCATGAGGTGGCGACATCTCTTTCATACATGACACCCAAGAAATTCCTGCAGAACACATGGTCACCAAGATACCGTTGCTAGTGTGATGACACATAGGGTCCAGTGCAGAGAGCGATATACTGCAATACTTCCCAGAATAGCACAATGAGCATTCCTTATGTTACAGCCCGTCCATCACTGAACTTACCTCTGTAACTGATGCTGCTACTGATGTGGGAGCAATTCTGCCACTCTCTTTTCTGTAGAAGACTCTTTAAGTGGCCAAATTATTTAGCACCGATCGCTACATTGCACTGACAATTAAATCCGCAAAATTTGCTTACTGATCATCAAATACATACAAGAGTCACAAGAATATTGGAAACCCAGGAACATATTTACCGGTCTAACTACAATTAAATATTATGATTGCTGCTGCAGTCTGACACCGATCGAT